>NC_141311.1:8022500-8622500 GCF_037954325.1 Fistularia commersonii
TATGATAAGAATAACATTTAGCCTTTTGGGCCATCATATCTAATGCTTTGCTGGGGTTTTAATGTGTAATGGCAGTATGAGGCTGTGAGGACGCTACCCTCTCATCATGCCCATGCCTAAGACACCCATCAGAGAACTGGGTCAGTCCTCGAAGACAGGAAGTCAGAGCCGGACGGGAACTAGCTTCCAGACAATTTGAACACTGCGTCGCGGCCACAGCTGATATACTTGAACCCATTCAGCAGTCTTTTTTCTTTCTTTTTTTTCTTTAAGAAAATTACACAATCCACTTGTACAAATTTGACACAGTATGCAAAAAAAAGTTGAATTAGTGCATAGACCTGAAACATTTGTAGCCCGTTATGTTATACTAGATGTACTCGGAATGAAAGCAATGTTATTGCAATTACTGTTTTAACTGCATCCACTTTAAGAAATGAATTTGCCCTGAAGTCCAAATTTTTCACATTAATAGTCTTAATTCTATAACATCAGTCATTTTTGAGGCTCTTAATCTGCCATCAACCAAAGGAATTTAGGGTCCCCTCCCCCCCAGCAGAGGGCGCCTGAGTTCAATGACAGGATCAGCTGAGAGCCACCTGAAAACCATATAACATTGCCGCTTACTATATACATATCAAAATTGTCTTTTTATTTTTATTTTTTGGCCCTTTTCTTTTACAGTGTGTCTCCTGCAACAAGTCTTTTAAAAAGCTGTGGTCATTGCAAGAGCACATCAAGATTGTGCACGGCTATGCTGAGAAGAAGTTCTCTTGTGAGATCTGCGAGAAGAAGTTCTACACAATGGCTCATGTCCGCAAGCACATGGTTGGTAAGTGGCGGAGCGGATGCAGCTGCAGATGTGCGTCTCTAATATCCCACGCTGTGGTTCTGAGCCACCAGATGGCCTCCGGCTCCCAGGCATAGGGCATCAACCTCTCGTTTTTCATCAGAGCTTTCATAATTACACAGCTATCCCAATATTACATAGATGACATATAACACATTGCCTTTCTTTCAGATGCCTTCCTCTAATGTATTTATCCTCTTGGTATGGTTAATTAAAATGCAACTGAAATGTTTTTGTTTTTTTAGGCTATAATATTGTTTTGGGAAATTAATGAGTGATTGAAACATGATTTGCCCCTGTGGAGGTTTATGTCTCAAACACAACAACAGGCTGTACTGGATCATGCTACAAATCAAAACATTTAGTTTAAGGCAGCTTAAACATCTTCCTTCAAATCTGCAAGGCCAGAGCTTTTTCACCGCTTTGTCCCCTGACGGTTCACAGTCAGCACTTTGTATCCTCGAAAACAACGGGCAGTTGAAACTGTTTTTCATGTTGTCTGCCCTCACGTACAACTACCGTGAAGTCAAAATTTTTTATACACACAGGAAGAAACTGATCAGAGCATTCAAACACATGGGCTCTGAAATCTATATATAAAGTCACTGCACAGACAGAAAAGAATGTGCTGTTGACTGAGTTTGGAAGCAGTCAGGTAGAAAAAATCAACAACCCGGGGATGCGTGGTGTTTTAAAAGTGCAAATTGTACCCATTGCTATGCAATGGATGCAATTTTATTAAAATGTTGCTCTCCGTCCAGACTGTGTGTAACTTAAAATATACATGAAGAGGAGAGTTTTACCAGAGCAGTCAAAATGTAAAACAGGTAAATTATGAGAGTGACTTGTCATTATAATCTGTCAAACCTGTTTAAACTTGAATGGTACGTGGATGAACAACTCTGGAACACACCCATTTGTTGGAAACTAGGGTTGTTTGCTATTGTTAATTTTCCTTTGTTTTCCCTCTCCTTAAATCCCCCTTGCAGCTCACACCAAGGACATGCCATTTACCTGTGAGACATGTGGCAAGTCATTTAAACGCAGCATGTCTTTAAAAGTTCACTCCCTCCAGCACTCTGGAGAGAAGCCCTTCCGCTGTGAGGTGAGTTTCTGGCGATGTGTTCAGAGGCCATATGCCGTTTCCGGGCATTTCAAAGAAGAGGTTGGCTTTAGTGTCCTTCACAGCAAGTCAGAAATTGTAATTGCACACGTAGGTCATTACTGGCTCAGAATTACTCAACTATTTCCAACTGACTTAGGAAATGTCACAAATGAATTTACTTGTAATCACCTTGAATACAATGGCTGTGAACCACACCCCCCAATATATCCCTAAAATATATCCTGATGAAAAGAGCCTCCAAAGTGGTCCAAGGTTTTTTGTTTTTTTTTGGACCATTTTCCCTAATTGTACTTCTTTAGATTCAACACAGTTTTTCGACCACGAATGGTTAGTGAAGGTTACAGCATATTGATTTGTAGAATTTGTTCTGAATTTGGTGAAAGTAAAACAATGTCTCTTTTATTTATGAATTTGTGCAATTTTTGACCGACCCCAAAATGAGACTTCTACGCAGTCTACAGTTTACTGCATTAGGAACATTAAACCAAGTCACATATTAGCTTACGACACAGACAAATGGCATACGTGTGTTTTTGGAAAATGTGTTTTGGTTTTCAAAGTGCATTTCATTATTTCTGGCTGTATAAGCTGATCCGAGTCCCACTTCATGAATTCAGGAGAGGTTGACAGATGGGCAGCTGTACTCCCACCCAAGGCCCTTTTAGAACCAACCACTTGACTGGATCACGCACACAGGCCATATGTCTCCGGGTGGAACCACTGTAATTAAATGTACCAGGATGTTCTCCTCTACAACATTGGACTGGTCGTGCCTATTAAGGGCGTGTGCAACATAAAGGCCCATCTCCTCTGTGATCCTGTAGTATCGTGTCAAAGAAACATTGCTCGATTACCCCCTCCAAGAGATTTATTTAACCAAGCGATGTCGGTAAGACAGTAAATAGATGACTTTTTTGAATGGACCTGATTGTGAAACCCTTATGAATAAAGAGAAAGTGAGGCCACGTACTTTCAAATCTAGATTTCCATTTATCCACTTCAGTAATGTAATTTCTGAAATGTCATGAGTATTTAGGCCAGGTAACCGCCGAAGGCAAATACAAGCTGTGTAACCACAGTCAGTTCTGGGTTGTAGCTAGATAGTCACATCCAACACATTTTTAGAATTCAGATTGGTACATCTATATCCAGTTCTGCGCTGGTCTCTTTTGTAGGTACAGACACTGTTGTCCTTTTAGGCATCCATGCAGGCTTTTCAAATTGGAATTCCCCCCTCCACTGATTGGGGATAACATGATTATGAAACCGAGCTCCATAAAATGGAATAAAAGGTATAATAGTGCCAGGGTTGGGGAACAGGACATTCACACACACACAGACACAATTCAAATGGAAAATATTTTAATTGTATGATTTGCTTCAGGTGCAGGGTGTTATATAACCATTGTATCTCTGAACAGAACTTCTCAGTTTCCTTGTTCTGGCTCCTCAAATGCTTTCCTTAGATCTTTAGTTTCCTGAGAACCATGTCTTTAATATATAGTACATTGGGAATTTGTAAATCTCTTGTGAAGCTCTTAACCCCTGATAACCCTTTGAAATCCGTCCATTTCTAAACTGTTTTCGAGTATGAACTTGCGAGCGTGCGTGCGTGCGTGCATACTGCAGTTTCCATGTTATGTGAACTTGCCGGTTGTCTCTGTTTCAGAACTGTGACGAACGATTTCAGTACAAGTATCAGCTGCGCTCCCACATGAGCATTCACATTGGACACAAACAGTTCATGTGCCAGTGGTGCGGCAAAGACTTCAACATGAAGCAGTATTTTGATGAGCACATGAAAACACACACAGGTGAGAGCGTGAGTCCCACCTGGTAATGCTATTAATCACAACGTTGCACGCATTTTCCTTTAAATTACATTTCATCTATTGAACCCTGTCCAGGAAACCTTTTTATATTGAGGGATTTTGAAGGAAGCAAGGTTTTGAATTTTCGTTCCAGGGCTCTACCCTTCTGTCCCTTTCTGCCTCTTTAGATGAATCCAAAAGACGAGGCCCTAATGATATGATTTACTCAAGTGTTAACCCTTTAACTGTTTCCATAGAGTTTATCCAGTGCTGGGTTGTAAGAAAAGAACAATTGAAATTGGGTCATGGGGTAGTTTTAAAATTTTCTCTCAATGCACATTATCTATGCCACATTAACCCGTCCTTTTGAAAAGTATTCTATTTTTAATTTTGCAATGTACGATGCGCTATTTTTTTTTCTCATTTTATGCAAGACTTGTTTTTTCCTGCCTACTAAGCACCATCTCAGACACTTCATAGACAAATGGTGTTGTGATTGAATTAAAAAAAAGAAATGCCATGAAAGTAGTATTTGAAGTAGCAGTCACAATCCCAACCTTGTCCAGGGGAACATTTTTTAATCTGCCTGTTACATCTCCACATTCATGTTCTCTAAAAATCCGTGGTATTTTTTAAAACGGACCTTGAATAGCCACCTTCCAAGCCAGTCAGTCAGCCAGCCAGCCAGCCGGCCAGTCTCCATGTACTCCTCCCAAAAACGAAAAAACAAGAAAGTAGGCTTTATTTTCTTTTTTTTTCCCCTCAAGATGAATAGAGAGGCAGAGACGTCGCCCAGTGGGTGTAATGAGAGGGATGTTCACCATCAAAGTGCTTTGCGTTTACTTCGGCCTGGAATGACTACCCAAACATACACTGTATAACATCCCTCCCTTTCCCCGTTCCTGCTGCATAGCTGCTTTTTCGCAGCCGAAAACAGCAGCAGCCCACACGTCCCTTTTTTTTTTTTTCCCCAGCCTTGCCTGTCATGGGTGGACTCGCTGCTCCCCGCCGGCCCTCCAGTTCTATTTGCGATGTATAATTATCCTATGCTTTCCTCTCCACTGCCTTTGCAACCATCGCCCTCCCTCCTGCACAAGACACACCCGGGTTATGAGCCGCACACATGTTTAACACATACTTTGAAAGCTTGTCTCGCTGTATACTGATCTGATTTTTTTTTTTCCCCCTTCCTGACTGTGGAGAGCAGTGCATTAGGCGTCACCTTTTGATATTCCATGGGGCTGGTTGGTGGAGCGTCGCGCACAGTCTGTCGGAGTGAGGCATTTGGAGAGTCCTTTAGCAGCCTGTTAATAGATGCCTGTGTGGGTGGCAGCAGGCACACTCGGCAGCCCCGTGGAGGGAGGTTAATGAGAGTGGCATTCCGACTGAGCCGCTCTTGTTCATTTTCACATTTCCTCTCCTCCAAGTGTGAATTGTAATGGCTTCCCGCCGAGTGAGTGGGTTGGCGACGGAGACGAGAGTTCCAATTCAAGATAGAGAGTTGCTGCCTTTTTTTTTTTTTTTTTTAAAGCTCCGTTTTAGACCTGGTGTTAAAATGCATCCCAGAGTGATCCGATCACAATTGCACAGGCGTCGATATGTCCTTAAGCTTTACATAATGCATGTATGGTTTTTACATTGGAAGTGACCCTCCCCCAAGTCAGTTCTCACTTCCCTGCCCCAAGATCAAAAAATCTCAACATTGTTTCATTTTGTGGAGTCTGAAGGCATCGTTGCTTTTAAAATTGTGTTTAGCTTTTTGTAATATCAAAACTGAGGGTTTTAACTCCATTCGACAAGTCACGTTTGGCTGATCAGACTTTCGGGTTAGATTAACTTCTAAGGCAGAGATGAAGGCATATTCTTGATTTATTGGAAATATAAATAGAAAAGGTATTCTAGAAGACGACTATTTTGTGGCAAACAAATAACTAATGGCAGTAAGCTTAGTTATAACACTTGAAATTTCATGCCGTTCTGAATATAACAAACTCCCTGCTGTTCCTCTCATTGAGATTGTATTGATTTTATCTTTTGTTCAAATAAGATCGTTTAAAGCCTGTAATTGAGACCAACCTTGATGGCAGAAATTAGGAGGCTGTTTTGATTCATGTTAAGGTTGATGCTAATGATCTGATGACGATGATGACATGTCAATGTTCGTTTGTTACTAGAACGAGAACATGAACTGACTTGAGGGCTCCTCTCTGTGAAGAGGTCTATCCTGAATTGATTCAGGATAGACCAGGAATGTCTTCCTGTCCTTCCACTTGTGTCCAAATTGGACTGGAAGTGTGTAGAGTCCAGGGTTCGTGTCACTTTTCAATCAATTTTCGGAGGGAGTGTTGAACATAGTGGGGGGCGATGACTGTTGAAGAGCTGTAAGCTTTTGATTTTAGACAAGCTGTAGCACATCACATTTGCCTTTCACAGGATGTCTGATGATCCCTTCTTCACCACCGCCCCCTGGGAGCTCCAGATCTTATGTTAGTTGTTGATGTCTATCACTGTCTCACATTGGCATTTTTACCCTCCATCTGTGCAGGAGAGAAGCCTTTCATTTGCGAGATCTGCGGAAAGAGCTTCACCAGCCGGCCCAACATGAAGCGCCATCGCCGCACCCACACCGGGGAGAAGCCGTATCCGTGCGAGGTGTGCGGCCAGCGTTTCCGCTTCTCCAACATGCTCAAAGCACACAAAGAGAAGTGTTTCCGGGTCACCAGCCCCGTGGTTCTACAAGCCAGCGGCCCGCCCGTGCCTGTCCGCCTCTTTGCCAACACCTTCTCGTCATCCCCCCCGTCTGGTCCCGGCCCTTCGACTACGGCTCCTGGTACCAACTCAGCCCCCCTGGGCATCAGCCCATCAGGAGGCAGCATGTCTCAGCGAGGCCCCGTGGGACACTCGTTCTCCCACGTACAGCTCCACTCGACCCCCTCCCATCACCATCCACACCTCCCGCCGGCCCAGCAGCACCTCTCAAACACACCCCAGCCCGCTCCACCTCACAGCCACCACCATCTGGCTGTGCCCCCGGTCTCCCACCTGCCCCCTCCCCCAGCTCTCTTCAAGAGCGAGCCCCTAAATCACTGCGGGCAGGAAGACAGCAGTTACATGCATCACATGGGTCCCCCTGACAAGGGCCCCGGAGCTCCTCAACACCACTGAACTGTCTACAGAACTCCCACCCTGACACGCCTTTTTGTCCTTTTCCAAAGTCCTGCCTCAGTTCACGTGCGCTGTTCGGACCTGGTGTGAGCACGTGTCACGGGGGGACAGCTCTCACGTACAGATTTGAATGTACCAAAGTTTGGGACCTGATGCTCAGACGGCTCTTGATGGTGACAGCTCTCCCTCAGCTCTCTTGCGTGAGCATGCTGTCCTGCCGCCCGCTCCTCTGTCAGCGCAGGCAGCTCTCAAACCATGAAAGCCGTGTCTGAAATTTGTAAAACCTAGTAGAAATCATGAGTGCATCAATTATTGAACACGCTGAGGAGTTGAGCAGTCACAGTCTTGTCATTTTGATTTCAGTGACGAACAGACAAGACACGGGAGGCCCGTTCTTGCCTCCCAGTACACGACAAACACGCCGATATATCTGGTTCCTGCAAAACAGTGTTATTTGCATCTAGAGCAGGGGGAATCACATGATCGCACGTGACCGCGTACGTATGTTCTGGGAGCTGTCTGTTGACGACACATGTTGACATCAGGATTTCAACAGCCACAGTTCTACAGCCCCATTATGATGAGGGGGACAGGGCGGCTTCTCTGTTTTTAATAAGTCAAGATAAGCAAACATGTAAGAGTTTTTAGTCTTATAGATGCTCAGCGCGCACGTTATTTAAGAAAAACGCCTACTTAAAAACAAAAACAGACTAAAAAGAACAGTTCATTGACAGAAAATCACAGCACCTACAATTAGACTTTTTGTTTTGTCAGAAAATCTCCAAAGCGGTGGACCTTTCTGATTTTTTTTTTTTTTTTTTCTGTTCCTTAAGGGGGGAGAAAAAAAGTCCTTTTTGATCAAAAAAAGCTGCTGATGGAAGTGGATGTATGTATGTTTGTATGTATTCTCTCCACGCATCATCGAAGATGAGTGTCGGTGAACTGTTTTTGCTTGATGTCCAGTCAACCGGCGGTTGCACACCGGTCAGGACTGTCGCTTTAGTCTCTACCCCATAGCAATACCTTTCCTCCAAGTCGTACTTTGAGAGGCGCTGGCCACACAGGTGTTTTAAATGAATGTCGGAACTGGTTCTACCTTAACAGGCAGTGCGAGACACAGTGCCACTGGTAACAGTATAAAAGAGTGGGGGAATTTTTTTTTTTTTTGTAAAGGACATTGGAGAAAAAAAATGTTTTGTAAATGGTTTGTAGAATCTAGACTTTGTCTTGAGATTCTCATAGTTAAATGGTGCTTTCCATTCCAGTTCATCACAAAAAAAAAAAACGTTACAACGTTATTTCACTTTTCCAGTTACTTTTCAGAAGAGAACCGTTATGATAGAAGAACGTCGTGTCGTACAGACCATGTCTTGCCAGCCTGGCTGTTCTAAAGTGGATTAGGGGATCGACAAGATATCTTGCGATCAAGAAACTCAGGTTATGTAGGACATGCTCTGGCCACTCACACTCTCACACATGCTCAAGCACACACACACACACACACACACACGCAAGACAAAGACCATAGGGTCACTGATTTACTTCGTGTGATCAATGCAACCTCAGCTTTCAGTACTGTTGGTCAACCAATGCTTTTAGATAACAGAAGACTGTCAGATACTGCCACTGTGAGGGGCCGGGCACATGGCCCCATCAGGATTTACCCCACCTCCCTTCGCTGCTGTCGAAATGATACGGGTTTCCATGTCTAAAGGTCATTTGACACACTTAGTACATTTACACACAAACACACACACACACACACACATACCTGGGACCTTTCCTTCATCAGTACTTAGCAGGCAATTATGCATATTGCTCTCAGTCCAATATTCCAAGGCTTGATGTGAGGTGTTGTTGTAATGTTTTTTTCGTTTTTGATTTTCCTTCTTTAACCTACACCTTTCGGACACACTTCGATCCACACGGGGTAACACTTGTCTCCTGTTGAATGTTGCCTACGCAGAATAATTGTGTGTGCGTGTGTGTTTTCCCCACCTCTGATAGTTTTGCAAATATCAAGCTAAGAGCTTCTCAGCTTAGACACATAATTGTTTAGCACACAGTAGGAAATGTGGGTATGATTAGGCAGCGCTCAGAACTTCTATCCCTTGAAATTCATTTTTCGCCCAAGCGTGCACATGATCTAGTCGGCACCAGTAGATTGCATTTAGAAATGTGATTGCCGATAGTGTGAATGTTATTTCTTTAAAAGACACAAAAAAACAAGAGGTTGGCAGGAACTCTGGGTCGTTCGACTGCTGGCAGGTTTATGTTTGGGAGCAGCATTGTGTGGGCCAACTGTGTGCGTGCGTGCGTGTTTGATTTTTTTTTTTTCCAGAGTGCTCTTGTACCAAAAGCCTCTGTGTGCAGCGCTCCATCACAGTGTCACCTGGGGGTTCTTGAGACTGACACCTGTCTCTGCTGCTCTGACAGTCTGAGGTCATTCATCTCAGTGGTTTCTCGTGCCCCCTCTCCACGTTGAGACCCGCAATCATCCTGCCATTTCTGCGGGTCTCAATACAGCTGATGACTTGCTTCTCCCTCCCCACCCTCCCACCCAGCCATCTCCACCCCCATCGCTGCTGTGCTTCAGCCTTTTTTTTTCTTTGCAGTATGGCTTTTTTTTTCTTGCCCTTTTATTTTGTTCTATCTTTTTTGTTTTGTTTTAAAAAGCCTTTTCATATGTCGGTATTCTCTGCACTTTACTGCTGCGCAGGTGAGGCATGTGGGTTGGGGGGTTAATAGAGGGGCAGATGATGCATAGTGGGGTGGGGGGCAGTTGTAGCTGCTCGGGTGGGGTAAAGGTGGAGGGAGATTATGTCGAAGTGGATGTTTTTAAGCAAGGAAAGGAGGAGAGTCCCGGGTCAGGGGTCGGGTACTGTGGAAAGGACCATAGCAAACTGACTTTTTTTTTTTAAGAATGTGTGTAAATTATATTTCCTATTTTTTTAAAAGAAATACCCTTGGGCCTGCCCTTTTAAGTGAAAAGGAGTTTTTCCTCTGGCCCTGGTGATGTCATACTTGCGCCCTCCAAGCTGTTTCCAGTTCATTGTCCTGTTCGCTTACTGCGTTTTCATGTTTGTTTGTTTGTTTGTTTTTTGTTTCAGAAGTTTGCCGGATGAAACTCTTCCTCCTTTCTTTGTCATATAGAATGCACTTTCTACTAAAACTCTTGGCTAGTTGAGAAAAATAACATTGTATATTCTTTAAAGATGTTTTAAAAAAAAAAAGACAATATACTTTCCCCCTTTCTATTTCTAACCACTTAATGTAGCATTGTGTATTTTATTATTGTATCTGGTACAAAATGTGCAGCTTTATAATGTTCTGGTTTGTCTTTTTTTGTATGTCATCTGGAGAATGAGGAGGAGTGGAAAAAAAGAGTTGGGCCTTTTTTGATAATGTACATTTAACTGACTGCTAACTTTGAGAAGTAAAAACAAGTAGCCATGATTACCACGGTTCTCTGAGAATCTCTTTACCTTCTGGGAGGGGAGCAGGAAGTCTGAGACCAAGCTTTCCGTCCACATCAGGCATAGGGCCTCGGTTTTCGCAAACACGTTGCGCCACCAACTAGCAGAGATCCATAGGCGTCCGTTACTTGATTATTTCTGCTATATTTAGGTCAGAGTGTCAGCTGGCATCCGGCCTGCCTGAGCAGGCTCCACGTGATCCAACTGCACGCTGTTTTTATTTGACATGGACACTATGAAACCCCAGTTCACCTCTTGTTGTGGTTTCTGTAGATCAAAACTGAAAGCCCTATTACAAGGATCTTGTGATTATTTTTGTGTTCCTCAGCTGTGACTTTGACTATCCTGCGCCTCCGCAACCAGTGAGATGTCACTTGTGCAGGGAAAAAGAAGGAAAACGCCACCCTTCAGTCTATTTTCAATTCAATAATGTACCACAACCACCACTTTCTTTGAGGACGTATAGAGACGTTTACTGACGCTCCAATACTTTCTTAAAATACCAGGCCTTGTTGCTGTAGGTGCTTCAAGTGGCGCAGCAGTGAGTCACATTAGCCCTAAAGGTAGCAAAGCCACTGAAGAGAGAGCGTGTGTGTGTGTGTGTGTGTGTGTGTGTGTGTGTGTGTGTGTGTGTGTGTGTGTGTGTGTGTGTGTGTGTGTGTGTGTGTGTGTGTGTGTGTGTGTGTGTGTGTGTGTGTGTGTGTGTGTGTGTGTGTGTGTGTGTGTGTGTGTGTGTGTGAGTGAGTCACGGGTAAAGAGTGGGTGGTCAGGTACCGAGGCTCTTTTCAAGGGTGGAGAATATAATAACACCGCCTGTACGTCTCTCCTCCAACCTTTTTTGAGCTGGAAAGTTGTCAACCATCCCAGCTGTTAGTCATTAGACCTGGTAGAGTGTGGGGGGGGGACTCTGTGTGTGTGTGTACACACACAGATAAGGTGTGGAGGTGGACAGGGGGCTCCATGTTTTGTTTTTCATACCTATGGAAGTGGCCATGCGGTGCACCAGGCGCTATTAACATGGCTGCGGGTCTACAAGGCCCTGTGGAGACACAGCAATCGAGACGACCACACACACACACACACACACACTGTTATGTGTGTGGCCCCCTTCAGTGTTAGCTCCTTGATGGGATGTGAATGACAAGGTAATATAGCAATTCACCTGTAAACAGATGACTGGGGTGATCCACAAGGGAGAACTGGACTTCAGGAAGGTCTTTTTTCAGGGGTCTTTCTTGCTGCTCCTCTGAAACCCCCTCATTAAGGGTTTCCTTAAAACCAACCCCATCACAATCAACAACCATCAAGACTCCAGATTATTTTTAATTGTCATTATTCAGGCATAATGAAATTTCATTGACAGCTCCCAGCTCGGAGTGTGTTTTATAAGTGGCACAACAGTACAAATAAACATGTACATAGGGGCGGACATGGTATATACAGTTTACATATTCTGCTCACTTTATGTACAATTGGAGCTGGTATATACACAGAGTAGAATAGAAGTGTCAACTCCAATGCATTGACATTGACGGAAGACGGCTCACCGGAAGGGTCTACTATTAATTGTAAGCCCCTTTAGGTTACACGCGTGGACTCAGGTACGCTGCGGACGCGCGCAGGGTGAGAGGATTGGGAGCGATTTGCGACACAAAAACACACAGACGCGTCTGAGAAAATTCACCGACACGCCACATCCCCGTCGGTGTCTTCCTTTCGTCCGTGAACCGCGTGAAAGCGCCCGGCAAGATATGATTAAATGGGCAGGACTTGGCAGGCTGACGCGCACGGAGGCGCTCCCACGGAGCCGCGCCGCGCATAAGTAGGCGCTCCGGCGCCGGAGCGGGGCTTTTCTCTCTGCCCTCCCCGTCCTGCGGGCTGCTCTTCACCGGCTCGGACCAGATCGACGCCGCGGGACCGGAACCCTCACGCACGTAGGTTGCAAGGATTTAGAATTTTGTTTGTGATTATCCATATAAACACATTTTATAGCTTAAATCGGCGCAGGAAAAAGACAGGAGTCTGTAAAAATAGCTGCTTGTCAGCTGAGATGGTTAGTGGACCGGACGTGCTCACACAGTTGGACTCTTTTGAACCCACATGCAAATACAGCTTTAAGCATTATGATAACAATTGGGGGAAAACATTTTTGGCGTTTTTGTTTTCCGGGCTGGCTTGTGCTCGTATCCAAATTCAAAGTTTAAAGTTAAATGTGGATTTGTGCCTTTTATATTGATCTGAAGACAAAAATTCCTCCCTTAAATTGCCGTGCATCTTGAGATCCCTTAAGTTTACGCAAGGTGCTGTGTTCACGGACAACCACTCAAAGCTCGAGTTTTTATTGTCATTCTGCAAGCGTTATGAAATTTTATAAGGACTCCCTGCTAAAGGGACCCATAATAAAAAAGAACAGAAATTAAAAATAGACAAAGTATGGACACGGTAGAATAAAAATAGATTTAAAAACATATGATCGTAGCAAAAATGGGGCAGTGTCGTAGACAAAATACTGATTTAGAGTAAGTCACCATTACACACACACAGAGACACACACCGTTTGCATGCTGTTTATCTTCTGCTGTCTCAAAAGTATTATAAAAAGTATATCATTGTGTTTGTGTAGTCCCCTTTTCAGCGTGTTTTTGTACATGAATGTTCCCCAGAGCCCCCCCACCCCAGCTGGTATCCTCCGCCACGCTGTGGCCCTGCCTTGCGTGGGATGCTGTAGACTGACAAGAGAGGGTGGAGAGAGATATTTGACGCCGCAAGGCTTCAGCGTGGTTGAGTGATGGGGGAGTCGATCTTCACCTGCTGTTATGTCCCCCCCCACCCTCCAGGCGAGGAGGAGACCCCCAGGTCCAGGCACGCCGTCATCATGGCGTCCAACACGGCCCACATCCCAAATGACAAGCGCTTCCTCATCTTCTTCGACTTCGACGAGACCATCGTAGACGAGACCAGCGATGATATGGTGGTGCAGGCCGCGCCGGCCCAACACTTGCCGGCGTGGCTGAAGGACACCTACCAGCCGGGCCGCTACAACGAGTACATGCAGCGCGTCCTCGCCTACCTGGCAGAGCAGGGCGTCACAGAGAGCCACATCCGCGGCGTCATGGAGAAGATCCCCGCCACTCCTGGCATGCTTGCCCTCTTCCAGTTCCTGCGCGTCCGCCCGGCGCAGGACTTCGAGGTGGTGCTGGCGTCCGACGCCAACACCTTCTTCATCGATGCGTGGCTGCGCCGCGTTGGCGCGCGTCCGCTCTTCCACCGGATCTTCAGCAACCCGGCCACATTCAACAAGGACGGCCGCCTGGTGCTGAGGCCCTTCCACTCCCACGACTGCCTGCGTTGCCCCGACAACATGTGCAAGCAGGTGATCGTCCGGGACTACGTGGCACGCAGGACACAGGAGCGTGGCCGCCCCTACCAGCGGGTCTTCTACGTCGGGGACGGGGCCAACGACTTCTGCCCGGCGCTCTCCCTGGGGCCCCGGGATGTCGCCTTCCCACGGCGGGACTTCCCCATGCACCGGCTCATCACGGAGACCCATGAGGCCATGCCAGGGGAGTTCAAGGCGGTCACGGTGCCGTGGGTCAACGCGGAAGAGGTGGTGCAACGGCTGAGGAAGCTGGTGGCCGAATAGGCTGTTTGTGTGTCGGTGGGGTGGTGAGACGTGGGGGGAACCGGTCTGTTCTCTTGAAAACAACGGCATGGAGGTTGTGTACCTGGCGTTTAAAGTATTGGATTGTGTGTGTATGTATGTGTGTAGGTGTGTGAGGGTGCACGTGCACATGCACGTGCCTCCGTCGTGTTATTGTTTTGGTCTGAAGGTCAGCTCCCTGGTATAACAGCAGCAGGCCAAAGGTTAAATGTACCTGCCACTGTCTCCCAGAGCGAGCAAGGCAACAACCAACAGCCGGGAAAAAAAGGGAAAAAAAATATATGGATAAATAAACAGAAGGGCTTTAGAAGAATAAACAGCCCACCTTATATTATACAGACCTTGAACAGCAGTGCTTAAGGATTTCTGAAATCACGTTATATAAATTCACATATTTATAAATTAATATTATAGACTATGATTGCAAGAAAATATTTACTTACTGTGGGTGCTATTTCTCAAAGTTTCGTGTGTGTGGGTATATATATTTGTATACATACCCACACACACACACACCAAATATTATCAGTAAGTTCAATCATTAACTCTATGATCGAGTGTAAAGGGGCATTTTATCACATATTATCAAAATGACTTATAACACGTGTCTCCTATCACGTGAGTGTGAGTGTGTGAGTGTGTGTGTGTGTGTGTGTGTGTGTGTGTGTGTGTGTGTGTGCGCGCGCGCGCGCGCGCGTGTGCGTGCGTGTAAGTGCATGTGTGTTGAACTTGTTTATCCAACTGTGTATGGACAATTATTGACACCAGCAGGAATAAAGCCATCAACTGAAACCCTTTTGTGTCTTCAATTTCCTAAAAATATTTTTTAAAAATCCTTTCAACTCCAGTAATGATGTATTACACCAAGCTCCATACATGTCACCTCTGCCAGCATTCACAAAGACAACATTCCTCAAAAATGAATCAGCTCCATTAAAGTTATTAATTCACATTAAACTTAACTCCATTCAACTCCCATGAAATGGGACAGCAATGGAAGTGAATAAAAATGTCTTCCAGAATTACAGAGCTGGCAAAGGCACCTTTCCTGATCTGAAGTTCCCCTCCAGACGTAGATGTTTTTTTTTTTTTTCAGTGTGCCAGCGTCACTGCAGACTCATGAGAGATTGACAGAGAGCAGCACTGGTCGAGTGTTCAGCATGTTATTTGAAAATCTCAATTTTGTTCACTTCCAAGTGAAGTAGATGGCATGTTATGAAGAAATGTCTTGGCACATCCAGCACTATTCCGAGCACTGTAGTTAGAGAAAATGAGTGGGTGTCATGCAGAGGCACTGATTATAGTAATTATATATATATATATATATATAATTTCAAGTTCAAGCCCAGAATGGTATATGCATTTTTTTTATTTCTTTGGTTAAATTTAACTTTTAGCCCAGGAGCTGTCTCCAGGATGCAAAGGAAAGGTTACATGTTGAATAAAAGTGCCAAGATTTAAATTGGCCTTTCCAATCATCATAACTTGAGATATCATGTGAAAAATGACTTGATTAATAAATAAATCAAGCAGGGAGCCCTGAAATTAAAATCTAATTGCTGTGCTCAGGTTTTTAATGTGTCATCCATCATCGGTTTATTATTTCCTGGCTGATGGGAATGGTTTTAATGTATTTGTTTCTCATCGAGGACCTCATTGGAAAGCTATCCCTGTTTGCCTCCTCGGTTCTGGCTGGTCCCGCTGATCCTCAGTCTACAAGGACAAATGGCTGGCTTGCATTCAATGCCCCTCCTGTTGGAACAATTACATTTGCTCCTGCTGCACCACCTGCCTGCAACTCATTGCAAAGCATTTTGCAATTTTAATCATCTGTGAAACTTTGTCCTTGGAAATCCATTCTTTTCTGGCCCGTTGACTCCTGCACTGCCTGTTTGAACTGCATTTTGTTGTCTACTGCTATTTACTTTTTTTATTTCTATACATTTATACTTTATACCCAATCAGTATCACTGTTAATGACTGACTGTGGCTAAATTGTTCTGCAGACAAAAGTGAGAGTTGTTTTTTTTTTAAATGCAGGTACAACAATGATCATCATTAACATAATAATGCAAGCAGAAGCTCTCCGCTAGAGGGCAGCAATGGTTAGATGGTCATAGGTATGCTCATTATTAGAAAAGACATGTAAAAATACCGAAATAAGCCTTGTCCTGAAATTCCAAAAAACATGTCTTACTGTTATATTTGTTGCAGAAAGACTGTTTTTGCGAGCTAATATAAGCTTTTTTAATATGTCCAGAGATGTATTGGATCTGGTGCAAACTATTCAAGTCTCTCATTGGCAGTTAATTTATACATGGATTGAAATGGACCAATGGAAGACCAGGAATGACGTGCCTTCTTGTCCGGGTTCCTGTTTATGTCAACCGTCTGTTAATTTGTAGACGTCCTTAAAATAACTTAAATCTCAGGTCTCAAATCAACATGACAGGGCATACACCCACACTTTTCTTTACGTGAAAAAAGACAATTGTGTTATTTTATTGTATTTCTTTCCCAGATTTGCTTAGGTCAGCCCGTAGCGGTGGCGACAGTGAGTCAGTTGATGTCAGTCGTCTGTGCTTTTACAGCAGTAGAAGAAGAAAGCCGGAAATAGCGTCTCATACGCATGGCGCTAATTGAAAAATAACTTATTTGCAGATAACATATCCTTCTTTTACCGGCTTTGGAAAATACAACGTTTCCACAACACCGCAGCAGAGTTAAGGTAAGATTGTTTCGAACCCCTACAGATTGAAACGAATTTCCTGCAACTACAATTCGAGACATGGCTAAGGAGGATCGTGGCATAAACGTTGGCAGGAGCCATTCATTCCTATGTTTGTTAGCACACTGGCTTGCTAATATCTGCCCCAACGAAGTGTTTGCAGACACAAAGCGAATGTTTTACAGGCATTGTAGGGGGCTGATGTTATTGTCGGATGCAGCATTGGAAATCACTAGTAAATAAGATAAATCGATCTAACGAACTCATTTGTCCGTTTATCATACAATAAAGCTAGCATTAGCAGCCGCTAACAAGTTTAGATAACATGGACTATTGTAGGCGGTAGAAAATGAAGTTAACATTTCTGTTAAAAAAAAATCAATTTAATTTTACAGACGCACTTTTATAGCAAGAACTATTTTCTCACTGTAATTTTGTATCTAACTGTATACACACACGCACATATGTGTACGATTGAAAAACCGCTAAGAATACGAATCTATGAATTAGCTCCTCATCTGGTCACAAACAAACGCAAGCTAACAGGCTGCTGTAAAAACGAAACAAAAAAAAACCCAGAATCTTCATCTTCTGTTTTGTCATTTTTTTGTTCACTCTTTTTAGGTACGTTTTTTTTAGTTTTGTTTACTCTTAATGTAAATAATTAATGCACACACATCTCATCACAAAAGAATTTTGTAATTTTTTGTTCACTCTTTTTAATCAACCCCTTTATTGTAAATAATTAATGCACAACACACACATCTCCCAGTTGTGTAGAATCTACAGAACTGGGAGATGTGTGTGTGCATTCTTTCTTTTTCATTAAAAATATTTTGACATAAATTTGGTGTGCCATGTGATTTTTCTAATGTAAAATATGTGCTGTGGCTCAAAAAAAGGTTGGGAAACACTGCTGTAGAAGATGGAAGCTGATCTTTATGATGAGTTTGGGAACTACATTGGTCCAGAGCTGGACTCTGACGATGAGGAGGATGACCTGGATGCAGAAGACAGAGATGTTGATGAGGTACCTTTCATACCCTTTGTGTGTGTGTGTGTGTGTGGGGGGGGGGGGGCACTATCAGGTGCAAGAGCATGATTGAAAAGGAGCTCTTATTTAAAAGAACAAACTGTATTTCATACTTCATTACTTGTGCTTAAAAGTAACAAAACTGTGACTATATTAGAAACCGATCTTGCGTAGAAAAGTTTGTAGTGAGTGCAATAAAATAAATGTGGGATTTCTATCTAAAAGCATCTTACTATTAATGTTGAAATGAATGAAATTCTGACTTGAGAAATTCTGTAAAAACATCATAATGGTCAAGTCAATCTGTGTTAAGGGAACTTCCTTTGGCAAGGTATAGATGCACAGGTTTGTCCACCTCAGCCTTATTTTTGTTGTGTCTTGTCATCATTGAATTGTTATGGGGAATATGATAACAGCACTACTTTCTGGGCAGGGGGACGACGATGATGACGATGATGAGCCTGCTGATGCTGATGACGATGCTCCGGGAATGGAGGTTGTCCTGCATGAGGACAAGAAGTACTATCCAACAGCGGAGGAGGTTTATGGGCCTGAAGTGGAGACCATCGTCCAAGAGGAAGACACACAGCCTCTCACAGGTAGTAAATTAATTTTTTTTTGAAAAAGCCGGTGAAGACAGTCATTTGATAAAAGTATCATACCAATTCGTTCCAAGAAGAATGTTGAGCCAAATTCTTTCTTTTCTTTTTTCTTCTTCCAGAACCCATCATCAAGCCAGTGAAACACAGGCAGTTCACCTTGATGGAGCAGGAGTTACCGGCTACAGTTTATGATATGGAGTGAGTGGCCAGAGTAAAAATAAATTAAAATAATTCTGTTAAACCTGTTTATCAAGAGTTAAATCATTGACTGCACACTGTCACATTTGATATTTTCTGTCTGCCATATGTTAGTGTTTTGCTCTTACAAAACCGATTGCCTCCCTTTCCCGCCACAGATTCCTTGCAGACCTAATGGACAGTCCCGAGCTGATTCGCAACGTCACCCTGTGCGGTCACCTCCATCACGGCAAGGTTAGGGCTCTGCCTCGAGGTGTTGCATGACTTCGGCTGTGTGTCCTACTTTTGGCTGCGCAGTGGCATTTTGCAGCGGAAACATGTTGTTCAGGGAGAAAAATTAGGGGGGCGGAAATATTTTGGACAGTATACTAATAAAACGCCTGCCTTTGGGGGGGTTGCTTGGCACTCGGGAGGGGTCCAATGAATTCGCCTGTTCTTTTTCAGACATGTTTCGTGGACTGCCTGATTGAACAGACACACCCGGAGATCAGAAAGAGGGATGACGTGGACGTGAGTTCTTTCGCAGTCATTTCATTTATGCACTTTTCTTACCCAGTAAACGGCTGCGAGCTAACTTTCATTTTGGTCCTTTCAGCTTCGGTACACAGACATCCTCTTTACAGAACAGGAGGTGAGTGTTTAATGGAACCACTGAATAAAATATTGTTGAACTCATGTCGTCATAGTTATAATATCAGCTGCTTTATATTAAAATAAACAGATCATTATTAATCCCCTGTGGTCTTTAATTTATCCATATGTATTCGAGATTATTCATCTTGCTCAAAGTGATCATGTTGGATATGCAAGTGTCTCTAGATACGATGACTTTTTTTTTTTTTTTTTTGTCCTTTTCCTCTTGGCAGAGAGGAGTTGGTATCAAGAGCACCCCAGTCACCATGGTCCTGCCTGACTCCAGGGACAAATCCTACCTCTTCAATATAATGGACACGCCAGGTACTGTGTGCCATCTGATTACGTGCACGTTCAGGTGTGAGGCTTGAAAATAGAAAGCAATGTAAAACACCATTCTCCCTCCCTAAGGTCACGTGAACTTCTCTGACGAGGTGACATCCAGCATTCGTATCTCAGACGGTATCGTCCTTTTCATCGATGCAGCTGAAGGAGTGAGGGTTTTTTTTTTTCATTTTGGACGTGGTATCTGTGAGAAGAGAGGAGATCTGTATATTAGCGGCCCTTGTTTAACCTGTGATGGCTGTCTGCCCAGGTGATGTTGAACACAGAGCGGCTGATTAAACACGCCGTCCAGGAGCGGATGGCCATCACCATCTGCATCAACAAGGTGGACCGTCTGATTGTGGAGCTCAAGCTGCCCCCCACGGATGCTTATTACAAGCTTCGCCACATCGTGGACGAGGTCAACGGTTTGCTTAGGTAACCCTCAGAGCAGTGACGCGCCAGGTGTCGGACGGCTTGTTTATTGCGCAGAGCAGAGAAGGAACCAGGCAGTTGATTTAGAATTAGCCTCTGTTTGTTTATGTCCTTCACTCCAAAGATTTTTTGAGGGGTTGATATCACATGCAGCAGCACTGCTGACAAAAAGTAAACAACTTTGACTTGAGGATGGTTTCTGATGTAAAATCCACTTGTAATAGCGTTATGTAGCCTAAACGCTTGCTACATGTTTGCTTTATGAATCATCACCAAAAGGTGGACTGTGTGTGTGTGTCAGAGGGGATAAAGTTTAGAGAAGGTCTTTCAAGCATGTGATGCGAGACGGAAAAACGTAAGAAAGAAAGGTACACAAGGTGGGATGGAATGTAACAAATGGGCCGGGGTATTATCCGCCCGGGGCTGTTGTTAAAATAATTCTATATCTGAAGTCAAAGGCCCTCTCAGCTGCCTCATGTACACCTACTGTTATTGTGAAAAGACAAGACTGTGGGTGACTTTTTTTTTCCTCCCTCTTCTCTCGTTAGCACGTACACCACGGACGAGAACCTGGTGGTGTCTCCGCTCCTGGGAAACGTCTGCTTCGCCAGCTCTCAGTACAGCATCTGTTTCACGCTGGGCTCCTTTGCGAAGATCTACTCCGATACATACGGTAAGAGAATGTACAGCACTCAAAATGAATAAATTAGTAAACAGATAAACTTCCTGCAACCTCCCTCCCTTCTCATAATGCCTGATGATGGAATTGTTTTTTCAGGTGACATCAATTATGTTGAGTTTTCCAAGAGACTCTGGGGAGACATTTATTTCAACCCCAAAACGTGAGTATCTGACAGCCCGTCTGCTGGATCGCCTCCGAGATATTAATTTATTCATTCATTCCCTTTTTAATTTATCATTCTCTCTCTTTAATGCTGATCAGACGCAAGTTCACCAAAAAGGCTCCCAGCAGCAACTCCCAGCGGAGCTTTGTGGAGTTTGTCCTGGAGCCGCTCTACAAGATCTTGTCTCAGGTTGGACAAACATTACACTGTGTTTTTTAAGAGGTGCAATGAGGCCCATGGTGTAACCCCACTGCACATTATGTGACTAGGTGGTCGGAGACGTGGACACCTCTCTCCCTCGAGTCCTGGATGAGCTTGGGATCCACCTGACCAAAGAGGAGCTAAAGCTGAACATCAGGCCGCTGCTGAGGCTGGTCTGTAACCGCTTCTTTGGAGAGTTCACTGGTAGGCCTGAGTTTTATCTATTTTTTTTCGATTTCTTGTCGTTATTTGTTCCCTGTTTAGAGGAAATGAGAGAGAGAAAATAAAACGAAAGCTTTTACCGTGCCTGTTGTTGCCACATGGAGACAATGCGGCGATGTTTACTTCCTTTAGTCGTTTCAAAATCAGCCACACAAGATTATGGAAGAACAAATGTGGAGAAATTATTTAAATACAAGGATGGACTATGTAGAGGCTTCTGTTGAGCCAAACATCGAGGCTGGTGTCTTCCAACCGTACCGTCCTCACCCTCTTCTCAGGCTTCGTGGACATGTGCGTGCAGCACATCCCATCACCACAGGAGGGCGCTCGCACCAAGATAGAACACACCTACACCGGAGGTCTGGAGTCGGACCTGGGGGAGGCCATGGCAGAGTGTGACCCCGAAGTAAGTACGACAAAGTGGCGGTTGGGATGAGGGGGGTTGTCTCCAGTTCCTTCAGTCTGGAGATTCTTTTGGAAGAATCCTCCGCTATTCTTTCTTGGCCAAACCTCACGTTCCACAGATAAGAGTCTTATGTCCCACTTCCCGCGAACCCCCCCATCCCCCTGCCGTCTCCAGGGCCCTTTAATGTGCCATACCACTAAGATGTACAGCACCGAGGATGGGGTGCAGTTTCACGCCTTCGGCAGGGTTCTGAGCGGGACCATTCAGGCGGGCCAGCCGGTCAAGGTGTTGGGGGAGAACTACACTCTGGAGGATGAGGAGGACTCCCAGGTCTGCACCGTCGGCCGTCTCTGGATCTCCGTTGCCAGGTGAGGCTCCAGCGGTTTGACCCCCTTTTTTCAGTCACCGTCTGAAGAAGGAATAAGTTCATTTTTTTTATCCAAATGGTTTAAATTTCAGATACCAGATCGAGGTGAACAGGGTGCCCGCCGGAAACTGGGTCCTCATTGAAGGCTGCGACCAGCCAATCGTCAAGACGGCCACCATCACGGAGCCCCGCGGCAACGAAGAGGTCAGCTGAGGGAGTGTTTGGTTGGAATGTTTGAAGAAGGGGGGCAAAAACCTCCTCTCATTGGTGCGTCCCTTTTTCTTTCCCCGGCAGGCTCAAATTTTCAGGCCCCTGAAGTTCAACACGGCGTCTGTGATTAAGATTGCCGTGGAGCCCGTCAACCCGTCAGAACTGCCGAAAATGCTGGACGGTCTGAGAAAGGTCAACAAGAGCTACCCCTCTCTCACCACAAAGGTACAGAGATTATCTCTTTCCCCCTGAGGGCAGGAAACATGAAAATAATGAGTCTCCGAGCCCCGCTGGCCGCAGCTCACCTGACGCGTGACTTTATCTCCGTGTTTCAGGTGGAGGAGTCTGGAGAGCACGTGATCCTCGGGACGGGGGAGCTCTACCTGGACTGCGTAATGCACGACCTGCGCAAGATGTACTCAGAGATTGACATCAAGGTAAAGCTCGCGCTGCGCCTTCTCCTCAGATGTACTCTTTTTAAGAGAAATACTTGGATGAAGTACACGCTCAATCGAGCACCACCGATCTTCTTATCAAGTTCCACACAGCATGTAGTACCACATGTTAGAAATGTAAATTGGGGTCTGTTTTGTGTAATTCCCGTTTTTAAATGTTTTGATAATCTGAATTATGACTCCATTTCATTTGAATTTTATTAATTGATTGTAGGTCAGTGTTTACACAATCATTACAGTGCACTGTGATACAAATCACCAGTAAGTGAAAAAAGTGAAAATACTGCACTGTGTGTAATTACTCGGCTACTACGCAGGTGGCTGACCCGGTTGTGACTTTCTGTGAAACCGTGGTGGAGACCTCGTCTCTCAAGTGTTTCGCTGAGACCCCAAACAAAAAGTAAGCAGCAGGTTAAAGTTTTGTTTTTTGTTTTTCTTTTTGTGGACTGGACAGCAGCAGTTGTCATTGTTTCAAACTACGACAGATTCACTTTTGGTTCTTCGCTCTGCCTTGGGCGAGCCCCCCTCTGGAATGTGCAATTGACAGCTGTGTAATATGATTAACAGGAATAAGATCACCATGATTGCAGAGCCCCTGGAGAAGGGTCTGGCGGAGGACATTGAGAACGAGGTTGTGCAGATCACGTGGAACAGGTAAGCTAGAGGCAGAGCCTCCACCTCGCCTCACGGTGGCCGTTTGCCTTGACCTTCACTTGCCCTCAAACTGCGTTTGAAGCCACGATTGGGTCGAATTGGTTCCCTGGCAGCTCTCAGAGGAGATGGACCATTGATATGCGTGAATATTTCATCTGTATTTATGCATCAATTTGATCACGTATCTAAATTTCACGCAAACTAAGAACAGGCGTATCGATCCCATCACTCTGGGTAATTGGACACACTAAAAGCATACCAGAGTGTGTGTTCTCCTTGAAAAGGGACTTTCTCTCTTAAGTACTCGGCACGCATGCACGTGTGTGTGTGTGTGTGTGTGTGTGTGTGTGTGTGTGTGTGTTTAAGTTCAGCTGGGCGAAGCAGCACCATTGCAAAGCTGCAGTGTGGCCAGAGCAACACACACTTCAGCAACACCATTAAACTCAAACCCCAGCTCTGCTCTCCCCCCTCCGTCCATTACCCCCTCACCTGCCCCTCATCCAATCTCTTTAATGGTTTAGGCTGACAAAATATGCAAAGCCTCCATTAACCAGTGACCCCCCTGCCAATCCCCCATCTCCCATCTTCATCGCAGGAAGAAGCTGGGAGAGTTCTTCCAAACAAAGTACGACTGGGATCTGCTGGCCGCCAGGTCCATCTGGGCCTTTGGACCAGACACAACGGGGCCAAACATCCTGGTTGACGACACGCTGCCGTCTGAGGTAAGATATCCCTCCGCCAGGCTGTGGTGTCACCATTCTCCCTATTTAAATTGAATGGGAACAAGATAAACCAGGGATCCAGCTTTTGAAACACAGATTGGGACATGTATAAGAGTAAAGCCTGAAAGTTTTTGGACAAATAGCACGGGTGTGTTTCCCGTTTGAGATCCAGCGTTCTGTGGGGAAATATGGCGACTCAAACAGCGTTATTATTGATCGTCTCATCGCCGCCCCCATGAATCTGTGACAGACTGAGAATTGTCAAGAGAAAACTCCCTCCCTGTACTTGAGCTGCCTTACACTGCTCCTCAAGGCACTGTGAGCCGGTAGCACACCGCAATGATCATAAGAGGATCATTTTTTGAAAAACAAATCTGCATATGGAAACCTTTTTTTTTTTGTCTCCCCACAGGTGGACAAGGCCTTATTGGGCTCGGTCAAAGACAGCATCGTCCAGGGCTTCCAGTGGGGCACCAGGGAGGGGCCGCTCTGTGACGAGCGTAAGATCCCCACTGCTCTTTTTTTCCCTCCTCAAATGCTGATGTTCCTGGGTTCTCTGCCCTGCCACCATCCCCTCCATCAGCTGACTCAGTTTTTTTTTTTTTTTTCTCCGTCCTTAGCCATCAGGAATGTCAAGTTCAAGATCCTGGACGCCGTCATCGCTCAGGAGCCTCTGCACCGAGGGGGGGGCCAGGTTATCCCCACCGCCAGGAGAGTGGTTTACTCTGCTTTCCTCATGGTACGTCCCCATCCTCCTCCTTCTGACTCCCTTGCGTCCTTAAATGTGCCATTACCTTGATTGGGGTTTGGAAATTTGCTGACGCGCCTGCTTTTTTTTTTTTTTTTTTTTTTTTTAAATTGCAGTGCCGTAATGTCACTCTTTCACCACTTTGGCCTCCTCACTGCTCTCGCTGCCGCTCTTTCACCGTCATTTATCTTAAATCCCCGGGGGCCCGGTTGCAGCTGCGCAGACGACCCTTTCGTCCGTAGGTCAAATAGTTCTCTGTCTTGCAGGCCACTCCAAGGCTGATGGAACCGTACTACTTCGTGGAGGTTCAGGCTCCGGCCGACTGTGTGTCCGCCGTCTACACCGTCCTGGCGAGGCGGAGGTTTGTCACCGTCACTCCATGCGTTCGCACTTGGGTGAATCCCTCCAGTTGTGGTTTCTAAGCAGCTGCCAATATTTGTCACCCCACAGGGGCCATGTCACTCAGGACGCGCCCATCCCCGGATCGCCGCTCTACACCATCAAGGCCTTCATCCCAGCCATCGACTCCTTCGGCTTCGAGACCGACCTCCGCACGCACACCCAGGGCCAGGCTTTTGCACTGTCCGTCTTCCACCACTGGCAGGTAACGTTCAAGGACACATAGCCGCGTGATCTTTACCCGGAATCAGTTAAAACTTTCTGCCACGTTGACTTAGCAACAGTGTAAATCCCACCCACTTAACCGTGGAGCTGAAATCGAACGCGATGATGCCATCATTGCTCTGACACATAGCACAACACCTACCCTGTCCGAATGCAAGTCGGGGAATTTAACTGGCAAGAATGTTCCTGGTTGGATTCCGGTGCCTGTCTGGGTTTTCTCCCAAGTTCCCCGCCTTCCTCCCGCAGCCCCAAAACGGTCGGCATGTTAATTGAAGACTAAATACTCCTTAGGCTTGAATGAGAGAGTGAATGGTTGTGATTGACAGGTGGCCCATCCAGGTTAAACCCCGCCTCCCACCCGGTCACGGCTGTGATTGACTTCAGCTTGCATGAATTAATCAATATATTTTTTAGATTCGGGAAAAAAAAAATTGAAGCTATAAATGAAATTGAATGGGTTTTCATCTGAAACACAGAAGCAGATTGTACCCAGAGGGACTCACTGTTTAAAATAAATCACCAACCAATTACAGCTGTTTTCCTGAAAGGCTAATTTAGATTTTCACAGGCGGAGAAAAACCTGCTCTGGCTTCTGCTAATGATTTATTTATTTTTATACCCTTCACAGTAGTACTCGCGGTTGCCGCGAGTAATGGAGGGGGGGAGTGAAATGGAGTTAGATACACACAATTTGTATGGTTTCCTTGGGTTAATGGCGCTTCTTCCACTGCAGCTTTAAATCTGTCACACCTTATTCATCCTAAAAACTTTTCATTTTGCTGATTAGTCTGTGTGTGTGTGTGCGAGTGTGAAGACGAGGGCAGGCCTTATCACCAACCCTATTAGAGAATTGTTGTTTTATTAGTGAAAAAAGAGGTACTTCCAAACCCCTTTCAGCTGCTACAGTGGGGGGACCAGGCTTGCGTGCATGTCTGCCACTTGGGGTCAACCTGGCGGTGAAGCTGAGCAGAGCGGAGCGTTGAGTCATTAGGATTGGAGTGCGGCGCGCCGCGGCTCGTCACTGTCTGCCATGTCTGACATGTGTTTGCTTCTGCACTCCGCTGAGCTCCGTCAGAGGAAATTAGTCCCATCGAGGGTGAATTAAGTCCTGGCAGGGGGTGGGAGAAAAAAAAAAAAGTCAGTGTTCAAGACGAGACGAGTGATTTCCCGAGTGTATAAATTCTGCATAATGTGCAGGAGTTTTGCTCCTGTCAGCTCAGGCGGTAAGGAAAGCCCCCTGGGGGCTGCAGCGATACTTGCACGGCGTGAATATTTAATGTCCGAAATGGAAGCGAGAGACGAGGCGTTAATATTTCACACACCTCTGTCCGTCAAACCTATCGGCAGTAAGACACCGTGGGGAGCGAAGACGGCCAACTGTTGATTTTTATTTCGGGCGAGGAAAATTGATCTGGGTTTTTTATAAAGGTAAAAAGGATTTCGTTTTTGTTAAATTGTTTATATTAATTGGCCAAAAAGGGAAAATTTGGTCCTGCTGTTAATGTTTTTTTTTTTATATATATATGCAAATATCCAATGTCCATAAAGAAGTGAATGAATGTCTGCAGAAAAATAAACCTTGTTGCTCTCATGTTTAAATAGCCATCCAAGATCTACTTTCATGCCGTCTTTGAGGATCCTGCCATTTGGATCACACTGAGCTTTGGTTCCTTACCTGAGCTGGTCTTAGATGCATGCTAGCATGCATGCGCCTGCGTGTGCGCGCGCGCGCGCACACACACACACACACACACACACACACACACACACACACACACACACATAAGAGTTCCTTCTTGCACATTTAGATCCAACTGCCCCAGAAAGCAAGAATAAAATGAGGGTTCGTGGATGGGGGCCTGGGCATCGCTGCCGAGGCTTCCTGGCCGGCCTGCAAAAAGCACAGGGTGGAGTTTCTGCTCTCAGCCCTCATCCATCTGTTGATTTGGCTCCAGCCACTCCAGTTCCCCCCCTAAACCCCCAATTTTTAATCTTCTCCTGAGGCTTGGAAACTTTCAGAATTGGGTTCTCTGCTCCAACCTACTTATTTCTGATTCATAACCAGTCCCCCTTTCCCTCCTGGTTCAATTTGTATTTCTTTTTTTGTGCTGTGGCTTTGAAAGCAAGCTGATCTCTGTGCGTGTCACTCACCAACATGCGTTTAAGTCGCAGCAGCGTCGCAGATGGTAAATTTTCAAACTGGACCCACCAACATGGGACCCTCACTTCCTGTGCGCCGGCCTTTCCATCCATGTGATGGACACCCTCCTGACTCAGTACCTGCGATGTTTGATAAAGTGAAGTGTGAGATTTGATGCTGTCGTTGGCAGGCGGTCTGTCAGGCTCAGCCAGAGAGGTTTTGAGGGAGGAAGAATTCCCAGATCTGCCGGTCACTCCCTGCAGTTAGAGGCCCCCAAATTGTTTAAAGGGCTTAATCTTTTGAAACAAACAAAAACCTAAAGATTGTGTCATTAGTCAAGCAAAAGCTAATTAAATGGATGTAAAAATCCAGCCTTCCTCCACAGAGCCTTTGCTCGGGGATTCTTATTGACATCTGGAACACTGGACACCTTTTAACATCAGAACTAAATCGTGACTCGGAGCTGCCAGCAATTCTGACTCACTGTTCCGCCGCCGCTCTCAGAAACATCCACTTCGCCTTTTACTTACAAAGATAGAGACGTCTGTTTTTTTCAACAAGAGACTCATTCCATACACATCTGCCATGTTAAAGAAATATATTGTCATCTTCTTTCAGGCAGCTCCAATTCCAGCATCCTACTACCAATATATTCTCTATCCCTCCTCTGTACATGACCGAACCATCTCAGTCTGGCTTCTCTGACCTCTCCAAAACCTCTAATGTGGTGTTCCTCTGGTAGACTAATTTCTATCCATCCTGGTCACTCCCAAAGAGAACCTTAACATCTTCATCTCTGCGACCACTTGCTCGGCATCCTGTCTTTTTGTCATTGTAACTGTTTCTAGGCCATATAGGATCGCCGGTCTCACCACTGTCTTGTACACCTCTCCTTTAGTTGTGGCTGATAGTCTTCTATCGCATAGTACCCCTGACACTTTTCTCTACTCTAACCTGCTTGAACCCGTCTCTTTACCTCTTTTCCACACTCTCTGTGGCTCTGGACTCCAAGTACCTGAACTCCTCCAATCTCTTGATCTCCACTCCCTGAAGCTTCACTGTTCCACCTGGGTTCCTCTTATTCACACACATATATTCTGTCTTGCTGTAACTTACCTTCATTCCTTTCCTTTCCAGCACATACCTCCACCTTCCTAGATTTTCCTCAACCTGTTCTCTGCTCTCACTACAGATTACAATGTCATCTGCAAACATTATGGTCCATGGACATTCCAGTCTAACCTCATCTGTCAGCCTGTCCATCACCACTGCAAACAAGAGGGGGTTCAGAGCTGATCCCTGATGGAGTCCCACCTCCAGCTTGAACTTCTGTTCCCCCTACAGCACACCGCACCACTGTCGCACAGCTAGCATACATGTCTTGGACCAGTCTAACATACTTCTCTGCCACTCCAGACTTCTTCATACAATACCAGAGTTCCTCTCTTGGCACCCTGTCATATGCTTTTTCTAGCTCTACAAAAACACAATGCATCTCCATCTGGCCTTCTCTGTACCTCTGTATTCTATAACTTCTCTGTCTCCTCAAACACCTCCCACCCGTGGGGGATAACCACTAAGAACATTGACCATCACACCTTCAATTTCCAGTTTCAGACTCATAAGTCTATCTGACATTCTTTTCACCTCCAGAACATTCCTAACAAACTCCTCCTTCAAGATAACTCCTACTCCATTTCTCATCCTGTCAGTACCATGATGGTACAACTTAAAGCCTGCTCTTAAGCTTCTAGCCTTACTACCTTTCCACCTGGTCTCCTGGACACACAGTATATCCACCTTCCTTTCTGCATTATGTCAACCAACTCTCTACCTTTTCCTGTCATCGTCCCGATATTTAAAGTCCCTACTCTCAGTCCCAGACCCTTGCCTTTCCTCCTCTGCTTCCAAACACGCCTTCTACCTCTCCTTCTTTGACCTACAGTAGCCCAGTTTCCATTGCTTCCTTGTAGGTCATCGGTACCAATGGTGGTTGTTGGTAACGACCAATCCAGGATGAGATTATTAGGTTTGATTCGCATGTTTGGTTTTGGCAAAAGATTAATGCCGGATGCCCTTCCTGATGCAACCCTCTGCATTTATCTCGCCTTGGGGCCTGCTCAGGGAGACACTGGCCCGTGCTGCTCTGAGACTGCATTGTTTAAGAAATATATTGTATTTGATCTATATCATTTCTGCAACTTGGTTTGGTTTGAAAGTTCCCTTAGGGTGTTTGTTTAACCACTAGAGCAGGCTCTAATCAGCAGGGGGCAGTAGCACGGTGCAGGGCAGTAACCCGGCTGAAGAAGACGTGAAGAAGAGTAGGCTCTGTCAAAATCCGGGGTTCTTCAACTGAGTTTTTCTTACCCCTCCAGATCGTCCCTGGAGACCCCCTGGACAAGAGCATCGTGATCCGGCCCCTGGAGCCCCAGCCTGCCCCCCACCTGGCCCGAGAGTTCATGATCAAGACCCGACGACGCAAGGTGAGCTTCACGGACGCGTCCTAATCATGGGAGGGTATGGCGCTGTGTGCATAACCCACATGGTCCGGTTTTATTTTTATTTTATTTTTCTGCCCCTGCAGGGTTTGAGCGAGGATGTGAGCATCAGCAAGTTCTTCGACGACCCCATGTTGTTGGAGCTCGCCAAGCAGGATGTGGTGCTGAATTACCCCATGTGAGGAAGACTGGAATCTCAGCCATTCCCACACACACACCCTCTTTCCTCTGACATCAGCCGTTTGATAAAGATCAAGAAAATGACTGTCGCTGGAATTTTTCTTTAGAAAGCAGCCGTAATTTTCAAAATCCTCTGGATTTCCTCTGGAAAACGACTGGTTTTCCCCTGTTTTTATTTACATGTCTGTACAGAATAGGCTTTGTAGAACAAGCGTGACAGGAAAGCTTTTTAAAAATGTTGTTGATCTGCTGTCCAAATAAAAGAATTGTTTGTAATTCCTGGAGGGAGGTTTAATTTACCTTTTTTTTTTTTTTTTTTGCGAGACCTTCTTTTGCTGAAATAAAGGTGTAATTACTGTGTAACAGCTCGATGGGAAGTCGCATAGAGCACTGTGTTAAGGCCAGTGTGGAGTTGTAGCAGTGCTTGTGCCTGGCGAGATGCGTGCGTCCTCCTGGGACACTGTGTGGGTTGTGACTGATGGACGGGCTGTTGGATGGCTGAAGGCAGGCGGGCCGTTACCCCTTTTGGCCCTCGGTGCCTTAAAAGAGGAACGGCGATGCTCGTGGACGACACACATCTTCGAAACCGCAAAGTGTTTTTACAACAGAAATGGGAAAAAAAAAAAAAAAATCTTGGGATTGTTTTTGAGACGCTATGCATATCCTGGTGCTTCTCCAGAGAACTGCACTGCTCAGTATCTGTCTACATACCTTCATTGAAATCCATATCCAAATTATCCATGACTTGGATGACTTAGAATCTTAAGAGACAAACAAATTTAAAAACTTGCCACCATAACCTTGGTCAGCAAAAGCAAACTCCAGCCTTTTCAAACTACTCTTTGCTTCCTTGAGACACAAATGGCAAAAAAATTGAGCTCTGAAAGGTTAGGATCAGGCTTGAATTTTGGATAAATCCTTGAAAATTAGTCATTTTAACAATATGATGCTTGGTTGAATTACAGGATGATAGCTCCCAGCATCTAATTTAGTTATATTAACAATATGCAATCCATCAAAAAAATGTATGCCATCATGATGAGTGTTTCTGGATTGAATGGGTGCATGTGGACCAATATTTCAGCACCTGTTACCTACATTTGAAAGACTGCATTTGAAATAAATTTGAAGAAAATGCGATAAAGACGGCCAATCCATTGGCAGCCTGTGACATGTTCAAATTAAATAAAAAAAACAGCCTTACTGGCTTTCCCATTTTTTTCCATCGTGTTTTCTTGAATTTCAATTAAAAACCTTTTATCTAAGCAGTGATGTCGAGAAAAGGCCTTTGGTCACGAAAATAGCGGGATAATCACTGGTTTGGTTCCTAGATTCTGCCCCAGACAGCTGGGGCCCGGGGTTAAACTCCAAGCACCGCACCAGATTCCAGGGGTTTTGATTGTTCGACTCCATTTGTCTCCTACCTCCTGTGAACCCGGTGGGCGGGGGTGGTTGGCAGTTCAACCGCCGACATCAGCCCTTTTTAAGAGACACGCTTTTGCTGATGAAGACAAAGTCTTCATCAGTCTTTCACGCGAATGTCAGGACTGATGAAATCATGGGGGGGGGACATGTCAGATCTGAAAGATTGAGGGTTCCTTGAATGTAATATCTAAGCAAAAAAAGAAAACACCTGATGTTTGTTTAACCAATGTCAAAGGACAATTCCTCAGTCCCTTCAACCCACATGATGGCACATAACCTGGATGCTAATAGTTTTACTCTTACTTCGACTACTAGTACATACAGGGTACTTCCTGTATGGAGCCTCCAGGTCCTCCATCCTCCTACAGTCCAAAAGCAGTGAGTCGACACACTATGGACTGTCTGTCAGTGTGAATGAGAGTGAATAGTTGGGTGTCTATATGTGGACCCTGTGATTGACAGGTGACCCATCCACATTAAATCCCGCCCCTCAGTCGTGCAGCAGCAGGGATTGGCTCCAGCCCTGCTGCGTCCCTGCATGTGCCGAGTCTATTGTCTCCCCCGCCATGAAGGACTGGCTGACGGCTTCGTGTGTCTCCTCACACCTTCGCGAGACTCTGATGTCTGAACAGCTCAGCCCTTCATCACTCAGCGATGACAACCCCACCCCTCCAACGGTTGAGGGGAGGCGGGTGGGGGGTGATGCGAACCGTGAGGCCCCAGAAAAGAGACAGGAAAAGTCAAACGCGGCTGCTTTTGACATTTGAACCGAATGTCAATTCTGCCCAGATGAAATCAAGAGATGTTTTTTGTTCCCCAGCGGAGTCAGGCTTGGGGGTGCAGGGGTTGGCAGCGTTGGTGATGGGGGCCACGGTGCCCTTTTCAAAACCATCAAAGAACAAGAGCTGAAAGGGGGTAGCTGTAAACTCTGACAAACCTTTTCCGAAGGAGCACGGCCAATCCGCTCATCTAGGTTGGGGTCTGCAAAGGCTCCGGGCGGGTGTGCTCCAGCAGAACATGTTAAATTTTGCACATTTTCAGCCAAATGTTGACCCCCATCAGCCCCCCCCCCCCCTCCACTCCTCTACATGCCCCCCTCCCTCCCCCGGGTTGGCATGAGCCAGCACTGGGCCCAAAGCGCTGAGACGGATGGCAGCGGCTCTGAACACAAGACCCCGGAGCTCTTGTTACAATCTGTGGTCCCTGTGCTAAATATAGACGTGAGAGGGACACTTTCGGTACGGGGTTAGCCAACCCCCCCACACACCTCCCAACCCCCACTCCAGCAAGTCATCCCTTTTCCTCTCCGGCTCATTCTGGTTTTTCACCCCCCCCTCCATCAGTCACCTTTTTTACTTGCAACAACTCTGCCGTGGCTTGTTTTGCCTCGATCTTATCCCGCCTCCCTGCACCTCTCTGCATCTGTCAATCAATCAATATTGTCTCTTCGTGCTGATGTTGCATAAAAGAGTATTTATTTTGGGACATGGAGTCCAATTCTAACATGCAGAGGAGAAAATCAGCTATTCACAAAAATATGCACAAAAACAAGGGTTGGCAAGACAAGACATACAGTTTCATAATTTCAAAATAAAAGAGTAATGGATGATGGGGAAATTTTGTCAGTCAGTACAGACACATTTACCACCTCAAATTTATGGAGCACTAAAGCATTGGCTTTTAAAAAAGGTTGAAAAATAATTTGCAGAGAGTCAAACATGACAGCAGGTCAAAGAATAAGTAAACGCAAGCATGGATATATTGGAGGTCACCTTTAACCTTTATTTTGGTGGTCAAGGGACTCCAACGCCTCATTGTTCAAAAATTCTTTTGTAAGTTTTGAAAGTGCTGCATCATATATTTTTATAATAATCTGTAATTTGCAGGCTAATTAGTCTCTGGGGTCAGTTTGAGATTCCCTGCTCTCTGATAGGGCTCAGGTGGTGGACTTTGTATATCCATGGAGCTTCACCTGCAACCACTGGGTGGCGCTATCACTGCCGGGGTTGTTGGGGTGGCGTCCGGGACAATTGCAGGTCCAGCAAGGTCAGGACTGTGAGCGGTTGTTGGGGAAAAAAAGCCCAACAAAATACCACCGCGTGACTCCTGCAGCCTCGGGCCCCTGGAGGCCCCGCTGTGCTGAATCACCCGGCGATCGCAGACGTCAGAGACGTTAGATACGTCAGAGACGTCGGCGCCTCGCCGCCATCCAGCTGGCAGACTGGATCCAGCCCGCAACACGCCCGGGGAGGGCCGCGGAGGGAATGACGATCGACGCCGAGCCACGCTTTCATTCACAAATCGGGGCAGTTTAGGGTCTCCTGCGTGTTTTTGGACTGTGGGACGAAATCCACGCAGACTCGAACACGCCACACGGACATGCCCGTCGTTGGAATTGAACCGTGGTCCTTCTTGCTGAGGCGGAAGCACTAAATACTGCATGCTGTCCGTTAGCATTTATGGACCAACGCTAAAAGCTTTTTATTGCGAGCTGGTGCTTGGGAATGATTTTGGGAAAGGGCCTTTACCTCACATGAGGGGTCGAGGGAGCGGCTCAATCTGACGTGATGGCATGAGGGGAAAGAGGAGATTTGCAACATGGACAAATTTGAAATAAATTAACTTAAAATAAATAAACATTCACTCTTTAGAATTTTTGATAGAAAGAAACATGCACACACACATGCACACTACAGGGCCTGAAAGGATGGCCTGTCATATTGTTATAATGTGTTCAATGAGCGCGCGCATGTGTGTGTATGTGTTTCTTCCAACCCGAAAACCTAAAAAGAAAATGTAGTTTATTTATTTTAGTATTTTTTCCTGCAATCTATGAACACCTAGCAGAGGCTGCTCCCTCTGCTCGGCAGATGTTGTCCACCTCTGCATGTGTGACCCCGCCGGGCGTGCGCGCGTCAGTCTCACGCACGCGCGTGCTTTCAGCCAGGAGGATCCAGCTGTCACTCATCCCCCCTCCGCCCCCCCCCCCTTCCTCCTCCTCCTCTTCCCTCCTCCTTCCTCCATTCAGGCAGCTGCTGTCAGACGCCGCGCACCGGTACGAGGCGAAGCCGCCGCCCGCTCGAAGCCGCTCCTCCTGCGGTGATCAACAGATCGGTGACCCCCACCCGTCCCCCATCCCCTACCCGGTCCTCGTAGATGGGAGAGCCGCAGCGCCGTACCGGAGTCAACCGGCGCCACGTGAGCGACTGAAATCCTGGCCAATCACCAAAGCGGGCGCAGCCGTGCGGACGAACCGCTCCGCCTCGGACCAGCCGGCGGCGGCGGCGGCGGCGGAGGTTCGGACGATGACCCGGCTGCCGACGGGCGGCGCTCCGACGGACCCGGCCCGCGGGGGCTCTGCCGCCGGCGGCACCCAGCGGAGCGTCTAGCTCGGCCGACCGACATTCCCACCCGAGCCAAGGCGGTACGGCGTCGCCGGCATGTCCGCGGACGGGGACGGCCGTCAAAACCCGCAGTGACGGTCAGGCACGGGATGAACACCCGCCCGTGAACCCACCGGCACCCCCTCCTCCTCCTCCTCCTTCTCCTCCTCCTCCGCCGCCGCCCCCTCCTCCCCTCACCCCGGAGAAGTGGAGCTGAGATCCAACGGGAGGAAATCAAGTTTGGACCCCCCGCCTCACCTTCGTCACCTCCGCCTCCTCCTCCACCTCCAGCAGCGCGGGGAGGAGAAACCGGGAACCTCGTCTTCAATCTTAAAGCATCTTCACAGACTCGCATCGCGGTAAGAACAAAACAAAAGCTGTGTATGTGTGTGCGCGTCTTTAGGCAGAGGCTGAGAGGGCAGATGTGTCTGTGTGTGTGTGTGTGTGGGAGGGGGGTCACGGGCACGGATCCCCGCATCCTTGGCGCTTTTGTCCCTTTTATGGAGCGAATTTTCTCTGCAGGCAAAACTTGCCTGAGGCAGAAATGGATCAACTTCTTTGTGAAAGCATGCTTTTCCTTTGTGTGTGTGTATGTGTGTGTGTGTGTGTTGGGGGGGGCGCTCCTGGTGGGGTTCCCCTCATGACATCACCTGCAAACCTGGAACCCCCTGCACATGCATGCCTGTGAAACCCACCCCCCAAACCCAAACGTGTTTTCGGGCTCGTTTGAGTCCGAAATTGGGGGGGACCCTTTGTTCACCATGCGCTCCGGCAGCAGCATGCTGCATGTGTGTGTGAGGGCACACACGCGGATGGGCGGTTCAAGCAGGATTCTCTTTCGAATTTTGGCGAATAAAAAAATCCTGCAGCATTTTATCACATCTTTATCCCTGTGGGATGAGTTCTTCAGAATCCACATCACGTCCCGTGCAGGGTTTTGTTTGCCTTGACGCGGTTTTCCATTTAATACACGGCGGTAGTGTGAGGGGTCGCGGCATGGAAGGGTTCCCTGTGGGAGGCATTTTTTAAAAAGACAAATAAAAGGCTTTCTGGCCGTTGGAGGATGGAGATGTTTGACAGTGATGGACATCTGAGGCCTCCGCCGAGGATACACATTTCCAGAGGGGAAGCCAATATATTCGAAATTTAACCAAAGAAAGACGACACGTTTGTGACCTGACCCGAGGCTCAGGCCTGCACCTTCTCCAGCCTGGGGAGAACTCCCACCCCCACCTCCAGCCCCAGCCCTGCCCCTGACCCACACCCTAACCCCGCCGTCACACGTCGGGTGACTGAAATATGCCGTGTGCGTGTGTCTGAGCGCCGCGCATCCGTCAGTGCCACGGCAACCGACGAGCAACCGTAATGGGTTTTCCCCTCACGGCTTCGGAAAAGAATGTGAAATGCAAAGGCATGATGGATTCCAGGGTTGGACGCCCGGCGTCTGCGAACAATTCTCCGGCTCTCTGCGTCGCACACATGGAGCTCCATCTTATTTACTGAGAATTTATTCTTTGGTGAGCTGCCAGCGGGACCATACATAACTTCCTCCATTTGCCCTCCGCTCATCGTCTTCCTCATTCTCATCCCGTGAGTGGTCTCTTGGCATTTCCCCGGCCTCGCCTCCTGTAAATGAACCTTTTCAGTCAATCTCTGTCGCCCAGCGCCCCCACCCACTACCCCGCCCCCCCCCTTCCCAGGGGAGCTCTTGCACCATCGACAGGGAGAAGCGTGGGGTCACCCTCCCACCCCCACGCTTCAACGCAGAGAGATGAGGAGCAGATACGGAGTGGCAGCAGAAAAATGGCCCCATCGCCTCAGTTAGTGCGGCGACCAGAGAGCCGCTTCTCATCCGAAACACGGTGTTCCAGTGTAATGACACCGTCGCCGAGAGACCCCAACCCACACACACACACACACACACACAAATCATGACTTGGCAGATATAGTGATAAATTGTGCATGTATATTTATTAAATGATCAGAAGGTGCCCTAGAAAAGTCTTGGAAATGTGACAACCCTACCCCCAGCTGGTTGCTGGTTGACACCTGACTTGTTTAAAAAGGTAAATTTACATTGTCTGTGTGTGTGTGTGTGTGGGCATGTGTGTGGGGTTTTGCTGCAGAAGTTCCTTTTTTTTTTTGTATTCATTTTCATTGATTTTTATTTTCCACAAGTCAGATTGTCATCACATTAGCGTTGCCGCGCGACGGAAAACAGGGCGAAACCAGGATTGATGGTGCGCTCACGAGGCCAGGAACTTAAATCGGAACAAAACGGCACAGACGGTCGGAATTCCACGTGAAAACGAAAAATATCCCGGCAGCCGGCAAAACCTGACTTTAAGTGTCCAAGGACAGTCACTTGTTTAACTGTGACCAATGACTAAAATGTACTTGACCCGCTGCCGTCAGTCATCTTGATTAGTTTTTTTGTGGTCTCGCGTGTTTATACTCTGTAAGGTCTAATGTTGATCTGTAATCTTAATACAATCTTAGAAACGAATGCAGTATATGTTTTGTGAAATTATTCAAAAGATAGGGGTTAAATGGAAAAAGTCAAGGAGTCAAATGCAGTATATGTTTTGTGAAATTATTCAAAAGATAGGGGTTAAATGGAAAAAGTCAAGGACGTGGATTTAATCTTAACCTAAATCACGTCCTGCAGGTTACCTGGGAGAGGGGCCTTGGTGCAGCGTCCCGGGTTCGATGCACTTTTGGCCCCGACCTACTGGATTTAATGCTGACATGTTGGACTGTCGGTGTGTTGGACTGTCAGCCGATTGCTTTTTAACTGCGGCTTTTTTGGAAGGTTTTCATGAGAAATTAGGAATGGATCAGTTGAATCTCACAGTTATAGTCAGGGAGTGGAAATACAAACCATAAGGGGTTTTTAATCGCCGCCATAAATGCATAAATTCCCCGTAATTCAGCAAAAAGTAGCAATTTCAGATCCCCAGCTTCCGACTCCCCGCTGAAAACACGCGCAGCTGCTGCACGTTCCCCCTCCTCCAAGCTGGGAGTGCGAAACGCCTGCTATTGAACCTTTTTACAAATTACCTCTGCCCTCACCTCAGGAGAACCTGCGCGATGCGTTTACAGCCATATAAAATGGATAACTCATTTCCTCTTATCCTCCAGGAATGTGTGACTCGGAGGCAGTGCAGCGAGAGGTTAGTTTTACCCCCCGTCTCTTAAAAAAAAAACACCAACGATTCCCGCTCGTTATTTACATGCAAGTGTTTTTGCAGCGTCCGCCGTCGGCATGTCCGAGGGGCAGGGCCGTCAGACGGGCGATGGCGTGGCGTTTGCAGACGGGTGGCGCTTCTACTGCTGCGGTGCAACAAAGTGTTTTGTTGTTGTCGGAGTGCAAAATCATCAAGGTATTGTGTTTATATCTTGTTGAGCAGACGCAAGCGGGCTGCCAGGCCTAATCCCGGGAGTGCAGCACACCGGGGGGAGAGGGGGGCGCAGTGTCTTTACTCCTGCCAACTAGTCTGGATTCACTCCGGCTGACACCGTGTTTGCGGCTCCGCATTTTCTGGTTGCCAGTTCCTGTAAACGACATTAAAGCGAGAGCAGAGGGAAGGTGCTTTACGCTTTTTGAACCGGACGGGTAATTAGAATTGTCGGAGGCCATCAGCGTTAATGGCAGATACAGAAGGGAGAGGGTCCCTTCCCCAACACGCACACACACACACACACGCACACACACACACAGTCGACTCTTTAAGTTTTTCTTTCAAGCGCAGACTTTGGTTCTGCTAATGGGCCCGTTTTTGAAGCGAAAGGCCGACTTAATATATGGATTTAAATGACGGCGGAGGGACTATTTCTGGAATGAGCATATTATAGTTTTCTGGGAGAATGGTTCCGTTTGAAGACCCCGTCCTCTTCCAACCTACTCGTCTAACAATGGTATGAAAATAATTGCCGGAACCACTGAGATGTGTATTTTGATCATTTTAAATTTGAACGTAATTACACGGTCAAACGTGAGCTCGACTTTGCCGATTCGAGGCCGTCCACGTGGATCGGGGTTTCATCCAGGACCCCTCTCTGCATCCAAAATGCCGCCGTGGAGGAGGTTGGAGGGGTGGGGAGTCGTGTCGTGCTTCCCGTGACTCAGGATGACTCCAGAGGAAAACAAACCCCGCAGTCGGTCCTGACCCCTTCACGAGCAGGCATGCTTCCACTTGCGCTGGTCGCACGTGTTGCCGCGGCGCCACAGCAGATCTGCGAGTTTAATTGCGAAGAGATGTGCGATTCAATCGGACACAGGGAATCCTGGCCAACTTGATTTATGTTAGGCTGCGCGCCTCGGTCACGTAAAGACCCAGCGAGGTGAGGGTGGACATTTCATCACACAGTTATTAGCACAAAAGCCCATAACGACCGTTGATTAATCAACTGATATCGAGGAATTTGATGAAATCCCTAAATTCAGGTACAACACTAGCAGTGTTTGAAAGAACAAAGGGGCCGAAGAACCAATCACAGGATGACTTTCTTTCTTCTGTGGTGCGGTAAAACAAAGAAATCATCATCTGTAGACGTCACCTCATTGGCCGGGAGCCGTTTTCCAATATTTGTATTGACAAGTGATTGATGAAGATTGGATGTCCTTCCTGAACACAGGAGACCTGACTCGACAGACCCCTAGAAAATATTTTGTGAATATATTACTGGATAAAAAACATATTTTGGTTAGTTTGACAAATGGATGTATGAATTATCTTTGATAAGTTATGTACATCCATAAGCACATTTACATAGACATTAGCTATTTATTTTTCTGCTAAGCTACTTAGCAAAACGTGCATGACATCAGTGGAGTTTAAATGTCAAATTTAGCTATATAGTGACGAAGTAAAGAGGGGGGACGTGGGCGGTGAGGAGGACACACAAATCCAGACAGGAAGCACCTTGCAGAGTGTGGAAGAGATCAGATGTCACTTCCACCTAGCCGGCGCTCGGGAAGAGATACGGGCGGTCTGGCAAACAAAAACAGTCGTGAGGCTCCTTCCCGACGGGAATGTCACTGTAATATCCGAGGATAAGCTCAGACAAACATACTGTGTGCCTGGAATCACACACACGCGCGCACGCACGCGGCACGCATGTGCAGATACGCACGCGTGCACACGTGGATGTTTACGCTTCAGTCAGTGTTGAACATGCATATTCAAACTGATACGTCGGACTCATAAATCTGTGCACACTGACACATTTACATACGAGCTCGGCTGTCGTGGCCCGGTCCGTGATTCAGGGTGACAGGTCTTATGCCTCTCCCCTCGGGGTCAGCGGGCACGGGGCGGAGCCACAACGTGACAGACAGAGAGGGAGAGAGAGGCTTTTCATTCAGGGTCGGCCTGCTGATGACGCCACATCCCCCCCATTCCCGTTTTGGTACGGCAGAGGGGAGCTAGCATTTGGGCATCTGCGCAGCTGGACGTGGTCTTTCCTGCTCAGCTTCGTCCCGTCTAACCAGAGAATGCCAAGAATTATCCAGTTTTGGATTACAACTCTTTCATTCTCACTGAAATTCATCGTTATCAACTTACAAGTAAATCTTCTGCTCTGTCACAACATTCATTTATAATGAGTCATTTATCAGCCACATTTGGAGTGTGATATCCATTTTATCTTTCTTCGGGGACATTATTTATAGGATTAAAAAGAAAAAAAAGGAAATGGAAAGCTGAAGCCTCACACAGAAAGTGTGTGTCCACCTGGCTGAGCGTCTGGCCGTCTTTCATGACAAGCCGGCGCTGCCGCTGCCACCGCCGCCGCAGATGCCGCTGCAGATGCAGCTGCAGCTGCTGAGCCCGGGCATGGATACGCCGATGCACTTGGCTGTGTTTCTGGCACATGAGGGCGATTCACAAAAAAATGTGCGTTCTAACTTTCCTGCTCCTCTTCTTGTCGGCAGATCCTCTGCAGGAGGGCAACCAATCGTAGATGATTGATGTCTCAGACTGCTTGGCCTGACGGTGTGTGTGTTGTTGTTAGCAAGGCTAGCATACGGTCCCTGCCTGCCGCGCGCATGTGCAATTGTATCAACAAGGATATTCGTTTTAGGGCGAGCCTAGCTCGTTTTTAGTGCACGTTTTGAGTGCTTTTCAGAACTGCATCTTTAACCTATAAACCAAACATATTGACATTAACGCATGACCGCCAACAAACGAAACGGACGGTTTCCATTCTGGGGATGCGTGAGTCTGGCGTGTGAGAGATCAGCAAAGTGGAATGCGTCCCATCTTCATGGCCCGCCCACAGAACAGAGATGCTGTTGTAGGCCATGTCTCATTAGGGGAGAGGGGGTCAAAGGTCGGGCGGCGTGACATTAAAAAATTCCATTGAATGGATGTGTTTGGGCTCTTTCACTCGGAGTCGCTCAGTGGCAGATTACAACTGGACTGTCTGGTTCAGAACACACGCGGGAATTGCGATTGCATGATGTGCCCGCCATATTTATAGCAGCTAATCAGGTCGGGTGAAACTGGCACCAGACACCTTTTATCGCGTTATATCCCTCTACAAATCCTCGTATGTGCACTTTAGCCCTCAGGTCACATGTGCTTCACGTGCAGGAAGTGAGTAATTATTCACTCCATGTAGAAGCCAGACGTTGCATATAATCTGACGCTCGTGGGCCAGCAGCCCATGAAAATCAAACTGTAGATCCTGGAAACCGTCTCTGTCAGTTAAAGATGACGGGGATGAAACAATTCTAATGGTCGGGTCTCGGATTTTCGTAGTGGGGTCCGAAATCCGTTGAACCGAGCTCCTCCCAACTCAACACCGTAACGCCCTCTTGCAAACACGTGAGGCGCCGTTGAGGAACGTGCAGGGACTTCAGTAAATGCGCCGTTTATCGGAACCTACACTCGCGACTGCGATCAGCAGAATCAGCAGCGACACCGCAAGAGAACACGCCAGAATCCGTGAGGGGAATCTGTGCCACGGCGCACAGCGGAAGGCACGCGCTGAGCCGACGGGCGAGCGCTCATGCCTGATTGGTCCAGCTGGGGCAGGCCGTGGCTGGGAGATGTCCCCCTCGCTCTCCGTCACTGGCGGGGCTAAGCAGAGTGGCCAGGTTCACGGGCTGCGGCCGGCACCCTGTCAACGCCTCACAGCCGCACACACATATGAGCACGCACACATCAGGGAATAAAATCAGGCAGAAGCGTTTTGTGGAACGCTGGGCCGCAGAGCAGAGCTGGCCAGCGTCGATGAGGACACGGTGGCAGGAGGGAGGAGGAAGTACACAAATTCTGAAAAGTAATTCTGGAAGGGAGACATTTTTTGGGCATGGCTGCTGCTTCTGCAGCCGTGATTCACATATTACTCCAATTTCGTCACTGCTGTGTCATCTGTTGCTTCCCCTTCCCTCCGCCTTCGCCGAACTGCACGTTTGTGGCACCTTAGTAACTATTCATCAAAAGATGAATGTGTTTCTGTGTAAGCATTTTTTAGGGTGTTTATCATGAATGCAACCTCTCCAGTCTGCGAGACCACGTTTTTCCTTGAATTCCATCTGTGCAAATATCACATCCTCTTTCTTCCAGACACTTCCGACTGTAGCGAGGAAAAATGGTGCCTCTCTTAATGACTCCAATAATCACGCTTGCACAATGGAGCGTCTACACTGGTTTGTGCGTTTCAGAAAAAAATGCAACGAGAAAAGACACAAGCCGGGGGTTATTTTTAGCCGTTGTTAGCCAATCCAGACGAGACGCTTCCGGGTCACGCATGGTTTTAGAGTTTATACCATCCAGTGTGGACCCCCCCGAGCCAGACGTGTCGTAATTGCACGTTTAGAGATGACTGGGGGTTTGAGTTGGGTTAGATCTCAAATAATTGTGTTTTTTAAACACTCAGCTTTGTGGGATTTCCAAACCACGTTAGGATTTCTCTTCAAATTTGCACCGTAGGATTTTGCAGGACCCAGGACCTTTTCAGCAACTGGGCCATTCTTTCATTTTTTAGGTACTTGATGATTGGTAGAACCCATTAGCCCGGCCCAATATCTTCTTTTGGATTGCAGAGCACAATTTTTTTTAAAACTGTCGTGGTCACCGGGGAACTGTTTTCATGTGACTTACAAAATAAATAGGGACACACATCTGCTGCAATATAGATTACTCATTTTGTGACTGACTAGCGGAGACAAGTTGTTGTATGTGGAAATACCAGATGTGGTGTTTGGCGTCTATTTCTGTTGTTGGTCCTGCCAATGAATAGAATTCTCCCTCCACATGTCGTGAGGCATTCAATAAAGGTTCATAAAGAATGGATCTATTTTCACTCGTACGTTGAGTAGAAATTAGCTTTTGGTAGTGAGAGGTGGCAGCCGATTACAAACGCGTTTACTGACAAATTAATTCAAGGAATGGATGATAAATCAATTCCCAGCGATTATTTATGTCACGGCATTGATGAATAGGGTCCCTCACCACCTCTTTCCTGTTAATCCCACCTGCAAAAAAAACCTGAAAAGGGTAAATGCATGACAGTAGCTATACGGTTATAAACTGGTAATCTGATGTGTGGTAGAGAAAGCAGGGATTTGATGGGGAAAAAAGTATTCAATAGTGAAAAACGTTGCTTGTTTCATTCCTCTGGTTTTACAAATCATTTGGGAATAAATTATCTCAGGTGTTTTCTCCCCACATTAATGTGTTTTTACACTACCTGAGTATTTATTGTTCTGACAGCTTTTCACTTTCATCCCCTACGTATTGAGACAAACACCTACTTTCCAGCACATTGTATGCTAATTTAGTTTTAAAGCATTTGTGCACAGTTGTTGATTTTCTTTGATGCTGCGTCACCACAGGAACCTCCCGGCATCCAGACTGATGAGTGACACTGTGACGAGATGAAGGTCGCACACAGACGATTGCATCATTGTTCCATAATATCCCATAATATTCACCCCGGAGTCAGAATATTAGGGAGTTATTTCAACTTTAAACGTTTTTGGGACGCGACCTCCTCACAACAGACAGGGTTTTAGTCATAGTGGAACCTCCACTGTAACCGGTAAGCTCCCTTTTGTCTTCACGTATTTGGTCAAAATAAAACAAAAAACAAAAAACAAAAAACGCAAATAAAGGCACGGCTTTCTCTTTCCTTCCTGTTACATCACCGACATGTGCCGTGTCTCCCAGGACAGCCCCGCTCGCCGTCCTCTCCTCCCTGTCTCGTCTCCCGCGGCCATGTTTAAACAAAGTAACATTCATACATGAGTGGGTTTCCATGGCCACAAGGCCTCAAGATTATCCGCGCCGTAGCCCTCCCTGGTGTGATGGGTCGGGGGGGGCTGGAAGCGTGCGCAGATGCTCTCGTGCTAGAAGTGTAGCCTTGATGATAACCTTCCGGGCTAACACTTCCTGAAACTCTGTCTCAAAAAAAAATGCAAAAGGAAAAAAAACATAAGATTCACTTGACATAAGAGCTTTAGGCTCAACTTTAAATAGCTCTGCGTCTGTTTTGTTTTTTTCGTCCATTACGTTTTATGTTTATTATTGGTTTGGGCCTCCGAACCGATCGCAAACCAATTAGAGTCAAGGAAGGGCTGGCATGTCAAGATCAACCCAGGCGAGGGTTGTGTTTGTTCTGAGGATAATGACTAACTGACTCTATACTACTGACCCCCCCCCCACACACACACACACACGCACACACACACACACCACCCTGAGGGGGGGTTAGCTGCCTCTGCTGGCATGAAGCAATTGCTTCTGGATCCCGTCAGCGCTCTCTGTTGGAATGAGAGGGGCAGCCGTGACCCCCCTCCTGTTCGTCCCGGCCCGCCGGCTCGACAACAAAAACATAATTAAATGCCATATAATCGGTCATGGTAAATAGTTGTTATTACCTTGTGTTATTACATTTGCATGACATGAAAAATGTAAATCATTCCCTAATTATCGCTATTTTGTGCGTCTGACGTCTGTTCGTTAACGCTTTCCAGCGGATATCTTTCTCTCAGAGTTATTCTGGCTGGCGGAGTCCAAGGTCAGCCCTGTTCAATTACTCGTGAGCTCGGACTCTGATTCATCCAACTCCACTGCTTTTTCTTCTCTCTCTCTCTGTCTGTCTGTCTCTCTTATCATACCAGGAGTTTAAGCGTATAATTCTCAATCAGGAGACCGGTTGTGTTCTGATGAGCGGAAGCCGCTCTTAATGTGACACGGGGAAGTTGTGACAGAGCTGCGAGGGAAGACACAGGATTTTCTTCCGGCTCCACGGCAGACGTGTCCCGTCCATAGCCTCGTTCACGAGGGGTTTATTTCTTTAGGCAATCATTAATCATAATTTTTCAGTTTTTTTTTCTCCCTCCATTTTTAGACGGGGCAGTGGAGCCTTCTGAACCTAACATAAAAATCAGATGTCATACACATCACATTGCTTTACGTTCAAAGTTGGCCTTAAGAGCTCCGTCGGCTCCCCCCGTCGTTCTCTCCCTGTCACTTGACTTCTGTTTGAGAGGGAGACGATTCGCCCCCCCACACACACCCCCTTCTGTTTTCCTAATTTCAGCACGAGTGAAAATCAAACCCGGGCTGCGCCAGACCTGTCAGTTGGCTTGGCAAGCGTGATTGGATGATTAAAGTTGTATCGGAACAAGACTAACCGTAGGCAAGAGCACATTGCTGCAGAAAATTTTTCTCCTTTTTTTTTTTTTTGCTTCTTTACTCATTCGCTATTTTCTCATTCTTTCGGCCCCCCCAACACCCTCCCTCCCCCAAAGCCTTTTCAGCTTCCTCCCCCTGTTTGCATCCTCTTAAGTGCTCTGTTGAAAATATGATGGCTCAGTTCCGTTTACATTCAATCACCATCTGCTGGAATTGGCTGCGCCCGCGAGTCGGTTCTCGACACCGTCCGGGTTCCTCTGTGACAACGTTTAACCCCCCCTGCCAAGACCCCGATTGTCTGGCCGGTTTTATTCTTGAGGCGCCGAACAAAAGGACAGTCGTCATGGAGTCGAACCTGTGACTCCATAAAAGTCGGCCTGGCTTAAACCACCAGTGAAAATGATGGTGGGACTATTTATCAATTAAGATGATGAACAGAGGTGGAGCAAGTGGGCGTGGGGAAACTGGAACTTAGTAGCTTTGTCAAAATTGTGATCACGTCCTCTTTGCCCTTTTTGAAATCACCAACTGCATGAGGCTGTTAATTTACATGTCGGCGGAGTCCAAAAGGCCTACTAAGAAATTTTCACAGTCAATATGTTTCCAAAGTTATTTGTCCAACGGAATATCAGGATGTTGATCATTTCCAACAAGCTCTCGTGATTGTCCATAATTTTTTGCAAGGCAGGGTTTTTTGTCCCACGCTCAGGTCACAGTGAGGGCGTGGAGCCAATCTCAGCTGTCATTTGGCAAGATGTGGGATCAACTGTCAATCACAGGGCCACATAGCTAATGTGACAGAGGGAGACCAATGTCAAACTTAAAAAGATCCACTTTCTATTCCTAATTTGAAATTATTGAGTGAATTTTTAGTGTGCTAAACAATTTCCAACGCGTCATTGAACATGACAAGTGTGTTTCTACTCACCTAGATATGTAGATGGATGTGTCAAATTCCCCGATCGCCATGTCAGAAGCGCCACAACATGTGTGAACAACATGTGTCTCCTGGCTTTCCTTGTGAGGGGTTCAGCCTGAGCCCGAATCGGCGCTCCTTTTCGATGAAAACCCCGGCCCACCCGGGAAACCGGGATCCGGTCGGGACCCGCCAGCGAGCGAGTGACAGTGGAGTGATGGGCGTCCGTGGCTCAGTCACAGGGAAGGGAGCTGTTGGCGGATGAAGGCTGCGATCGGAGACCGATTTATCACCCGGGTGATCGGGTTCAATGGCCAGGGGGATCCTTGTCCTCCGTCACCCGCGGCCCTGCCAAGGCTGGATATAAATATGAACGACGCCCCTTGGGTTTGTCTGAAGAAACGGGGTCAGGGCCGGCAACCGACAACACACTGTTAAATTTCTGCATTCGACTGAGCCGCAACCAGAGGGCTCAACAAATCAGGATGGATGGATGGATAAACAGATAAACACAGGGATGGATGGATGGACGGTCAGATAGATAGATACTTAGATAGACAGAAGCAGATGAATGGCGAGAGAGGTAAACAGAGGGACGGACAGACAGGCAGACAGATTGATGGCTTCCATCAGGTGACGCAGGTATTTTTTTAGTCAATTGAGCTTATTGTGCTGTCAGTATGTGCCCGACTGTGACTGTGCACAAACATTGACCCTCCTCCTCCCCCCCAACCTTCCCAGACCTCCGACACCAGCCACCTTCCTCTAAAATCAACCCCCGTGTTCAGTCACAAAATGTCTCCCGGTCAACGTCGGCCGAGACCCGACGCCGGCCGTTCTTGGCATTTGGCTGCGCTAGCGTGTGTGTATTCGTGTGTGTTCGTACGTCGCCATCAAGGCCACGTTTTGAAATCAACGTCAGCCCCTCGAGGACATCCAACTCTAAATAGCCGTCCGCCCAGGGCGAGAATCACATTTCATTACACAAGTCTCATTAATTTCAGCGGGGAAACCGTGCGTGCCTCTAATTGATTGACTCATTGTCACACACTTGAGTCCGTGTCCACGGCCCGTGATGCCAATTTCACGCCTGCGTCGGGCCGGACGATAAGCGATGAACTCATTTGAAGGGAATCCATCAGGTACGGAGCCTGAGGCGGAGACGGCTTTTAACGGGACGGCTGTCAATCACTCTCCCATTAGGCCGCCTCGCTGCCTCCGGGAGCTTTTTGTGACTGAGGTTTTAATAATTGCTTCGCTAAAAGTTTGTCACCTCTGGGATTGACGTTGACAAAGTCAAAGTCCCGGGCCTGCTTGGGCCGGAGACAAAAAAGCCTCACGGACGATCTGGGGGGGGTTTCATGAGGAGCCAAACACCCACACCTCCCCTTTCATCCCTCCCTCCCTGCCCCACATTACCTGGCGCACCCAATTTGTCTCCCCGCCATCCGCTCAAGTCACTCCGGCAGGGGGGTGTCATTTTAGCCGGGGACATAAATCTCCAGCCTAATCAGCTCCTGGACAACGTCAGCGGGCAGCGCAGGCGATCAATCTCATCAATAAGGGGAGAACTTGCGCAGTTTTGTGTGTCAACGTGTTGTAACTGAACGCCTGGCCTGTAATTCATTTTAATCGATCGTGTGTGTGTGTGTGTGTGTGTGTGTGTGTGAGCGAGAGAGAGATAGAGCATTTTTCTTCGCTCTTGAGGACCATTGCTTATTAAAAAAAAAAGATAAAAAATCACTGACCTTGATTGGACTGGCTGTCCTCATGGGTTTTAAAGAAGATCCAAGTCAGGGTCAGCAAAGAATTCCTTAAAGTAAGGTTGATGCTGTGTAATTAATGGAAGCTAATGCAATGCCTATCAAGGATATCTGTAAAGACAGTGTGTATGTGTGTGTGCAGCGTGTGTGTGTGTGCAGGTCTGTGTGTGTGTGTGAATGAATGTTTACCGCACCATTTACTGCATGCTTGCTGCTTGTTTCACATTATTGCCGTGTCCCAGCGGGGGCGCCGGGACTCGGCTGCAGGTTTGAAGACGTTGGGGGCGAAGCCTGTGTGCAGCTGGTGTCTGGTCAAATTAAAAAATGAAGAAAGTTTGAACTGTTTCCTGAGATGATGGAATTTAAGACCTTCGGTCAACACCACCTTTTCATCTCCGCAGTACTAAATAGTAAATAAAAATATGTTTAATATGTATAAAATTATTTATATTGATTTCTAAACAGGTAATATATTGAGTTGCTAAAACAAAACAATGACATCGAAGTGATGGATGTTGGGTGTGATTACTTTAGTGTTACTCAAAATTGATCCCAGAGCAAAAAACCTCACGTGTTTAACAGCAATAAAATGTAGATCATTAGCGGTTTTTGAGGCAGCTGAGCTCAACGCCGGACGCAAGCGTTTCTCGTTAATATTTCTGGCTTGGAGTAAGTTTGCAGTGATTGTGCTTTTTAATTTTTTGATTAAAGACGAAGATGAGGGCGCTCGGGTTTTAGCCTTGACCCGCCCGGCCTCACACTCAGGTGTGGGATTGTACTACCGAAAGCAGGTTATAGTTGTGCCGACGCGATAGGCGAGTAAATACTTCATCCTGACCTTCACTTTGTGTCTCGGAAATCCTTGCAGCGCCGATCCGTCACATTGACGTTTGTCATCGGCACGTCATGACCCTGAGATGAGCCGCCCTGAGATGAACCCATGTGCACTTCTTTTTCACAGCAGCATACATTGAACTGTTTTCTAGCACAATATTGGCCTTAATATGTGTATATTATTAATAACCATTACTGTATCAACAGCCTGGAGCAGTTGTTTTGCATCATCACGCAGTAGGGCTTCAAATATCGAGTGTCACAGACTACCAGAAAAGGCTGGCCAACTCTGGGAAAGACTTAAAAATGTCTCGGTCTAATTGCTGGCAAACTCGATAGCCTATCGCAGAGCAAGCAGGTCATTATTTAAAGGCAAGATATTGAAATAAGCCCGCTGGTCGAGCTGCCGGTGCACTTCTGTCCTTTTTGGCAGATATTCAGATGCAACTGGCGCTGATGATAACGAAATTAAAAAGAATGAATTATATAATTATTGTGATTATTATTGTAATTATAATTATTATTATTATTAATAATAATAATAATGATAATAATAACAAATGCATTGCTTATCAAAGTGCTGAGCAAATATGAATAAGTAAGAGTGGGACACAATGAAACAGAAAATCTATTTATTGTCTATTTCGCCAGTCATGTAATCAGGGAAGGAGTGGGGTTAGAGATAACCAATTAACCTACTGCATGCAATTTGACGACAAAACTATAAAATAAAACGACAGAATTCAGCATATTTTTATGCTTTAGAGGCTGGGTTCAAAGCGGGGAGTCATACCTGCTACGTGGCAATCGTGACCTGCAGCTCGGCAATGGAGCAAACCATTATTCACTTTCAGCGACGTGCGATGAGTGCGGCGTGTAAAGAGTGAGCATCTGTCCTTGATGGATGACGAGGAGGAAGAGGAAGCGAAGGTTTTTCGGAGTCAGAGCAGAAGGGAGAGGGTGTGCTGGGATTTGTGGGGGGTTGAAGTGGCGATAGGGCCCACAGGGAGGAAGGAGGGGGATGGTGATGTACAGGGGGGAATCCTAGTGAGCGAGGCCTTCCTCCCACCTCCCCAACCCCCCGTCCCTTTCACATATTATAATACCTCTCTACTGTGAGCTTCATTTTCTGCCCTCGGTGCCAGAGTATGAATGGGACGTTGCATGAGAGCTTTGTCTCTGCTCGGCGCTCTGTGCCATGGCCTGAAACAGGGCGCTCCATTTACGCGCGCTAGCCGATTCCATCTCATTAAACCGCGGGCGCCGTGCATGTTGTGTTGCTCTTACGTTAATGCCCTCCTGTTTTGGGGTTTCCATGTGTGAGAGCCGATCGTTTCACCTGCGCTCCGTTAACATATGTGTCCATAAGGCATCTGCATCTCCGGTGTTTTGTGTGGTGGATAGAGAACGGTAAAGGAAGGTGTAGGGGGTACGGGTGTGGATTAATCCCTTCACATTTTCTCTCACCCCCCCGAGGCGGGACGTGAAATCAACTCATGCTTTGCTTGTGGACAGCTCATCCAAAATAAAATAAATAAATAAAAATGCCACTAATGGCCCAGATCTCATTGTCTGTGTGAATCCCAGAGCAATTTCATACAAATGATGGAGTCGCTAAATGAAGTCGAGTCGAGCGAGGTGGGCCGGGGTGGCAGAATTAGTGTGTTTTGAATGGCGCCGTCAGCCCGCCCCTCCAAGTCATCTCCCGTCTCCACTCTGCTGTGTGGATCTATGAGGCTTTCAGACAGCAGAATGGCCCCTACAGTGTGGACCCGGGCTGAAAGCTGCAGCTGCTGCACACGCTGAGCCGAGGCGAGGGACAGCACTCCCACTGCTCCCACGCACGTGCGCGCGCTCACGCACACAAGCACGGCGACGGGAAGGGGGAGTGAGCAAGAGAGAGGGAGAGCCGCTCCTCCCTGTTTGTCTGATGTTTTGCTTTGCTTTAATAGCAAGACTGATGCCATTTAAATCTTTCGCTTCAATTCACTCAATGCAAATCCAGCTGCATAAATGGGTTAGCAAAGTCTTTCCCCGATGCAGAGGCGAGGACAGCGAAGGCAGCGGGGCCTAAACAGCCGCCTCGCCCTCAAATTCCCCCATGCCATTTTTACAAACCAATATGTTCTTATGAGGCTGGAGTTCGGCGTCCACGCGGATGTGTGGGGATGTATCCGGAATCTGCTGCACGTTCACGGACTCGGCTAGAAGTTCTGGAATTGGATAAAACCGTCGAGGAAATGAAAATGTGCGCAACATAGTCCGATCATTAATTCGGGAGAAAAGAAGGTTCTGTATCATCTCCAACTTGAAATTCTCGCTGAGGGCCAAGAGGTGAATTAACATACCAGGTCAAACCCGACGTACGTCACCCGTGGTAGCCTTTTGTTTCTTTTACTTCTTTTTCTTTTTTTTGGTTGTTTGTTTGCATACCAGCAGTTCACTGCCTGGCAGCACACCATAAACCCCACCACCCACGGGCAGTGGGTCAGTGACGTCAGCCACAGTCACTTGCGCAATATGAACTATTGTGCGCCATTATTGTGTGTGTGCAACTCCTAAGCTTAGCCGCAGTGAAATCTGTTATCTAAGAGAGTTTTAATTTAATTTATTTGATTAGAGTTATTTTGATTGATTAACCAACCTCAGTCTGTCAGCAAGGAGAGTGATGATAGTTGTTTTTCTTTGTGACACATTTTCAGTGTCCTGAAGCATCAGGCAGTTTAACTGATTTCTAAGAAATAACATTACGTAGATGGAAAAAAAATACAGTGTAATAACCTGCCTAATGCCAGTCTGCTGTGACATTTAACATGTATGAAAGCAAAATCATTAAAAATTGACAATCATCCGACAGGAGACAATTTGGCAACTGGTGTTTTTCTTTCCTTTTTTTTTTCTTTTACGAATTCTGTTTCAAAAGAGAAGCTCCCTCCTCCATCCGGTCCCTGCCAAGCTCGTCAGCTCCTGGAGAATAAAATAAATAAATAAAATAAAGAATTCTGAATGAAGCCGCCGCTAATCTGATGCGCCACGCGAGCCCCTCGGATGGAGTCTTACCGAGGGGAAACTGCTCTGTGTTTTGTTAGATATTATTAGCATGGTAATTGGGTCCTAGAAGACGCACAAGCAGAGGGAGCAGCACTGGCTGTGCATCCAGGTGTGTGATATTTAGCAGGAACAGGCGCCTCAGGAACAGATTTGTCAGACAAGGGAACAAACTGTAATGAAAGACCGGGTACTTCCCCGGGAGAACCAGAATAATGTGAATAAGAATAACACGGATATACAGTAGTATGTGAGCGCGCGCACACATTCAGAGGTATAAACAAATCTAAACAAGCACACAAACACACACACTCATACACATACATGCATGCACTTTCTCCACCCTCCAAGCTTGTCACCAAAGGCAAGAGGTGCTGTGCACGCGTGGACACGCACGACCAAAATCGCATCCACACGTCGAATGCGCTCCTTCCATGCCTGAAGACACAGCAAGAAACAGCCAAGTCTTAGTCACTCTTGGCTTAAAACATACACACACACATGCACGCCTGCACATACACACACAATAAAAATACACATGACCCCTGAGTAGCCTCCCTCCTGCAACAACTTGATTTCCCTATTCTGTTGGTTACTGGGACAGAGAGTGTTTGATTTCTCATTCATCACATATTCCTTCTACCCGAGCGTCACATGCACACACGCGCACACAGTTCTTATATTGAAACACAACTGCTTCCCATTTCAGTAGTCTGTTGGTTCGCGTGTGAACTAGAGAGGCCGTGGCGGCATCTTCATGTATGATAACACAGGCACGCTCACCTCAGGTTAACCCGTCGTCTCGTGCTAATTAAAGATGCGAATCTGGAGGCCGATGAGTTAAGGAGTTTACGTGGCGAAGCATGAAGTCAAGTGTGCACGGCCCTGCTGCTGCGCACGTGCTGGAGATGAAAGAATGGTTCTGCAGATGTCCTACGGAGAGAACGCTTAGGTGATTAACATGATTCGGCACAAGCGGTTTTGTTAATACCGCCGTGGCCTTTTCCAATTTCGGGCACAAATTATGGAAAGATACAAATGATCTAAATGGGAAATAAACCGTAATAGCTGGTAGAGATAACAACTTTGCTTAGAGCGGTAAAAAAAATGGCAATAAAATATCAGTAAAGGCTGGAATACATGGATCCGTGCAACATTTAAAAGATTAATGGCTGAAGGAATGACACGTGGCTGGGACTCACCAACGCTGCCTGTCAGGCTGGGTGTCCAACAGGAGACCGTCAGTGTAAGATAAAGAAAATACAAGTAAAAAGAAAACTGTATTTTCTGACAGCGGCAGCTTGGGTGCCTCTGTGTTGGTGGCCGATCGGGAATAAAACCCAGTCGCTCCTCAACAGTATCGCTATAAGTCATCTCTTCTTTGGCTCCAGACATCTTTGAAACCAGACAATTGTGATCGCATCCAAAATAGGAGCAGTGAAGTCACAGAGTCAACGGGAATAAAACCCGAAGCAATACGTCCTCCATCCAAAACTTCCCAAAGGTTAATGGTGTAGTTCTACAATAAAGATTATAGAAACACAAATTTGGCTTCGGTTCGGTAGAAACGGCCTTCGAATGCAAAGATAATTTCAAGATCAGGCAAAATAAAATTGTATGAGGTTTGATTGCAGGTCACCCCCCTCATCAAAAGAATAATACAACAGTAAATGGCTCGTTTTTTCCTGTATATTAATATGTAAAGAATAATAGCTTCTTGATTGGTGAAGTAAAAATAGCATCATATAAAAACTTTCTGAGGGACGTGTAATCCAGTAACAGTGGATGCCTATTAAAATTTCCGGTCACTTAATTGTTAAATATCTCTGCTATTAATGGCCACGTGCAGATTTAATGAGCATTATCATTTAAATAGTAAAATGTTAGACTGCTCCAGAGAGGATCAATGTATATGCGAGGTCACAGCTCTATATAATGAAATATTTTATGTACGATGTGGATATCAGTGGGTTTTAAAAAATGGATTCCTTTATCTCGCCCATGGTTATAACGCGTGCAGCGCCTGGCGAGGGAATGAAATCACACCTCGGAGGGGAATTACGCTTTATGTCACGTGAACAGAATTCTGCTTAACGGGGGACTTATACGATCAAAATGTTTCACAGCTTAGATGCAAAGTGCAAAAGCAAGAAGTGGGATTTCGGGAAATAGCCTGGGTATTATTGCGCGGGAGGTCTCCAGCGTGCACGTTGATCCCTCTGTCGATGCTTGGCCAGCCAGGAACACTGTTTATTGAAGCCATATATACAGAAATTTAATGTACACATTCACCCGCAGGCCTCTGGAAACTGTATTCTCCCTGCAGGCTAATATCCACAGGGGTGCTTCACACCCATTCATTTTAAGATAGGTAAAGTGTAAACACTTACATAATAGATAGTACATAATTCAAAAGTCACAGGGTCTCATTAATTGGCTGCACATTGTCAAAAAAATTCTATTTGATGAAATTAAGACTATCTATATTTAGCAGCGGGTTGCAGATTTTTAACCAACATGCAACTATAATACTGCTACTACTACTATTACTACTACTACTAATGATAATAATAATAGAAATAAGGCACAGACGATGGATTGATGGATGATGATGGTAATAGACAGTACAGCGGCGCAGTGTTTAGCTCTTCCACTTTACAGCAAGAGGGTTTCTGGTTCGATTCAAACAGCAGTCTTTCTGTGTGGACTCTCCGTGTTCTCTCCTTGTCTGTATGTGTTTTCCTCCCTCACTCAAAAAACATGCAGTAGGTTAACTGGAAGCCCTAAACTACCCACACATGTGAATAAGATTGTGAACGGTCGCGTGACTCTGTATGTGGCCCTGTGTTTGACTGACGACAAGTTGAGGGGGAACCCAGCTTCTTGCCCAATGACAGTTGAGCAGCACTGCAACCCTGACTGCTGATGATGATGATGTTATCATCATGTTCCCCGTCTTCCTCCAAAAGTCCCAGAATCATTCAGCAGGCTCATTGAAGATTTTTATGAGAGTGAATGGTTGGATGTCTCTGCGTGCGGCTCTGTGATTGACAGGTGACCCATCCACCTTAAACCCTGCCTCCTGCTGAAGATCAGCTGACATTGGCTCTGGCCCTCCAGTGACCTTGTAAGCGCTGTAGTCAATGAATTAATTCTTTTTTTTAGCATTATAAGAAAAAGGGCATCGGTAAAAATGTAAAAGGATTAATATTCCAAACACACAGCGGGTTAAGGCAAAGTATCTATATAGTGTGATTAAATGCAAGCATTCATGTTATTATTGTCATATACAGGGGAAACAAATCAAAGAAACCCTCTGAATCCAAGCATTTGGTCGGAAGAAACGACTCCCCCTTTCTTTCTTTTTTTTTTTTTTTGTCTTTTCCGACTGCAATAAAACTCACAGGAATGCGAGTTCCAACGCTAAGATTTAAAAAAAACCTCTGGCATGAAACAGACAGCGCTGCATATTAGCTACAGCCATTTGTGTCAAACAGTGTTCTAACAAGTCCTGAGAGTCCACAGAGATCTGTTCCAGCACAGTCACACTGCAGTTACTCCAATAACTCCCCCCCGTCCCCACGCTACCCGCTTCCTGACCCCCTCCTGTGGCCTAAGCAGTAATCAGTGGCTCCACAGATCCTTGAATGTTTACAATCTAACCATTGAGATGAGCAGTGAAGATTTTTTTTTTTTTTATCTGAGTCTAAAGTGGAGTTGGGGATGGGTGTGATCAATGTAACCCAATGTAAATATGATCTGGAAGACCAAAGCCTCCGGGTCATAAACAATAACAATAATAACATTAACAGTTTATTGCGTTGAAGGAGCCTGTTTTTTCGTCCTGCAGAAGACGGAGAAGGTGATTTTTGTTTTAATTTTGTGTTAATTTGCTTTTTTTTTTTCTCCTGCGGTTATAAATGGTTATAAGTACTTCAAATTATCGGATTGACTTTGTATTTTTCCACTAAATATGTACAGCATTCTCAGATGAAGGAAGTTCAAATAGTGCACTCATTCACATGATTGTATTATTTTGGCTTATTTGGGATTTGGGATATGCATCCTGCCGTCAAATGTCCTACATTTCTATGTTGGTCTAGGAGTATTTGCAACGTGAGACCACAGAGATAAGAGGGTATTTACATGTGTGAGATCTGAGCCATAGATTTTTATTCCACAGCATCGGCTTCTGTGGCGGAACGGCTCGGTTTGATGTCGAGAGTAAATGAATCGACATGTCCTTCTCTGGTATCACATCCTTGGAAGTTGCATCTGAAGTGATGTTCAGTGACTAGTGCATCTAATGAGAAGTGATGGACGCCACTGGCTGCGCACATTCGCTGCAAGCTAAGGGGGAATCACAGCGACTCCCCTGGGCCTCCTCACCGTCACTCCTTCAGAGTATCACATAGCGGCTATGAGGCTCCGCCGCAGTCGATGTCCACGCAACGCCGCTGTTTGTTTTTCAGCGTTTACACAGTTTACAGAAATAGCAATCCGCTCCGGGCCACGTGACGGCGAAGGTAAAACATGCGGGCAAGGTCGAAGGGTTCGGGTACCGCGGTGAAAAAGAGCCGATGTGGGAACTTACTCGCAGCATAGGCCCGGGACAGAAATGACAAAAATCTGTTTGCTTTTGCAGCAGGATATTTGCCTGTGACAAAATGCGGTGCTGAGTGATCACCGGGGAGGATGAGCTGGAAAATTCCCAGAGTTTTATTGCAATATGAGTCGAGTCGGTGTTCAGTATCAGGAAGCTGCCTTTCAAATACTATGTTCTGGCAGCAAAAAAATGGAAACTTGTGAACTCCTCAACACTATATTTCAGTTACAATCAGATCTTTTCTGCGAGCGCCTCACTTCATGATGGCGCTGCCGTCTGAAATCCTGATGCATGTTAATAGAGGCCTGTCAGTCAAACCGAAATAGACTGACTGTCTCTGAAGCCTCCACCCGAAACCCCCATCCAACGTTTACATGGATACGCTGGCAAATGATCCAAATTAGCCAAAGGATTAGAGGAATTATGAATCCACAATCTCTTCAATCTCTTTGTATATGCATTTACTGTATATATTAAGATATAAAGACAGACAGTCTTATGCTTAATAGCTGATCATCTGTCTACAGAATTATGAGTTGTCCAATTGTACTGGCGATTTGCAAAACTCAGCTTTTTGATGCAGAGGATTGAAATTATAATCTCAGGCCCCGGGGAAAAAGATGCTGGGGTTTATTCGAAACGTAACACAACCCTGTCCCAAAGGTTTCGACTTGCACGTCATCACTATTTATGTTTTGTGTAATTTTCTCAGAAAAATACATTTATGATCACATTCTAGAAAGAAGGAGATTAATTTGATAATTTTTTAATTAGTTATCTTTTAGGCTGAAACGAATCCCAGCCAACTATGGTGCCAGAGGCGAAGGGTTTAGTTGGTCACCTGTAAGTCACAGGGCCACGTAGAGAGACATCCAACCTTTCACTCTCTCACTCACACCTACGGTCTTCAGTGAGACACACTGGCTGTTTTTGCATAGTGGGAAGAAGGTGGAGAACCAGGAGAGAACACAGGTAGGAAAGCATAGAGAGAAACCACTGCTCCAGAAGAAGTGTATGGTGTTTGATTATTGCGTGAAAGATTCTCTTATTATTATTACACATAATATTATACATATTCTTAGAGCATGGAGATACAGTTGACTAGAGACGGGGGGGGTTGAGGGGGTCTGAGGGGTTCAGACATCGCACAGCGGAGCTGCTGGTTCACTCATGTCGCGAGGTGCCAGCTAGACTGGTTCTAGAGTCTGATAATCGATGCCTTCCAGTTTGTGTGTTTGAGTGTTTTGAGAGGACCTGACGTCGTCCCGGAACCCGCTGATGGTGTGATCTTTCTAATTTGACTTGTGACAGCCTTGGAATCCCATTGGGTGGAGCTGGAGGGGGTCACTGGGTACGGGAAGTCGCCCCCCCCGGCTCCCCTAAATGAAGGAGGGAAAATGATGGATGATTTATACATATTTTCATGACCTTTACTTTGGACTTATCTTCCTGCTTTGGTGGAACATCCATACAGCTATATGAAAAAACATAATTTCCCCTCTTCAGTGGATCCCTATCACTCAGATGAAAGGAAAAAAACTAATTTCATCCTCTCTTATACGTTAGATCATCATCTTCATTATCGTCACCATTAGTCCGGTTCAAAAAAATCAGTGTGACTGATGATTGAGCTCCATGAAAATGATCCCATCAAACAGGACGTCACATCATGTCAGGGCTTTTATCAGACGACGCATCAAAAAAAAAAAAAAAAAGGAAAAAGAAACAGGAAAACGAAAGTCCCATCATCCTTATGAGGAGAAATCCCAAAAGTGCGATAGCTGTTGATTCCAGGCAGACACACGGACTTTGAACGACGTGAGATGAACATAAAAGCGGATTTACACCCTCTGATTTCGCAGCACATGATCTGTGAAATGCGCGGCGGCGGCAGCCCGGGTCCACTCGGAAGTGCGAGATAAGAAGAGAGGCCGAGATAGCGCGCGTTCCTAATTTGAACGGCCGTCACTCGCGGCTGGATTTGGACAATATCAAACGAACATCTTTTATTGTTGGCGACATGGCGTGATTAGGAGTTTATGAAGAGGGGGGTCATGCAGGGGGGAGGACGGTATTGGTGGAATTGACGGCGGCACGGGCGTGTGCGGGGGAGGATTATGGGCCACGCTCGTATATTTCTCCAAGCAGGACGTACAGAATGCACGGCTGACATTAAGTATTTAACTCAACAGTGTCCAGAGTCTACTGGTTATTTGCCGCATAATGTCCTTTCATCACTTTCTATTAATTTATTCATATCTGCTGTCAGAAGTTGCCCCCCTCCACCCCCTTGAAGTTGCAGCTTCTCTCCGATGGCTGAAATCCGCTCACATTAATGTTAAGTAACAGTAAAAGACTTACGCTGCCATTTTTCTTCGAAGTAGCAACACAGAAGAAATGATAGGTCATGCAAAAACAAAACAAACAAACAAAAAAAAAAAAATCGTGCCTAAGTCAATTATTTTAATCCAGATTTAAAATTGTGCATGTTCATGTTCAGTGGGTCTTGCTAGTGGCGCCACAATAACTGATGTACCTGGTAAACATGTGTGAAGAATATCTCAAGTGACGGCATTGTTACACACACACACACACACACACACACACACACACACACACACACACACATACACACACACACTAACACCCAACAGCTGACCTGATGACACTTGTTGATGTCCTGCGGTGGCACCTGGCCACCATGTTTTCCATGTTAAGGCACGGTGTGATACCTGGTCTCCATGGCAACAGCAAAGGTGTCCTGTCGCGATATTGTCAGGGTAACCAGACATTAGCTCGGCATCTTTTAGGCATGCGTAAAGGTAAAAATGTTGGAAGTAGAAAATGTGTACAAGTCAAACCATTGAAGTATAGATGAAAGTTGTGGACGCTGCTCGCCATTCGGCCGAACCTCCTGCATTTTGTGTCAGCGTCTGCCAGATGCAGACGTCCCCTCCCGTTGACCCTCCGAGGGGGTATTAACCCCCCCCCGCCTCCCATCCCCACCACTACTACATATAAAACCAAGACACCCAACCCACCCATCCCAATGACCCAGTTTGGAAGGGATGAGGGGGTAAGTGAGGAGCATTGTAAGTACCACAGTGAGGGAGGAAAGATGCTCTGCTCCCCCCGTTCCTTTCCCTTTCAGGAGGCGCTCACACTTGGTTAAGCACACACACTGAAGCTCTTCATCACGGAGCGGCAGGGGATAGATGTGTGTTTTTGTTTTGAGTTTTTCTTTTTTCCTTTTTTTCTCTCGGCTGTTGTCGGGACACTGTTGATTTTAGGTCAGGGCTGTTTGATGTCAGCCGAGGTTAAAGGGTATGTAAAGGAGGCTGAGTGAGACGGGAGAGGCGGCGGAGGAGGACGAGGAGGAGGTGGGGGGATGACAGAGATGAGGGGCCTCAGGTTGAGAGACAAAGGACACGCTACCTGGCATCTGAGGGAGAAGGAGTAGAGTGAGTATGCTGCTTCATCACTTTGTGTTTTCTTGTGTGTTTCCATCCTGAGGGTCCGCCAGGTCTCCGCACCTGGTTCATATCCGATCCGGACGCCGTCTCCCCCCCCTCCCCTCCCATTCGCTCGCTCCTGTTCTCCACGAGAACTTGTGATCCTTGAAATTAGACGTGATTTCTCTCCGGATGAAGCTGAAAAGAAGGCACAGATGCGCGTTTAGGCGCCACCGCCGCCGCCGCCGCCGCCTCGGAGGCTCTTCCTGTAACATATGGAACCGGCTTTCCGTCACGTTTTTCCCTTTGGACGCTCCTAATGAGGCAATTTTCAGTTTCTCACGAATTCAGATGGGAGATAAACTTTCCCCTTAGTCCTGCAGCAGAAGGAAGAACGGGACCTCCTCACCTCGAGATTCTCTCACGGGCTGTGTCCACATGAGACAGCACACCCGACTTTCTATTTTTATCTCCCACTTACTTTTTCTGATCTATTTCCCCGCGCATTTTTCGAGAGGCCTGGCCGCATAGCTGTCATGCCTTGTTTGTGTTTCATGGCCACGTGCATTGATCACTCTCCAAGTAAGTTTTCTGTCTCTCTCTCTTCCTGTCTCTTTCTCTAATTATATGCGACTCTGTTAAATACACACGGCATGCAGTGTAAAGGATTTCTCCAAAATGTATGTGATGAGCAGCTCTGATAACCTCCTGTGGGCGAGTCAAACTTGGCGTGCACGCCGTTAATCACATTCTGCGAGTTTTGAGTTGCGGCTTCTAAAAACTAGAACAGTTAAATTTTTTTTTTTTTAATCTAAAGTTGTATTGAGTTACTTTCTGGTGAATTCACCAGACACAGCGCCCTGTCGTGGTCATCCTAGAGAGACAAAACACGATAACTCGGTGGGTTTCAACCTGAGCGTTCGAGTGAAACCTTCATCTCACCCGTATTCTGATTTCCCCGCGGGGGCGCCTTGTCCCCGATGAACCGTTCATCCAACGGGAGGCAGCGTGTCGGGGTTAATCGTGGATAGATTTGCGGCTGGCAGCCGAGCCTCGGAGCGGAGTTGGCGGGGTCTCTGAGGGGCACGGGTGTCATCCTGGGCCGCCGCCGGCAGAGGAGAGGGCAGTGACCCCTCAAGGACAAACTCAGGAGAAGAAATTCTGAGCTCTTAGATGTCCGACTAAATGAATGATATATTTAAATTTTTTATAGCGCTCATGTTATTCAAAGAAGGTCATTAGCAACAAATGTACTTTCATTTTCCTTCAATGTGCCAGTGTTGATAAAAACCCACACTCTAAACGGTGGTTATCCTCGAAGACACGTCCTGCCATGGCAATGAGCTCTGCTCTGCTCTGCACGTGTTTTTTTTTGTATTTCTGCTCATATAAAGCCGGAAATGTCTTACTCACACACACTAATAACATCTTCCTGAAGTAAGATGCCTAATTAGCCTTGCTTCCCCCCTGCCGTCCCCAAGCACCTCCTCTCCTGGCTTGGCTTTGACTCACTGTCAGCTTTTGAAGGAAAAAGAAAATATTTAAAAACTGCGGACTTTCTCTGAATGATTGTCTCTTTTTTTCTGGTCTTCCAGCTTTGTCCAAGAACCTTCCCAGCTTTTGTCGGGTCCGTTGAATATCCCTTTTTATCATGGGATGCAAACATGCTGGACTGAAATTGTTTCCACTACAGATTACATTCTTAAATGGTAATCTTTGTTTAATTAAATTCACTTGACTTAAATAAGATTTATTTTAATTTTATTTTATGGATTCTAAAATTAGACATTTAGAGAATTGAATAAAATCCATCAGTTTTTCCTGATTATAATTTCTTTTTTAATAAATTGATTTATGTACTTTGGAAAGTTGTAATTGTCTGACCGCATAATGAGTGCCGTTATGATAACTGACAATCCCGCAGTTGAGACAAACCCTAGAGAGCCATCATAATCAAGTATAAAGGGGAGCTTGGTGGTCGTGCAGCGGGAGAAGGTCCAGCGGCACATCAGCAGATTACGACCCCGCTTTATCTGAGCCACAGCGAACGCTGATGGGTTCGCTTATTGGATCTTCCGCGGGATCCCGACAATCACTTTAACCGCTAGAACAGGTGTAATTGATCATCAGGATGTATCGGACTCCGGAGATATTCACCCCTCCCTCCGCCTTTGAGCGCAGAGCGTCTCTGCCGTCAACCCCCCCCCCCGACAACAAAATACCAGCGATCATAAAGCAAGAACGAAAAAAAAATTGATCTAGAAATCAACACCTGTCTTTGCTGTGTGAAAAATCCATTAACGCAATAAATCTGGAGATGAAGACGCCTCGGTTTTGGACAGCAGCCGATTTGTGTCTCGCCGTTCGTCTATAAATGTACCCGTCATTACGCTTTACATAAGTTCAATCAGGGGCTGATAAAGCCATTATCCTGACATCCACTCATTAGAGCTCTTCCTGACGTTGACTGCGGGTTCCTTATCCGAGCCGCCCTTGGCGTGTGTCCTCTGAGAGCAGTGTAACGTGTGCACGGGGCGTCAAAGCCTGCCAGTGACATTGAACCCATGCACGAACTGATATTTTAAACAACACCTGTCATTAACTCATCTCTTAATTTGTGTGTATGAGTGTGTGTTTGCTTAATTTTATATTATGTCTACCAGTTCATGTATCATTCATTTCACTTAAAAGCTTTCCATCCTCTCTGTGTCTGGATGGTGACCTTTGACCTGTGCGTCCTCTGTGACCTTGGCTCGAAAATTGTCCTGCACTAGATTTTTCATTCCCTACTCGCGCGTCGATCTGGGGTTTTATACAATCGTTGCAGGGGAGCAATCCGTTTAAATATTTGTAATTCGTATATTTATCATATTCCTTAGAAAAATTCCCAACTCTGCTGTCATTCCAAGTATCATTGCATTTGCTGACTGCATTTAATGAGCGCTTCATTGAAGAGTATGTGATTGTCTAGATATACACTTGTGAAAAATATTAATGACATTGATTTTCATGAATCATGTGTTTTTCCGTCAGTTCCCGCAATGAGCTGTTTGACCTCTGACCTCTTGCATGGTGCCGTCAAGCCAAGGAGCCACGTCATAGGCCGAGACGTGTCAAAGAGACGCACATTTATGCAGTCGTGACCTTATCATGGTCACATGGACATCAATCTTGAATGCGATCACTGTTTCAGAGGGTTTTAAGCAGGAACCCCATCACAGCCAAACCAAAGGTCCGGAAATTTCATGACAATTTTCACATGTGACATCCGCATTTCAGCCCATTTGCTGCTCAATGTTTACATCAGGGTAACAGACAGAACCCCCCCCCCCGCCGTCCCGAGAGGCTGACTCACCCCTGCCAACCTGATGCACGGAGTCAGCTCCTTACCCTCAACTGCCCCGCCGGCTCCTGCAGAAATAAACCGGATGAGAAAGCAAAATGCCAGGTTGTGTGTGGTTGAGGTTGTGGCGGAGCAATGACCGGTCGGCCGTGAGCCGCGGCCAGAGTCTCTGTAGTGGTTGGGATAGAGGATCTGGCTCATCCACGCGCCAGACCTGCACCACACATACTCAGTATCACTCATGCCAACGGGGATCCACATGTCGGGCAAGATCTATGCGCAATCTGAAGTGATAGATATGGGACGGTCACATTGGGTGAGGTTAGAATCCGGGCCTGGAAAGCACTTTCTTAATTCTGCAGCAGCAGAGTGGAGAGTAAACTCTTCCCTGAGTCTATGATGAAAGAAAAGCACTGGAAATGTATTTTGCTTTCACTTATCACATTATAGCTTTAGAAGTGTCTTTTAGTGGGGGAGAGAAAACAAACTACTAAAGCAGTTCCTTGAAGTTTTTTTTTTGTCTCGTCGCTTTTCGAGTCTATGAGAGGCAAATTTTTGCCGCAATATTAAATCAAGTACCAAAACAATGCGTTACATTGCAAAAAGAAGAATTAAAAACTACACTTTTGCTAATAACCTAACAAACCAAATGTCATTACACATTTTGAATAACTTACATTTCAAGATATTTCAGATTATACACTGATTTCTCACATGCTACGTTACTGTGCGCTTACATTAAGAACTAATGGAATTTGGTAAATTTCTCTGTTTTACCCTGAGGTATCACACACACACAAACACACAGACACACTCACAAAAGGTAAAATTACAGGGAGCTCATTTTAAAGTCTGTGATGTAAAGAGATGATACAATAGCGCAGGAACACTCAGCCAGAGTTCATCCATCACAGGACGACATTGTCACTTTTTCCGCCTGTTCCTGCTGCTTCCTCCACACACGTGGAGCCCCCGAAGCGCACTCTGGCAGGGAATTGTGGGATCATAACACACTCTGTGTGGTTCGGTAAGAAGACTGTGAATGTCCACTTGAGGGATTCCCGACATCCTCTTGCATCCCGGCCTCGTCCTTATATGGTCGGTTTGGTCAATGCATTTCGCCGCAAGATCTTGGAAAGCGCTCTCACCCTCTCTGCCTGTGCGAGTGACACAAAACAGGAGGCTCCGGCTCGTCTCCTCCGACAAATTTCCCCGGTCCTGCCAGCTCACTTGATCTAAGCCGTGGGCCCGCTCGGTAAGGGCTTCCTCCGCGGAGTCGGGTAAACCTAAACCCGTATTCATGGCGGGATTTTCCTCTCAGCCCGGATGACAATAAGCTGTGCACATTTGTAACTTCACAAGGGGGGGTGGGGGGGTGAAGGTGTCACATTCATCCTCACGCAAAGCCGCCCTGAGGGACAGCAGTGTTTGGGTTAAGCTTCGCTGCCTGAGCTAATGTGGGTCTGCTCTCTGACGTCCCGCTCCAATGGTTTGTGCCCGGCCACCTGCTGATTCTGCTGGTTTGGATGGAGCGCCTGGAGCCCAGACCTAACCTACATAGGCAAAATGTCCCTCTTCCCAAATTGTGCTTGCACACACACACACACACACACAAGCTCACCGACACACACCCATGGCAGAGCCCGGCGCCATATACCTCTCAACCAGAATGAACCAGCTAAGTTAATACAATCCCAGAAACTGCACCTCACACAGAAGGAGGCTCACTAAGAGGATTTATTTCTTCAAAAAGAGGCAGTTAAAGGAAAGTGTACGTGTGTCTGTTTGTGTTTGTGTATGTGTGTGTGTGTGTGTGTGTGAGTGTGTGTGTTTGTGTGTGTGTGTGTGTGTGTGTTTGTGGTGATAGAAATTCCCTATTTGGATTATTTCAGTCCCTTCCCGGTGCTGCTTGATGGTATTTCTTTTTCTAAATAACGGTATCCTCTTTCCACCCTTTTAATTCCCTCTAAGACTAAACTTGACAGGAACCTTGGTGTGCACGGAATCTCAACGTGCACGTAAGAAGCAACCGATCAAAATAAGCCTGCCAGGAAAAAAAAAAAAAAAAAAATCATAATTAAAAGTCATCTTCTCTAATCAGTGTTTTACAATCTTTGTGAGCGCAGTTATTAACACTCACCCTGTGGTGTCTTTCCTCCTCCCCCTGCAGAGTCTGTGAAAAGGTGAGAGAGGGACACTGTCTGCCCCACTGTCCAGCGACACCATGAGCTGGAGCTTCCTCACGCGGCTGCTGGAGGAGATCCACAACCACTCCACCTTCGTGGGGAAGCTGTGGCTCACCGTGCTCATCGTCTTCCGCATCGTCCTCACCGCAGTCGGGGGAGAGTCCATCTATTACGACGAGCAGAGCAAGTTTGTGTGTAACTCAGGGCAGCCCGGTTGCGAGAATGTCTGCTACGATGCCTTCGCCCCGCTATCTCACGTCCGGTTCTGGGTCTTCCAGATCATCCTGGTGGCGATGCCTTCTCTCATGTACATGGGCTACGCCGTCAACAAGATCGCGCGTTTAGACGAAGCAAAGGGCGGTGTCGGTTCCGCTGCTGTCAGAACCGGAGGCGGCGGCGGCTACACGCACAGGAAACCCAGGAAGATCTGCTTCGGAGCGCGTCAGCACCGGGGCATCGAGGAGACCGAGGAGGACCAGGAGGACGATCCTATGATCTACGAGGTGCCGGAGATCGAGCCGCCAAAAAGGCCGCGGGACCCGCTGCAACCCACGCCCAGGCCCAAAGTGCGCCACGACGGCCGCAAGCGTATCCGTGACGAGGGTCTGATGCGGGTTTACGTCCTGCAGCTGGTGACCCGCACCGTGTTGGAAGCGGGGTTCCTCGCGGGCCAGTATCTGCTGTACGGATTCCGCGTGACGCCCGTGTTTGTGTGTTCAGGGAAACCTTGTCCCCACAGCGTGGACTGCTTCGTGTCTCGGCCCACGGAGAAGACCATCTTCTTGCGCATCATGTACGGCGTCACCGTCCTCTGCCTCACCCTCAACATATGGGAGATGCTCCATTTGGGGATCGGTTCTATCTGTGACATCCTCCGCCGCCGCCGCTGCCCACCTCAGGAGGACGAATACCAGTTAGGCCTGCTCGGCACCAATGTGGGCGTTGAGGGTTCAGTAGGTGTCGCGGGACCCGAGGCCGGCTCCGAGGCAGGGGTGGGCGGAGACGGAGCCGCCGATTACGTGGGCTACCCTTTCTCGTGGAACACCCCGTCCGCTCCTCCTGGCTACAACATCGTGGTGAAGCCAGAGCAGATGCCCTACACTGACCTCAGCAACGCCAAGATGGCGTGCAAGCAGAACCGAGCCAACATCGCCCAGGAGGAGCAGCAGCAGTTCGGGAGCAACGAAGATAATTTTCCGACAGGAGGAGAAGCCCGCGTGGCGTTGAACAAAGACATGATCCAGCAGGCTCACGATCAACTGGAGGCGGCCATCCAGGCCTACAGCCAGCAGCACCGGGCGGAGGAGGAGCGGCTGGGGAACAACCAGGACGACAAGCCCCAAAGTAACATCATCCAGGCTCAACCGCAGCCCCAGCCACAGCCGCCGCCGCCGCAGAAGGAACGCAAGCATAGACTCAAACACGGAAAAGGCGGCAGCAGTGGAGGAGGCAGCAGCAGCAACAGCAGCAGCAGCAAATCAGGGGAGGGGAAGCCCTCCGTGTGGATTTAAGGCCAGAAAAGGGCACTAATAATGTGAATGCTGAGTCGTTGCAATTTCTCTTGGATTTTTAGACACCGGTGTGCCTTATAGAATCCTGCAAGCTGGAGAGCATGTTTGTTTGTGCGCTGAGGTGTGAGTGTGTGTGTGTTTGGGGGGGGGGGTTGGCGTTGTCACATCAAGATGAACCCTGATGGACATTTCTGTGTCTTGTTCTGCTCAAGTCGGACAGCTAAACTTCTGACCTCTGTCGTCTTCCTGTCCTCATCTTCGGAAATGTAGGTTTTGTTGCAGAACCGACCAATTTCAGATTAGGCTTTTTCAGGTGTTTCCTCGTCAGCATTAACACTCTGTATTTTTTGCGATGCAAAATCTTTGTCAGTCCAAGGCCGCGGGATGCCGTATTACCAGAAAAGCCTCAGGCAAGCGAAAGCAGTGACTTTGCTTTTCCGTGAGAGTGTCACGATCGATTCGTTAATCTTAAACAACCTAATCGTGCCAACGATCATATTGAATTGAGAGGATCACCTTCCTGAGGGCCGAGGCCCTTCACTCTTGTTCTGCGTCTCCTCTCTCTCCGCTGTCAGTCTCAATTCAGCAACGACTTTGCATGTGACTGTACATCTGCGGGTGTTCCCTGTGCGCGCGTGTGTGTGTGTGTGTGTGTGGGGTTGTACGCACGTGTGTGTGTGTTTGACCACAGCGTCGCGCTGCTTGTAGCCCAGCCGCTGACGACTCTGTGTCGCCTCCATCTTTGAGAAAAAGGTGCAAAAGAGGTGACTTTTTTTTTTTAATTTCTAAACGTCTTCTCGCCTTCTTACATTCCCTTTTCTGGCTCTTTTCTGGCTGTTGAATAAGATTCTCCTCTGGTGTTTCCCCTACTTTGTATTTGACTGCCCTCTGGTGGCACCATCCGCCCGGGCCTCCTCCGCCAGGGGGGGAAAGCGCCAACCAGCTGCCAGCTGACTCTGCATCCGGCGACAGTTCGAACCAGTCCACCTTTTTCTATCGACCTCCCTTGTGTCAGTCGAGTCTTCCCAGTGGTGCGAGCCCATTTCTAGCTACACGAGGCTGCAATATCCAATATGTGTAATGGAGAAGGTTTAAAGCCATTACTATAGTATAATGAGACCAAAATACTGTTTGTTTGATGCAAGTGTCAGTGCCAAGATTTTTTCCACCAGGCCGCCCGACGCCTGGCTCTTTGTAGCTTTGGAATACCGTGGCCATGCTACTCCGGTGTGGAATTTGTCGGTGTGAGACCAACCCTTTTGTCAAAGCCGCCTGTTTTTTTGTATAATAGCGTGTGCGTAAGAATTCATTTTTATGTTCGATGCGGTGTTTTATATGGAAACACTCTTTTTTTATTTCATAGATTTTTGTAAAATAAATTTGAAGAAAAAAAAAGAACATTTTAAAATGTAGCTAGTCGTATGGGTATTTAAGGATATCGTGTTTTAAATTGCCTTCCAAATGTAAAAAATGTGAAATGACAAAGTATATTTTTTTAAACTGTGGGCCGCGGTGGTTTCATGTCGTTATGGGAAAAGATTAAAAAAAAAAAGAGGCCAGGATTTTCCTCGTGTGTCATGGTATCAGTAGTTAGTGTTTGTAGCAACAATCCCAGTGTAGTTTGGTAAACAGTGTCATTCCTTTTTCAACAGTGCCCGGAGATTCTCCAAACAGCTGTCATTCTGAGACTAACTAGCTGTTGAGCTCAAAGTTATTAGACTTCCTGAAAGAATAAGATGAAGAAGAAGAAAAACAAAACCGCATTCATTCTGTACGGCAGGAAACTCAAAGGAGTGGTAAATATGAAAAGCTGGCGCGCACATCCTGCCCTCCAGGCCCCAAGTAACCATTGCATCCGTCGTGCTGTGCATTGAAATAACTGAACAAATGTGAGGTCTCACAATGTGAAGCCTCTCTTACCTGTAAAACACCGGATTTAATAATCTCAAAAAAAAAGGCCTCCCAAAAGAATTTCCTGCCGTCTGTGGACGGGTCTGTGGACAGTGGTCGGCAAGATACGCTCGATCTACAGAGGCCGCAGGAGAGCTGCTTCCTGCGTGAAGGAGGAGAGGTGGGGGGTGCACATGCCGGGACGAGAGGTCTCCAAACTGCAAATCTAATCCTGGCTGTTTGGTTCTAGACTGCAGCTCTGTTGGGAAAAAGCGGGGCAGCTATCCGGGTCAGCTCTATCACCCCAGAGCGCAGTTATTTATTAGTCTTCCCTCGTTCCCTTGTGTCTGCTAAAAAGCTGATTTACGTCTCCGTCACCGGTGGCAGGCGGGTCCCGACCGTTCTGCCGAAGAGATGAGCCCAAATACGTGGGCCAGATGTATCTTATCGGCGAAAGCCCAGAACAGAGCGGCACACACACCGGGCTTGATCAGGGGCATTTATATTTGATCCAACACTCGTGCTGTGAAGAACCAGACGGAGTCCGGGAACAGAGAGCACAGTGGGTCGGATAAACAAGAGCATGCCAGCCTCTGGTTTCTTTGCCTGTCCGTCTGTCTCTGTCTGTCTGTCCGTCTGTCTGCTGCTGGCGCCCCACTTCGAGCATAAGCCACCAACAAAGGCTCCCTCGGCGTCTCGCCCCGAGTCCAAGAGCCCGGTCGGGGGCCGAGGCGGGGATAAACAGCGGTTAGGGCCAGGTGCTGCTTTTCATCAGTTCTCTAATCGGACCCCCCTTCCCCTCCCCCGGCGGTCTGGCCTTCGCAATCGAGGAGGCGCACAAGCCTTGCAGCCACAGCGAATGGAAAGATCTTTGCATGGGTCGGAATAATTGTTGCCTTGTGAATCGACTGGTAAATGAGAACACGAAACACAATAGATGCATGAAGCAAATGTGGTGTCTTCCAAATAGCAACGTGGCTTTTTAAAGATGTATAATAATGATGAGACAAAAAAATTGCTTTTCAGGTCTGGTTTCTGTTCGGTTACTGATCCACAAATTTACCGAACAGTTGCTGAACGACAATGAGTCTCCTTTCAGTCCGCCATGTCTGGCCTCTTCGTCGTCTTTCTGTCCGTGTCCAACAACCTATGTGACCGTGTTGAGGCGGTGTCGTTCTTGCCCCAAACCCGGTTCCTTACTGTCAACAAGACGGGATGTGAGAATAAAAAAATTTTTTTTTTTTTTTTCCAGTGAAAAAAAAAAAGACCAATGTGTTTTTCTTTTCTATGCCTTTTCATTTTTTAAAAGTACATTCCTTTGAGTGCCACTCTGATATCACTTGGCAGAGATTTCTTTTCATATTCTCTGATGGATTTATTTTATTCGCATGTTGAAAGAAAATATTTTCCTACAAAAATAAATCATAAATGAAATGAATTATGAGTCTGTGTCTTTTATGCCCGACGGAAGAAAACTCCGGACAATTTAAAAGTGTCGAGACCCCCTCCGCTGCGACCCCACCCCACCGAGCTCCGGCTGTCAATACAAGACTCGTGTTTGATTTTGATTGGTGGCGAGCAGGGCGTCCTTTCGGGAGAATTAGACTCGTACGGGCTGATGTTGTGTCACCGCAAAGAACAAGAAGGGAGAGGAGACGTCGCTCCACGTCCGTTCGGCGGCACCATTTTGTCGTCACTCTGGCCAGTTCCTCTGCGACACTTTGACCCCGGCATGTGACGGGAGAACTTTTCAGTCCGAGGAGTCGTGAGTCACATGAACGAATTAAGAACTGAGGGATTCTTCCCAGCCATCAATAATAAAACAATTAACGATCAAAACTGGTCAGTCGCAGTCTCCTTGAATAATCATATCACCATAATTAAATGCAAAAATGAAATTAAGCATCCGGCTTCCTCTTTTCAACATCATCTGTCAGCCAGTGATAAGGGGATTTTTTTCAGCCCCCCTGGTCTGGTGAGTGGTGGACCTTCACATTTTTTTTTAATTCTCTTCCAAAAGGATCTAAACAGCCTGTTCAGAGCGGCATCTCTTAAATCACTGCACATTTCAAATCTGACTGCCAGTCAAATTTTGTATTTTGCATGTGGTCTCGTAGATGTAAGAGGGCCTGAATCGGTGTCAGTTACGGCCATAGCTACCGAGGATTTACTGTAGGCTGCCGATCAGATAGATCAGGACTACATTCGGAGTATGTCAGTTACATTACGTGTCGTGCAGGCATAATTGTTACTGCTTTAGCCTGTAGCTTCATTCCAACAATGCACAGTGACGTCACAAGGCCGTATTATAAACATTAAACGCTGTCAATATCAAAGCGCCCCATTCAGGAAACATACTGCCTTCCATTTAACTCCTCTGCCTCCTGCCATTGCTTGGAATACAAATATTTATATATGTTTATATTTACATTTAGACATATTTCTGTGTGATTATGTATGGATTCGAAACTTCTCTATCCTTATCTACCCTCAATGGTTCATGTTGTTGATAGGCTAAAGTAGCATTCTTGAATGGAAAAAGCTACAGCTCCCCATTCAAAAACAAATCAAATACTAAAACTTAAGCCCTTTTAGAAATGTGCTGGTCTTTCTTATGAACTGAAGATGAATCAGCACTCTCTGTTCCATTAACTTTGTTAGTGAGTTGCAAGCGGATTCCTTGGCAAAGAAAAAACAGAGGAAATGGAAAGTATTTGTCATTCTCAGAAATGATAATAATAATAAAAAAAATCCCCAGAGCGCAGGCCAATGAGAATGAAGGGAGAGCTGCAGCTGGATGTACAACAAGGTCACTGCCAATATGAGTGGAATCCCATGAGCACTGTGGGGAGGCAGCTTGTGGCGGCAGGCTGTTTTGTCCAAAATGAAAGAATTCATCCCATTTAAGTTTTGATTGGTAGGATGCAGGGATGCAACTTGGGAGATGATTCACAGTTAGGAAGGATAGGAAGAAGAGCTAAACAACAAAACTCACCCGGTCCGGCAAAAGCTCTCCCCGGGTCGGATTTAGTATTTCCCGAAGCCGTGCAAGCATCATCCAGATGTTTGAGTGTCTGACGCACACGCCACTGTATGATGCCCCAAAGCTGAACAAGCAGGAGGAATTTCATGACAACAAATGCGCATGGGTGTATAGGCCTCCATTGATATAAATGCACGCAAACCAAGGTTTGCAATGTTTGTGTGAGGCAGGGCTTTGAGCAATGCACGTAAACGCCAAAGTGAGACTGACATAATCTGATTTACTGAGAATAAACCAAAATAATGTGAGACATCCATCTGCTCCAATGACTTGAATCTGAGTCATGGTTAATATGTTATGAGATTTTGAGCTTTTGACCTCGGCAAAGCGCACACTTGTACAGGTAAAAGAAGTTAGCGCACAAGGATATAATGGCAAAATGAAAATCTGTGTCTTCTTAAAGTTGGACCAACACATTTTCAATCAAACAACACCAGTTTGAAGAGAAAACAAAACAATCAACCTATCTCATTGAGCCATTTCATGATTCAAACTCCACGCCAGTAGGGGGCAGCTCCCTACGCCTGAGCAGTACAATTGTGGTGAGAAATACAGATAATTACCTACTTCTTCACCATGTGCCGCAACTCTTAGGTTAGTGTGACATACATCTGTGGTGTTGTCAGCACCGAAAAAAAAACTACGCTCCTGACGAAAGTGGATTATTCCTCTTTTCTGACATAAAAGCTTTCTGTTTGTCTCCGACACTGGGTGAGAACTTCTTATTAATGATTCCAGGAACTAGTTCTTGTTGTTTGAAAGAAAACAAAAATCACTCTAACTTGGTCTTAAGCTCAGGATTTAAAAGAAATCAACCAAAAAAAAAACCAACACTTTGAAAACTCACATGACTCAAGATTCTGTAACAATAAACAGTCCAGCAGGAATGCCTACAATTGGAATTTTAGCAAGAGCGGCCACAAACATCCAGTCATCCTGGTGATCTGGCTCACAGCATTTTGTTAAAATATAATGACTAGCAAGATGCAGCATGTCAGAGTGTTCTTTTAGCAAGATGCTCCCGAGGGCGAGTCCCACAGACAAATGGGATCTTCAAAACCTGAAGATTAATTTCCACCTTTATTTGTCCCAGGACACTTACAGCTTTAAATGTGTACAGAAAAGAGAAGCTCGAGCGATCAGGACACGGTGAGATACAACAGGAAATACAAAAATACAAAGAAACTAAAAGGAGCCTTTTCACAATCAGATATACAAAGGAAAAGTCCAGATCATTCACCCCAGATGAAACAAAAATATCGGGCTGTGTTTAGTGTGTCTCCGAATTCAAGCAGAGTGGTTATGCTCCAGATGATTCTACGCCTCCCTCCTGTAGCTGGGGTCCCCCCTCACATTGCTCTTCCTACAGCTCCCTTTTTGCGGCTTCCTGCTTCCTCTCATTTCCATAATAAGACCCTCCGTTTGTCCTTGAAGGGAGATTTTAGGTCGGGGTTTACTCAGGCCTTACCGTGGATTGTTGATTTATGCGCCCTCACGGCAATGCTATAAAATAAGTAATATTCTAGCGTCCCCGGGGTGGCAGGTGATGGACAGCGTGGGTGTGGGCAGAGTGGAGGATGGAAAAGCATTTTCGAAGTCTCCAGGGATAAGAAGGGAGGTCTTATTACGCTGTGACTGTGGACGAGGGTGGAGGACAGCGAGAGGCATCAGTAGCGTGGGTGGGGGTTGCTCTGCTGCCATGACAATACAAATGAATTCCCTGGATAGGAAGTAATGCCATCAACAGCTCGCTGTTCCAGCTGCTATTTTTTTTTATAATGAGGATAAATTATGCAACCGTCCACCACCGGCGATGACTTTTTGAATTTTTTTTTGAAAGTTTTGAAGGAAAATCTAGAAAAGGTAGGAGAGGCCCATTTTAACATGATTGTTACAAAAGAAAATAAACCCGCTTCTCCCGGACTCAGGGTTACAGAGAGGCTAAGGCCAATCCCAGCTGGCACTGGACTACAGGCAGGGTTTAACCCTTGCCTGGTGACCTGTCAATCGATCATTTTGTGAGTCACACCTACAATTTAGAGTCTTCTGATTATTTTCAGTCTGAGGGAGGGCTCAAACCTGTGCCCATGAGGCCATTTTATAAAATACTGACAATAATTGTCGCGGTACTAAAATCTAGGTGGGACTATTTGTTCACGTCTGGTGACAGCGAGGGTCACGGGTCCCTGTGAAGTTTACTTTGGGGGTCATGACCTGAAAAGTGTGGAGAGCCTTTGGAGATTGTTACTGCATCATACAGTATTGGTATAGGCTCAGAGACAGGAAGCAAATGAATGGGTGGACTGGCGTCAGGAGAGGAAAACAACAGGCGTCTGACTTGACTGCCAACCTTTGATACTTGAGCTGATGCGACTAGCTTGCCAATTCTGGCCAGTTAGTAAATTGACACATTAGTAGTGTGTGTGAGCAAGATCCATTCCAGGTAAAGAAGCGGCGCACAAATAATTTAGGGGAACAGCGGTAAACAATAAGACCTGTTGCAGCAGAAGGCTCTGTCCTGATGGTTACACGCATTGGGACAAAGTTGTTCGATCTGAATATTGTGCGGCTTATGACACAGACACGGCCTGAGAAAACAAGGCTGATACTGAGCCAAATGTACGCACAATTATGTGGCCCCAGTATGGGAACAATTAATTCTGCTATGCAGGAAAGGATTGGCTCATCTTGTAATGAGTGGCTGGCACAAACACTCCCGTGTCCTCACATCACCCATCACGAGAAGAAAAATCTGAATAAAAGCCCTGTTATAAAAGTAAACCGGTACCTTAAAAGAAAGGAAAATGGCAGAATTGTGCAAAGGTATCGTTGGTTCGCAGGCACAAAACAAATGGAATCGAGGCACATTGCCTTCAACATTGTATTCCTGTGATAAGTTTTGGCACTTAAGACTTGCAACAATGAATACAATTAACTCAAAATAAATGTTTAAATGTTTCATTCTGCCTCACCCCTTCACAAAGTCACAAGGCAAAAAAAAACAAAAACCTCACTTTACTTTGAAATATCAAGTTCACAAGTTTGGTCAGCAACAGTTTCTGTGTGTGTGTGTGTGTATATATATGTGACATATACCAAACCTAAGATATTTCAAACATTAACCCTGAAAGATGTCACTCACTGAGTTTTAGAAGACTCACCCATGTTTGTAAATACAAAGAAGAAATTAAACTTTACTTTAAAAAAAAAAAATCAATGATACGAGCTCCATTCCGAGTCCACAGTTTAAAGTCATTGTCTCCTCGCAAAATAGTAAAATAAGTAACTTGTAATTAAAAAAAAAACACAACGTACAAAAGCCAGCCCCCAATTTAAGAGTGGGCCTTCAACTGTGAATAAGTCGCTCGCCTTGCGTCACTCAGCCAGAGTCTTCTGATGACTCAAGCCCACGGCCAGGAAGAGTAACAGCTTTCCTGACTACGTGTAAGGCCACAACTGTGGAACTCTTTCATGATCGCCATCCGTATCATACAGGATTTGTGTGCGTTAAAGTGAGCGTGCAACATTGTTCTCCACCTGCAAGGTACAACAGTATTTCTCCGGAAAGTACAGGGTTAACAATGTGATGTGTCTTTTACATTCGGTATGCAGGACAATCGCAACCCGATGGAGGTATTGCATTTTCTTACATTCAGTTTGATGAAAAAAAAAAGAAAACAACCTATCGCCATTTGCATGGAGATTGTCATTTGCAATTTCTTGTTCAAACTCAAGGCACAAACATGTAAGATCCTGTAAAGGTTTACAATTTAAATTACAATAAGTTCATCCAGACGCCAGCTGGATATATTTTTACTAACCGTGATCGTTACATTAAATAGTCTTAAGACTCTCAGTTATCCAGAATGTTCATTTTCAAAAATATTATGGCTATATGGACTTGCTTTGGACTCCAGTCCAGTGACCACACTATGCCTACCCTTTTAGATAAATAACAAAAACAACAAAAGTCTTGAGGCGCTATCACAAGGTCATGGACCTACGTTTCAGCTGGTCGACAGTCTCCTAGGTGAAGCCTGAGCACGCCTTGACTGTGCAGTTGTAGCAAGAGTTCAAACTCACTACCCATGGCGTGGAATTGTCCTCGAGGTTTCTTGTCATCGTAATAGTGATTCATGAGAGAGTGGAGACCCTGCGGGTGAGCGCCGAAGGGCCAGAATCCGTAGAGGTGCACGTTGGAGCAGACCTCCAGAGCCATGCTGGCCATCATTAGGCCAGTGCTGAGCCGCCTTGATTTCAGGCCTTGGGAACGCCAAAAGAGGTCCAGATTCTTTAGATACTCTGGGTTGAAATATATTGGCCGGGCGGGACTTTTAAAGTCCTCAACGGTGTAGAAAACCCGCAGGGACAATTGTGTATTGAAGCTGTAGGAAAAGGCAGGGAGAAGAACCAGGGCGTTTCCATAGATGCTCAGTCTCTCCACAAAGGGACGGCGACGTGCGATGAGAGCCCCAAACCTGGAGACAACACCAGTTGTGAGGAAACAAATAAATCCCCAGCTTACAAGGCAATAACCATGACTACCATCGCTCACTTTTCTTGGATGATGCTTGGGTTGGCTGTCACGAGGTCAGTCTTCACACCCACGTGCTTCTCATAGCCGTTGTCCAGCGGCGGTAGATTGCACCTGAGAAAGCAGCGTACGATGGCGGACTAATGCTTGCCGACTGAACTCCAGTAACTTTTGAACGGTGATTTGGGGCACTTTTACTCACCTCATAACAAATTGAGCTGAATCTATCATCTCCCCGCAGCTGCTGTCCATCAGGATCCCTCCATTCCCGACAACGGCGCAGGTGTCCAACGTGTTGTTTGAGAAAGGATGTTCCTGAAATCAACAAACACAGAGGGTAATCCACGTTCATTGACCTTCTTTCTCGGGGGAGAAACTAAACAGTTTGTTCGTTTTTCTGGTTTGTCTTTTTTCATCCGATCTTTTTTTGATCAATTCCCCAGCATGAGGTTTGTGGTTTGACTGGGGTTTTTTTACCCGGTCTCATTTGCCTGCTATCCCCGCACCTGCGTTGGTTCTGATTGAGTTCTGCAGACTGCGACAAATTGTCCATGAACGTGGTGACACGCTGTGGGCCTGTGGTTACCAAGTAATCCTAGATAAGGAGTCTACAAAATGAACAAAGTAATTCTTGAAAAGTTAGTGTTTTTTGCCATTTTTTTCCAAATGAATGATCTCTTATTCAAATGAGCTTTTCAGACGTTATCCTTTCCCTTCCTTTTCTGGGCCTATCTTGCATTGAGGAAACCACAGCTCTCTTTTAGGACAGTCTTTTTGGAATCAACCTCTCATCGACTTCTTCTGTTAATGTGCAAATGTGAAACGTCACACAGTCAACCATTAAGTCATCTTTGTCATCCCCGGCGTTCAACGATAACTATCTTAACTTGACACCGCTGTGCTCCAACACGTCATTCGGCTTATCTCGATGCACAGGCGACAGGACTGAACGAGAGTTTCACAAGAGCAAGGCGTCATGCACGATTCCACAAACGCACGCGCCACAAAGTCAGATAGATTTACAGTTCCAGTTGCCCAAGAGCAAATCCTACAGTTGCAGTTGCAAATTTATGCATGAGATTGTTTTGACAGAAACCGAGGGGTCGTTTTCCTAACTCCCATTACACCTAGCACTTCTGGTCTTACAGGCCCCTGTTTATACTGTCACACTTAACTGACTTGTAAAACAGCAAATACCATGAACCTGTTTTGGTTGCTGTAAATATGTCTGGTACCTTTATGAAGGTTTTGAAAATCTCCGGGGTCACCTGGAGCGTCCTCGACTTTTCACCGTCATACACGATCTTCGATCCCACCGGAGTGTTGCTCTGGGTGATGACGGCCTTCTCGAAACCCCTGCACTTGGCGTTCAGCTGCGATCTGGCAACGGAGAGGGGTTTACGTCAAACAACACGGAAGACGTACACGACTGGATACAGATTTCCGTCGTCTTGGTGGATATCTACTCATATCACTTCATGGAATCCGAAAAAAAAAACCCATAAACATAAGCAAGCGGTTCTTCGGACGTTTCCATAAGTCACATGACCTTCTCAATATCTATATTTAGACTGTGTGGTCTATTTACTCTGCCTTAACCAGCACTTCTATTTTGACATCTCCTCACATGCCTGTGGCTTCCCAATGGAATTATCAGAATTACACAAATATTCCCATTTCTTTCAACTTCTGAGAGCAAGCCGTCCTCTCTTACCTAAATTTTTGGTAATTATCCTCCTGCTTCGTCCAGGTTTTGCCATAAATCTGCACTGCTTTGTCAATGATTTCCCTGTGACAGTACAATGCAAGACAGACACACACACACACACACAACAAAGACACACACAGAATATCTGCTGTTATTAGTGATACCCTGCTGACTTGGTCAGAATGCAATCCAAAACAAAGCGGCCACCTGCATTCTTTGCATATGGCTGAGGGCTTCAGTCTTTGTTTCTTTTGAGGAGGTGCTTGGTGAAGCTCCACATTTCTATAGAGGGAAAAAGAATACACATCAAGTGAAACTAGAAACTCAAAGATAGGACACAGAGCTCTTACCGCACCTTGCATCATCCATTATATACTTCAATAGAAGGCAATAAAAGAGGTAAAAGATTTATCTCAACAAACATTTCCTTGCTGTTTACAAGGCCTCCATACCGCCAATGTCAAGCAGTGGTGGACCTCCTTTAATACGGGGTAGAGCAGAGCGCAAACAATATGCTGTTTAGGTTAACAGACCGAATATGCTTTTGGTTCCAGTAGCTGGGATCATCCTGTTATCTGTTTTTCGTTAAAAACTGTTCTGGTGCGCTGGCGCCCTTGATTGACAGGGCTTGTTGCCGTACTCGTCTTGTGTCTTCATATGCATGAATGGAAGTTGTGTATGTGTTCGTGGGTGTGTTTGGGCGCCTCTATTGTACCAGCGTCATCATCATTTAGCAACTACAATCTGATGTCTCTCAACCACAGAAAGCAAACAGTGTATAATTGTGAGGATTTCAAAGCATAAATGAATAACCAGTGTACACAGACCTTTGCCACTTTTCTCAATTTCAGGCGGGACTAGTTTGTCTTGTGTGTCTGTGTCTGTGTTGAAACATCTGTGTCCTGTGACATCACACAAGTTCTTTATCATCTTTTTGTGAGACTTTTGTTTTGCTGTTCTTTTTCTTTAATCTTCCAAGTTGCGGTACGCATTCACGCCGCCGATCTGACCCGACCACAGGACAGAAACCGTTCATTTTCTACTGGCAACCCTCGGGGCCTACTGCGCCGGTTTCCATAGGGAACTGCGACTTGTTTACCGCTAGTAAGCACGCAACTCACGAGGGCTTTATTTCTGCTCAAGTTTTTCTCCGTCTCAGTGTTGTAATTCACATCTACGACCCCTCGATCATTTGCCAATAGAATTTCGTTTAAACAGAAGATCACTCGAGGCTAGTGCCCGGTTGTAGACGTACCTGTCGTCGATCATGTACCAGGTGAGAGTTGTCAGCAGGCTCCCCAAGCAGAGGAGGGTGATCATCAGCGAGGTACTTGTACTCAAGACCTTCCCCCTCATACCTTTCGCCTCTGGCTAGCCTCAAACTCGCACCTCCTCACCTTCTGTCACTAACTCTCTTGCCTTTAGGTTTCCTGAACTCTTTCACGTCCTTGTCGGCTTCCCTCCCAGAGTTTTCATATTTTCTGCTCTAACCCCCTGTGTTCCCCCCCTCCCCCCACTCTTGATCGATGTGCTCCTCTTCTGCTTGTTCTATCTGCTTGGAGACTAAGGCGTGCCTCCTCACTTATCAGCCATTCATGTCCAAACTTTTGCGTGAGCAAAGTCCCTTGTCTTGTCCACTTCTCTATTTCGTGATCCTCATGCTCCTCTTCCTGTGTGTCCAGGTTGACCGAGATGAGTCCAGACTTTCGCCGCCCCACATCCTATCTTAGTCCTTGTGATATTCCCCTGACCCCTCTCACCTTCCCTCTGCCTGTACGCACATGTGAAGAAAGGAAAATTTCAGTCCTTCTCCTCTGTCCCCAAGCTCAATATCCACCCCGTGCGTCGGCTTCTCCGAGTCTCTGCTTTCCTCGCTTGTTCTTTCTCAGTGGGGAAGTTTTACTGCAGTTGGTGCTTTTTCCCTCCCCTCCACCCATTAGTCCTGTGTTCCCTCCCCCAACTATTCTCCGCCCACACCATTAACCCCTCTTCCTGGCACAAAAAGGGAGGCGGTAACATGAGTCCAGGACAGAGTCGGCTCGCCTCTTGAGTTGTCACGGCAGCAGGAACAAAAAATGATTCCATTCAGAATGACTCCGCGGCCGACAAACTTTTAAAGATCTGACAAGCAAAAAGTAGTAAGTGCCCCTCTGTGTTAATGTCTGCCGAGGAGCAGCATTACTGACAGCGAGCGAAACGGTGAGCGGAAGTGAACTGAAACCAGGAAGTGCAGCAGACAAAACACAGAGGGAGGTGGGAGTTTAATGCTCAGGGGGTATGTAACTCATTTGCTTTACAGCTCTCATTTGGAAATTACAAGCTGTTTGCGGAGGACAAAAATAATAAAGACATAAAAGTTTTGATGCAGGTTAATGGGGAACATGCAGGGCGTCTTCCGTTAAAACATCAAAAAACAAGTAACCCCAACTAGCGTTTCCTGATTTTCAAGAATCAGAGGAACCAGAATGTCTTGTGACGTGTGCTTTGTGGCGTAAATCTCAAAACAATAGAGTCTTCAGGGGAGTGGATACACCAGGGATGCCATCAAACAGCACCCGTTGAAAGCGGGTCATTGTTGGAAGTGCAGTTCGGAGGAGGCGAGCCACGATACCTGGTGCGTTCGAGGGGACTCGTCCCTCCGGACCTTCTATCTCAGGAACCTGAAAGGGTCCGTGCTTCACCAGTGTCTTGGGGATTTTATAGACAGGAGTTAAGATTTGTGTCTAATTTGGAGCTGCTCCAAGTGGTACCGGGCAGGTGGCACTATGGTCACCACCGAGGCGCGTGTGTGTGGGGGGTGGGGGGTGGGGGGGAGTATGATGATGTCGCTTGAGGGAACCATGATGCAGAAAAAGGGAAGCTGTGATGTCAAGGAGGGGAAAAGATTTCCTATTATTTTGTAGTATTTAGGAAGAAGCAAAAGATTGTTGGTAAAAGGCCAACATTGTATGTTGAGATTTTACAGAAGTGTGTGCGTGAGTCTATGGCAAGGCCTCTTTCATTCAGAGACGTTTGGTAATGTAACTGTATTCAGAATCGTTGGATGTCGTATTTCCTGTTCAACCTTGAAAAACTGGCTCTCATCAAAACCTCATCATGTTGCAGTGAAGTTTGCTGTCACTTCTATTTTACGCCCTGATTTTTCCATAACTTAAACTCATGTCTCAAATGTTTGCGTGTAACCCATTTGGCCTTGATAACAGATTATAAAAAAAAACGTGAAAATGAAAGGTGACAGACTGAAACGCTCAAGCTCTGAAATTGGACGTATGTCAGCCCGTGGATTCTCTTGAGTCACCTAGACACTAAAATCAGTTGATTATTTTTATCACTAAGAATTCAAGAACTACGTATCTGTGCTTGAAAAAAAAAATCTCAAAGGTAGACTTTATATCATGCCAAAATGTAACAAACAATGGAAGCTTTGATTCAAACTACAGCACAGGAAAGAGGATTGCAGGGGGTGATTCATATGAAAAGCCCTGGTCGTGCAGCTGTCTGTGAGCAGCAGTTTCAATTAGCGGAAATACAAACAGGATATTTTGATTAAAACGTTATTTTAGTGGCATGAGAAAACAGGAAATATCAACTACATTCATTCAGTGTCATTCTCCTATTACACTTGGCATCTAAAATATATATGTGGCTTTGAGGAAACACAGGACGCTTAATATTAGCATCCTCCGTGACAAGGTTAAGAAAAGCATGGTTGCATGGATCAACACAGCCAACAGCCATGAATTAGTTTTAATATTGACCGATGGCTGCTGTTATTATGACAACAAAATATGAAACATTTTCATACATTTTCCATAAGTTCACTTATTGCCTGTCATTGATGCATTACTTAAGGCCTGGTTCTCGAGTGGCTGAGCCACCCCGACAGTAAGGTCAGTGCGCAGCCATGTAGCGAATAATCCTAATATGCAAGGCCATGTTTTGAATGACTTTGCTGATTTCACACGGTTTCTCCAGAGACAGGTCTGATGTAACGGGGAAATTTGTTTTCTGTGAGCACAGATCAGTTACCCTAGACCTGAGAAAATCTGAGAATGGAAACGAAAACAAACTGCTCTTCATCACATCGATGCTTCTTGACCCTGATTAGCGGAGAGATAACAGATTTATCCCTGGGGGTCTCTGGGAATAAATACACATATTCACCTTCTATGAATCATGAGACACCAGCAGGAATGTGAAGGGAAATGTTGGGAATAGGATTCTCTCTGACATGGCAACATGACATTATCCACAAAGCCAGGCGAAGATGGGGAAGCCGTTTCCCGAAACTAATTCTAATTTATCCATCAAGAGGCACGGTATCGGACACCTCCTCTCTTCTGTGCTCCGCGAGATCAAAAATACAAATCTCTTGGCATCATTAATAAATTTCCCTCCCGTGTGCTTCTGGAACGCCCCCTGTGCCTGCTTCGCCAAGGACGGAGGAACTGTAAATTTAGCTTTGAATTATAGCTGGATGCACAACTAAGAATCGTTCTTTCTATAATTCGCTTGTTATTCGGGTTGTTCTGTTAAAATCTTTAGAATACGTACATTTCTGCAGATGCCTACATGCATTTGGAATTTGTGAAAGGGGCGTGCTCTTCAGGGAAGCTATCAAAGTGTTTGTAACAGCAAACCACCATATAAAAAAAGTTTCTGTCCATCTTATCCGGTTTTCTACTTTTGTCTTTGTGCTAAACTCTTCAAAACTTCTAGATAGGAAGTCTTTTTGCAGCACTTCCTTCAGCAGAGAGGAAATTATGAAGACGTTATTGAGAAACTATCGAGATGCAAAGTGCTTTCTATAGAATTGATGAGTTATCATCTCAAGGCGGACAGAAGAAAAAGGTTCCTGTTGTGCCCTGAACAGATAACGTGTGTGGGTGTGTACCCGAGGCGCGAGAGCTTCCCCGATGCTCACGAGGAAAAGAAAACACCTCAAGGTTAGAAAAGTACATGATTGCTAATGCATTGCTTTCAAACAAAATGGAAATGAATGAACGAGACAGTCTTCTTTCTAATATCCATCTGCCACCAATACCGGAAGTGGGAGGAAAAGACGATACACGCTGATTTACTCGTAAGCCCCCAGCAAAGCCAGACGAGCAGAATGTCCACAGAAGGTTCTGGGTTCACCCATCGCCCACCACACCTTCAACTAGAAGGGTTTAGCTGAAGTACAAGGACACGTCCATATCTAACATAGTCCATTCACCTCTGGCCGGATTGCGATCACGAAAAGGCTGTGATGCCTTCAGAAGCAGGGGGCTCTGTTCCCTTCTCGCCGTGTTGTAATCTGAGCTTTGCTTTCCTCTTTTAGAGTAAGGTCAGCCACATTTTAGTGCTCGTGGGTCTGTCCCAGAGCAGAAGATTCAATCGAAGCTATTGTAACTCAGTGACCTGAATCAAACTTCACTACATTCTCATGTCGCTGGTTGGTTCAAATGACTGGCTAGTGAGTTCCTCTCCTTGGTTTTGTGGTTGGAAAATTATTTGCAAGTGAAACATCAGACATTTGTCGTTTGCAGGATTGAAAGTACTTTCTTTTGAAAGCCCCACTGCTTCAGCAGCCATGTGGTATTGCACAACTTGCTTTCTCGAACCTTTTTTTTCTTCAAATTTGGGCGAGTGGGATGCTTTTCAAACATTTTTAATCCCTGAGGAAAAGAAGGGCCTGATCGCAGCATTCAGGCTCACAGGGCACTGGCACAGTCTATCAGGTCATGTTCTGAAAACACATGTGAAAAGTTAAAGGGCAAGTGACGCAACAGGCAGGAAACAAGCTCGGTCTGTTTTTTGGATCGGTTTTTCTTTCCCCATTCATGCATATTTGCTCTTGGAGCACCGGGAGAAACAAACGAGATAGGCAAACATACTCGTTCGCAATGTACAACCTGTTTCTGATAGTTTTTTTCTAATCCAGAAAAGATAAGTCTGTTGATCGAACGCATTTACAGAACCAGCAGTTCCTTCAAACACAGACAGACAGATGTGACGGGTGTCTGGACGGCAGCTGTAAATAGCGAGCGCGCTTGTTTGATATCTTGCCAGGCCGTTTGCTGGAAGCCATTGCCATTATTGCTGTCATGAGACGACATATAGAAAATAAAGAATGGCCAAAGCTGAGGAACACGGGGGGCATGGTGCTAAAAAGACCACATCTGTCTCCTGCTGAAAAAGTCACAGCTTTCAGTTGATTCATTTTGGAATCCTGCAGCCCTGTAGCCCTCTGATGCATCTTTCCTGGATCCTCTGACATACTGATCTCTAATCCGGTGTGCATTTTGGGTAAGGATTAATTAATTTATAGATTTGCCAAACACCCGGCTGGCAAACCAAGAGTGATGCACAATGGAAGGCTTAAATGAGCCAACTTTTAAATGTCACCATGTTGAATCATAACTTCCATCACATTTTTGTGTCTTGTGCAATCTGTGAAGGCTTTACTTTGTACGGAGCAAAACGGGAAAAACCTGATCTGAAATCATATGATGTTATATCAGAGGCTTTTGGGTATTTATAATCACACCGGCCGGTCATCTGCTGCAATCTGAGCGAAAAGCTTTGGACTTCTGATCCCAGCAGATTCATGTCATTGGCAATTTGAATGTCTGAGTCCTTGCAATATCGCCGCCCTCCAATTTCCCCGCACTGGTTTTGCGAGGGGTGAATGGTTCCACGGGAAGGTGTGAAAGAAGCCGGGGGCTCCGAGGGGCTGTAATACGGTCATGTGGTTGAGGAACAGCTGATCCTGGAACATTCCAAGACCTCTTAGCATGAGGCCTGGTGCCCTCGTGCCCGTTTGAACCTTTGCACCTCGGTATTTCTCATAAGCACAGAAAAAAACAACTGCATATATATCTTGCGAATAAGGTTAGCACGATAACACACTAAAACAAACCAAAACGCACTCGTACACAGAAATAACCAAACCAAAACAAGGAAGACTGATAGGCAACAGACATATACCAAAACCACCTGGAGGATCACATAAATTATGTACATCCTCCTGTGGTTACAATGGAAATAATTATTAAAAATTAAACCTTTAAGGCGTGGAGAGTGTCGTGTAATGTGAGGAACGATACCTACTTATCTTAAAGACTTTTTTTAAACATAGGTATCCTTGCATGTTTTCTCAGCTCAGAATATGCACACAAGAGTAATCTCTCATTGTCTTTTTAAAAACACAGCAAGATTAGGGCACATACTGACCTGTAATCCTTTAACTGAGACTTTGAATTTGAATTACTGCCATTCCTAGCATTTGTAGCGTAACTATACCACATTCCTGACATTACTTTTTCATGTATAGTGTTGACATATAAATACCTAGTGAAAGTACACCATATTTACTCAAATACTGTCCCATAGCTTAATTTGCCAAAAAAAAAGTTTGGAATTACACGCTAATCACTTGCATACTCTTTGTAATTAACATGAGAATCCTAACACTATTTTCATTTCACATTTTTTACATTTTTTTTATTTGAACATGTATATGATCTTTGCTAAATCCATTCATCCATTATCTGCTGCTTATCCTGCTCTCAGGCTGGGGGTGCTGGAGCCTATTCCAGCTGTCATCGGGCGAGAGTTGGGGTATAACCTGGTATAACCTTCTTTACTAAATCACTATCACAAAATCTGAAAATGTTTTTACGGATTCAAGAATTCAAAGTGTTTACTGTCAAAGTCAAAATCAACTTTGTCACATGCACTGTGAGTGAACGTGTTTCCCTGTACAATGAATTTCTTACTTTGCTGTCCACAGTGAATGCCAGACAGTAACATGTTAGAGGTGTAATCTAAAACAAATACATAACAAACTAAGAAAGGGCGGCAAGCAAAGACTGAAAGCAAGCGAAGGTTGAAATGTCAATAATGTAGATAGGACTCCATACCCTTTTCTCTGCTACTGGTCAGCAAAGGTTTTGCAAATTAAAATGCAGGTGATCCTTTAGTATTCTGTAGTATGTCATGAGTGATTGATGACCATGATGACTATTGTGTAATGTTAGCAAAGATTATAAGATTATCCAACTTGAAATGTAAACGCTCGAGGACACCAACGAGTGTGCATACAAAAGGTGGAAATCTAAATTAAACAGTGAAGTGCAGCCGATTTTTCTGAGGGTGGCCATAATTTTAAGCGTCTGTCGACTCTTTAGGAGTCTGATTCCGGTGAGATTGAAAGAGTTCTTCAATCTCGAGGTCGTACATTTAATGCTGCTGTACCTTGTGACAGCATCTGTGGTTGGAAGTTATGGTGCTGCTGTACAACTATATGCAGTGTGACGACAGCGTGCAACTTTTTCTAGGGTAATGTGAGTTCAAAAATCACTATGCACAATATATGAATGTATATAAATATACATAGATATGGATCTGGTTTTCCCGCACACTTTCCTGAACAGCTGAAAACAAAATTAACAAGATTCAGCAAAACAAAACAAAAACATTTTATTGCCTCTCAACTGTCAAAAAAGAAGGGGGCAAAATTAGGAAATCTGTGGAGTGTGTTTATTGCCAAAATATTTTGGTTACAAAAAGCAACAACTCAGGTTGACCTGTATTTATGTTAACATTATGGTGACTTACATGAATTATGTAATTGGCTGGTTGCATTACTTTCCCTTTTGTCACGTGTGAATGTGATTTATCGTACCCTTATTTGATCATACTGGTTGATACTATGTTCACTTTCCTGGGGGAAAGCTGTTGCCATCATCTGAGGGCACATTGATTTGTTGGTGGTGTGACTGTCCAGCAAAATTGCCACCTTACTTCCTGGTTTGACGGAAGTGGGACTAGGAGTTATCTTGAAGGAAGAGGTTGCCAGGAATGATCGGAGATGTGGAAAGAATGTCACTGGAAATTGAATGTTGTTAGTAGCTATGCCCCAAAGGTGTGACGTGAGTTAGAGGAGAAGGAGATGTTCTGGAATGAGCTAGATGAAGTGATGCAGAATATCCCCAGAGATGAGACAGTGGTGATTGGTGCAGACTTCAGTTGACATGCTGGTGCAGGCAATAGAGGTGATGAGGAAGTGATGGGCAGGTTTGGTAGCCAAAAGAGGAACGCAGAGGGACAGATGATGACAGGCTTTGCAAAAAGGATGGAAATTACTGTAGTGAGTACTTTTATCCAGGAAAGTCAGGAACATAGGGGAACTTATAAGAGCAGAGGTAAGCAACCGCAGGTAGACTGCACGTTGTATAGATGAGGTAACCTGAAAGAGATCAGACTGCAAAGTATTTGTAGGTGAGATTGTAGGATAGTGGTTTGCGGGATGACTCTGGTAACAAGGAAGATCAAGAGGATAAAGGCAGAGCAGAGGTCAAAGAGGTGGAAGCTGAAAAGGGAAAAGTGTTGTATGGTTTTCAGGGAGGAGTTGAGAAAGGCTCTGGTTGGTCACCGAGAGCTTCCAGATGACTGGACAACTACAGCTAATCTGATCAGGGAGACAGGAAGGAGAGTACCTGGTGAAGGCCAGAGGGAGATGCATTGTGTTTTTGTAGAGCTAGAAAAAGCATATGACAGGGTGCCAAGAGAGGAGCTCTGGTATTGTATGAAGAAGTCTAGAGTGGCAGATAAGTATGTTAGACTGGTGCAGGACATGTATGCTAGCTGTGAGACAGTGGTGAGGTATGCTGTGGGTGTAACAGAGAAGTTACAGGTTACAGACCAGGAACTGTTTGAATACAATGAATCCTAAAATGGTTCTTGCCAAGGTGTTCTTGCGGCAGCGCGCCCTTGAGTGGACCGTAACAGGTTTGCGAAAGATAAGACCATCCTTCACTAGTTTACGGATCTGATGACCTGAAGTTAAAAAAAAAGGACGTATGGATAGGTTATCAGGTTATCTCCATGGATCATGATGTTTGCAGATGACATTGTGATCTGTAGTGTGAGTAGGGAACGGGTTGAGGAAATTCTTGAAAGGTGGAGGTATGCTCTGTAAAAAAATGAAGATTAGTCATAGCAAGACAGAGTATACATGTGTGAGTAAGAGGAACCCGGGTGGAATGGTGAGGCTACAGGGAGTGGAGATCAAGAAGTTGGAGGATTTCAAGTATTTAGAGTCAACAGTCCAAAGCAACGGTGTGTGGAAAAGATGTAAAGAAACATGTTCAAGAAGTTTGGAATGGGTGGAAAAAAAAGTGGCTGGGGTACTATGAGATAGAAAAATCAGCCAGAACAAAAGAAAAGGTGTACAAGACAGTGGTGAAACCAGCAATGCTGTTTGGCCCAGAAACAGTGACACCGGTGAGAAGGCAGGAGGCAGAGCTGGGGGTTGCAGAGATGAAGATGTTACAGTTCTCTTTGGGAATGACCAGGATGGATAGGATCAGGAATGAGTCCATCAGAGGGATAGCACATGTTAGATGTTTTGGAGAGGAGGTCAGAGGGGCCAGACGGAGATGGTTCGGTCATGTACAGAGAATGGATTGTGAATATATTGGTAGGAGGATGCTGGGATTGGAGCTGCCAGGCAGGAGGTCTACAGGAAGACCAAAGAGAAGATTTATGGATGTAGTGAGAGAGGATATGAAGGTAGTTGGTGTGAGAGAAGTGGATACAGAAGATAGGGTTAGAGGGCTGATTTGCTGTGGCGACCTCTGATGGAAAAAGCCGACAGGTAAAGAGGATACCAGCGGCAGCCACCAGTCCAGGGTGTACCCTCTTACCTGAGGACAGCTGGGATAGGCTCCAGCATCCCGTGTCCCAGAGACAGGGGTTGGATATTTCTACAGTTAGTATTCATACTTTATAACACTGAATTTATTGGAAATGTGTCATCAGTACTTGTTTTGCGCATCAAGTCACAAGCACCTTTCAGTTTTTCAAAAAAACTTTGGAAATTCAGTTTTAGATACTGGCAGGGCAACCTGAAACGTTTAATCCACTGTATTCACAGGACATCCTGTCTGTGATGCCTATTAACTACACGACTTCTGTTTGAGGGATCTTTATTCTAAAATCATTGTGCTGGTTTTCAGAGGAAATCATAGCACACCTTCGCCCCCTGCAGGCAGCTTGTGTCTGGACACATATTTCCCAATAAACTTGCTTCCTGTTGACCATTTGAGATGTAAACTGTGTAGGAAAAGTCAGTGCTATGTTGACTAGAGGCTGCTAACATAAATTAGAAATCTGGACTTCTTTCACTTTCCCACTCCAAGATACTATCTGGTGATCCTTTCATTTGTCACATTCAAGTTGTCTGAGACCGACTCTGATGTGATAACAATATTGGGGTTTTAATTGTGTTTATTTATAAAAAAGAGCAGAAACAACAAGAGACTGTCTTTCTGTACATTTTTTATTTTCAGCATTTGGCAATGGGTGGAATCCAGATTACTTCTTGGTCTCCTCCTCCTTGGACAAGTTCTTGATGATCTCCTCCTTCTTGGCCTGGAGACGCTCCTCACGGCGCTTGCGTGCCTCCTTTGTCTTGGAGCGACGAGCTTCGGCCTGATCACTGCAGGGGAAGGTAAAGAGCAATGTTCATAAATGAAAAACAAAACAATCAACTTATACCCATCTTTCATAACATATTTTGTTGATCCATTCACCTCCTGTTAAACAATATTCTGACATGTCTCATTTGTAGAGTCCAGAGACACTGAAGCTACCACATTTCCACCTATAAAGATGTTTTTTTACCTCTTAACAGTGTATTAGAAATCTCTAAACATAATCACCAGGGTAATAAGTAGTAATTCCCCAATGCCAAAACAAAATCCAAAGCTATAATTTTATTATGAATATTATAATATAATAAATACTATAAAATTGCCCATGTCCAGCCCTGGGCTAGACGGAACAAGAAGTTTGGTTTAGACTTACGCCAAGAGCTTCTTGCGAGCCTTGTCAGCCTTCAGCTTGTGAATGTGTTCCATAAGAATACGCTTGTTCTTGAACACGTTACCCTTGGCCTTCAGGTAGAGGCTGTGGTACCTATAAGAAGGGACAAGGAGAGTGGTTAAAGCCACAAACTTGATTCAGAAAGACAGGTCGGTTTTCCAGTAGCTGAAGTTAGGACATTCTATGCATCAAATTATTTCTTGCATTTCAAGATTGTGTTCGGGAGCCTCTGTGTGTATGAGACTGAAATACACACTTCCAATGGAAGAATGTTGAATTAGATCTTTTTTTGTAATCAACAGAGGGAGTCAACCCAGATGCTGTGGACCTACATGTGCCTGTCAATTTTCTTGGATTCCCTGTAGCGACGAAGCAGACGACGCAGGATCCTCATGCGGCGCATCCAGGACAACTTCTCTGGCATACGGGCGTTGGCAGTACCCTTTCTCTTACCTGACAGCAGAGAAGGGGAGAAGTGTAAATGTCACTTTCAGCATACAAAGGTAGTTGAAATCCAGGAATATTGGCAAAATCATCAGTAAGTTACGGACCAGATACTGTTTGAAAACAATGAATCCTATAATGATTTGGGCTAAATATCCACACATACCAACTCCCATGTGTCTTCCCTTGCGGCGTGCCAAGGTGTTCTTGCGGCAGCGCGCCCTTGAGTGGACCGTAACAGGTTTGCGAATGATAAGACCATCCTTAACTAGTTTACGGATCTGCTGACCTGTGGTAGAAAAAAGGAAAGTAGGGACTGGCTATCAGGCTTGAAGACTGTTTTCCAACAGCAACTATACAAAACCCCAATAAGAGCACCAATGCAAAAAGGGTCTATAGATCCAATTTCATAAATAGTGCTCTTGGGTCAGTGAAAAGTTCAGGTGTCCTTAAGTATGACAAATGCCAATGAAATTCACATGGTCAATGTAGCATTATAAGGAGTATAATAGATAATGCAGAACCTTATTTGTCAGACTAAAACCTGTTGATTCATTTGAAGACATCACTTGCAATTGATCTGGCCAAAACTGAAGCATGTGTAACCATTGTATGTAATCATCAATTAAATCAGACTTTTCATTAATCAACCACGAAAGACCTGCTCTGTTACTCCTCGCTTTAGACAGACAATCAAAAACGAACGATTCTTCAACTAACTACATAAGGACCTACGGGAGTTAGCGTTGGCGATCTCATTGGTCTCGTTGGGGTCCAGCCAGACCTTCTTCTTGCCGCAGCGTAGGACGCTGGAGGCCAGCCTTTTCTGGAGCCTGAGCATGCTACAGGACGAAAAGGCAACACCCGATCATCAAGTTAATTCGTTGGGATTAATGGTTGTGCCAAACGTGTTCATAAAATATTAAGTTATTAACTGTGGGCTAGCCATTAAGCTAAGTGCTAGCCGATAGGCAACATGGCCTCGGCTTCAGTTGCATCATGTAATGTGAAACAATGTGAAAATATGGGACAGTAGAGTGGTGAAACGTTTGTAACTTCACATTAAAGGTGTGATAGACGATAAATGCTAATATATAATGACGACAGTTCAACAAATTCGCACTGAATCAGCGAAATTTTGGATTTTACAGCTCAGTCGATTTGGGTCGTACCTCATGGCTGCCACTTCAGTAGGAAAAGGAAGAATCGGTGGACGAGTCGGAATCTACCATTTTTTTAGGGAGAGTCCATAACCAGCAGACCATAAATAGGCAAATGTAACGCGAAGAAATTTCAATGGTATTGTTGAAATCAGTATCAAGAGCTTTAATTTCGAACTTTACCTATACGTCTTAAACCTTATGTGGTCAAACGGCGATACGAATTATGTTTATTACGAACCTAAACGTCACATAGCACCCCTTGGTAATATAATGGTACTACCCTGGTCGGCCGCAAAGCATTGTGGGTGAGAGTGGAGTCTCGAGTCCCACCGCGCGAGGGCAGTGTCACGCGAAATTTAATTTCACGAACATCAGCAGCTGATGTGGACGTTTATTTGGATTCATTATTCCGAACTAAAGCTTAAAAACAGTATTTATTGAAATGTTGAAGTAGGCATTTTAAACTCACGAGCAACTACACGATCATCAGTCATCTTTTCTCATCAAACTCAACATGAAAGACATTCTTTCCTTGCAAACCTTGATTTGTACAGACATCATTATATGGCTCCATTGCTACTGAAATGAGAAGATAATAAGGTCGAACAATCTAAGTCTACAAAACTTCCGGTAAAAGAAGGGAATACATTCAGGAATGACTAAGATTTGAAGAGATAGATGCAATGTTAAATAGCTGTCATTTGATCGAGCTACTGTTTGTCAAAGTCAGAAGGTTTCCACTGGTACATTACCATTTGGCTGGCTACTTATTAACAATGCCACTGTTACATCCTCCGACTCGCCAGTCAGTCGCCATGGCAACACGGCACAGTCAGTCTGGGTGCATTAGCCGAACTCGTATGACTTCTTTATCTTGAATCCCTGACTGAAACCAGAATCTCAGGGCAGAGCATGACCCAAAGTACAGTATTCTGAGAACCAGCAGAGCGAGGAGCATTAGACCCCCAAATCAGAAGTACATTTTGTACCTTGAGGAATCGAGAGAACTCTCAAACCCGCTGCCCACACAAAGTGCAAATGTCTTTCCAGAAATAACCGCGAGGTCAAGGACCTTAACAACTTTCAGATCTTTTGAAGCAATATGAATTTTGTGGACATTTCAAATTCACCCACAAGCGATGGCTATAAGAATTACAGCTAAAATTGCTATGGCTCCTGCTTTTTGACTGGTTTCCCAACAGCAACAGTTTGACTTGCTGTCGAAGCGAAGGACATTTTCAGAATTACGACCAAATTCCCCCGTTGTCACTTGGGCCACCCATTTTTTTCTGTCAGTGATCAGCCCGAGCATCTGCGCTGCTGAAAACACACCCGTGTCACCCAACCCCCTCCACCCAATCGAAGACTTCAGTGAAGATACGGCTTCAGATTCTGTTGCGTGAGACAAAAAACGAAACTGCCTGAATGAACCCAGTCTACTGCTAAAGGTATTCACTTCTGACTCCAGCGCAGGGAATTATTTTTTTACAGAAGGTCATCCTGTGCAAGGCAACTCACAGAATGATGATTAATGAAGACAAAGGAGACGCTCAGAGTCGGAGGACAGTCATGAACTGCTGAAAGAGAAATACAAGCATTCAATGGGCAAACAGCTTTGGAAAATCAGTAACTGTAAAAATATAAATCTTAAATAAAAATAAAAGGGTCATTTAAATACAACCATAGAACACAGGACACGGTGGTATTAGAAAGGCTACCCACTGGGGGACAAGAACAATGCAGTTATCTAAATGTGTGCGTGATTTTAAAAAGACTGGACTTTTGACCTGACGATGGCCTTTGACATTTCAAGCCGTCGCCGCGGGTCAAAAAATATCTTGTCACTTCAACCAATGTTGATTATTCCGTTATATTGTTTTTTTTCTGCTTAAAGAGGATGCACTGTCATTTTTGTTTGCCTGTTTGCCTCCTCATAGCACAAAACATCCTAGCCTGGTTCTGATGAAGCAGGGGTGGAAATCCGGACCAAGAAATAATCAATTAAAGCTAGTGACTGATCTGAAAGTTCCCGTGGAATATTGTGGAGGACTTGGCGTCGATCCGTGCTTCTGGAGTGCACTTCCAGCTCGCCCGCTCTTGGCCAGTCTGGGTCATAAATCGTTCTCAAAACATGGAGGAGAAACCGCACCTTACGGTTTTTATTCGCCACACGTTACAAAAGGGTGACCTCCATTAGCAGACACTGAGCAGAGGAGGACAATCTGAAAAGCAGAAAAGCCCTGCAGAGCAGTGACAAAACCCAAGATTTGTCCAGTAACTGATGTGTGATTGTTGCTTGGAGGCTCGTGCATTCCTAATACCTTCTGCAGTGCTGAATGCAAAACTGCAGAAAAAAATTGACTTAAGAGATAAATGATTTATTTGATAATGTTTTGATGGATTATACTTTTAGATTTGAGCACTTAAAACTGGCTGCTCTGCACATGCATTTTGTCTAATTACCCATTTCATTATCTTATTATTCAGGCGTGCTCTACCGGATCCACATTTTTAGTGTCTTGACAACAAATAGCACAATGCCAAATGACTAATTATTTAAATATCTGACATTTTAACTAGCAATAAAATCCAGAATTTCGGTAATCATTTGAAAATCCATCCGTGGATATTAATACATATGGGGCTCACAAAATTAATATCCAGCAGTGGTCTCCCTTAGGAGAGTCTCCCTCAGGATAAAAAAAAACCTTTACAAGAATTCATACATGGATGATGAGCTGTTCATTTAAAGTTAAGCTGCCCCTTTTGTCTTTGCGTTTCATTCTAAACATTTTTTTTTTCAATCTATTTGTAATTCATGAGTCCTTAAGTGTAATTTTAATTGCCTTTTTTCTTCAGTCCCTTTTAAAATCAAATCTAACCTCTACCCCCAGGGGCACCTTTAAAGCATTATCTTTTCAATTCAAATTTGTAACCCCAATTAAACCACAAATAACCAATTAGGCCACTTTCCCTCTATTTCTTCATACTTCATTGGCTTTTTTTTTCTATTCATAAATCGACAAATGAGATCCTTTATTACAATTTCTTACTCCTTTGTCCTTAGATTTAATTTCTTTGCTCGAGAAATGGACCGATGAGTTTGACTTGAAAGTGGCATCTATTTACAACTGTGACCGGCCTGAGTGCAGCTGTGCTGCCTCCACAATTCCACAATCTCACTCCCCTTCTCCGCTCACTACCTCACCCACTCACTGCACGTCCTAACTCTGCTGTCTCTCCTTGTTTGCCCCAGCCCGCACACTTCCTGCCTATTTTTGTTATTTATTTTATTCTTTACTACTTATTTTTGTCACTCTATTTATATTGTTGTTTAGTTGTCACTCTTTATATCAATTAGCTGTCACTCTATTTATATCGTTGTTTAATTGCCACTCTATTTGTATTATTGTTTAGTTGTCATTCTATTTATAATGTTATTTAGTTCTAGTTGTGTATTTTTTTCACCCTCACTGTTCCCTGATGTTGCCCATTGTCATCCCTGATGTTGTTGTTATTGTTGTCGTCTCTTGTCTTGCTATATTCTGTCCTCTGCCTTTCTGTTTATATATATATTCATATTTATTTCCTTTTTTCCCCTTCTCTGACACTATAACTGTAACGCTGCTGCGAGAAAGGAATTTCCCCTATGGCGATCAATCGTGTCTATCTTATTTTACCTTACTGTAGGGAGTCAGGAATGTTGGGTTTTATGTTGATGCTCGGTTTCTGTGTGATTTTGGGGTTGCTTGGAATTTTGTGGGTGGGGTTTCGAGGTGCATCCCATTAATCCCATATTAATCTCCCTCACTTTCTCTCGACATCTCTTTTCTATCCGTCAGAGACATAAAACTGCCTCCTCCGGGGGCCACAGCTGGATCAGATGCAGCAAAGGCCCCCAGGAGCCAACGGTGTTGCAGGAAAACATACGACAAGCCCTCTGCGCAAACAGAGAAATTGCACTATTTTAAGTCTCATTCCGCCCCGCCGGGCCCCACGGTCCTGCCTGTGGGGCCATTCGGTCTGTCCACACGTCCTGTCTCTGCCGGTGCCGCCGTCCCTCGGTTCTTCCCCCATCGATCGATGGACGTGGGTGGGGTCTGCCCGGTGGGGCGTGGACCTCCGCCGCCCAGCTGGAGCCTGCCGAGCGCTCAACGGGAGAGGAACGACATCAAGGTAGACGAATCATAGACGGTCGACCGGCACTTTTTCCTTCAAAATAAAAGCATGTAAATCACAGTTTGGGATTAACATAGTCAAGGAAACACCCGGGTGTTGGGTAAAACGTCTGTTTAAGGAGTAGTAGTTGTTGTTGGCCACAGCCACGGCACACAAGCCTGCAATACAAATGACTGTTCCGTCTCAATTCCAGGTTGAAAAAAAAAAAAAAAACAGAATTCATCGCACCCCAAACCACACCAGCATCACTCACAGAAACCCCAAAATCACACAGAAAACAAGCATCAACATGAAACCCAACATTCGTGGCTCACTACAGTATCCATCTTTCAGTGACATAGCAGCTTGAAATGAAAAGTGGAAATAATGCAAATTTAATAATAAAGGATTATTCTGTCTCTTTTCAAGCAGTCAGAAAGTCAGAACCAGCATATCCTCTATCGCAACAAATAAGATTTACCGGTATATAGTAGTGAGTCACGAATGTTGGTGTTTATGTTGATGCTTGTTTCTGTGTGATTGTAGGGAATTTTGTGGGTGTGCTTTGGGATGCAATGTATTCTGTTTTTTTTTTTACCTGGAATTGAGCGAGAACAGTTAGTTGTTTTGCAGGCTTGTGCGGCGTGGCTGTGGCCAACAACAGCTATTGCTTATTAAACAGACTGTAGCGTTTTATTTTGGGGAAACACCTGGTTGACGGTAAAACGTCCGTTTGATAAGCAATAGCTGTTGTTGGCCACAGCCACACCACACAAGCCTGCAATACCACTCTGTTCCTGCTCAATTCCCAGAAACCCCAAAATCACACAGAAAACAAGCATCAACATAAACCCCAACATCCGTGACTCACCACAAGACATTTTGCCATCACACATGTGTTTCCCTGACTAAAACACTATAATATTTTGATTCTCCTGGGCAGCACGAAGGACCCTGGTTCGATTCGGGCAAGGTGGAGTTTGTATGTTCTCCTCGTGTCTGCGTGGGTTTTCTCTGTTTTTCCTCCAGCTGTCCAAAAACATTCAGCAGGTTAATAGGGAAAAAAAATGGGAAACTATCCCAAATGGTTAGTGAATGTTTTCAGTCTTTCTATGTGGCCCTGCGATTGACTGGCGACCGTTCTGCAGGAATAGACTTCAGCCGCCGCGACCCTGAGCGCAGGATAAGCGGCAGAAAATGGATGAACGGATATCAGAGAGATCATTTTCTTCATCAACCTGTTTCCAACTATGACCAGGGCTCTTCATTTATATAGCAGTATAATCGTTTTCCATCTAACGCACAATTATCCAATTATCTAACTGGATTCTCCAAAGATGGGGCCATGTCTTGGCTTCTTTTCGGCATCACAAAAAGCATAAAAAGATTAAAAAAAAGACAGTGAACAGGTGAACAAATACGTTTAAAGATCTAATTTCCCATCGAAGAGAGTGGAGGATATTTCAGTCAGCCGTTCTGCTTGAGATACAAACGAACAGTCTAAACAGATGCTATGATTTACAAAGCAGCGGGTGTTATTCTGAGAGATTTACTTTGAAATCTCAAACCGGATGTAGTATTGTGTTCTTCCGCTCACTTGACGTCAGATAAAGACCCTGGCGAGTCAGTGTGTAACGCTATAGGCTGGAGGAAGGCAGCTGTTGCCGTTACATGTATCAGCTTTGCACAGATACATCAGCGGCTGGAGAGAGGAAAAAATTAAATACGAAGATGAGCCCGTCGACACCGTCGTAAACACACGAAGCTGTAATACAGATTTTTTTTTTCCAAGAAAAAAAAGTTAAATCAAATGGTACAGAAAAGTAGTATGTCCAGGACGCCTTCGACCTCAACCCAGGAGATCCAAATGGACATGTTCGACCATCATCCTCACACACAGGTAGGAAAAAACGGAAGAGCACTGGCAAGAAAGAAAAAAAAACTCACTGAACCGCACACGTTCTTTTGCGGTATTACAGGTGTGTGTGTGTGTTTAGATAAGTGACGCCTTGCTGAGGATTAACAGGTTGCTCATCAATTAAGGCGTTTAATTGGAGGTCGATGCTGCTTATGAAACACATTTCACACCAAATTACCGTTTTTTTTGTTTGTTTTGTCTTTACAAAAGAGGCGTTTGTTTTCCCTTTTGTTGACGTCCGTCATCAGTCGTGTATATGTTTGATTTTTTTTCTTCAACGTGTTTTAACTACGTGTTCGAGTCCGTAACGACTGTTGTTTATTCCTCTGCTCGTTTGGAAGCCACGCCTTTGTCTCAACTAATGAGTAATTATCTGATACAGTGTTTCCCTCTCTGTGAATGTAAAACTGATGTTTTATTTTCAAATCTGAAGTGGAACACTAATGTGTCGTGTCGAAACACTGTCAGGGAGCCATGTTTTAATAGTAACTATTATTGTTGTTATTGATCCAACCCACCATTTATAGTTTTATCCCTCAACTTTTGACGCCGTCACACCCTCATTGCCGCAAATAGAATTCTGGCCTTCTTAGTGATGTCGTAGGCATGTTTAGTCACAGGAGTTTAAATGGAAAAAAAACAAAACATATATATATTTATATATATATATATAAAAGATGAGAATATCTGGAACAAACACACCCACGCTGAGCTCAGTCATTGTCTCTCCAGAGAGAGAAAGAGAGAGTGAAAGAAAACACCTCACCAGACAACCATTGCTTTAACCCATGCCAACTCCCGCTCTCCTCTTTACTCCCACTCCTCCAAGCTCCTTCTATCACCCGCCCTCCATCCCCGCCACCCCGCCACCCGCTCCTCCAGGTTCTCCCTCCACCCATCATTCGTGCAAGTCTCCGACTTTCGTCATCCAGCATCCACTCGTCCCGTCATCTCTTAGCAGCCAGGTCGTAATCTGCTGAACGTCCTCTGAGGAACAGATGGAGTCCTCCCGTGTGCCAGGCAGCATGGTCGGGATATGTGTGTGTGTGTGTGTGTGTGCGCGCACACACGTGCACCTGGCACCTCTGATCAATAAGAAATGAAGTTCATCCAGCCTGCAATGTGTCACAGATACTCAAGTCAAACTTCGTAGTATATTTTATCATTTCCGACCCTGCCGCTTTTCAGACGGACAGATTCTGTTTCCTCCGCTTGTTTGACAGCTTTTGGTTCTTTTGCAGTGAATTTTTTTACACCCAGGACACTGTAGGAAGTGCTTATATTAAATATTAGCTGTGTCTGGCCAAGCCAAAAGCAGCAAGCTGTCGTTCAACTCTCAGATCCAGGCGTTTACGCAGGCCTCAGAAATGTACACCTTTATTGTGACGACCTGGTTTATTTGTGCATTTCCCCTTCTGTCATCCGCCATCCCTTCATGCTGGTGTGTCGGGTGCAGGAGGGTGCAGCTTTGCCGTTGCCATCGCTAATTTTATGCACGCACATCGTCAATGCCTGAGGTTAAAACTGTCCAGACAGCAAGGGAGCCAACGTTCAGATAATTCCAACATTCATGCAAAAGTAATGGTAGCTGGCTTCGTGTGGATGTTTTCATAATTCAGGCCACCACGGCATAATAGTAGTTTTTTTTTTCCCCATATGTATTTCTTATTTCACTGTTTTCAGCTGTCTAATTTGCAACCTGATCAGGTTGTTTTTACAGATCAATCTTTCTTTAATGAATCCCATCCCATGATAGATTTATCTGCCGTATAAAACAGTTTTCAACCATAGCCTGCGTCTGTTGACGCCCCAATCGTGACTTTTCAAATCAGACCTAAATGCGTCACGGAGGACCTTTAGATTTCACTGAAGTAGAATTTGAATACTTCATCCACCACCGCATACCGATATACTTATTTATAACTCCACGGTTGAGAGATGGTCAGGGACCCACATTTCCAATATCCAGGAGGAGATGGACTGAGTTCTCCACCTGTCCGGCTCCACAAGGGAGAATAAATAAAAGGGCAGGTGGGCGACTGATCCCAAGTCAGTGCCTGGTGGTGACTTAGAGATTAGAAACAGTGATTTGACCACCACCAGATTACAGATTAGCGCTCATGTCCAAGCAGAGTGGAGGCACTGTGGCCCGATATTGTGCTCCCAACCTCCCTCCTCACTGCCAGTTAACACCCCCACCCACCCTACCACACACACACACACACACACACACACACACACACACACACACACACACACACACACACACACACACACTCAAAACCCTGTTTAATTATACACGTCATTTGGGGAGGATGTTTACTAACAGGAAGCCTCCGCATCCCACCCCCTCTGGCATTTCCCTGCCCTTAAGCAGAGGGAAGCCGCCCAATTGTTGCCCCCACCATGAGACCACTCCAAACACACACACACGCACATACGGTGGTCGGGTTGAATCTACAAATTACAGTTTAACCCACGGTTGAGTTCGAGGGCCGTCATGAGGCTATTTAATGGGGAAAGAATGTAAACACACTCAGTCAGAGTCAGTTATCCTCTAGCAAGTGCACCTCATTGGCCAAAACAGGCCCAGTCATACTCGACCAAGTGGCGATATCAAGTTTATTTCACTTGATATTGCTATCTTTTTTTTTAGCGACCAACCTTATATGTGGTTAATTTATGAAGCGCATCACAGTTGCGGTGAACTCCTGCGCCCCCAATCTGACGCCATGACCTCAAGTGCTCCGAAATGGGCCGTAATTGAAGGCTGTTTTCTAATCGGACCTCGCGTCATTCATCAGCTGTCCGCCGGGCTCCTGTGCTTTCCCAGACAATTTGTCGAAGTCGCATTGGATCATGTGCTGTGCCGTCACCATAGTAACGGGAAAGACTTTATTGCTAGTCTAAGAAGGGGCAGACGAAGGGAGCTAAATGACAGCAATATGGTCGTAGGTACCACCGGGGAAATCTGGTCCGGACCACGTGACGGCTGCTGTTCGACCAATGACATAATGGCTCACACTCGCTTGAATTCTTTGTATGTATTTGCTGACAAAGGATGTGTAACCTGATCCAGGTGACACGCACGACAAACGGTCGGCACAAAAAAAACGTGTATCTGGAAGGATCCATTAGAAGAACGGATCAGTCGTTCATCCAACTACGAGGCTCTCACTCAGCTCTGTGTCCAGCAGAGACAATTAGACAGGGATTTATTCGAAGAACCCCAAATGTGTAGTTTTTTTTTTTATAGATTAACACTACAGTTTTTTTTCTTTTTTTTTTTACAAAAGTATATTTCTAATACAACTTTAAAACTCATACTGGGATCGCAGGGTCTCAGGTAAGGGAGGTAAGAGCCAATCACAGCTGTTGTTGAGTGAGAGGCGGGGCCAGGTCACCTGTCCGTCACAGGGCCATGCATATAGACATCCAACCATTCACTCTCTCACTCACACCCATTGAGATTGATTCATATTGTTTCATATTTATGAGAAAGTACACCCCCAGGTGCTCTTTTACTTTTGTAGCTGTGCCAGCTGACCGAGGATGGGATGTCGTCGGGGGCGGCATAAAGGCTTCTAGTCCAAAATGCGCGCGTTTACATTTTACAAATGTAAACGTTTTATTGTGCTTTCTTTTGGCAACAGGATATAATCAAGGGAGGTTCAGCTTTAGAATTGGGCAAAAGTAACTTTTCTATCTCAATTGTTCTCCTAAATTTATAGAAATAAATAAACATTTTTATTCTACAAAACAACTTTTAACTTAGATTTACATTTTTATTACAGTGTAAAATGTCTTTCATAACTCATGACCCAATAAAACTTATGGTACTTTAAGCTGATAGTATTGCATGTATGGATGCAAACAAAATGGAAAAAACTGGGATGGGGATTATTGTTGGTTTTATTTTAGTCTCTGTGGAATCAGTGGAATAAAGCGAATTAATGCTAAAAACACCCGTGATTCATTTTGATGTATATCATCTGTGAAGGGCCGAAAGAAATCCTGCTGCTCATCTTGCTTTGTCGGTGTTTGAAAGGGGAAAGCCGACGGCGCACTCCGATTTAAAGGTCTCATCTGCCTGATTCCCAGTGGGCGAGGGGAGTGCGACCCACGGAGGGGCATTATCATCTCATCCGTGCTTTCCTGAATTCCTATCCCGGTCCCCCACCTCCTGCTCTGTGGGCGTGGTCACACGCTCAGTGGAACAGTCCACTCTGTACCATCGCAGATTGTTTTTCACAAAGGCAGACCCCTGATCAACAAACATGATTATCCGGCATTGTGTAGTCATGGTGATGCGGCGCTGGGGTGGGCTCGTAATGCGCCGTTTGGCCTCTGCCCAACCCGGAGTGGCCGTTCGCCAAGGGTCTGCCAATCAGATTAAAGGGGCTGCAATGGAACATGAAAAATGACATGAAATGAACACGCCGGGCGTATTTATCCCCGGTCAGCCTCATGCCCCGGGATTGGCTGAGTACCGTTTTATCTGCAGCTCGATCTGACCGCCTGATCGTGTTTAAAAACATCGAGCCAAAGGGTTAAAGGTGTCACTCGCCATAGAAATCAGTTTTTCTCAGAAATGTCTCAAGATAAGTTATTGTGGAGTCAAATTGTTCAAGTTTTTCTTGTTTCTCTGCCCTTCCCCTTCCCCTTCCCCCTCCCCGGCGCGACCCAAACTCCCCGTGTCCAGGGAAAGTATGCCAAGAGGAAGAGCCGATTCAAGCGTTCGGACGGAAGCACCTCGTCTGACACCACTTCGAACAGCTTTGTCCGACAGGTAACGTTTCGCACTTAATCCTCCCGTGCTTGTCAACCTGGGCCAGTGGCGCATCTCCGCTTTCCCTTCCCCTTAATGAAGAATTGAATGAAAATTTAATGAAGTTAAAAAAGCAGACTTTCAGGGCTGGATGTTCAGTGGCTCCCTTGAGACTGTCAATGTCAATAAAGTATCATCGAATATCGTCAAATTTCTTTCATCAAAACAGATATTTATATATATACATATGTATCTGTTTTAGTCAGATTTGGTGTATTTATGCAAGTTTAATAGCAAGAAAAATGCTTCTTTTCTTTTCTCACATGTGTATAGAAATGTTTTAATTCCTTTATGTAAAGTGTTCATATCGAGTAAAATCCCAGTCAAATATGCTGTACCGCTGAGTGAGTTCTCAGTCAATGGAGGCAAAAAACTTTCACACATCCATTTGAAAGACATGGAGCAGTTTGAACATCCAAATATGGATCTGAATCAGGATCAAAATTTGAATACTTAAATACTTTTCATACATGTTGGAGCTCTGACACACATACACATGCGCACACACATACAGTTTTATCTGAAATACTCAGATGTATTTTAACATTATTTAATCTTTGTAATTAGTAATGAAAACGCAATACATCACATGTGTGTTAAACATCTTTTTTTCTTCCTTGTAAAACCAAACCAAACTGAAATACCTAGAAAAGCCAATGGATCAAATTTTTTATCTTCCTCAACAGTGCTGTTTTAGCTCCTTAGGAACGTTTCAAAAACACACAAACAACATATCAAAGGGTTCACGTCGGCGTGTTGGTCGGCAGGGTGAGTTTTTCTTGCAGCAATAATAAGACAGGCAGACAGAAACTGCTCACCAAGCTCAAGTACAAGCAGTGACTACAGTAATTTCCATGTGCTGTCCTTCACTCTGGCTCAGAGATCTTCGCCGGTAACAGCGGCCTCCGAAGAATCCGATTATTCCCCAGGTGTCGCAAATTATTTGCTTCATCAGGAGGGGCCAATTAAAAAGGTTGTATTTTTGTGAAATGAATTGTTTAAAGAAGCATCTCGCTGAGTTTTTCGAGTCATCACGCACGCCCAACCTCTTACCGACATCCTCATTCACGCGTGATATTTCTCAAAGCCGCCGCTAAACAAATCCTAGCTTCTTCTTTAGTTCTCGTATGTCTGACCTCCTCACTCGTACGAGGATATCATTTGCCCCTCTTGGAATGGCATCGTTGTTTCTCTGAGGGGAAAAGAAAGCCCAAAAATAAATAAATAGAATCTCTACTTCTGCCGGGGAATGCGGGGAGCTGAACTCTCCTGCAGATTCTAAAGGTTAGCGGCATCCTTTCCCCCCCCCCTTGTCCGTCACTAACTCTGTAACGTGGCCTGGTAGGGAGATCATGTGCAGTCGCGCCTGCAGGTCAGGCTGGATTCGGAAATCGCTCACGCTTGAAAAGAAACGCCGTGGCAGGTGATAGAAATGAAGCACCTCCTGAAATTCATCTTCATTCCTGTCTTGTTCTGCTGCACAGCCTCCAGACGGAGATTCATATTTTTCATCTAAGCGGTAGAGGCCATTATATTCCAGACGTATACAAAGCTCCTGAAACAATGTTTAGAAAATAAAAGAGGGTTTTATTCACAGAAAATCAACCTTCCAGTCACTTTAAAGGTTTCTGTTTTTCATCATCTGCCCTATTTTTGCCTCCCCTTGAGCAACTCTGAGCATAGCTCTATATAGGCTTTACAGTCTCACACACACCTACGCAAGTGCACAATCATTCACCGCGCTTGCATACACACACTCACTCACACACACACACAAATACACGAGAGCCACAATAGGCCAGCATTGGAGATGGCTGGTACAATCGGCCTGGTTTCCATGGTAACCGGACCACTGAATCTCCCTCTGCGTGCAGGCACAGTGGGATGGAGACACGAAAGAGAGGTTGCTTGGATGGGTTTGTGTTTGCATGTGTGTGTGTGAGCGTGTGTTTATGTGTGTGTGGGTGCAGCCTACGTGTTTGTTGTGCTGCTTGTTTGTGTGTCGAATTGAACAAAAAAAAACCCACTCTGCATCCTCAGGTGTGTGACGACAGCAGCCACAGGCTGTTGGAAGCCGCCACGTCAAAAAAGACACAGCATTCAATTTCATTTTGATTTTTGTTTTTAAACTAATCTAGTATAAAATGTGTTTTATTTCTCATATAGTTAGAAAAACATCTGGAGGGTAAAAATGGATAGAAAGTACAGGGAAAATTAGACTATTTTTAAAAAACAAAGACTGGAAAGACAAATCTTTTCGTCAACAATTTAAATGTATTTATTCTTATGTATATAACAGTTTGGAATTTTTTTCATTTTCCTTACAGATTTAGATTCTGTTCACAAAGTACAGCCCAAAAAACAAAAATGCTGTCTTTTGGGTTTGTCCTCTGCATTATTCTGACAGATTCTTTGAGACAATAAGATACTGGACTTTTTTATTCTGACTTAATTGAAAATGCCGCATGATAGTTATTTTAGAAACAAAACAGAATCATCTTCACAAACCTAAAGATAATTCAGGAAGGAATTGGGCTTGTTGGAGGATGATTTTAGGGCTCTGGAAAACTGCTGTTTAGTGAATAAAATAATAGATATTAAAAACAGCAATAACAAATAGAACTAAGGCAGATCAATTTGTATTTTTGGTAAATATACCGTTTAACTGAGATCAATCCGAAATTAAACTGGGATTGAGAGTTATAGAATTAGGCGTTGAAGGAGCTAAGTGTGACATAACTACGGGAATAAATGTATACCGATGTATCACCAAAAGGCCAATGGAACGCTCTATGCTAGCGAGCGAAAATCACAAGTGCACATGTGATTCTGAGCTGCCAAAGAACTGCCTCGTCCAGCAGTGATGATAGCATCCACCTTTGGCTCCGTCGCTCTGCACGCAGGATGCCTCGGTAGGTTGCCGTGTCCGAAAAGGTCCAGAGGGTTTAGAGGGTGCAGAGAGACGAGCCGCCGCCCTGCCGGCCCTGACATATGAATCCCAGCAGAGCTCCAGTTGCTGCTGCGCCTGGCCGCTCCAAGCTCTGCCCGTTTTTGCACCTTCCAGCTGACTGTGTTGTCATCAGCCACCGACAAAAGCGTGGGGGAAATTGCTGGGCCTCCAGCCATGGAACGAGCCCGAGGTTGCCCTCTAGTGGGCCAGTTGGACCCCTCTTATCCCCCCAATTCTGCCAGCCGCCCCCAACAAAACCCAATATACACTCCCGATACGTTATTGTGTTCATGAAAATATTAACTAAGTATTCATGAAGACTTGTGGTCAAATTGCTCCCCTTTTGCTTATTTTGTGCTAATTTCCCAGCTTGTGCCACAGGCAGTCCTTTTAGCAAGAAATAAAAAAACTTAAGGGAAAAAAAGTTGTTGTGAAGCAATGTCATAAGACGGGTCATGGTCACACTTGGCTTTCGTCCACCCTGTCATTGTGTGGAGGGGGTGGGACATCAACATGATTCAAATAGTCTCTCAAATGTTGTATTCTGTAAAAAAAATATAAACTTTTTTATACAAAGCTTTAAATTTGGAGGGAAGAACTCTTGTTTGACAGTTCCGAACATTTACGACCCCCTACTTTTAGTACTCTAAACATATTTTTGCCCTGAAATGCAGATACCAGTGTGTAGGTGTGACAAGCCGATCTTGATTGATAAAGTGAGCCGCCTGATTTATCACTCAGGCTCCAATTTCAAAGAGCGTGAACAACATCGAAATTTATTTTTTAATCCCAAACCAGACCTATATTTCTAAAGAAATGTGTTTTATGCAGTTATTATACAAAAAGATCTCTTTAGATCACAGATTCATGGGTCACAAGTGCCAACAATTCATCACATAATTCAAAAGTCCATTGCATCGCCAGCTGCTTGAAAGCGATAAAGCCTCGATCGGCAAACTTCTTGTCCTCAGATCAACGGTGAACCTCCCACCAGACCCTTTCTTAGCCTCCCGTATATCCATTCTAATCCCACCTGTCCGATGCCCTGCTTCCGGGAGATGTGCAGAGATACAAAGATGGTGAGACCAGGAGAGAGACTGGTGAGAATGAAGCAGGAGAGAGAGAGAGAGAGAGAGAGAGAGAGAGAGAGAGAGAGAGAGAGTGAGAGAGCGTGTGTGTGTGTGTGTGTGTGAGTGTGAGAGAGAGAGAGAGGGAGGCGGGGGGTTTCCCTGGACGCTGCCCCAGCCCCCGTCGCACGTCAGCTGGGGCATTGAATGGCTGACGGACGCATACCAAGTGTCCTTCTTGGTCTCGCTGCGTTCACGTCCCGGTTTCTGCCCGGCCCAAGGCTAAATATATTTCCCCAGTTTGCAAATGTAGCACAAGTCCTGCAACCCGACCCCCCCCTACCTCTGTCCGCCACCCCCCTACCCACCCCTACTCCAGCTCCCTTCCTCTACACAAGGTTCACGTTCCCCAGGGTTGTGGAGGTGGGGGCGTGTGTGCGTGTGCGTGTGTGTGTGTGTGTGTGTGTGTGCGGGTGTGTGAAGGGCTGGAGGTGAAGAGAACGCTCGGTGGTTTTCTCACACACTGCACTCTTTTCTGGATTTCTCTCATACACACCGCACACACAAACACACACGTATGCACTTGTCAAACTAACTGACAGACACTTGTAGCCACTGTCACATAGGCACACACACACATACACACACACACAGACACACACCAACACGCACACACTCTGGGCTCCAGAATTGCCCCCCCCCCACCCGGGTTTGCCATCGTGAGGCAAATTTGGCAAACGAGGAATGGAGCGGACCGAGAGGATTCAGAGGCCCGTCCTGGTAAGAAGCCTCTGGCAAAATAACCAAAGTTGTGTTCTTTGAGCCGCGTCTGCCCGGACCCCGCGGAGGGTTTGAATGACCAGCGCCGCCGCATGAAACCCGCGTGTCCACATAAGAGTTTTTAAAGTTCAGCCGACACCTTTGCTCTGAGTCTGTCAGCCGGGAATCTCGTCCGCCGCCAGCGTCCTGGTCACGCCGAACCCCTCCGACGTGGTTCTCTCTTTGTGATTCCATTTTGGGCCGACCGCAGCTGCTGGAGAGGCGCTATGTTTTTAATTTAGACTTCCAGTCCCACCGGCCGCCTCGGCTTATATGTGCACTGCCTGCCCGGCTGTCCCAGCACTGTGGCCGTTTCACTGTAGTCTCTAATCTTCTTTGTGTACTGGGTTAATTTGTTGAAAATAATTTGAAATCGTATTGTCGTGATCAGAAAACTATCTCTGTAAGGTATTACTGTAAGAAATATTGGACAGAAAGCCCAACAGCGGACCAGCCTTATCAATGTGAAGGATCAAGTTATAAGTTTCTGTCGCTCGTGAATTAGCATTTAAATGACATGATTTAATGCAATCGACCCACAGTTTGCTAGATTTATATGAATCTATTGACTAGCTGGTAATTCATTTTTATCCTTCTAAACTTCTAAACAATCCATTAATTGTTGTGATAATTCTGTCACAATCCTTTTTATTCCCTAAAAGCAGTGGCTATTTTGATTTTCATTTAACAACAAACAACCCAGAGCGGGTTTTCATTATTTAAATGTTGCTTTTATGTTTTAGTAAATAATCTCCCTGAAAAGCTGCAGCAAATAGTGTTAAATCAAAAAGAAAATTATTATTTAGATCAACTTATTTAGATTTCAAAAGTCATAGTGCCACAGTTTTTATTAGATTATGATCTTTATCCCTAAATGTTAATTAGTATAAATTCTCATAATATTGAACTATAATTTTACACTTGAATTTTGTGATGATATGATATATATATGTATGTTTGTTTGTTTTTTAAATTAACAACATCATCCTGCCTTCCGCTCATTTCTTAATAACGGGGATTCCTAGTCAGTTGAGTCCGTGATTCATCTTTTGTCGTCATCTCCGCGCCGTCCAGCTTGTTGCCATGGCACTGTTGTGACAGAGAGAAGGAATATGGCCATTTACTGCCGCCGGCCATGAGCTTCAGACAGGAAATCTCTGCGAATTTACCGTTTGTACATCTGCCTGCTCTGGACAACATCTCCCTCCTTTATTCCATTTGTTTTTTTTCCTCGCTCGGGACAAACATTTGATCATCCTCTCTGCTGATCTAACCCTGAATGTGTCGTGAGAGCAGTCAAACACCAATGTTCTCTTTTCTCATGAAGTGTTCGATGGCTGGAGCCCAAGAACACCCCCCAGGAACCCCCGCTCCCCCCAGGAAAAGGATGTTTAATGTGCTGTATTTCCCCTTTGTTCCCCCTGCTTGTCACATCATCCGACGCGGTGATATTTTTATCCGTATAATAATCGAAGATGGAGTTCACACAATGTGTTCGCGCTCATTCGGCAATCACTTCTTTGTCATACATTATGGAGTCTGACGGAACCTGCTGCGACGCTCCTGCTGCTGCGTGTCAGACGCAGACAAAAGTCTCTGACCTGTTATCTGACACGAGCTTGAGGAGAGGCAGCCGTCATTTCCTCTGTTTTCTGAAGGAGGAACGGCTTCTTCTCCCCATTTGCCTTTTTCTTTTTTTTCTTTTTTTTTTTTTTCTTCTCTCGGAGCCATTTACAAAGGCCACCGAAACAATGTTAGCTCATTTCCTCGCTGTACAGTGACTCTTTTCAACCCTCGTTCTTCAAAGCACTTGTCTTTGGCCGAACCCGCCCTCACTCCTGATTCCATTACCCTTCCCCGCTCTCTGCTTCCCTCGCCTTTTCCAATTTATTTTGCATCATGGCAAAGGAGGTATGAAATCATGCTGACGCCCCGCTATATATATATGAATACATTTATATACATATGTGTATTTATATATCAGACCTTCTGAACTCCTTTGCTTTTGTATATTTGTTTTTTCGGCTTGTAGGCAGGAAGTCAGTCTGTGTCTGTGTGATTTCTCTGAATCTAATAGTCTTATCCAACGGCCGCTTCTCCGGCCTGCCATCTTAAAGCAGTATCAACTTTGATTGTCGTGAATACGGCCTTCCCTTGCGGATTTACAAACTCCCGGCCTCACAACTCTAACTACAGGTCGTGAAACGCTCAATTGACCCGCGCCGTGAGAGCCCTCACGCCGGATCCGAGGCGCCAATTTCCCCCCGGGGTCTTTTCTTTACCCTTTTTCCCCACGTATTCCTTCCGACTCCTCGCCAATGCAGCTCCCACCAGCTAAGATGGTTACTATGACATTGCCGGGGTCTCTGTCGTCTGGCACCGCCAATGGGGAGGCAGCTCTACCATCAGGTGGCCTGTAGCTATTTTGAACGGGAGCTGTATGTGAAGTGAAGCAAGCTGCTAAATTAGAGACACAACCCATTGACATGGAAGGAGGAGAGGAAGAAGAGGGGGAGCTTTCGGAAAGCAACGGGGCGGAAGAGATTTGTTCAGTCCCTGTCAGTCAATCAACGCCGTGTGATTGGTTTCGGGGTGGGGAGGCGGAGGGCGCACCGAGGTTATCGATCGGCGTCTGTCCACCTTTACCTTTTTTTTTTCACAACATATAGACTTTTGAGTTCGTGTTCATGTCGCGGTCCGTCCCCTCGGACGTGAACTGAACGAGTGACTCACGGTTACAAGCGTTTTCTCCGCACATTTTCCACCGTGCACTCACACACTGACACAGAGTCACCACCTGTCCCTCCCACTCGCGCTCTCCGTTTCGCCGCGGCCTCAACCCGTCGAGTCGATTCTGTCGTCATATTTGTCCTCCGTTTCTCTCCAAAAGTCCCCTGCAGCTCGCCAGCAGAGGTTTATTTGACCTCCCCTCCGCGGCGGCTCCGTGCCGGGATGCACCTGTATTGTTTGGAGGGTGACTCAGAGCCGGCGAGTGGGGGCGGCTGTTTTCGTCCTAATTAGATACAGAACGCCACTCACAGGATCAGTCCTCCCACTTGAGTGAGATGCGGGTGCGCTGCTGCGAGTGTTAGAGTTTGAGTAAATGAAACAGGAAGTGTGGATGCCCGAGAACACGAGGTGGCAGCCAGCCGTCGCCTTAGCAACAGGGAGTGTCTAGGTTTAAATCTGCCGTTGCCAAGCCGCGCAGTGCCACAATGCAACAGGTGGCCGGGGCAGAATCAACATTGACGTTTTGTCGGTTCGTTTCAGATCAGACGCAGACGCATGGTTAACAATCAGACGCATAGAGAAGTGTTACACACACACGCTGACGCAGCACACATTCACACACACACACACACACACACACACACACACACACACACACTCACTTTCACTCCTCCACACATGACCAGTTTTCTCTCTGGTTATATTTGGTGGTGGTGTTTGTGCCTCTTGAAAATATTTCTCACTCAAAGTTCTTGATAATACTATGTGTTTGCCCAGCAAGTTTATAAAAGAACGGCCTTTATTTAATGCTTTTATTTATCTATTATTACTTCTGTCCAAAGGATTACCGCTTTCATGCAGTCTGTTCACCCTTTTTTGAGCAGAATAACACAAAATGTACTGTTCTCAATTGACTCGGCACTGCAGACAGAGCAAGAACTGATTACATTTTGGGCTCAAGCTGGAGATCCTTGCTCTTTTTAAAGCATTCTAAAATAAAAAAAGGCATGTTTTCTGTCCAATTTCATTACTCTTTCCAGACCATGTTTTATATTTTTTTATACCATCTTTGTAAAAAAAAATGTTTTATTGTCCAGACCTTTGCAATGGTTTCCGTCGTTGCAAGTTACTGATACTGAAAGTTTTCATATTTTCATTCATTGTTGGTGTGGTTACTAATTGTTTTTTTTGCCATCATTAGCACTTTTTATTTCAACTGACACATTTAGACAACGAGAGCTGAGATAAACTGAGTATGCTGCAGTGCCGTGGTATGTCGCAGTTTATACTTGGCCACCAGAATTGCTTTTCATTTTTAGAATCAGATGTGTGCGCTCTGAAGTACAGGTCTGCAAGGCCTGTGCGAAACTGTTGATTTAGTATGTTTGCTAAATTAGTTGCAGGAAGTCCTTGGCTGTTAGCGCTGGAAAGACAAAGATCCACAAAATACAAGCGTACATTAAATAAATAAAATTAAGAGATTCACTGAAGACTTTATCTTGAGTAAATGTCAGTGCCCGACAACTTCTCTCTGAAAAGCGTAGTGTGTAACACTGACAGTTAGCATGCTTTGCTTGAACAGATTTTTAGGACATTTTTATTTTTTTGAGCGAATGTCTAGGTCGGGTCAGTGATGGTTCTGTGAGTTCAAAAAGGAATATAAAAGACCTGTGAACACTTCATAAGCTCTGGCGCCATTGCCATTGCCATTGCTCTTTTTTGTTCCAGTCCTTCATGGGATTGACTGAAAAGGGGTCTGGAGTTGCCTTGGCAACAAACAAGCAGGAGAGGCCGTCACTTCATCCTGATCAGGATGGCTGCGAGACAGCGCTGAGTTATTCGTGTTCGGCCCGTCATTTCTCCTTATTGCCCTCGCCGATCACATCACAGCGTGACCCGAGGGTGTTCGGGCTGAGTCGTCACACCACCTGAGGAAAATAATCGGGTAAAAAAAAAAGAGAAAACAAAAGAGGAGGTGGTGTTTCGACAAAATAATATTCTTTATGAATAGATAATCATGACTACGAGTGTGAGTAGTTGTATGTCTCTGTGCGGCCCTGTGATCGATCCAGGACGCACCCGCCTCTCGCCCGATGCCTGCACGGATCGGCTCCAGGCCCCCCCCCACTATGGGATCAGCAGTTGAGATAATGAGTGAATGAACGAATTATCATGAATACCCGGCAATCACGCTCTCAGTTTTTGTTTTTGCGGATACATGAGGATGTGACCTTTTCTCCTTATCGACCCGCCATTGCTTTATTTCTTTAAAAAGGCACCCTTATTTTTTGTTTTCCTTTTTATTTTCCTTTTTATTCGACTGACTCGCCAAATCTTTGCATCGACTGTTTGTTGTATCAGTGTAGTCACGGACCTTATCGAGTGGTTCTACACCCTGGTGGAATAAAAAGGTGTTTATTCCTCACACAGCTATGTGCGAAGGTGTACTGTTTTGTTGCCAAAAGTGAAACCCTTGTACCGTTCGGGCACCAAGATCAAAAGATTCGAAACAATAACTGCTCGGGCCTCGCCGAATTTGGCTCGCTCGTCGAGCGAGTGCCCTCTTTGTGTTGTCTGACACATCTGCTTGCTTTCCAGCCGGGAATTTTCATCATCATTACATATGGCGTATGTCATCTTTGCGCGTTCTCACCTCTATTTTAAAAGCCAACACCTAATGACTCACTTCTTCTGCCTGGCACATTCAGCAGCCCGCATTCTTGTCAGCACCTCCTACAAGGCACCAGGCAGCCTGTCAACCTAAAAAAAAAAAAAAAGAAAAAAAACAGCTAGAAGAGAACAAGTGGGATTGTTACATAAAGCCAGCACTCAAACACTTCAGGACTTCAGGCCGCCCCTCTCACTGTACCGCTCTGCCCGGTAGTACAGTGGGCCGGCAGCACAAGCTTCACCAGAGGCTCTGGTTTTTTATTGTGGTATGGGTGTCTGGATAAGGGTCAGTTGCCGAGAGTCAGGTTACGGGCCACATGAGTGGCGGATGTGTTGGGAACCGTCGCCTCTTCATGAGAAATTTATATCCCTGCTAATATTATAAACAGTCCTCACGCGTTTTTTTAGTTTTTTTTTCCCCCCCCCACCTGTACTTGTTCCGCCGCCACTTGACACGCCCACAAGGTGATGCACCTATGCATGTTGGCCGAGGTTTTCCACCGCAGAAGTGTCAACTGCGCCTCTCTTAACCCTCGTTGGGAATATTAGTGCGTTGTTATGCATCCTCTCCGCCTCATATTACACAGAGTCAGCTTTCAGCCTGTATGAGGGGTCCATTTGTGTGTTGATGCAGGTCAGCCCTGACATAACGGGGGAGTGAAGGCTTTTGCAGCGCAGTCTCCCCGCCGTTCCGTTTCAGACAATACGGATGCTAATTTAAGGTACAGAGTAATTAAGGTAGTGCTGGATAATTAAGAGATGAGCAAACCAATTAGCACTGGCTGTACCATACTGAAGCCCAGGCGGGTAAGCTGTGAGGATTTATTTTTTTTAATTCTGTTCATTTGGTGGTAACCGACCTTTTCAAACTGCGGGTCACCCACAGGTTCACAGAAGAGAGCTAACCGCCCGCTGAGTTAAATAAATATAACTTTTGTCAAACACTATCATTTCATTTTACCTGCATTTAAGCCTGAAAATACAGCAGTCAGTTAACTTGTCGTATCCTAAGTAGTATTTTTCAGCTGTGCGGGTGAACCGACTGAAAACGAGGACTCTTGATTTGGATTATTGTTAAATTGTAGAAATTGTTTTGGGGTATGTGATAAACACTCAATATATTTTAGAGAGGGAACTATTGTTACTCCTTAGTTCTGGTCCATTGCAAGCATGTTGTATTCAGCGTTTGGTGTATTTGAAACCTCACCGCATTGTATAATATTCGTTCCCCTGGTTACTTTCACAGTCGGTTTGCGGCGCGGCAGCGGTACAAGGTTCGACACTCTCAACTCACTGCAAGAACATCGCAGTCGTCAATATCTGTCTTTTCTCTGTGGTCCTCATGTTCCCCGTCTGCCTACACAGGTTCTCTCCAGGTCCACCTTCTTCCCTCTGCAATCCAAAGACAGTCAGACGGTTCACTGAAGATTAAATTGTCCGTAGGCGTGAATAAGGGAGAGAATGGTTGGATATCTTCTGAGGTTGACAGGTGACCAGGTCGGATCCCACCTCTCACCCTGGGTTTGTGCGCAGGACAAGCTGCATCGATAATGACTGAATGAGCGTTGCTTTATTTCTGGATAATATTATGGGACATACGGGAACCTGTGGTTTTTTGACTCCAGTAAACCGCAGCGGTGTGGCTGGTTTGTCGATGATTAATGGCGTGAAGAAAAGGTTTATCTACATACTGTGAAGCAGCTGCTGATTTTCCCTTTTCACAGACTGAGGGTGCTCATTTGCAGGTAATTTACTTGTGTTAATTTATACCGGGCTTTGCAGGAGTTGCATTAATTAAGGTGCCTCATCTCAGTGTCACACAGATTCTTGCCTTTGGAATGAACACACCCAGAGACCTGATGCAAAGCAGTGTTTAAGATCCAGCATTGATTGCCACAGACAAACTGGTGAACACAGCCTTATTTCTTACTGATGAACAGGTTGACACAGCTGTCAGTGTGCGTGAAGATGAATTTGACAGGACTGAAAAACACTTTGGGAAAACACTATAAAACAGCAGCTCATTTCCATAACCTGGCTCTTCTGTTTTGTTTTTCTTTGGCCTTCATTCTTTGTCGCCGCCGTTCAGACGTACCGATGTTTATTTCAGGGCTCTGCCGACTCCTACACCAGCAGGCCGTCAGACTCGGACGTGTCCCTGGAGGAGGACCCCGAGGCCCTGAGGAAAGAGGCCGACCGACAGGCTCTTGCTACGCTTGAGAAAGCAAAGGTCAGAGGTCATCTGTTGCAGCTCGCTCTTACAATGTAACGGAGTGGAACCTTGATTTAAGAGTGCATCAACTAGCGAGTTTTTCCAGAATACAAGCCAACACTCAGTCGATTATTTTGCTTTGGGATTCGAGCCGATATCAACTGCAGTTGTCCACAAAGTGCAGACGCGTTGCCCGCCACTACATAGCCAAGCGAAAATAATCGAAAGGAAGCATGACCGAGGTGTGCGTCTTGTCAACTTTTCCGTGAAGAATGGTGAGATGCGTGAGCAGGAGCATCATCTGTGAGAAAATATTTACAGAGATTTGGCACAGCAGAGGGTAGGAACATCAATGGGCGGGACATCGGAAGAGTCATTCAATGCCAGTCGGTGATGGTTTGATCTTTTTAAAAACAGGACAGCATTCACTCTGTCACTAAATTAAATGTAGTGATAAAGTGTAGCACAGCGTGCAAGTTAAATTTAGCAATACATTGTAGCATTAATAAATCCTCCTCCCTCTTTGCCTGATTTTCAAGGTAAATATGTGTAATAACACCCGTTTATTTAATTACATTCTCTTTTAATATGTGGTGTCATTTTTATACATTATTTGTTCTTTCTAAAATACATTTTTCTTACAACAAAACTGGGGGGCTGGAACAGGTTAATAGCATTTCACTCCATTTTAATGGGGAAATTTAATTTGACAAACGGGTAAATTGAGTTATGACCTCAGCGCATGTATTCAACTCAGGTCAAGGTATTATTGTAGTTGTTTTCGCCGCACAATCACTTAACATCCTGATCACCGTCAGAGTTGTATTACACGTTGAGTGTGCGTAACAATACCCACCTCATGCATCTTTTGCAGACCAAACCTGTGGCGTTTGCCGTGCGGACAAATGTGGGATACAACCCGGGCCCCAGCGATGATGTTCCCGTGCAAGGGATGGCCATTTCATTTGAAGCCAAAGACTTCTTACACATCAAAGAGGTGAGAGCTTAACAACTTTAGTCTTTCAGAAATATTTTAAGGTGAATGCGTGTGTATCGTTTATTCAGTTTCGCCTTCATTAAGATCTCAGGTGCGGCTTCATCTTGGCATCTCCAGTGCAGGAGTGAGATGTCAGATATGGGCTGATGGTGTGGACGACTTAGTTTTTGTTTGCTTGGCAATCTTAGAGCACAATCAGCCCTCATTTTATTTATATTCTCATGCTATTCTGACCTCCATCTTGTTCATTTACAGGCCTCGTCAGCAACTTAGGCTGTGAATGTAACTTTAGTCCACGGACGTAATGACTTGGATCACAAATATATAATGTAGTTTCTGTAATTTCCTCTAAATCGCTCTGATCTCGCTCGAACGGAAATGTGAGTCGGCTCCTGATGTTTGGCGCCGTGTTCCGCTGCAGAAATACAACAATGACTGGTGGATCGGGCGTCTGGTGAAGGAGGGCTGCGAGGTGGGATTCATCCCCAGCCCTGTCAAACTGGAGAACACCCGTCTGCTGCAGGAGCAGAGGATGAGACAGAACCGTCTCAGCTCCAGGTAACCATGGAGGTTCTCTGCAGATAAGTGATCATTATCAGCAGCACCACTATCATGGAGGGAGCTAGATTTGAATTACCTCTCAAACTGTGGAACAGCGGAGCTAACCACTGTGCCACCTTGTCGCCCATTATTATTGTAATTCTTATTATTAATTATTGATATTGCTATTAGTGGAGGGCAATGCAGTGCAAATAATAATAATAATAATAATAATAATAATAATAGTTATTATTATTATTATTATTAATTATTGATATTGCTATTAGTGGAGGGCAATGCAGTGCGGTGGTTAGCACTCACGGCTCACAGCAAAAAGGTTCTGGTAAAAAAAAAATAGCTAGGTTTTTTTCGAAGTGATGCACGTTCTCTGGGTTTCTCCTGCGTGGGTTTTCTTCTGGTTCTCTTATCGGTCCAAAAAACAGTCAGTAGGTTCATTGAAGACTAAACTGACTGAAGGTGGGAATAAGAGAGTGAATGGTTGGACGTCCAAAATGAGGCCCTGTGATTGACAGATGACTGTTCCAGGTTGAACCTGGCTTTACAGCATGGACCGGCTCCACCCACCCCTCGTGATGCAATGAATTTGTGAACTGTTACTAACTTGCACTCTTTATAAACACATAAAGTATTTGTTATCGGCTTTGATATCAAATATATTTATTTAAATATACCCAGACGTCTATGCAATAAAATGGTGTGTCTATGTTGCCATAGTTACAATCAGACCAAAAAAAAAAATTTTGATTGCGTTGAGAAAAGAACAAAACAGAGTCTCTGGGCTGGCCTCCTCCTAACGGCCGACAGCGCGTTACACCCACTGATAGCCTGGAAAAATACACTGCCAACCTTTTGGATTTCAAGCCAAGGTATTCTTTTTTTCTTCTCATCAAAATAAGTCAAATTGTCAAATCATCCCCTTCACCGGGAAGGATCCTTTCTTAACGGCAGAAAAGTGAGAAGGATTTGTGGGAATATTTAATTATAAACGAATTTCTCATTTCAAATTATGAACAGCTCTTTTCAAAGGCTTTTTAGTCCTGATGTTTGTATCTGTCTGTGCGGCTTTAAAACAGATACTTGAACAACGGGCGCATCCTCACGCCCGTGTGCGGTGAATCGTCAGTCACCCTTGCCTTTTCTTCCCTCTTCCAGTAAATCCGGAGGAAGCTCTAGTCTGGATGTTGCCACGGGAACCCGCAGGCCCACTCCTCCCGGTACAGGTGAGGTCAGATAGGTCTCCTGAACAAATGGCGAACTGGTGTACGCGCGGGTACGTGCACAAGCCTGACAGAGAGCGTCCGAGTGAAAGGAGATGCTGCCTTTTTTTTTTTTGTCTTATACTGCTGAACGTCTTATCTGGTAAAGGACACAGTAAATATGACAAACTCAATTTTTACCCCCCCCCCTCCCCCGAGCACATCATACAGACCAGAACCGTCCGAGTTAGAAAAGAAAGAAAAAATAAAGTTAACAGAGGACGAATCATATTTAGATGAAGCTTTTAATTGGCTGGTTATTCAGGCAGGATGTTGAATCACAGCGTGTCTCAGAGGTGGTGGGGGGGTTTAAAAGGTCTGTCATTAGTGCACAGGGCGGGCCTGAAATAGAGCTGAGAGCGGGCCACACTCATTAAACCTGATAAGTGTGTCTGGTTTGAGCGGGTATGGCCGGGACGACGCAGAACCGCCGCTCTATATCCATTTGCTGTGGGGGGATGGGGATGGGGGAGTGGGGGGGGTGTCAAGTGCAAAAAAACAAATAACAGGTTCACTTTAATCAAATAGATTTGATGGGCTGCTCTTAATACCGGCGGGTCGCAGAGTCTGATCGAGCTCGTCACATGATGAGTTCTTCCTGAAAACAGCACCCCCTCCCTTTAGTATCGCCCCTTTTCATTTTCCTCGACTTCTTCACCGACTTCTTTCACACTTGCTCTTCCCTCACACTAAAACCATTTCCTCCTCAGCTATTAATGTTACCGTGCTCGTCATCTGTGCTTTTTAATTATTATTTATTTTCAAATCTATGCTGTGTTTTCTGGTTTTGGCCAAACTGCGCCGCCTTTTTTAATTTAATGTGTGATATATTCTCTCTTTGCCTTCAGTTACTCCATGCCTGTGTTCAGATGCAGCTCACATTCTTCTATTCATTCTTCCCTCTTTTTCCTTTATTTTTCCTATTACTTTCTCCACTCCCATCCTCTTTTGCATCACCTTTTTCTTCCTCCTCTGTGCTCCCTCCCTCCTCTTCTCTCTCTCTCTGCACCGCCACCCCCCTGACCCTCCCCTCATCAGCTCCCGTGGACATGTCCACGGTGGCCTTTGACGCTGACCCCCTCGACCTTGATGCGGAGGAGCTCCCTGAGTCCCAGGGTGACCCCCGCTCCCCCAAGGGCATGTCAGGCAGCGTAACATCCCCTCAGGCCAACACCCACCGGCTGCCCTTCTTTAAGAAGGTAACATCAGGGGCCCAGGAGGCCGCTTGCCTCACCAACGCCACCCCCTTCCTCCACCCCTCGCCTCCTGTGTTCGCCGCCCCTCTCCCCCCCCCAGATGCGATCCGGGCGAATGTCTAACTGCTCTCCTTCTTCGTTTTCGTCTATTTCTCACTAACTTCTCACGTTTGAAGCGCCCCTTACCCAACCCCGAACTACCCCCAACCCACCCCGACTGCGGCCACCATGAGGTGTTGGAATGTTTGCTTCCGTGCTTTTCGGCTGGAAAAGGCGCCGAGCTCAGTGGCGCTCTGAGACGGCTGTTGCTGCAGATCCGTCTTTGCTGAAACGACGCCACGGTGGAGGCAATAGCCGGATCTTCTCTCCCAACCGCCCCACTTCCCAACTCCCCTCCTAATCTGACACTAACTAAATGTGCTCTTGTGTTTGTCTTATGTGTTGTTTTGTGTTTTTTTTTGTCTCCTCTGGCTTTTTCTGTGGAATGCTACTGTAGGTGGCCCGGCTAAACAGAAACAGAAGTCGGTGAGTGTGGTTTGTTTTCTAACCAAACTAACCTCTAACAGCTCTAATTCTCACTTTCATTCTTTCAGATGTGTTTTTTCTTTTTGTTTTTTCTTACATTGTCTCAGTTCCTCTGAACTGCGGCCCGTGTCTTGCTCGCGGAGCGTACGCAGCTTTGCACATCCAAACACAAATATTGATTAAAATCATCGGTGAACCTCTTTGGCGCCCATTTTTGGCCCAGAATTCGGCAAGGACGCATCTGGATATTCTTCCTCTCCTTGGGTGATGGCTGGCTTGAGTGACAGTGGCTCGGAATCAGTCTTTTTTTTTTATTCTTTTTAACACAATGTGGATCCTGTGAAGCAGCAGCCCAATGATAAGCAAGGAGGTGATAGGAAATACAGACAGTGTGCAAAGTCATCGCTATCTCAGTAATAAAAATATTTACTGAAGTATTTTTAAATGCATGCTCTACATGCACAGTAACTCATTGTTCACTCAGGGTAAACATTTTAAAATGTGACCCTCCATTCATTTATACACGATTTTGCACGTTAAATGTAGCCATTTTCACCAGACTGAAACCGCTGCCTGGTTCAAGTGTCTCTGTACGTGGCAAATGATATTTGCAGAAGTGTTTCCTTAAAGGGCATTTAGGAAAACTAACAAAACAAAAACAAGTCAAAGTAATTAGGAAAAAAACCTTAAATACCATGTGAAACAATCAAGCAACAATGTGCCGTTCAAAATTAAAGATGAGTGCCTTTTAGTTGCTGAATTAATCAAGATTTCCAGGCGCTCTTGAAAGTGCTGAAAAATTCGCAGTTGCCGACAAAATCTTTTTGCATTGGAAATTGTCTGCAGCACAAATCAAGCACAGGTGTATTTATTGGACCGTTTCATTATTATTATTATCACGTTGTGTAAGTCAAAGCTAAAAAGTAGCCAATCTTTAAGGTTTTCAGATATAATTCATTTTGAAATGTCAGGTGAAATGTGTATCATCGAGTTGGAAAAGAAAAATCCACACACATCCGCTGCCCAGTAAGGGGTGGTTGCTGGATCAAAAAAAAAAATTGAATCAGTTGTTTTGAAAAAATCTGCATACCAAAATTCTCCTAAAAGAAAACATGATATATTTTCCATATAACACAAAATACTTATCCTTACATGCATGGCGTTTTGAGCAAAAAATAGGCCCTTCCTCAGATGCTTTCCTGTTTATCAATTTATTTGTTATTCATTTTACACATATCTCTGGTAAGCATCTGAGGAAGAGCCTATGTTTTTTGCTCAAAACATCATGCATGCGAGAATAAGTATTTTGTGTTGTATGGAAAATAAATCGTCTTTTCTTTTTGGAGCCTTTTTTGGTGTGCGTTGTTTTTCAAAACTACTGAAATGTGTATCATCCTCTTTATTACCATGTGGGATTAGGAGATAAACACACACCGTATCATGTGACGAGTGATTTATCCATCTGTATTGATTTCTTTGGAGAGATTCTTCATCTCGTGGTAATTATTTACCCAAGGGTGTTACTTACACTGAAAACCCCTTTAGGTTAACACACCTCGCTGTGCAGTTTGGCTGTCCTCCAGCTCGTCCCTGTTACGGACAAGGGCCATTTGGAAAACTTTTAAAAAATGTATTTTTAGCATTCGTGAATACAAATGAGGTGAAATGAGCTTCCGCTGCCCCGGCTTTATATGATGTAATGTAGCGGAGTGGGGCATTCAAGCACTCTAAGCCTCTCACAGCAGCGCACACAGAGGCGGAGGCGTGCTTGGAATGCGGATCTGAAAGAGGAAAAAAAACAAAACAAAAAATAATAATAATTCCAGCTTCCCTCTGTCAGTGCATAGGCTATGCCACCTAAGGAAGTACGTGGTTTCTAAAGGGGAAAAACACTTAAGGGGTCCTTATGGATGAATCACCAGTTTCATGACTCATAATGTAAGAATAGGGCTCACATTGTTTCACCACATTATGGATTGTTTGTGTGTGGGTGTTCTATATGGGAAACCGTGTCAGTTGTGGGATGGACCAATGTCTCTGCGACGGGCTTTAAAAAAGCTGAAATTTAAAGCCTGGAAAAGCGGGCCTCTAAAAATGTTTATACGTATAATTAAATGAAATCTCATTTTATCTTTATTATTTGGTGTGCCAATTGCATTTGCAAATATTTGGGAAAATGTAAAAACAAATACATGTTTCAATAGTCACATTTCAAAATTCTAAATTTGTTCCTGTTTAATGGCTCTTTCATGGCTAAAACTGTTTTGACATTCTGAAGTGGAGGCTGCAGCTGTGTCGCGGCATGACGACTCTGTTTGCCTGCTTAAGGTCATTTTGAAACGCCGTGACCTGGCGATTCTTATTTTGCCATCCAGGCCAAGAAATGTTGGGCCCATGCACGGCTTCTTTTGTACATTCTTTCTGTGCTGACAGATGTAAACCATCAAATGGGATCATAAATATATGAGGAACTATATATGTGTATAGTGCATGATATACAGTACATCTAGATTTAAAAAGTCCTATGTATTGGAGGCATGAATAACTAAATGGATCACTTTTATGGAAAATGTAGTCATCAGAATTTTGCAGCCCCTTCGACTTTCACAATTTTATATTATGGATAAAAGAATATTGCACATCGAAAAATGGCAGAAAATTTAAGACAGATGAATTGGACTTTCATTTAATCCAGTTAAAGCCTTCTGGGAGTACTCCTGGCAATCAATTGTGTTAAGGACTGAGGGAAAGAATGAAGGAGCGAACCGGAACACAGCAGCTTGCTGTTCAAATTTGAAACTGAAAATAAAAAGAGGAGCCAAAAGAAACTGTAATTGGAACTAGAACCTGCAATGAACAGCAGGAAAAGTCACAATAGTGAACCTGACTAAGACTAAGACACAACTGAGATCCAACTGAAGTCACGATATAGAACAAGAGTGCTTGACAACATGAGGCCGGGCAGGAAGCTGATTGGAGGAGAGCTCCAGGAGAGCCAACGGCCGCAGACCAACACCGAGTGTTTGGCAAGACACGGGTGATCTCGAGAAAACCCAAAGCAAAACATAAGAGAGGAGAAGCCGAGTAGAGACGGGCATGAAACAAGAGAAGTTGTTTGTCAGAGTGAAATTGAAAATCCCTGGACTAAGAATGGTCATGGAAATGAAGAGAACTAAGAAGAGAACAGGGGCCTTGTTTACGCTGCTGGTCCAAAGCTTGATCTTTAGCAGGTCCAGGTTGACTTTTGACATTCTGGATGACAAAACAACCGCATAAAATCAAAGCTGCAAGGAGGCGTGATTCCAGACTGGGCTTATGCCAGGATGTTGTTGAGCAATGATCAAGGATTTCTTTGCAACGTGATCCATAAGTACAGCGTTAAAGCCAGACGTACCGAGCAGCTAATGACGCCAAGTGGTCAAGCTAAGTTAGCTAAGGCTCAGTTAGCACTGCACAAGAATGGAAGAAATCCCCAATAAGAACAAGTAGCTTTTTAGAAAGCAAGACGGCGGCTCTCCATTCCATGTGCTTGTGCTTGCTCAGTTTCTGATGCCGTCATTGTTACCATAGTAACCCTTTTTTTTATTCAGTCGGGGAGGTTGATATACAAAGCCGAAGATTTACTAGCTACATTTGACGTGAAGACAGACAATGATGTGCAACAGGAGCATCTGCCATGAACACAGGGTCTTAATAGATGAGGACCTCGACAATGCAAACAAACAAAAAAGGAGAAAAAAAAAGAAGAAGAAACAGACGCACTAAAACACAAATCAGTGGAAAATGAAAAATTCAAGTATGCAAACGGGACCGTGAACGTTGGTTCATTTATCACAGTTTATTACAATTTATTATCACCTGTTTTAAGTTAAAAACCATGTTCTCTTAGAAGTTATGTAAATCAGTCAATCTTTTGTGATTTATAAGTTTAACCTGCCTGTGCATTTGATTTTTTTTTGCACAAATCGGAACAAATTTGGATAAAATTTTCATCACAGATCAGCGTAAATCTTACCAGTATTTGAACCCGCGAATGTCTTTCTTTTGTCGAGCGGGAGCAGATACCATCAGTGAATCCTTACTCGCAGCACTGCAGCAATTCAGTCTGCTGGAAGCAACAACATGACTGTTCCCCCGGAAGTGTTGACGCACAACAGAATGAGAGGTGTGAAGCTCGACAAACAGCAGCAATAGCACAGTCGCGAGGGCTCTCCTGGCACTCCAGCGTCTTGTTTAATTATGAACACTTTAATTGAGTGAAGCTGCAGTCCAAAGAATAGAAGTGGATCCTTTTTTTGAGAACTTCATCCCTGCCCCTGAGCATTCATAAAGCAGTGTTACCAAAAAAAAGTGTCCTCACAACCTTTGAGGCAGAGCACCCATCAGTCTCGAGCTCCGAAAAGACAAACAGTGAATTTTGATTCATCCACTTTAATTTAATTGTGTGAATGTGGATTGGGCGAGGGCTTTGTAGAGTGTGAACTTCAACAAAGTCTGCGCATCCTGACTCATCAGGTTTTTGCTCTCATTACTCATCGCAGATGGAGCACGTCCCCCCCTATGACGTGGTTCCTTCCATGAGACCCATCATCCTAGTCGGGCCCTCGCTCAAAGGCTACGAGGTGAGGAGGCAAATGCGATACATGCGCTTCTTTAGCATCGAACTCACTGACATGTTTCCTGATGCTGAATCGTCCTTCTCAGGTGACAGACATGATGCAGAAAGCGCTTTTTGACTTTCTGAAACACAAGTTTGAGGGCAGGTAAGCATCACATCCACTGTCTTTGGAATGAGACGTGCCCGTCAGCTCACACACACTCTGTTCCCTTTTTCAGGATATCCATCACGCGGGTGACAGCCGACATCTCCCTGGCCAAACGCTCGGTCCTCAACAACCCCAGCAAACACACCATCATAGAGCGCTCCAGCACCCGCTCCAGCCTGGGTAAGACAAGGGCAGCAACGCTTGGCTAACAGGACTTCACCTCATCTGACAGCAAAGAAAACTGGATTATAAGGACATCCGCTGCAATAGAGATCAGCAAATTGAAAAATCCTTCCTTTTCATTCATTTCAGTTTGCTGAACATTCATTTAACTATCGCTCTTTATCTGTGTTTTGCCTCTATTTGGCCTTAGATCAGACCTGGGCATTTTACAGCCCGCATCCAGCCCATTTCGCTTTTTTATTCAGCCCGCCAAACAGTTTTCTTTGAAAATTTTATCAAGTATTTTCAATCAATATTGAATTTAGAAACTCATTATTATTTCCTTTTGTTTGATTTTTTTTATGGATGATTACATTTGAAACAATGTCAGTACATTTATATGATCATTAATGATTTTAAAGTTGAAATAAAATGCCCCCAAATTCAAATATTTAAATTGCAATTTTCATTTTGTTCAATTTACATTATACCTAATTAGCCCGTGTTTAAAAATTAAATATGAATTGTGGCCCGCCAGCCGAAATAATTGCTCACCCCTGCCTTAGTTAGATAGACAGATAAATTATCACATGGATTTCTCCTTGATTTAAATGACAAACTGACCTGCCATAGAATGACATCCCTTTTCATTATTCTCCCTGCGGTCTTAAAGTGCGTTTCTGCTCTCTGTAATTTGAGCCAATTCTGTGCACCACTCAGCAGCGATAGGAACTGTAGCAGAGGAGTTCCTGCTAGGTTTCCACAGAAATTAATACTAAAAATATGGAATAAGCAAAGTGAAGAGAGAGGGAGAAAATTACCCGAGGCGTTTGCCAGTCACTTTGTTCGGTGATGCTATTTGACAGTGACAGCATTTTCACACACAGATATTTACTTTCCAGATTGATGGTCACCGTATCGGGCTCATATCGCTCCCTGCTCCGATCACTGTCCCAGAAATGAGTTCTTTCACCTCCAATGGATACGTGCAGAATTTCCACGGTGTGGCGTATTAACAGATTCTGTTGTGTCCTGCAGAGGGCGCTGCTGCTCGACACAATGTTGCTTTAAGTCGCACTCGCAAATTGCAATGATAATGGATCTGCGTGCTGCTGGAACTGTGGATCCCAATAAAAAATTGCAAATTTTCACTTTGACAAACTTGTATGGTTTTAGTGAGTATGAAGGTGCAGACTGATGTTGTTGTTCATCATCCAAAGACCTGAAAGTGTCATTATTTTTCCCTGCCTGAGTCTGATCCCGCCTCCTCTCTCTCCTCATCCTGTCTCTCTGCCCTTCATCCACTTTTCCTCCCCTCCTTTGGCCTGTCCTTCTATCCCACCACCCATCTTCCTCCACTCTCTTTTTGATTCAGACGTACTGGGTACGTATGCGCCCCTTCCAACGCCCCGGCGAAGCATCTCTCCCTCCTCCCTCCCCTTCTTCTTCTTACTATACTCATCATCTGCTCATACGTCGTTTGTCTGCCTGTCTGCTTGCTCGTCAGCCTCTCCACTCATCATACTTCTGTGTGACAGCTTTTTGTCTCTAACAAAAGAAACTTGTTACGAAACCAAAGCAAGAGCAGATCTGTGGGAGGGCAGTAGCTGCTCTTCAACTGCAAACGGGAACACGTAGAGGGGAAAGCTGATACTTCCAGGCCGCTCTCGGCCCTCATGTTACTACTTTTGATGCAGCGTGTGCGCAGTCATACCAAAGTGCATCCTCTGACAGAGCTCGGGTGCGTTGAACTCAGCGTAGGTGGATTTTACCTCCGGCCACGGCACCGGAGCAGGTTCCTCGATGACGTCAAATCCAAATTTGTGCTGAGGTTAATGGAAATCTCGCCTGCTACTTGTCTGTATTAATTTAAGTTCATGCGTCTTATCGTGCTGCACGCCCTGTTTGGCCTCGAGTTTTAATTGTCTATCCTTCAGCCCCCTTGAGGCTGATAAAGCCGGGGCGGCGGGGCGCACGCCTCAGAGGTGCTGAGGTTCGATGAGACAAAGGTGATGGGACATTCTGGTCTCTGTTTTAATCTCCCCCTCCTTACATGTCAACAGGCTGATAAAAAAAGGGAACCATGCTTGAAACCCTTTGCAGTGGAAAGCTCTCGCTGGCTACCGTTGAAGGAGAATGAAAACAAAATGACCAAGTCGCCCACAGAACAGAAGTGGTTTCACCAGCCGTGTTTCACTGCACACAGTAACCTGTAACCGAAACTTAGCAAAAAAAAAAAAAAGAGATCTAATCCTGCATTTCATCTGTTCGATTAGGTTTTTTTTTTCTTTCTTTTTGCTTCTGTGCTATTGACATGGTGACAGATCGTATCCTTATTATCAGTTTTACCAAGTGCCACGGCATCTCATTCTTAAGTGCCCCCTTCGGTGACAAAAAAATAAAAATAACAACACTGAGTGACAATGGATAAAAGATCGGAAGCACGCAGTGAATTTTTTGGATCTCCTTCAGGTGGCAACAGAATGAGAATGCTGCACCGCTCCATTTAGCTGTGCATAAATGGAACTGATCTGACTCAATCCATACGCTTGGAACTCTAAATTTTGACTTGCATGATTTTGAACTAACATGCTGGTGACTTGAAGCAGGTTGGCTGGTCTTGTGTATCGTCTCTGGTTTATGTCATCGTTTCCGGTCTCACTGTTTTTTATTGTTGTTGGTTTCATCAGCGGAGGTGCAGAGCGAGATCGAGCGCATCTTTGAGCTGGCCCGCACCCTCCAGCTGGTGGCGTTGGACGCGGATACCATCAACCATCCCTCTCAGCTGGCTAAGACCTCGCTGGCCCCCATTATTGTCTATATCAAAATAGCATCACCTAAGGTAAGACACCAGATGAGCTTAAATGTTCCCTGGAGGATTTCCCCCTCTCAGCTCGTATGCACTGAAATTAAATGACCACTAAAGGAGTCCAGATTTATTTCTGCATGAAAATGGTTTAAAAAGACTTTTATCCCACACTGGTTGACCTGCATGTTGGCTCGCTCCTGTTCTTCCTGTCATCTGTTTTTGTCTATGGTGATTATATTTGTCAATCACAAGCTGAAAGAGTGAAATTCAACACAGCAACGATTTGGTCCCTTATATAATCAGACATATGAAGAGATAAGACACAGATGAGTTCAGGACCCCATGTCAACAAGCAGAGGGACTTGTCTTTTTCTCCAGAGCGCCTCTGTCTTTTTATTTTATTTTATTTTTTCAAAATGGTTGCAGATTATTCATACAGTTTTCCAAAAAGCACCGGTGCTGCCTTTTGTCTCCCGTTTTGAAGCTAGCCGTCATGGGGCTGCCTGAAAATGGGTCGACACTCGTCACCCTGGCAACCAGCAAAATGGAGAGGCACGTTCTTGCCTTATTTGTTTACATTTAATTGTGCAAGATGTCTGGTAGGACCTTTAATAGAAGCAAACAAACCAAACTGAGCGTTCAGGATGGTGCCTGAGGACACAAGACACCCGTGCACGGCACTTTCTTTCCCCTGAGGTCCTTCATCCCAGCCCTCAAACACCTCATTCCCTGAAAAAGAAGGTATACAGAGATGGACGTTTATAGATTTTTTTTTCATTTGGTATTATAGAAATAAATTCCATTCAACTCAATAAAATGTAGTTCTGAAGATCATTTTAGAGTCAGACTCTGTCTTCAATTCTTATTTTTCACTGAAAAAAATAATCACACAATGGCTGAAAATTTTTACAATGGTAATAAAGGCCTTAATCAAAAAAAAAAAAAGTACTTTTATGAGTCACACCTAGGCAAGCAGTACATCTTGTAGCCTGGTCAACTGTAAAGCCTCTACATAACATTTTCTAGGTTGTGTGTGGTTTTGTAATTAAAAAAAAAAAGTTTCAAAAGTCAATAGCTATTCTGAAGTTACTAGAGTTTTTGTAAGATGATGGGAAGTTCGGAAGGTACCCAGATATATTTTCCATATCCGAAGAAGGATGTTTTTTGACTTGGGGGATTTTTGTTGCATTTTTCTACATTTTCCAAAAACTCACTCGCTTAAATGCCATCCTTCAACTATGGCCAAATTATGAATGCCTCCTCTCCTGTGCCTCCAGGTCCTCCAGAGGCTCATCAAATCCCGAGGAAAGTCCCAAGCCAAACACCTAAATGTGCAGATGGTGGCAGCAGACAAGTTGGCTCAGTGTCCCCCCGTGAGTTTTTACCCTCAGGCTCTTTCCAAGAGCAGTCACAAAAACATGATTTAGGAAGCTAACAATCTTGGTTCAACTGAGACCAAAAGCACTTCATCTACCGGCAGGAACTCTTTGACATCATCCTGGATGAGAACCAGCTGGAGGATGCCTGCGAGCACCTGGCTGACTACCTAGAGGCGTACTGGAAGGCAACGCACCCTCCCAGCAGCAATCCACCAAACCCCCTGCTCAACCGCACAATGGCCACAGCAGCCCTGGCCGCTTCTCCTGAGCCCGTCTCCAACCTGCAGGTACAGGTGCTCACCTCCCTGCGCAGAAATATGGATCTTTGGCCTGACATGGACGGGCCTATAGCCAATGATGGGAAAGAGGAAGAACATGCTCTCTGAAGTCCAGCCAAGAGAGGGGGACTCGACTTTAACCTGCCCTGACGGCCTGATGTCTTTACCTGAAGGAAGAGCGCGTTAAACCCCTGGTTATGTTGTATATAGAAACACAGCACAGACACAGACGAAGACAACCGACATCTGACACAATCGCACAGCTCCACACAAAAAGAGGAGTTCAAGGCAACATCCCGAACTCTTCCTGCTAGTTTTAGAAAATTCATATGTGAATTAATCTAAATTTAAGTCAGCCTTTACTTCCCTGCACTATTAAAACTGAGAGCTGCTCACTGAACAACAGGGACAACCCATGAGGCACCTCTGCCCCGTAATGGCCCCCCTTCCTCGATTTCCCATAATGAAAAGAAGAAAAAAGATAACTCCGGCACCACCCAACCCTTTTTCCTCCAGAACTTTGTTTCTTCTCCGGGAGGCTGACATCGGTTTGCCGTCTTCAACCATGTTGCCATGGCACCACCCCTGAAAAACAGCAAGTCATGCCCGTCTCCTCAGACAGAGAAGCTTAGTTTGGTAGATGTTGTTGCTAACACGCTGCCGTATTCTGAGCAATTGTTTTGTTATGATTTAAACAGTAAAACGCTAAGCTAACAATGCCTTAATGCACAGATAACTGCTGGCTTTTCATCAGTTGCAAGGTTCTTCTACTGACCTGAGCCCCTCAGCCTGATCCCTTCATTAAAGATAACAAATACCCAAGCAAATGCAACTATATGCAGAACATGATTTTAATGTTGCGCTGCTTTTTTGTGCCATGAGCTCAGTCAGCCAGAAGGTGGCGCTGCTGTTATAGTAGGTGCTTAGTCTGCTTGTAGAATAACAGCTTGGGTGCATTTTTGTGTGTGTGTGTGTGTGTGTGTGTGTGTGTGTGTGTGCGTGTATGTGTGTGTGTGTGTGTGTGAGTGTGTGTGTGCGTGCGTGCGTGCGTGCGTGTGTAGTAGTTGTCATGATTCCATTAGTTAGTATCTTTGTGACTAACGAAGCAGCTGCTTTGGGTGTGTGGACTGTGGACTTTCTTCAGCAGGTGTTAGCGAATTTGCGTGCTATGTTTGCAAATTATAACAGCAGTGCCATTCGCCAACACTTTTTTTTAATGAAAGTTAAAACAGAGGAACTTTTAGCTCATTGTGTGTTTTTTGTCTCTTTCTCGTGTCCTGTGCTGTGTGACCTGCATCCTGCTAACCTTTTGACTCACCGCTGACGGACTGTTTTTTTTGCTTTGCTGTCTGTGTCTCTGCATGGTTGCTGTGTGGCATGGCTGCGACTGGCTGCAGGGGCCAAACCTGGTGCACGGTGAGCAGAAGCGCGAGGGGCCGCTGACAGAGTGCGGTGGGAGCGGCACTCTCCATGAATATCACACTGACCTGGGAGGAAAGCCCCAGCAGCAGCAGATGTACCTGCACTCCTCTCGCGGCCAGCTACGAGGGGGCGGTGGGCGGGGCCTGTCAAGGCAAGACACCTTTGACTCAGAGACCCAGGGCAGCCGGGATTCTGCGTACACTGAGGCAGGCGACTCGTGCATGGACATTGAGACTGACCCATACGAAGAGCCCGAGCCGTACCGAGGAGGCGGTGGAAGCCGCCTCCATCTCGCTCAGCATCACGGCCGGCAGGCCTCCTGGGAAGACGAGGGCGCCGAGCCAGACCAGGAAAACCTGAACCACCCCCCGATGCCGAGCCAGACGCAGCTGCACGGACGCGCCAAGCTGAGGGAGCGTTACTGCCAGGACCCTGCCGACACGGGGCCCAACATGAGCCGCAACAAGAACCAGGACGACTGGGGGCGGGATGTCTACATCCGCTGAGTGCCCATCAAAACCACGGAGGCAAGGACAAGGGACTGAGAGCAGAGGAAGGTTTCCGGAAGGGTTCAGATTCTGGGGCCATGCCGGTCAGGCTAACAAATTGATCTGTTTACATCCCAGTACAATGTAAAGAATACCGTACATAATTGCCAGATGCCATTCTCATCCACTTCTTCTCGCAATCTACTTTATTTATGTTTAGTTGGAACAATTTTGTTCTGTTTTATTTGTGTTCTATGTTAATACTGCATGAAAATATCATAGATTTCTGTAATGACAGCACGAGGACAGTGATTGTTTTGATTTCGAGCCTATGACTGTGATCTGTACAACTCTCCTTCAGTTGTAGAGTGTGAGGGCTGCTAGAGCTGTAGTCTGTCCCGATTTTCCTCTACAGTCTTAAACAGGGTCTAAAATCGCCGTCCCCTTGTACAGTGTCAGGGTTTTTCCTCACCACTATCTCACCTTTGGCTTTTGAATTTCGGGGGGGGGGACTGAGAGGCGCCTCTACTTATTTACAGAAGTGAAAGGGTCTTCACCTCCGCTTTTATCACCCAGACCTTAAAAAGAAAGCCGGTGAAGCAGTCGCCATACTTAAACACGTGAGATTTTACCGTTGCTGTTGTCACACCAGTGTTGGCTAGATAACGACAAAGAAGACACTCCAAAGACTTTTACTTCTTCCCTGACACGTGTCAGCATCTTCAACCAGCTCTACACGTCTGACTCGTCCTCTTCCTCCTCTTCCAGGCGGCCGACACTGCCTGCCGACCTCGCCACTTTTTTTCTTTTAATTTCCCCCAACGTGGTGCAGGTTCAGAGCACCGCTGAGGGTCATAGTTGTGTGAATGAAGCGTCTTGCCTTAGCCGTGCCCACCCTCCCAAACACGCTCATTTTGAGAGATCTCCAATCACAAGTGCCGGAATGTCTCGCCAAGCCATATCCACTGCTGCGGTGAGATGTCTTAATTCCTTACACTCACGCCATTTCTGTGTCTTTTTGTGCCCATTGCTCAAACACAAGACTTCTTTGCACCGGCTTAGTTGTTGGTTTGTTGTTTTTTTTTTTCTTGGGCTAATGGATAAATTACTCTAAAAAAGAATACTTGTGTGGTTAATCCCTCTCAAATAAATCTAGACAGCTCACTTGTCAGATATGAAATCCCACTCTCCATTTCTTCTAAATTAATGATTTTTTTTTTCTCCTGTGGACACTTGCAATTTTTTTTGTCTTTTTTTTAGTTTTCCGTTCTGGTGAGGTGGTGAGAGGTGTATCAGGCGGGGTGGGGTAGGATCAACTCTGGTCTTTACTCAGTCATCTATTTTGGCATATCTATGAATGTTTTTCCGGTTGGCTACTCTGCCCCACCCCTGTCTTCAGTTGGAAAAATTAATATTAAATTATCATAAGTAAATAATGTTATTGTTGCGTTCACGCAATTGTTAAAAAAAAAAATGAAATAACATGTATCATTGGTGCCTGACTGTAGCTACATTTTGCTTTTTCTGCCTTTCATTTTTAATCTGTGGATAAATTCGTATTTTAATTAAAAATGTAAGCAGAAAGTGCCGTTGTGTCACTTCATTCAGTATGTGTTGTGTTATCTCGGAGGGAATGTTGACATTGTTGACAAACCGCAAGCAACACAACATTATTCCGATGGGCCACAGGGACACCGTAATACTCATCAGCTAGAAATTAAGCACATTTTAATTCTCTCCTTAATGAGGGAATGTGAAAGGCCCTCTATGTGGGATTTTTACTCAGTGACTTGTATTCCCAACTTTTCCTCAATGTGTCACTTGAAATGCAAACCCTGTGAATCCACCACGGTGTTAACTGATTTCGAGGACATATAAGGTTAAACTATGTCACATTTACTTCTGAATGTATGAAGATTTATACAAGGTACAAACTTCAGGCATGACAGCAAACGCATATATTACATCACTGGTTTTGAGATGAGTGAAGAAAAAAGTAAGAGATAAGGCAGGAGAGGTCAGGACCATGGAGGGTGGGGGGGTAACTCTATTTCAAAATTCAAACATTTTAGATATTCATCAATACTCATTCAATGTTTGTGATCTTTCTCATTAGCCCTTAAACTGAACCTGAAGTAAAAAAATCCCAGCAAGATACTTGAAGGGGTCAAAGGTCACCGAAGGTCTGTCAATCTTCAGACAAGCACAGCGGAGTCAGCGAGCCACTTAGCTCTGTGACTCAAGGCAGTGAAAGCAAGGTTGGTCCTTCCTCATTTTAGTTCTCCTCCAGGTTACCTGACAGTCAACACCTTCCAAAATTTGCTCAAAAATCGACCTCAAACAACCTCTAGCTCCGTCTAATGGCATTCTTGTTCAGGCCCAACAGCAGTTTCACTTCATCTCCCCCTCCCCACTTTGCTTCTGTTCCTTAGATGTTACTTAAGTTCTTTGTTTGGAAGTGAGTGCATCTAATCTCACATATCTCGTTCCAAAGCATCTGTTGGTTTCACTCAGCTGCATTTTTTTTGCAGAACTCAAGAAAAGAAGTTGAGTCAGGAGAAAACATCTTGTCCCCCCCTCCCCCACACTTGAATGTTTTTATGTTGGGGGGGGGGATTCCTGAAGTAGGCAGTTTTGATTTCTGTTTCGGTTACGTCTTTGCAAAGATAGATCATAAGATAGTTTTAGTTCCCCTTTCCATACAGGGACCTGACGTATACGTCACCTTTTACGTCACAGCTCCGCTCCTCAGAAAACGCCCACAATGTGGTGCCTTCAGGTGTCACTCTGACGCTTCGATGAAAGCTTTATTCGGGGTTTGTTATCTTCCTGTGCGTTCTACGTGATAAAACAACGTTTATCACACATAGATCCCACTACGTTTGTCAGATTCTATTAACCTTCACATAACGATACATAAACCAGTTTAAAAACAATGCGGCAAATATTCATGTTTTTTTGTATCAAAGAATTCAACTTGCTTGACATGATGTCCATAGGTTTTACAAATGTACTTTAAATATAGCTGAATTTCTCAGATACCTGTTTAAAATTATACTTTGGGGGGAAATGTAAATAATTTGTTTCTGAATTATTACCTGAAAATGGACCAGAACTCTGAAAGCCGGAGAAAATATCACACATTTTTTTCAAAAGATGTTTTTCACAATACAAGCTTACTCTGTCAAGTTTGGAGTTAGATTGCTATTTTGATAATCAACATCACGTTCACTTTTTCATCAACACGCATAGTTCTGACATTCCTTGGCATTCCCTGAACGCAGCACCACTCCGCTGTGAGCGTATGACTCACCCCCGAGGCCCCGCCTACTACATTTGTCTACAACTATTTGAAACAGGCACACTGAGGAATCTGATACACCGGCAGGTAGAATTTACCGGATTCACGGTTTTCCTTTGTTTCTTTTTCTTGTTTAAACCTCCAAGCACACACCGGCCGGACATGGGGTTCCTCCTCACCAAGATGATGGCCGTGTTCGGCGAAAGAGGTAAATCTTCAGCTTATTTGCCATTTATATGGTCTTTTGAATCCATCTACCATCGGACTTGTCTTTTAAACGGTAGTAAAAATATCAAGTATTCGCGGGTATTACTTTTTTCCGATTCATCGTCGTTATCTTTCCTACGAGAAGTTGAATGATACTTGACTTGGGTCCATTGTCGGACAGGACAGGTATCACGGAAAATCAGTGACGTATCAGCTCAGAGTCCCGTAACTGTCCGCTTCCGGTCTGGGCCGGAAGTTGTTCTCTCGCCGGTGAAAGTCCCTGTGACAGCGTTCAGATGTCAGAATGTCCAATTAAAACTTAAAGCATTTGTCAAAGTGTTTTATGAAATGCCTGAATTTAATCCACACGTGGAGAAGTAATATAACATTTAGAAAGCGTTTGGAAGATCCTCCATGATTAAATGATTTTAAATATTCTCAATAGCTTGCTGCTTTAAGTATCTTTGCACTTTTATAGAATTAAATACATGTTGCTATTTGAGTTGATGCTGAGTTAAGACTATAAATCCTGTCGATACTCTAATATTGTTATTATTATAATTTCCTATCAATAACAGAAATGTGGAATTGTTTTTCTAATATCTTGGTGACCCTCTGTGAAGTGTCACCATGTGTATCACTGTTTGTGTTTGTTTCTGTTTATTCTGTAGTGTGTGCGTGTGCGTGCCGATGAGACTTGAGGTCCCAACATATAGTATCTTATGTATGTAATTATATCTTATCATTGATTATAACATTATTCTTTCCTCAGAACACAAAGTCATTGTTGTGGGTTTGGACAATGCTGGGAAGACGACCATCGTCTACCAATTGTGAGTGAAACACATGCACAACAAAGAGTAGCAGCATCAAGAGGTATTATCTGATTGACATTGCGTATATTGATGCTGCATCACTTCAAATATTTGCTCTATTCTCCCGTACACACACATACAGCCTGACAAAGGAGGCTGTTCATACATCCCCGACCATTGGCAGCAATGTCGAGCAGATCACCGTGCAGAACACGCATTTCTTGGTCTGGGACATCGGAGGCCAGTCGAGTCTCCGTGCAAGCTGGTACTCGTACTACTGCAACACAGAGGTGTGGACTCTTCTCAGTGCACCTTCTTCTTTTACCTAATGACACATATGAATGGGGGGTGAAATATCACTACACTTGGTTTAATGCATTTTGTGCTATTTGGACTTTGTATCCAAAAAGTGTAGAATACCAAAAGTAAGTGAAATAAAAATGGGTGGGAGCTGAAACCTTATCAATTTTAGCCTTCGATTATTGTCTGATTGATTATGAGCCTGTTCTCTAGCACAGTTACATAACTGTTTATAATGTCTTAAATGGGGCAAGTCGAGGTCATGTGTTCAGATAACATGTATGAATGTTCACTTGTGTTTTTTTTCTTTTTCTTTTAGATTGTCATCCTGGTGGTGGACAGCACTGATCGGGAGCGGCTCACACTGACCAAAGAAGAGCTGCACAAGATGCTCGCGCACGAGGTAAAGAGCCAGTGCTGTCCCTTGATGTTTGTCATAAATGTGTGTTCTCATTCTGGCTCTTGCAGCTAAAAGTCTGAGCTTCTCTGTGTGAAGCACCGTCCCATATTAAGAGGATAAGATAAAGTACCTCATTACCTGCTGAGAAGGCAACTTTTGAAAGACGACATATCAGTTGTTTTTTTTTTTTAGCTTCTGCACCCGTCCTGTATTTCAGTTGTTCTCTTCATGAGACAACATGAAAAATAAGGTAGTGAAAGCCGCGGCCTGTTTTGATTTTACTTGTTTTTTAAGTTCTGCCTTGACATGGAACCTTCACTGTAGGGTGAAACTGCTTGCCTGGTGGTTTCGTTCATCTCTAAGACTGGCAAAACTTACCTTTGTCACTGAACATGTGACAAGCAGACAGTCTGCTGACTAACACAACAGAACCCGATGGGGAAGTCTAGGCTTGATCATGAGTCACAGGAAAACTTCTGTGATCAGCTTTTCTGCTGACATCAGACTGTAAGTGTTCTTATTGAACAACAGTTGACTGTTTTCAACAGGATCTGCAGAGTGCTGCTGTTCTGGTCCTAGCTAACAAGCAGGATGTGAAGGGCTCCATGACCGCTGCAGAGATCTCCCAGTGCCTCACAATGGACTCCATCACCACACACTCCTGGCATGTCCAAGCCTGCTGCGCCCTGACGGGGGAGGGGTGGGTCTCCTTGGCACGCCACACATTCTCACTGTGTTCACCATCATTGCTGTGTTATAATTTAAAAAAAAATCTGAGACACAGCTGTCACATGTTTCAAAATGGTTTGTTGCTGGACAGACAAAAAAAAACCAAGACACTGTCACATAACGTTCACATTGTCTGAAGAAAACCGACAACATCATCTTCAATTATCAAGTTTTACTGTTTGGAGTATTCTATAGTAGCAGTTTTGCCTTTTCTCATCAGTTACAGCGTACATATAGGTTGTCACTGCTGTGCATGAAGAGGTGAGCAGCACTCAACAGTTACAAGGGGTTAGGGAGGTAAAGGCTGCAGTCTCTAAAGACCCCCCTTTTATCCAAAGAGTTGTGAATACTTTCTCCATCAAGCAAGACACTGAGCTCCTTTCACAATCACGTTTTCTGCCTGTTGTTCTGGACGGATGAAAATTTCGAAATAACTGAACATTAATCAGCCACGATGTATCCTTCAAACTCTAAAAGTGCTTCTCTCTCCCCCTTCCCGCCAGACTGCCTGCTAGTTTGGACTGGATGAAGAGTCGTGTTGCTGCAAACTGAGAAGTGCCCCTCTCTTAGTGAACCCTGGTGTTTCTGCAGAGGCCAAAGTCGCAGCTTATTTAAGGTGTTCTGGGTCAGGTTTGGACTAATGCCTGGACACGGCACATCTCACTCAGCTACATGTCTCTAAGGAGATGGTCTTTCCCTGGAAGATGGAACAAAGAAACCTGAACAGTCAGACTGACTCATTGAGACGAGCCAGGTATCAATAATCCAGTCTGGTTATTGATTTTTGTGTCTCGACAAATAATTTGTTTTTGGATTTTTTTCCTCGGCTGTGATAAGGGGATATTCCTGGTGAGGAAACATGTAGTTTATACATGCTAATGTAAAAAATCCTTTATGAACAGAAAAGCCACACGCCTGGATGTGGATGAGGACAACAGTCACAAACTTATTATGACTCTTGATTGAGTCAGCAAAGACTTGAATTTGCAATGAACCTGTTTGTCTTCTGCCACTGCAGTACGTCATTAGCAGTACTTCAGGTTGTCATCTTGCCCTACCCAAAACCGAAAGAAGCTTCATCGAGCAGAGCCAAGTCAATAGCATGCATCTAAAAGGCCTTAAGGTGAATTTAAAACGGCTGCCTAACAATTTAAGGCCCTCTTTGCACAACTGAAATCAGACACATAATACATGTGTGGGATCCACACCTAACAAACAGAATGTATAAAGTATTTTGTCTAAACAAGTAATGCAGTTTATATATGTGATTATATTTTACTAATTTATTTTTAAACCAAGCTCCTGAACTGCATTTACTGTATATTACAGTAATATTTCTGAAAGTCTAATCTTGCTGCTACAGATGAGCTATATTTACCTATTCTTGTATATACATTTTTAAATAAAAAATGAACTGTAGGAGTGAATGTGTCATTTCGTCTTTTCTTAATCGTTTCAAGAAATTATACACAAAGCACGACTCCTGTCAGAACAGAATTCGCAGAAAGGTCCTACATACTTGAAAAGCACAGATCAGAATGGACTGGAAAACATTATTTTGCTATGGATGAAACCACTGTGTGTGTGTCTGTGTGTATATGGGTTGTTCAGGTTTAATTTGTAGAAAACCAAACAAATTTTATCAGTGGCAGTGTAATAAAATGAAATTATTGACGGTAAGCATGGAATGATTTACATCTGCGAGGTCAGCGCATTTTGGTTTGACACCTGTTGTCGCAAAGGCTTTTTTGTAGCAATACTTTAAAACAATATGTTTATGTTTTCCTGAACAAAATTGTTTAATTTCATAAAGCTGAAGAATATAGTGAATTATAAGGTGAGATATGCCCTGAAGGCAGATTACCTTTCCATTTTTTAACTTAAAAAAAAAAAAAGAAAGCACTGGTGTATATATGTTTCTCATGTTCCATTGTCGTTAGCTTTCATAGTTACCTGGAAACAAAAATATATAGTATTGTCATATTGTTTGGTTTTTCAAAAAGTATGCCAGCACAGTGTCTTCTTTATGCCATGAATCAGTTTTCTCCACCTCTTAAAAATAGGTAATTATAGGGGGCATCCGGATTTGAACCGGAGACCTCTTGATCTGCAGTCAAATGCTCTACCACTGAGCTATACCCCCTATACCAGACAAAACCGGTATAAGCATATTCGTATCATGGCAAAACCACACGATGGCGCAGATTCTCGTTTCTGCTCATTCATTGTCACCTGAGCGACACACAGATACATGCTTCGATAACAAAAACATAGGTATATCTCGATATGTTTACTGGTTAAAACGAAGTGAAGTGATTCCAGTCGTTTCTTTCCATATTTATGAAAATGTGTGTATTTTGGCAGCGTTCAACAGCTGGGGAAGTTCCAAATGAGCGCACCAGGAAGTCAGAGGGTGAACTATCAGGCAAGTTACTGATGTTTAAATTGTACGTCAAATGCCACCGTTATACCGTTGTTTTCGTTTATCCCAGGAACCATTTCTTGAATTCCCACCTTAACATGCCTGTTTCGTATCTCTCAATAGCTAGCATCGTGTGCCTGCCCTGTTTTTGTGTCGCAAATATAATTCATTCAAGTCTCTTCCTGTGTTTCAAAACCAAATAGTCGGGCACAAGATGTCTCATAATTGAAAATAAACGGAGTCCTCCGCGTTCTTGCTGGAGGAGGCCTCCTCGGGTTTCCCCCTCAGACTTGGCTTTAAAAGAATTAGTAATGTCTGAAAGCTTCCCTCTCTTTTGCGTTTTGTTTTCAAGAAGCACAGAGAATCGACTGGTTCAATTAAACTTCAACTGAAGTCACAATACATGCTAAACTGTTAGCTAACTTTCAGTAGAAGTACAATGAAGGAGTAGGGACTCTGTGAAACATGTCTACGAAGTATGACAATAATATAACATTGAATTAATGCGCATGCAATATGCAGTAAATAATACCAAACTGCTTGAACTATGTCATCAGAAAACAGCAAACATGACAATCTTGAAAACAGTTGATGCCTGTTACTTATTTGCATGTTTCAAACACATCCTTTCTCCCTTGGAGTTTGCGCCGGCAGCTGTGACACTGTAAGTGTTTATGGTCTGAATTATGGGGACTGATTGCTTTTCCAGCTGTGAGTCCAGCAAATCCTCAGCTGCCATTTTCTCTGCCAAGGATTCCCTGTTTTCTCTAGAAGTGAGCGGGAGTGATGAAAGCAGCCACTCAGCGAGGTGCTGGAGTCCACCAAGGCGCTCGTAAAGCAGGACTGCTATCAATTTCATTCACCCCATTCAAATTGGGGTCGCACACAATTGCTGGGCATTTCAGCTGCGATGACACCACTTGCCACTGTTTCTGATACCAGTAATGCTATTGTTTGTGTGCAAACACAATACAGCAGAACCCAGCCTGGCAATGTTGAGGTTGATCCCCAATACCCAATGCCACTTTTTCTCTGTTCTTCCACTTGTGTCTGGCTGAGAGTGGAACCACACAGTTCATGTCCTGCAAACCTCCCGCAGTCCCTTTGTCTTTTGGAATGATGGGAAACAGAGGGTTTAATTTTTAGAAACCAAAATCCCCAGAGGAGGAGTAAATTGTACATTTAGGAAAATAGAGAGCACAACTCGATGCCCAAGCTGTTTGGCAATGGCATTGCTAGACTCCGTGGGCTCCAACGTCTCACCAGCTGATCTGTGTGTCTTTGTGATCACCATGGAGACAGAGGAGTGGGGAGGAGAGAGAGGGTGTAGTTAGAAACAGGGTGGTGTGTGCGAGCAGGATTCTGTGGCCGGTGCAAGAGAGATTCAGAGAGCGCTGCTTTGACAGAGAAAAGGGGGAGAAGACACAAGGAGCGGGGAGACACGGCTGTTTTTTTCATTTCTTTTTGTTTGTTTGTTTTTTCTTTCCACCTTTTGGTGTTTAAAAATGTGTCTCAGTTTGGTGATGCTGTCCCTTTGTCTCTTCCAAGCAGAGCTGGCAAGAGTTGGGGTACAGCAGACGACAGGTGAGCTGTGTCATCCTCTTTGTTCTGACTGCCTTCCAGCGTCTCCCCTCTGTCCCATCACCTCCTGTTTTTTCTATTTATCTGTCACATCTGAACCTCGGAGTCCAAGTTTTCACACTCTGTCCAAATATGATTTGCATGCTGATGTTTCACTGAATGGTTTCCAGAACCTTATACCCACTTTTCAAAATCTTGGAACTTTTATTTTAAATATCAGGCTTACTCAGCTTTCCAATGTTTCTAAATTGCATTACATTTATTGGCACTGCTGTAAAAAAGCTTGTTTTTTGTTTTCATCCCTTTTCCTGAGAGTCTTCCAACGACGCAAGGAAGTGCTATGAAAGCATAAGTTAATCATTTTCAATACTGAATTTTTCCTGTGAGAAGTCTTTTTTAACTTGAGTTCTCAAGATGTTCAGTTGAAGGTGGTCCAGGATTCTTAGAGAATTTGTGATAAAACAGAAACAAGATAAGGAAATGTAGCTTTCCAAACAAATGTAAGTCTTGGTAATGTAATATTGAAAAAGATGCGCAGAAAGAACAAAGACATGAATGCGATACATTAACTTGTGTAAAGAAAATTAGGGGCGAGTGCAATGCATTTATCAATTAAGGCAGAAAGTACATAATTACTTTTTTTCTTAGGGTTAAGTTTCACCTTTTTAAAATTATTTTTAAACACAGAATATTTTGTTTTCTGTATTATAATTGTTTATATTTTTGTCCTGCTCCAACTTGTGTCTTTTTTTAATGATGTTTCTGGCCAATGAAAAACCTTTTCTCTTCACTTTTAATGTTTTTAAATGAGATCTTTAAAATGGAATTTCTTCAAATGTTAGAATAAAACAATATGTGTGTGTGTGTGTGTGTGTGTGTGTGTGTGCGTATGGGGCGGGGATGTACTGGAAAAAACCCAATGCCTTCCATGGGGTAGGGGCCAATTTAAATTCCAAAATTTATGAACAGGAATATATAATTCCATTCACTAGAAGTGTTTTCTGGGCTAAAATAATTACTTTGTATTTTTAAAAGGGAGACTGTTTCTCGGCCACTAACCATAGCTCCCTTTTCTATGCCTTTCCACGTAGATTCCTTGTGTTTGTTGTTGTTTAAGTTTTGAAGTTGCTAAGTGGAAAACTAAATGTAAGCAGACAAAGTCTCTTACATACATTCCGCTTTTTTATCATATCATACATCGAGTCAGTTTTCAGAGATTAATGTAGATCCTGTCTCCAACGCTGTATCCAGATTATCTTCTCCAGCCACAGTTCTACCACAGGTGATCCCTTATTGGTGTTTGCTGGTACTTGACTTAGGCAAAGTGCTCAGACTCTGCATTGTGTCATATTTTTTCCTGAGCTGTCCCCTGAGAATACGTTGACTAGGTCCCCATGAGTCTCAACACAGATGTGGATGGAGCCAAACATTTTGATGCAAACTGTATTTCATCATGATAAAAGCAAGACAGAGTTGTGAACTTTATCTGTTCTACCGGTCAGTTTCATCTCACAGCAACAAACTTAGTCCTGCAAGTGTTGCACCTCTCGCAATATTACTAATTAATGTCAACCTAAAATATGTGAGCTGGGAGGAGCCGGCTCAGCTTATGTGCAGGCAATTGTTGCAAATAGAAACCATGATGATGATGATGGCGGTGGAGACGATGTCATGTCTGAGTGGATTTAATTTAATTTAATTAGCTTTAAAATTGAGTTTTGGATACTCCGATCCAAACACCTCCAGTGAGCAAAAATTGGGATTTGTGATGACCTCAGGCTCGCCATAGATGCCCCTGATGTGTTTTTAAAAACAGAGCTACATGTTTACCGCTGCTTGTTTTTTTTCTTCGTTATTGAAGGAACCGAACATTGTGTAATTTGTTGATGTGTGTGGGTTGATTGTTCGGCGCCATTGTGAGGGTAAACATCTGTGTTGCCTTAGTTTTATTCTCTATCTGAATGAGTATAAGGGAGAATATTTCTGTAAAAATCCATGACGCCAAACTTGGTTGTAAAAGTTTTGTTCCTTAACAACCGCCAGGGTTTTAATGACAATATGTAAATTAAGCTAATGAGTTAGTGACAGAAATCCTCCACTCCCCTGTCAGAAATCATCAGAGTAACACTGTGACTGCACCGAGTAATTCTTCTAAGGTACTTAAATTGTTCTTAGACCAGTCATTTAAAGAGTTGATCGTTCTTCTTTTATAGACAGTTATCGGCACTTTAGCCGAGCCGAACATTTTAGTCCAAAAAAAAAAAGCATAATTTTTTTGTTTTACATATTCCTATAATGCTTTCTCTCACCTGACACCGAAGCCATAACATTGAGAAAATCTTGATAATATGGATTATTCTGATAATATTTTGGATGGGCATGATAATCTTATCCTTGAGGCTGTTTTATTTTATCTAGATGCAAGAGGCAAGGTTTAAACCGACCTTTATTATTGATTATTATTAATTATGATTGATTATGTTTTGTGTGTATTTTTAAATGGGAAATTTACAACAAACCCACAAGTTATTAATCATAAAACATCTCAGCTCATTCTATTGTCCAACCTAAGATAAGCCACTCACATTTTTTGAGTGGAAGCTAAGTAAAACCTCACATTTACCAAACATCCACCCTGTTGTCTTTTACATTATGAACTTAATTTAAATTTTTTGTTTGTTTTTTTTTTACTTTAAAAGATTCAGCTGTTAAAATTGCAAAGGGGGAGCAAGGCCTGGAAAGCAAATGTGGTCTATGATATGTGACAGTTGCAAGTGTGATCAGTGTTTACAGTGAAATAAGCTAAAGTAAAATAGCTGTCGGTTGCCACTTTCATTAACATTTACAGTACCGCTTCTATTTTAACTTGCTGCAAACCACAGAACTTAAAGACAAATCCTCATGGAGCAGCAAATGTGCATGTCATGCCTTTTTTCTCCTTTTTACGCACACAATTGAGTGACCTACTTTACCAAAAAAAGTATACAATAAAAATACCATATTCCACAAGAATGCGACTGAGTCTAAACAACAAGCCACAAACAGGCTGTCTTAGATTTAAAATTAGATTTTGATTCTGTTTTTCTGCCTCCCTGGTGGTGTCTGGCACACACTTTCAGGAGAAAGTACAGCGCGATCAGTTGCTTAAATTTTTTTGAAATAATTGAAAGCAGTATGGGAAGAGGAAGTGAAACTGTATTAGCCTGTTTATCAGTTTCATCTGTCCATTTTTATTAAGACATGCACAGTGGAAACGTTGCTGAAGAGTGATAGAAGAGAGTGATTGATATTTTATCATTTGCAGATGAAGAACAGCGTTCCAAATATCAGCAAAAGAGTGGAGGGATCATCTGATTGCACCGGCCTCACTTACGCACCTTTTTAGCATCCTTATTCGCTCTTATCTGCCTTGTCCGTCCACATTATACAGTATTTAGTCTCTGGTCCTTAGAGAGTCATGTACACCATCTGGATCAGACTGTGAGAATACTCTCCCTCAAACTGAAAATGTGCCCTGCCGTGACCCTGGTAATTGGCCTCACGTCAGTCTGTCCAGTTGAAAAACGAATTGCATGAAAATCACCAAGCTTAAGGCTTGAAATTCAAATCAAAAAAGAATTCAGGACCGAATGACAGATCCTTTAGTGTCTGAGGATCCGACATTGACTCTTATTTTGTAAGATTCATGTGCCGTTTGACTTGCGATATCAAAGCACCCTTGTGTTTAGGGAAAGATAAAGTGTCAGGAGAGAAAACATTCTTCGCCAACATCTGAACAACTTTGAATTATGATGTAACTTGGAACAGCATCCGCTCTGGAAGCGGTTCGGCCTTGAACTGTGTCAACTTTGTTCATTTTTCTTATCGGGCAATGGGATGCAGGAATGATGTGTTCGCCTCTCCTATGCAGAGGTTTAGTTTCACCATAACAGAAGAATAATACAGCAGTGTTTTCTTAACAAGACTTGACCAAAATTGGAATGTGACACGTCTTCAGAGTTCTATATTAAAATATAATTGTTTCACTTTCTGGGGGATGTTATGAATTCCTTTATCACTGAAGGCCTTCACTTGAACTATAATTGGAAAACTACAGCTGTAGTCTTGGGCTCATTTGCGAAACACAAGTACTTCTAAAATGTATGCTACTTGTACAACACAAAAATGTTTGAAGTATTTCAGTGGAGAGGTTCCTCTCAGAGGGATACCACTCAGTTCTTTATGTTAGCACCTCACTACCAGTGAAAAGCAGTTATTCCTAATTGGCCATTTGTAAGGCAGACAGTTTAAGATTTGTGGTGTGTGATGCTGAAGAGTGTCTGCTCCGCCAGGCCTCGGCTCAGGAAGGGTGTGTCCTCTCTGTCCGCTGACCGCTCGCAGGAGAAAGCAACTAAGCGCTGTGGTTTGGTTGCTCCTAAAAGCGTCTGCAGAGGTCAATCTTTAGCCCCAAAACATCTGCCCATTCATTTGATGGAAACATGTCCTGTTTTACCTCAACCTTTAGTTAATCCCACGCTTTGCTCTTTACAGAATCGTGTTTTATTCAGAGTAGTTTCACTGTCAACCTTCTTCCGAGTTTCCAGAACAAGAACTTTTAGATCCAAATGCTATTTCTCGACTAAAATTCACTAAAAAGACCATTATATATCTTCACTTGAGTTAGCTGCCACCCTGTTCCCCTTTTCCTCTAAAACAGACAAAACACACAAAAGCAATCAGGGCTCATTTTCATATTGATTCATTCCCGCAAACCTTTCCCACTGGAATTTTTGTGGGGGCAAGTCATGCACACCGAAATAAAGATTGCATCATTGTCAATGTGCCTCTAATGAAGACATACAACATTGTGCAACTTATTACATAATCATATCCATTTTTTTAGATGAAGGGTTAAAAATGAAAAGAGTACAATGAAGAAGTAATTATATTTATTTATGTTTTGGAATAGTTACAAAAAAAGAACCTCTATTTTACATCATGTATTGTTATTTATCTGAACAGTAAGTCATTTGCGTGATTATTGATTTCAAACCTTGGGATTTCCAAATCTCCACAGCAGTCAAATCAAATTTCTTGCTAGTGTGCAGAGGGGAAAAAAAAAGGACTCTGAACGGAGAAGTATTTTCATGTAGTAAAAAGAACACGCACTCATAAGTTTCCCAATGCAGATTCCAAAGTGTGCATAATCTTGAAAATGCTCAATTATAATGATAAACAGTGATGCACCTAAGAAGTATTTTCATTTTATGCTGCTCAGAGAAGTAATATAATATTTGTATGGAGTTAATTAGGCCAAATTCAGCGGTTACTTTTTAAGATGAACATTTCACACACTGAGTAATAAAACAAGCTTATAACTTGCATTACATTGATAGATATGAGATCAAGTGATTTCCCATCTTCCTGGCTTCTCGCACAAATGTCTGCGGGTCATTAGCAACTGCAACAAATCTTAACTCTTCCTTGTAAACCTGGTAGATGGTCTCTCTTTGATCAATCATCAAATGATCGCATAGTTTACTGATACTCAAAGCATCGAAAATGTCTAGCAACTGGGAAACAGATGTATTTGGTTGTTTGTTTTCATTTTTCTTTTTTCGCTTCTCAGGTTCAGATCAATCAGTCATATGATGTCTCTATGTAACAGTGCATTTAAAGCTGAGTCAATGTGCTGCATGATTAGTGTTCAGATACACAGAAATCTCAGAGATAGAGCAACCTCAGACTTTCCTGTAAGATTCTTGCCCTCTGACAGTTTTGAAGTCAGTATCATTTTTTTTGTAAAAAACAGGACTTGTAACTACAGGCCTTTTTTTATTGACTTCAATGCCCCACATTTCGATGGGAAATTTATTTCAAGCAACTTGTATACAAAACTTATCTTTACAAAAGAAATACACACAGGCAAGGCAAAATGAAAACTAGAATCTTAATAATAAATAAAAGAATCTTAATAAAAACAGTTTACAAAAAAATAATAAAATCAATTATCAGTATAATGCTGCACTGAACTGTTTAATCAGCAAAGGACATTTGGATCCCTATCATTACTGCCATGAATGAGGTCATTTTTTCATAACAGGCAAATGAACAAAGTAAAAATGGTCTTACTTTTTCAAAATCATGTCATATTATGTTTACAAAATTAGCATTAACAATTATCGACACAGAACAGTTCCAGAGTTCATAGGTGCAGTGCGGCTCATCATTCATCTTGTAACTGGAGTGTTTTTTTCATTGTGGTGAAAAGACACCCGGACTTCTATCTCACCTTCTTGGTTATCTGTTAGATAGCAATGCCTCTTGTCAGGGGACTGAGGGCTTGGGCTGATACTATAAGCCAAAACTTCATTTTCAACATGTGCGCCCTTCCCAGCTTTTGTAAACCCGACTGTTTTATCTGCTTGCACTGCAGACCTCAACAAGTTTGTTCACATAGTTTCTTCTCTTACCTCATGAACCCAGAGCAGACCAGATCCAGCGCTTGAAAATCACACATCTCAGATCAGGAAATGAACTGGCACAAAGGCAATGAGTCAAAAATCTGGAGATAATGAATCAAATAGCGAACAAGGTCAAGCCATTTGTGTTTACATTAAATTGTTTTGAAGTTTGGATGGCAATGGGATTACAAGTGTGAGAACACAGAGGGATGTTTGAAGGAGATCTCATCATTCTCAGTCCCTAGCAGTTTACACCCCAAGGATTTGGTACAGGACTTAGAGATCTGGAATCCCATCCTTACTCCTTTCCCCCACTATGGGCAGACATGCAGGCATCAAACCAATATCAGCAGGCATTTCACTGCGCCAGGTTGGATACTGGCATGAACTTGTTAAAACACATTTGACAATGTGGCCAAATAGAATTATGAGAGATCTAATATAATTAGATTTGTTTCCCTGTTTTTCAGTTTTTTGGCAGCGGTCTGCACTCACTAGGCTCTCCCCATTCTTACATCACTAAACATGTGCAAATCAACAACGCAGAGGGGATGATGTTGCAGGCAGTTTGTTGTCACAAGCAATCAAATGTTAGGAAGGAGAGACGTATGCATGCGAGAAGTGAACACGCAATAATAAAACCCCAGAAAACACGGACACATGATGTCATGGCGGACTTGGCGCAATCTTGAGAATAACCAAATTCATTGGCACATTTCCTGGAGATCCTATCTAAACTGGGTCACATACCATTCAGTGTCATTTTTAGAATTCAAATAAAACCATGTGTGTTGAGGTGATGTTGAAAGTCGGAAGAAGACCACGTCAGTTATCAGTGTACAAGTGGACCCACTGATATCAATGCAAGTTAACTCCCAGACAAATACTCTTAAAAGTTTTCCCACTGTGTTGAACATGCACCAGGTAAAGGATTTAGCCGAAGAGGATTAGTAAAACAGCTACTTAACCACGTTGTGAGCAAACTGTTACAAAATTGAATCAATGGATTGAAATTGAAAACTACCAAGAGGTTTTTAGGACTGCGTGGGATTTGGAACCATTTAAGTTTGAGGAGCAAAACAGCAGCTGGCGTTTACTGAACACTTGGTTCGCGGAGACAATACATGCAATCAAATCGTGCAGTGAGGCGGCTGTGAAAAACGAATTTTGTTGACATCAGGTTTAAACTTTGACTGCGCGGACGTTTTACGAGAAACCTTCTTGAAGAGGGCGGGTTGCTGCTGCTAGCCATGAATGCTAGTGTTGCCAGTAATACCAACTTTAACATCCACCACGTAGTTCACTTGCTGGCTAGCTTTTTGACTCTTCGAGCGAATGCTCTTTGAGTCGACGCCCGTCCTAAAGTGAAAAAATAAACAGATTACGAAGATCCATACTTCGTCCACATGAACTCCTGCAAAAATACTGCTCATTTTAAATCAGATGAGCCGGGATATACGACGTGGCCCGCAGCGCTGCAGTACCCCTGCCGACCAGGAGTGGCGCTGTGGCGCATTTCGTTCCTGAATTAGGTATAGAAACGTGTTAGCACGAAACCCGGCTTGAATGCCAACATTGCACCAAAAAAACAAGGCTTTCGGGTTGAGAGTCTCGTCGAATGTTTGAGCTCGGCCATCCCAGCAAGACCATTCGGAGGTCAGGCAGCATCGACCCGCTCAAATTACTCTGTTCAGTTTTTTTTCAAGGCCCGACAAAGACACCGGTGCGACAGAGACGAACTCTTCGCGGCGGCCAAGCCGACCACGGTGGGACATGCACGGTGTCTCCGACGGGAAACTGAAACGGCGGGTGTTTATCGCCATGGCTTTTTTTTCTTACGTTCGTTCACGTCGCCGGCCTTACTTCGGAGACCTCCTGTAGCTAACTGAAAGCCGAAAACAGAAAGCGATAAGTACAGGAGGCAAGAATGTAATTAGGGTTAGGTCAAACACACCGCTGGTTCAATGACGTTAGCCATGCGTTTATATAGGCTGCGTGACGTCACAAATGTATCCCGTAATGGCACCAAAAGGCCGCAACAAATTTAACCGTAATATGTTATAAACGCCGCCACCAAATCCGATTGGTACGCAATGGCACCGTCAAACTCCCAGTTTTGTTCTTAAGACAAATCGGTCATTTAATTTCAAGAGAAAACGCCAATAAAGACCAGCGCGCTATTTGGCATTTATGATTTCTTGACTTGCTAGGAATCTATTTCGCAATACACTCCCTTAATAATGTATCCGGAAGAATTAGTCAAAATTTTAATACAACTAAGCATTTTAATCCTCAGTGGGGGATCATCTTCCAACTATTCTCATTTACTTTGTAAACAATAGAAAGATCTCTTAGATATGCCAGTTCAAGTTTTTGCAAACTGAAAGCAAGGCATTTTTTGTCCCTTTCAAAAGAAGTTACTTTTAAAAGCTCATTTCAGCTTCCCAAAATGTCTTCAGGTTCACATCCAAGCCCTGGTCTCCAAAGAACAGCACAGTTTGGTGTGAAAAGAAACTCCCAGCTTAGTACAGAAGGTGTAAAAGAATGAAGTCATGACTCAAGACACTCAAAATTTTACCTTCCCCAGGCAACTCACAAAATAAGGTTTACAATGTTTGAAGTCTTTAATAGTTTGTCATAAATCACAATTAGAGTAGCATTTATTTTTATCAGTCAACAATGATATTGTCCATTTCAAAGGAAAGCTGTGCAGTAATTCCAAATATCTCTGGGAAACACAACCAGAACTGAGAAGATCATTTTAGCAGTTAACATAAAACTAGGATTTGAAAAGTTGGCCTATTGTCTGGGACATTTTGAAAAGGGAGAATAGGAATACTGAGATTTTAGACGACTACACAACTTGATGCTTGTCCTTAAATCTATACAAGATGATGGGCACAACATACTAACCCGTTATTTATTGTTTTGAGCAGAGTACGGTGTGATATCTCAGCAAACTGATGATTCAGCTAGAGGCGAAGGCACAAGGATGGAATCAGAGGATCATGGAGCCCAGAGGTCATCCTCAGGCCGTTCTAGAATAAACAGAGCAGCTTTGGGTGGAGGACTAGCTATTGACACCTTGCCAAACAACATGACACGTGTAGCGGTGAGTCCTGCACCACTGTGTTTTCACATGACTAATGGATTGATTCACTTATTATGTTTCATAATTTCACTTTGTTTTTGTTGGAGTTAAACACTGCCCTCTTTCGGAAAGTTTTATGTGCCTCTTTCCACTCTCTTCGAGAACCACATGAGAACATATCATTTAACTGAACCTTCTGTTCCATTGTGACCGGTGAACAGACACATTGTTAAAAAGTGTTATCTGTCTTTTTTGTTTGTTTGTTTGTGTTCTGTGTGGAAGGAGGATTCTGGCAAATATTACACATGGCGTATCTCTGGGCCTGAGGACCAGCGCACACGGGATCTATGGTTCGACATGAGTGACGCCCGGCATGGTCAAGTTCGAGTCCATGGCATTTTGTCAAATTCGTACAAACAGGCCTCAGTGAGTCTCACAGTGTGAAATACCCCACTGAATCAGAAAAAAATGGACTCCATGTTGTAATTTCTATTGCGCAGCAGAAATGGTTAGAATTGGATTCATGAAAGAATCATAAATGGACCCCCACCCTCTGTTTTATTGTGTGAAACAAACTATTACTGGTGCAGATGTTTATACGGTATGTGACTAATATACGCATGACAATGAGTTGGCCACACAGTTGCTCAGGAATTAAGTAACAATTACGTCAGACAAATTCTTCTTTGCATATATGATGGAAATACTGACAGAACAATGAATAATGTCAAAAGCAACCTCAACTGAGAATAGAGAAGGGGAGGAAAACCAAGAGGAAGTCCAGCTGATAGTCTGTCCTCAGCACTACATGTGAAGGGAAGTGGGATGAAAAAGTAAATCAGCGACTGATGTCACCATGTGGGAGACAGTAAACGATTCAAGTGGAGGAAGCCACAGGTCTGTCAGATGTATCAACACCTGCCCAGCCATGACCTGGTCTGTTCTACAATCTGTTCTTATCAAGTATCAACAATGATGAAAGATGCATTTATTTTGTGTTTTATGGTACAAAAAATGGACTCATGCAAATGTCAGTTACAAGGGATACAGCAAGGTCTTGCTTATCTTGCTGATCATGAGAAGGATAATTAAAATAGGTGTTGTCCATTTTAGTACATGTCCAATTTGTTTTGCCACATTGAATCCCTGTTACCTTTGTGAACTTCTACAAAGCCAAGTTTGCACAAACTTGACCAGAACTAGATTACCAAATAGTTGCATCACACTGTAAATTGAGCAATGTGGAAATGTGTTGTTTTGCAAAGATACAACGTATCAATGTAAGACGAAGTGATACGGCCCGCCCGGCTCAGTACAGCTAGGTGACAGAGCACTAGTTTTCCTGGTCATGATGTCCCTCCTTCAAGTCTGGGCACAATCTAATTCATATGCAAGGTTAATCATATACCTAACTAGATGTGAACTCTGTGGAGCTCATGTCTCCATGCTCATTAAGTGCATCCTACGAAATTGATTGAACTGTTGGCATTAGGATAAAACATTTAATGGGTTCTGTCTTCACCCCATTCTCCATGAGAATCAACCTGGCCTTTGCATAATCCATCATAAAAGAAGGGCTTATAGAACTATTAAAGACAGTTTTTTTTACTATTTCGAACAGAGGTCGCTCAAATTTAGATGAAATCCTCCTTGACCAGTGCTTTAAACCTCCACTATAATCAGCCTTGAAGTTTTTGCAAAGTCTTGTGAACAAACGGGTAAACCCACAGGCACCTTTTAAAAACTACCAACCATTATGCTGGATTTAAAATCAGAAGTGCGAATTGTGTTCTGGTAAATCATGTCCCTAAATAGAGATTAAGGTTGATCCTTCACTCATATATAAAGGCCCCTTTTGTTTCCTCTTTATGATGACAAATTACAATTCAAAATTGCTCTGTCCCATTCTCCTTGGTTGGGAAACGATTCGGGTTTTAGCATGACTTGAAAGAGCATTATGTCAGCAGACTGTCTTAATCTTCTTGGTTCTGTGTCGTATTGTTGAGTGACAAGTAATAGAACTGTATCACTACAGCTCCCTTCCTCATCTTTTTTTCTCTTTGCAGCTGGTTGCCCTGACATTTGACTTTCCTTTTTATGGACACAACTTGAGGCAGATTACCATAGCAACAGGAGGTACATTTTGATTTGGTAACAGATGCTTGAAGTAACCTTTTCTTGGAGAAGAACTGAGGATATCTGCTTTGCCACAAGTCTTACATATTTATCCATCTGCCCACCTCCAGGCTTCATCTTCACAGGGGACCTCAGTCACCGTATGCTGACCACAACACAGTATATTGCCCCTCTAATGGGTAATTTTGACCCAAGCTACTCCAAAGATTCCACAGTGCAATATATGGATACTGGTATGATTCCATTTGTTTTTACATGTCCTATAGTCCTTTAAATGTCTGGTTTTATTTCATACCCTGCATCACATTCACTGTTTTCAGGAGAGGTGTTTGTGGTCCAGTGGGAGCGGGTCAGAATTCCAGGCAAGGAGTCGGAGGGGGGCTTCACCTTTCAGGCGGCGCTATATAAAACAGGAAACATCGTATTTAGTTACAGAGATGTGAGAGGCACTTCTTCATTTTTTCATTCGCATACACATTGCTCTCCATTTTTTGTCATGCGTGGGCATTTCTGTTTCCCTCCAGATGCCACTGTCATTGGATGCAATTACTTCAGCTGAACATCCGGTGAAGGCTGGTTTGTCGGATGCCTTCATGGCGATAGCTCCATCCCCCCCGTCGTCAGGTTAGAAATTGTTTCCTTCTTGTTTTGTCAGATTTCTTTTTTAATATGATATTTAACCCACTGGTCTCCCACATACAGATGTACAACGCCAGACGATTTATGAGTACCACCGTATTGAGTTAGACACCAAAAAGATCACCAACTACTCTGCTGTTGAGTTCACTGCACTGCCCAGTAAGACATCAGCACCTATATCTCCCATCAGTACTGAAAACATTTGGAGTATAACCGGCCATAATTTCTTGCAATCTTCTGCTCAGCATGCTTGCAACACAACAGCTGCGAGCTCTGCCTGTCATCCAACAAAACCTCTGGCTGTAGTTGGTGTAATGTACTCCAGAGGTGAGTGGAGCACTCAGTGCTTGTTTTGTGTGGTCCTAAACCACATTCATGTGTACTGCATATATTTCAGGTGTTCGGATGGGATGGACCGGCACAGACAAGAGTGGCTGGACTATGGCTGCGCAGAGGAGGTATTGTCTGTCAAGAATTGACAAAGGTTGTTTTTTTATTATTATGCATTTATGCATGTCAAAATGTAAGTTCATATGCTCCCAATGGCCAGAGCAAAGGTGCAGTCTGTGAGGATTACTCTAGGAGTGACAGTTCTATTACACCCGAGACTGAGGATGTGACCTCCATTCCCACACTGCAAAATGGCTGCAAGCGTGATGGTAAGGATGACTCATTCTCCTGTCCCAACATTGGAAAATCAGCAATACTGGCATAGCATAAAAAAATAAATTGGACTGACATTTTAAAAATGGAAAATGTAGACGCTTAATGAAAATATGTACATTTTCTCATGTATGGAAATTTCCATATTTCTCTCAATTTACAGAGAATGTCAAACATCATACACTAAAGACAGGCAATGGTGAGCTACAGAGGTTATTAAGGGTGAACTTTGCATTTTTGTTTACTTTAGCAGCCTCTCTGGCCATAGGGGTCACTGTATTCCAGACTAAAGTCTTAATTTTTCAAGAGCAGCACAGCATGTGTCATGTCATTAAAATTTTCACCCATCTGGCCTGGGCTTGCTAGGGGAGGGGGTTCCCCCACTTTTCATAACCCAAATCCCCAAATAAACAAGCCAGAGACATGAGAAATGTTGCATGCATGCAGACTAACAGGCCAGTCTCAGCACATCCAACATAAACGATGCTCTTTGTTTATAAGAAAATTGTTAGCTAAAATCAGTTTTAAGCCAATAATTTAATCACACAAAATGAAAAGAAAATTGTGAGATGTCCAACATGGTGACTGATAAATGCTGTCTTAGCAACTTTGTGCGTAAATAAGGCTGCTGGGCCTCTGTTGCTGAGTGAAAGGAATTTTTTATTTGTTAAGATTTTGTTTAAAACCTAACCCAATGTCAGGCTTTGCTAAAACAAAATATACAAATACTGATGATGGCTCATTTACCATGGTAGGTTTAATAGAAACATCAGCATTATATCCACATGATCGCATTGTAATTTTGAGACTAATTGAGCCTAAAAAAGCAATTTTTAATGTGTCTTTGTCTTGGATACAGATGTTAAGAAAGATTCTTCCACTAAGAATGATGGATGGGTGAACACAGGTGTGATAGCTGGTATAGCAGCAGCTCTGGTGTTACTCTTGGCCATGATACTCGTGGCCTTTCTCATAAACTGCCAGCCGGCTGCATCACCACTCTATCTTATCCAGGTAAGCAAGCATTACAACCACGCCCAAACTTATTCTCAAAATAATTCATTGTTAAATGTTCTTTCTTTGATTCCCCCTAGCGACGCAAGAACTACTGGCCTTCCCTCAGGTTTCAAAAGAAACAGCCGGGCTACACAGAAGTGGAAGGAGAGGGCCACGATAAGGGCAGCATTGTTGAAACCGGGCCGTGTTGAGATCATGACCGGAAATTTGGAATCCCCCCGATGTTTGCATTGAAATGATTTCTCCAAACATTTACAGTTCCAAGCCAATTATATTATTTGTCACTTTGAAATTTGACTTGCGCCGCGCTGTATGTGTGCAGCCTGCAGGACATTTGGTAGGCCGTCTCACGGCTGCAGCATGGAAAGTAATCTACAGTTCTGTTGTTTAGAAGGGGAAGTAAAGACAGAAGTCTCTCAATCTAACAGTTCCGACCCCGCTCATGCTCATGAGCTGTCTTAGTGACCGCAAGGCCTTGGGGGCTGTTCAAACATTAGGGAGAAACTGATTTGAGCCTCCCCGCGCTGCAGTGACACACTGTTGCCTGTAGAGTTACAGGCAACAGTGTGTCTAACAAGTTACATTGTTAGATTCAACTAGCACTTGTTTGTTTCAAAGTTAAACATATTACCCTTACATTTCAAAGCAGTTCAGCAGTATAGCTGCAGATTGAAGCAGAATGATGTATGTTATTTTAGTTGCAATTACTTTCTTTATGACTTTATATGAATAAACTGGGCTCCCCCCCCACAAAAAAAACTCTCATGAACTGTGAAATGAATGTAAAACCCTGGACATCTTGACAACAGAAAAACATCAGGCATGTTCTGTCTTCCATAAAAAAATATGTATGTCCATGAATCTCACCTTGCTTGTTATTTTGAAAGTTATCCATCTGACTGCAACCAAACTGTTTTATTAAACTGCAAAAAGTATTTGTCGGTTCCTATTAAGTACTTCATCTTTTTACTATTCTTACTATTTTCACGTTTGTTCACCGGTGTGCATTGGCAAGATGCAAAAAAGCTGCTGCTCAACGGTCAGCAGGTGTCAGCCTAACCAAAGTAGACGTCAAATAGAAATCGCAGTGAACGTGGCAGATGTGCAAAATGTGATTCAGGAACACTTGTTTCATCCGACCCACACGTCCCCCATAAATAAATAAAAAATCCTCACAAGACTTGGCAAAAAGAGGAAGAGCAGTAAAAACAGACACGTAGAAAATTGACCTGGGTCGAACTACGTGGATTCATATGGCTGAAGAAGTGCTGAGATTGCGTTTAGCTAGGCTGGGATTTTCAAGCCATACCGTTGTTACAGGAATCTTGGATTAATACGTGCCATCCACAGATGTTGTGAGGTTAAATTATAATCCGAGTAAAAAGAGGGGCACCTCCCACACTGGCTGCCCTTTCTACTCGGGGACGAGCAATTGAGAGGAGGAAGGGAGGGGGGACGGCGGGAGCGCGATTTCCGTGTCTGGTTAGCGGACTGACAGCCAGCTGTGCGGCTCTAAAGACAACAACAACCTCCTGGATTTGCTGCCAGCAATCACTTCGGTGTCATTCCGCGGCTTGTTGTCGTATCCCGTAGCTATCTTTTTTAAAACGCGAAAACTCGTCAGTTTATACGTATAACCGGTATCATCGGCAAAATCCGTGCTAACTAGCTAGAAGAGCATTCCTCCAACATGAATCCGTTGTGTAGCAGATGTAAGCTAGTCGTCTACCCCACGGAAAAAGTGAATTGTCTGGACAAGGTAAGAATATGTTTATTTTTCCAATATCAGTTCATATTGTTCGTTTAAATGTAACCCCACACATATTTGTGAATTTCGTCTGTGCGGAAACTATTTTAGCTTGCCCCAAAATGACACCTTACACATTTTTTCTTTTTTGTGAATGAATTGCACACCCCAACAGCACAGGTATTTCGCTAGCTAGTCGAGCTAGCCGCTAGCTAACACGACGTCCGCATCGCTCAAAAATGAGTTTAGTGCAATTGGTAGTGTGTGGCTTGAAAGAGCAAATATTGCATTTATACGTTTTCGTCGTGGGGTAATGTGAGGTAGTGCTATTGATAACGTGTGAAGGAAAGACATCTCATTCTGGTCTGGGCCCGCCTGGCACCGCTGCTTTGAGGAAGGCTGATAACGTTGGCTAACACTTCACCCGGAAAAGTTGGTCCAAGCCAAATGGTTTAGCGTTGCCTGAGAAATGCATGTTTATTTAACGAATTCAGAGTTTACACTAGCATAGATGAATATAGACCGTTCGTCTGTCTTTTCTTGTGGAACCACTTCCGAGCGCAGCGTGGACAGATTTGTGTCGGTGTCCAATTCCCCCGGTTAATCCCAGACGGGGATGGATAATCGAGTCGCTTCAATTCGTACCAAGTCAAACGCAGCAGCCTAATCTCAGACCGAGGTGATAATCTCATCAATCGTATCCATTTGGACTTTGACATTGGACAGGAAACAGCGACCTAAGTCATAAGTGATGTAGGAAATTCACGTTTTCCAACTTTTCGGGTGGTCACAATGTGTGCACAGTGGAATTTCTCGAACGTTAGGCAGTAACTTTGAAATAAATGACCTACGAGTTGAAGCATGTCTGTAAGTCACTTCTCCCCAGCTGTGGGTGTGGTCTGTTTCAGGGCCACAGCGCTTCAGGCAAGTAGATAATTTGTCTAATGGACGTCTAAATGATCGCTGAAAATAAATCCCTGTCAAGACATACTTATCTGTCCAGATTGTCAGAAAAGGGAGGCAGACAAAGAGCCCATGCTGCACATTATCTTAAGTAACATCAATACCTGATTGGATTCATCACCACTCAGCTGTGTTGTGGGCTACAACATGACTAATGTTTTCCACAAATGCTAAGGTCGGGAATTTATTTATCTCACAAAAACCCTACTTTGTGCTCACGTTTACATGTTAAAAGGTGAGCCCAAAACTGCCACAAGTGCAGCTTGATTGACCGTGTAGCCTGAAGAGAGCATGGCACATTCCAGCAAACAGACACTCCTATAAAACGTGCTCTGTCAGAGGCCTGCTGTGCTGTCTGTCTCCCTACTCTGAACTCAGTGCAGGAGAGGAGCTGGCCTGTCGTCTGTCTTTGCTGCCATTCCGCATCAGCACTCAACCCTTCAGACACGCCAAAACAACCTCCCGTTTCCCTCCCCATGGCACACACTTCTTGTCCTTTTTTTACGCGAAAAGCAGACGAGACCGCATCTGCAGAAGGTTATTTTCCATATGTGTGCAAGGGTAGCACAGGTGAATGCAGCGAAATCAACGGTTTCTACCACCGCTGCAATGGTATTCTCAGCTCGCGATGAACAATTATACCTGACATTTTTTGTCTCATATTATATTCTGTGTAAGGACTGAGAAACAAAGGCTTGTTTGTCTTTCCAATTCACACTTTTCCTGTATAGCAAGGCTGGGCTCAACAATGACAGCATGCAGCTGAACACATGTAAAGACAGGAAGTGAATTTTGGTTTGGGCTCTTGTTGCTCGTGACTGGTTTCCTCTTCATACTGGTCTCCATTTAACGCCAGCAAAATGCTTATTGAAAGTAATGAGGACAGATGTCCATATTTAGTAGTTGAACCTGAGGGTGTGTCTGGCCCATGTCAGCTAAAATGGCTTGAGCTGAGGGTAGATTTTTGATCGAGACATGAAGCTCAAAACAAGGAAGTATGCCATTGTAGTTAGTATGAGATTCAATTTGGCAATCAAAAAAGCAGAGTAAGTTTCCTCCTTTGAAACTTTAAAAAATGTAATGTGTTAATTGAGACAAATGTGTCATAGCATCAAGTTGTAGTCCGTGTTGTTGGCCCTCTTTGTCCTACTTTGTTAAAACACATTCTAATCAATGTTGCGCTTTAAGTAAAGTTATACGGGATGAGCTTAAACTTAAATATTTTTTTCTGTAGGTCAATTTTAACTGGCTCTTGTCTCTGCTTTCTAGCTCTTGAATGTATTCCTAATTCCAAGGAAAAAGATGCAGGTTGATTTCTATGCAAAACTATGAGGCAGAAAGATGGTAGATAAATCCAGCATTTTTGTTTGTTTTTTTAACTACAGATGTGATTATCAATCATAAAGACATATTGAAAAAATCTTGTGATATAAAACCTTGAAATATTTTGTGTCCTGACAAGATTATTGAAGAGGTTACTTATTTTGTAGTTTGTGGTTTTACCTCTGGTTCACTTGCTCATCTTAAAGATATGTCCATCTTCAGGAAGCTTGAGTAAAGTTTTGTGTCATAGGTTCGCCTGTCTTACTTTGAACAGATGGCAATAAGATTTTACTTGAAAATGAGTGGTTACTCCTACAAGACAAAAAAAAGATACATTTCTAAAGATTGCCAGATGTCTGGGCCTGGTTGACTGGCTTGCTTACAATGAAGTTGTGGGAACTTTGCACTCTATCTGCATTGTTGTTTTATTGGCACATCTTGTTATATTTGACTTATTCGAACTTCAGTTCAGATGGGTTTTTCACAACCATAGAATTAACTGGTAACAGGGATTAAGGGTTAGCATATCATCGTACCCAGGTTGTCTATTTCTGCATTGCCTTAATTGTGTAATAGATGGAATCTGGAAACTGGTTATCACAATAACTACCAATATTCATATTTTTTTATCCATTCAACGAAGGCTTACAAAATTACCTTACATGTAGTCAGGGGTTTATAGTTTGTCTAAGGGAAAAATTGTCATATTGCGTATGCTTAACACTTTGCATGCAGTTGCTCTCTGGGCATCTACTAAGAAAGCTTTTCATCTGAACCCAGTTTTATGGAAATTGGCCACCTTGACTATATTTAGACAGACTATTTTCAGAGCTGATTCATGCAGTCTAAATGCCAAAAGAGGTGAGGAATATGTCCATTCATCACCAGTCATCTCCTTGTTAATGAGTCACAATTTAAAATGCACATTACATTCAGAAGCAGCTGAGCATCTATGTACTTCTCTTTATGTTTATTAAAGGAGGGAGGGGGGTTGCTTTTTAATCCACTCTAAATAAATCAATAAATACAAATAAGTCTTCAAGTTTCAATCAAGTTTACTAGTAAGTATCGGATTAAATGTTTTAACAAATTACCTAGACTGTGCTCATTTTAACTTCATATGCCCCTCAGGGATTTTTTTTTCTAATTGTAATTTCAGTGTGTGGATTACTACATTTTAGTTCGTGCTGTTATGGAATTGTGTCAAGTGCGTGGTGTACACTTGACACAGTTGTGGGAATGGTCTGTTCAAATCACCGTCTGTCGGCTTGCAAGCAGTAAAGCCCTTGGCACGGATAAAATGAAAGCCATCAGGTTGGCCAGTAATTAACCAATGTGGTTTGATGAGTTGGTTTCCTTTGTAGGTACTCTACCTTTAGGCGTGTTCTATATCGTGCAAATGTGTTTGCACTCACACTTGGGCTGAGCTTCTGTAATTGTCCTGTTTCTGTGTATGTGTGTGTGTGGGGTGCCATTATTGTGACATAGTTAATTGTGTCATAATGACTAATCTTTACTGTTGTCCATGATCTTAAATGTGTTGGTTGTGGTCAGTAGCCACTTATTTATATTAGAGTTATGAAACATTTCAGTAGATTCTCAAGGGAATTCCAAAAGTTCTGTGATAGTTGGGAACATTTTATGGTTACCAATATTAATGGACCATTTAGATTCATTTAACATGGACTAACCAATTTGTGTTTTATTTTTTCATAAAATACCGTATTCTTATTTAAACAGATTCATAAACAATATCAGCCACGTCAGAGCAAGTCGGAGCTAGTCTGGCATACCCATGCAAATCAGACCTGAAGTAGTGCGGTTCCACTGAAATCTGGCCAGATTTGCAGGGGGTGTTAATGGCTACAGAACCAGCTTTGCCTGTGGAAACAATCAGTTAGACCTACACCACTCATTGTAATGGAATGTTGGACGTAGCTTGACACAGACAACATGCTGCTACCAGATGCCATCAGAAGTTGCACTAACATAATTTTTCCTTTTTGAAAGCCTTAATTGCTCATTTTGGTCATCTTTTGAAATAGACATACAATCCAGGGTGTTCAATCCACTTATGTGGCAGAGTCCATCCACTGTTTGCAGAAATGCCACTGGTGTTGGCCTTTTTTTTTTCTTGGTATTAGCTATCTGCCAGCATTTGTATCAAGCAGTAACTGGCTGTGATTGATCGGTTACCTGTGAATCCCTTGCATATGAAACTAATGGAGGGGATTCAGATGGACATACAGTGTAAAATGCAATTTGGCTGCCCGTCACACTTAAACCATTGGTGGGAGTTCATGGTTTTATGATATCATTTATAACATTGCATACAATAATCTTCAATTCTTTGCTGACTGCCTGTGACACACACACACACAGACACACACACTCACTCACACAATCCTGCAGTAAAACTGCCTATGTTAAGCTTCCTGATAGTACATGGCTATTTTATCAGCCACCTTGCTCATCTTGCTGCTTGTTTGCCATTGCTTTTCTATATGTTCTCTGTCTTGTCTACTGCATGAATGGCTCCTGTTGCTGTTTATTTCCTAATTAAACATTGCATGATAATATTGAAAAGGAGGAAGTCAACATCACAAACTCAGTCATTGATCAATATTCTTTTTTAAATTCTCTTGTCTGGCTAAAATGTCTTCAGTTGGTGTCAGTTGTTCACTTTGGGTGAAAAGGAGACAAGAAAACGTTCAGCCATTGCTGCTGTTGATGATGAGATATTAACATATAAATAGTTATATATTGCCAAACTTATTCTACTACTTTTCTAAAAAGAACTGTTGGTAAATAATTGATAAATGACAATATGGCAAAAGCAGTGGTTTTACTTTCAACTTGAGAATTCTAGTTTTAACAGCTGGTGAGACACAAGTGAACTAATATCTTCCTGATTGGCTGGCCATTCTGAATATTTAAACAACATAGTACCTCTAGTGTCACAGGTAGTGGTTCGTCTGGCTTTGGGAGTTGCTGTGGATCTTTTCATGTCAATGTATAAACAATTACATAAAAAGAGTTATTGTTGCACTTGTTAAATGCTAAATTTGGTAGCATTTTGTTAACCATGTTGGGATGAGCGTTTCAAAAATTGCACAATTCAGCATTCACTGGAACCAGTTAGAGAAGCTGTTGAAATCTTGTATGATGATGGGTGCAAGATGATGCAGGTAAGACCAAGCAGAATTGAAAAAAAAATGACACGATCGTTTTCACAGAGGTCACTCAACCACAATTTAAATTTATATGTTTCTCGTTTGAACTGTGGTTAAAGTTAGTTAAAATGTAACAGGAATATAAATGAAAGTTTTGATTCCTGCATCTCTAATCTCATCAATGCATGTGGTGGAACTGAACTGATCTTTGGCATATATTGGCCCCTGCTTTCAAACATTAGGGAGTAATTTAATTATTACATCTTTTCAGTCAAATGATCATAAAGGTTAGGTTAACATGTTCCTGTGGTCCGACAGCCCAGAGCAGTAACATGTTCTGTCCATCTCACACACCAGTGCTGAGGAAGAAAGGGTTGCTTCAACATGCCAACAGTATGTTCCCTTCAGCCACTAACTGGATTGTCTTGTATCCAGCTATCGTTTGTATTACATTGCCTGCTTCTGATAATGCCCACATTTTACTCATTATGAATAGGAAGGCAAATATATTTCTAAAATCAAATTACCTTTTATATCATAAAAGCATGCAAAAAGCATGAGAAAATAACTTTTTAGATCAATGTCTGTCTGCCTAAAACAATAGTATTGTTATAATTGAAATATGAGTTTGTAAATTAAAATTGTATTGCTGTCTCCGCTGCTGGTAAGAGCAATTGTCGTTTACATCAAAATTTTTAATTTTTAAATGGACACGAATGAAATTATTTAATTGAATTGAATTTATCTTCAGGGTTTTATTTCCAGGCCGATTTACACTTGGTTTTCACAAAACGGAAGCTGTAAGGCTGAGTGAGCATATTTTTTTCCTCATGAGTGCAGCCTTGGCTCTTTGGATCTCTGCTGATTCTCACACATCATGCAATACAATACATAACTTACAGCACAAGCATACAATCAATATTCATTTTTATACACACAGACACACACATGGAAATGCATGCACACATGCCCTTGGGCTGCACTGATGGTGGGAGACAGTGTTGTTTTTTTAATGGGTATTTCTAGGGCTACATCTCTGCAGTGTCCTCATTTTCAATCTGACTGCCTGGTTGTCTTGGCATCAAAGAGCTGGGTTAACCTGCTGGAACACCAATTGTTGTTTATTTCACCTATTTATCTTCAATTCGGTTTCCCTATGCCTGTGCATTCACATTAAGATATAGTTGTAAATGATTACATCAAAAAAGAAATAACTTCAATTATTATAATGATCTCTTTGGATAGTCATTAAAATACGATTGTCCCTTTAGTATAAATTTGAGTAAGTATAAAAAAAAAATATACAAATAAAAAGAAGCTTCATAAATACCAGTATCCAGTACTGAGAAGAAATCAACACTGCATATCACCATTCAGAAGTAGTCAGATGAATTTTAGGGGCTAAAAAAAGAAACAAACTTAAAAGTGTTGTCACGCTGTCTAAGAGTTCTTGGTCCACTGGTTTTGTTTTCACAAAAAAGTGAGATATAACACAGCATAAAGCCTAACTCTCAGCACCAAAAATGGTTGAATGCTCTATCTGTCATGGTTTCATTTAGTGACTGAAGTGGAAAGTGGAGAACGTCCATCAGCTGTCAATGCTCCACTGTAACTGCCATAAAGAGTTAATAAGATGCCACACATGGGAGAGAAAGGAAGTTTTCACAACAATGTGATTTGCATAACCCTAATTGTCCTCGACAGCAAAGAAGTGAGATTCTCAGCTATTGCAACTGCATTTCGGATTCAAAAATGATTTTCACACACTGCCTCTAAGATGTTTCTGTCATTACATTCACCATCTAAACCTTCAGAACCTGTCCCTTTCACAGAGTTAACCAATTGTTCTTGTTAAACAGTAACGATATGAAGAAGCCTTTTGTTGTTCGAAAACTGACTGACCCAGGGATTATTACAGGATACAGCACCACCAGTGGATCTAACACCTCTGTGAAACATGGTGATGTGTCAGTTCAACATTGCCTTACCGTTTAACTTTAAATTGCTCAAGCCTCATCAACTCTACCAAGCCCAGTGTGTGATCATGGATTTGGATAATGGAAGATTTTAAATTCCATTAGGTCAGCCAGTGGTGTTTGTTTAGTTACAACGCTGTCCCAATGGATTACATTTGAGTGGGGACAATGTCAGATTACAGAAACTGTAGATATCATTAGGCAGTTCATACACTTGTTAAAATTAGTTTTCCCAATATCTTAATTTTGAATTTCTAATTGAGAGTCACAGCCTAGACCTTGAATACGTCACACACTTAGTATATTTAGAGAGGCTCACTTGAGATTTCTAGCCGTCATTCCCCACATTAAATGTGCCTTAGAAGTGTGTTAACAACTGCTGAGGGATGCATCTGGGAGGTCATGATCTACATTTTGATGGAGAAGGGATCATGTGGAATGTGGGTTAACTGGATGCAGCTCAAAGTGTGATCAACAGTTAAGGTCCACAGACATGTTCTCTCAATAGAACCTGGGTCAATATTTACCCTGGGAAGCAAAGTCTATTCTCAACGCAAATGCACACTGTAATCCTCACCATTTCCTTTTGCACTTCTTTATTCAGATTACACAATGATAGTTTATCCTTGGGTTTGTTGCAGGGTTGGGAACAGCTCATGGGAACTAAGAACAGGATGAGTGTAGCAGTGGAGAGTAGAATGCTGGGCTCCTGCACTTTAAGATGAAACAGATGTTATGCATGCAAAAATGGCAGCCACCACAGCTGCAAATCAGCTGAAGCTCCAGGAAATTGAATATGCCTGCAGTATTCTGTTGTTTCAAAAAGTTTGCAGTACTAGCCAGGAGAATGAAATGGGAGAGCAATGGAAAGTGTAACACTATGTGTCTATCTGTGACTCCCTCCGGCTTTGCTTTGGTTGTAGTGGGATAAGGAGTTTGAGGGCTTGGCCCAGTGTGTTTGGCTGTGGGTCACAACTCCACTGAGCATGGCTCAGGCCTGATTTCCACTGGGTGCCTTCTTCTACAATACTGGCTATAATGGCCCCATTCATCAGTGTGAAGCTGAATTTCCGTGCTAAAATAATCTCAAGACAAGGTACCTGTATGATTCATGAAGCATTGTTACATCACCATTTTGAACATAAGAATTATTGGGCGTGGATTGTGTGTGTGTGAAGAGCAATCAGAAAAAAGTGTTACTAGTCTGTGACTCTAAATGAGCATAATTTTGTTGAAACTTCGAAAATACATTTAATTTTCGATTTTCTTTTCCACACTGACTCCAAATCTTAGATAGACCAAGTAAGATTTGAGTTTCAGATTTTTTTAATTTTGTATGTTTCTTTAGAAGCTTACCATAGTTCACCGCTGTACATTTGTTTCGTTAATGAGGATAAAGATGTCATGCACACATCCATTTGCCTGCTGTCAGCACATACCACACTGGGTGGTCCATCACATCCAGTCAGAGATAGAGAAGTGTGTTTGATTACCCAACTGTAGCTTTCTGATAGTAATCTTCAACCTCATGTTGATTTATTGCCAGCTGGTTATAAGTATTTCAACATAAGTTACATTGGCCCATTGTGTCATTACAAGAAGGAATCCATGGAGTTTAAAGTGTGAATCTCAGACTTGCATGTGTTTTTAGTGTGAAAACCAACGATTTTGTGCTTTAAGTTTCTTAAGTTTCAGTTAGTACTTTGAAACATCCTTTTCCTTACTGTTTGTTTTCTACATGCATGCTCTGTGTGTGGGTAAACTGATTTAGAAAGCGATGAAGGAAAAAGAATGAGAGGGATGGCGGCGTGCCCTGAGGCCATGTTAAGGACTCCCTCTTTCTCTGCCTGCAATTCTGTCTTACTGTGTCTCTGCACTCCTCCCTTCCTTCCCTTTATGATAGCAGGAGCAGCCAGATCATTGCTTCACTCTCCGGCATTTTCTCTCTCTTGCCCACCCCCTCCCCTGTTTGCTCTCCTTCATGCTCTCTCGATCTCCTTCCTTTCATGTTTCCTCCCTCTATCCAGTTTTCACCAATCCACCCTCCCTCAATCCCTCTTTGAACCCTTAGGCTGCAGATCAGCCCAGTGCCAGGAGAGAGAGAGTGACAGTTAAAGGGCTAGTTGGTTGTTGGGAGAGGGAGATAGAAACATCTTGTTGGGATGCATGGAGGAGTTGCAATCAAGTGCAGGCATGCAACGATGAACAGATGGACAGTGTGTTTTTGTGCAGTCTTTTGGGGGCATATGTAGCTGCTAAATTGATCACAATATAATGTCTTCTTTCAGTCACCATTGACCTTCTCAAATAAGGGAGTGTATGCTGGAAAACTGGTCTGTTGTCTTCAGTTAGAAATATTATCATGCATTTTTTTTTCACTCCATGCTTTTTCAGCTGTTGTGTCATATGTCAGTGATGCAGGTAAATAATATATCACTTTGCATTTACTGCATGCCTAAATACCTGTAAAGAAAAATATCAAATTATTTGACCAAATTTCATATATCTATTAAGAGCCATTACATATGGTTGGAGTGTGTGTTTTTTTTTTTTTTTCATTCAGAAAAATAAAAGCAGATTTTTTTTTCCAATTGGAGTTGAGTCTCAAGTTAGTATTAAGACATTACCTCAGCTTTCTTAACAAAGCCTGTGTGGAAATGATTACAAATTCAAGAACAAAAACATTTAAAAAAAATCTTTCATCTGTTTCAAAGTCCACAAGATGATCCTTCATAATGTTCAGATACATCACAGAAGATGCACAATCAAATTATCAATTTCCAGTGTTTTAAGACTCATCCTCAATCTTAAAAATTGGTTGGCCTCATTTATAAATAGCCTGTCAACAAAAATGGGAGAGCATAGTTTCCTATAAGGTCTTTTCACAAGGTCTGTTTAATTATCTCTATTGTAGCTCATATTGTCTAAATGATTGGAAGGTGGAGAGATCTCCCGTTATCTAGGATCACAGGACCAGTATTTGAGATACAAGTAAAATAATAGTTTGCAAATGTGGTGCCACCAGATTAGCTACCAGTCAGTTATGACCTAATGCTCCACATATAGTTAGCTATTTATATTTCCCAATAGAGTAGTATGAATTGCAAACATAAGTAGAAGTTTCCTTTACTCCCCACTGCTATCATATGTAGGTATTGAGTGGTTTCACACACTTCAACAGCCATTGCAACAGGCACTTCGTGGAATCACACGGGGAGTTAAAATCAGTTTCTAAGTGACTCATGCACATTTTATTTTGTGCTAGATGGATGGGTGTTTTTCAGCTTGCTACATGTGATCTTGTTTTTCTGTGTTTCTGATAGTACTGGCATAAAGGATGCTTCAGCTGCGAGGTCTGCAAAATGACTCTAAACATGAAGAATTACAAAGGCTTCGAGAAGAGACCATACTGCAATGCGTAAGTTGTCACTGTCTGTTAGTTCACATGTCTTATGTTGCGTAATCATGTTGTCCACCCCAAGTTCCGCACATCTATCCAAAGGCCCAAAACTCCAAATGTATGTAGGTTGCTACCCAACTATGGCCCCTTTCTCCCTCCTCTGCTGTTTATCTGTGACTATTCTAGCTGCCCCCTCACAGAAAAAAAGGCCTATATGTGGTGTGGGAAAGTGGCTCCCTCCCTCCACAGTGGTGAGAGGATGGGGGGATATCAACAAAGGAAATTCCTAAAGTTCCTCTACAGTGACACAGGCAGGCACATTGATAACTAGCATGTCCTCTCATGCTTCACTACATAGTCACACCCTAAATGCTCATCGGGAATCTGTGGAATCCCTCCCTCCCCTTATTCTTACTGCTTTTCTCCTCCTGTGTGTAAATTGTGTTTCTTAAAGGCAGGTCAGATAGAAAGCAGTGTTTCATGTCTCGTCAAGTTCCTGTTCATTTTTCCTGAAAACCATTCATTTGCCAGCAAAATAAATCAAGTGATCTCATTCTTGTTTCGTTCTTTTCTTCTCCAGTGGAAACAGTGTTGTTATGCTAGCTTGCTGTCTGCTGCTTTTTGTATGTATCGCTCTCATCTGTGATACATAAAAGTCACCAAATTTTCTCTTATTGATGGATAATAATCAAATTACACTTGATTTGGTTTTCTTCTCTTTCATATGAGAAGTGGTCTAACTTTAAAATTTTCAATGTATTTTACTCTGTATAGACCTTGCATTTTCCTTTCTCTTTGCCCTGTAGGTCCTTCACCCAAACTGAGCATTGAACAGAGTAAAATTGTTTCACTGCAATCACCCAGTGTTGGTTTGGAGTGTTTTTGCTGCCTGTGCTTATTGGCTGGCTAGTTAACATTTACTCCTTTGAGACAACACTGTTGTGCAGTATTTCAAGACTGACTGGGATTTAACAGATTTTCTTTTGGGCTATATATCCATGAAGTATAGTCACACTGATGGTAACTGCCTATTCTCTCTCTTGCCTCAATAGTTTTGAGTATGAAACCTCATAGTTGAATCTTATCAAATCTACTGAAAACTATTATTTGCTATCAGATGGGGAATGTAACAATAATTTGTCAAAGGTTTTTGCTGCAGCATTATAAATAGAAGAGACAGTTATCTTCATAAAGTCTTAATAGCTGTGGAAAGCTCAACCATTGTTCCTTGATCAAATAATAAACATTACTACTTAACGCTGCAATACAAGGCAAGCTAAAAGCTTTTAACAGATTAATTTCAAACACCACTAATCACAAGATTCCGTGTCAACCCATGGTAAGCGTGTGGGTGTAAAAGTACATCTGCAAAGGGGGCTATTTTTTTATGTATGGTAATTTGATTACTTTCAGTAGAAGTCAACAGTGTATCATCATACAACTCCAGACTTGTGTAATAGATTTGGTTAGTTTTAAACCACTCTAGCCATATAAAAGACATGTAATTGGCCCATTTGCTTGACAAGAAAAACAGTTTCCACTACTAATTGTAAAAATGGCACTGTTTACATGCCCAAGAGAGACAGTGTTCCAGTAAGCTTGTATGAAGTGTGCAATTACATTGAAACTAGAGCAGCTAAATGGAATTAGGTTGCACAGATGTATTTATTTTCTTCATTTGGGATAGAACTTTCCAAAATCTTTGGATATTAAATGCAACAGATGTTGCTCTTTTCTAGAGAGATCACTGGTGTGCCCTTAAAATATGAACTCCAGTTCCAGTATGTGAATGAATCATTTGAATTTAGCCTTGAACTATACAGTCTATTTGAAAAATGGTAGCATAGGTTTTCAACTGTGATTATGGCCTGGCCATTCGCTGGGGGGGGGGGGGGGGTCACGTCACCACATTCGAAACCCCCTTATACAATATTGATATTTATCAAAGGTCACCACAAATATTAAAATCAGCATTTTTCCTATTCATTCCATCATGACAAAGGGAGGTGGTAGAACTCATACCTTCTCTGAATTAAAAATATAAAAGAAATAGAGAATAGTATTTAATCACAATATGTTTGATTTTTCTTTAAAAAAAAACACAAAAGGATGTCATAGTTCAATGACAAATGATATTTGTTGATTTGATGTATTGTCCTGTCCTAATTGTGATTATCAATGTTTCTATGTTGAAATCACCAGCAGTCCAATATCAATTTCATGACACTTGGGTTTGTGCATGTTGACCGTTTTTATATGTTCATTGTGTGTGTAGACTAGATATGACTGACCGCCTGAATCAAGCATTTCAAAAGGAGGTCAATTGAAACCAACCCTTATTAATACAAAATAAAAGACAGAGGTGAGAGTTATGGGCTCAACCTGAGGGTAGGTAGGGTAGATGTGAGCCAGTCATAATCACAGCGCTCACTGTCCTGACATCCCCTGCCTCCCTGGTTCCCCACAAGGAGCAAGGCCCTTTAGAGACTGTTTATTATGCTTCTTTCTGTTTGTTTAAAACAACGATTGTAGGAGTAAATATCATTAGTTGGAATGCCTCTCGCTGCAGGAAAGGAATGCTGCTGCTGCTGCTAATATTGCTGCTGTTCTGTGAAATAAGCACTTTATTGTTGCAACTCAATATTTGTCTGTAAGACTTGACATAGGCTTTGTTTGTTTTCACTTTATTAATACCAACCTGTACCCTGAGAATTCCCATCCCTGATTAGATGCTGGAGTCACAGGGGGATTGTGGGAGATTCACAAGGGCTGATAAGAGAATCAAAAATATCCACTAGTGCCCCTTCAGGATGTTGGACCCACTCATAAGATGATGTTTAAATAACATTTCATTATTTAGAAATGAATGTCCTTTTGTTCAAATTTAGATTGTCTTAAGCTTGTGTTTTTGTTTGTATTGTTGGATACCTTTTTTCGGTTTTCCATGTTTGTGTTTAATGTCATTTGTTGTTATGCCATTTGAACATTTTATAATCCAATCATAATTTCAACAACTGTAATATTGTGACAGTAGTTTGCACACTGCTGGCTGATTTTGTCAGGGAATTATGTTACATGTTGAATATAAACAGGCATTGTCGAGTATTAATTTACCTCTAAGACATATATTTCATGGTATGATGGATTCTTTCTGTCAGGTCAGCAGATATATCCTATGGTGAAGTGTCTTTTATTGCTACTGCCACTTACATATTCTTGAATGATTTGTACCATCAAATTTGTGTCATGATTCTCACAATTAATACTCAAAATGCATTGATTTTTCTTTTTTTTCCGAAACCAAAATATGTCGAAGTAAATAAATGGTTCTCTTGAATGATGCATTACACCATTTCCAGGTCTCACAGGGCCAAGTCAGCCTCAACATCTCCTGGTCCCAGTATGCAAACAGCTCTCCCCTCCTGCACAGTAGGCTGTGCGCGCGTGTGTTTGTGTGTGTGTTTGTTTTTGTGTCAATTCATTATTGCACATTCAAAGCCCCAACACCCATTCTACTTAGCTGTTCCTGCCCTCCATTTTGATCACTCCCTCTTTACCGTTCACTGGGCTAGTTTGTGCATGTGTCACCCATCCTGATCTGTGACTTACATGATGTTGTTATACAACCTGATGGAGTAGAGCATTCTTGAGAGTTGCTTCCACAAGCGGGCATGAAAATATCAGCATGGTTTGCGCAAATACATTCAAACTATATTACTGAGTTACCAAGCTGTCTGTTAAACAATGTGCTGACCTATAAGTTAGAGGGACACATTGATGACAAGAAAGCTGTTAACACTAATGCAACCGGAGGGTGTGTGTCTTAAATACACAGCCCATCCTTCTAACAAGCAGGGGTTTTCATTCCCAGCCTTTCCCTCATAAAGGAAGCGTGTTCCACCACAATCCAGAAACGCCCCAGAAAAATGAATAGATAGTTGTCTCCTAAATATAGTATGGCACATCGCCAAGAAAATTGGACTCACTTTTGATATTAGGTAAACAGAGCAGTCTTATTTGCATTGTCAGGGCAGCTATTTCTTTTGCCTATCATGATATTCATACACTTAAAATGGGTATTAGCTAGTGCTAGCATCAGTCTGCATGCATTTTCAGCATTTTGGAAGGATTCAATTAGGGATCAAGTGCTTAGTCTTCTTTTTTATCACAGAGCTTGGATTTCAAAAAACTTCTGCTCTTTTCAAATCCAGTTGCATTTATTTCCCACTTCACACTCTTTCAAATTGGTTCTGTGGGTTTCTTTTAAGTGGGTCATATGTCTCTTTTTTAATAGTTCTTTTCTGTGAAATTCATCAGCCACAAGCCTTTATTTTTATTTTTTTTACAGCACAACAGGGTGGATGCTAAGTCAATTTGTTTATCATGTTGTCAAGGAAACTGTAAACTGACTTCTTAAATGGAATACCCACAGACACATATGACTGGTTGAAGATTTTTGAGGTCGCCCACTATCCCGGGGCAGGCTGGGAACTGCAGTCCTTATGGGTTTTTAATAGGCTGTGAGAGCTCTTCCATTCCTGGTGGATTTAAGCCTGTATTTCAGCAGCCTGAGGGACCACACTTATTATTTGTAGAGCAGAAGGCTACTTGTACCTCAAAATCTTGAGCGTATTCAAAACTGATTGATGTCTTGTGCACAGAATGCACTGATAATGTTTTTGTGGCAATCACTAAGCAAGCGTGTGAGAAATGGCTTTTGGAAAGATGCTTCGTGCCACATGCATGTCTGCATGGACACGGTGTGTATTTATGTGTTTATGCCGTGTGCGTGTGCGTGTGTGTGTGTGTGTGTGTGTGTGTGTGTGTGTGTGTGTGTGTGTGTGTGTGTGTGTGTGTGTGTGTGTGTGTGTGTGTGTGTGTGTGTGTGTGTGTGTGTGTGTGTGTGTGTGTGTGTGTGTGTGTGTGTGTGTGTGTGTGTGTGTGTGGTCAAAATATTTCTCTCCTAGGAGATTGGGTGGTTATGGGTCTGCCGCTATCCGCAAAACAACCAGAATTCATCAGTAAAAGAGACTCGTCCTCATGGTCCACCAAAAGGGGCTGCTCATATCATCATTCCCTCTTGCCCCCTGTCATTTGGCCCCGTTGCTGTGTCTATAGCATGCTCTTCCTTCTCCTATTGGACTTTTAATAGCTTGTCCCACTTGCTATGAATCGACTCAAAAACTCTGTAACTTTAAGGCTCTCATCCCCTCACGCTGCCCCTGCATCACTTCCTCCTTCTCAGACTACCTTGGCTCCCACTGACAGAACGCTGTGTTATACTGACATACCTTTTGTCTTCAGGGGCTCCTAACTCAACCTCAGGACCACCTTGAATAACAAACATCCCCACTGTGGGGCCACAAATTTGCACACTGCTTGGGTTATGCTGTTTCTGTCTCCTGAAGTCAAGGCTTTAGCATCACTGTGAGATTCTGAGAAAAGCCTTGCATCTGTCTCTGTGTGTTTATACACTGCACTGACATTCTCCTCTGTTCTGTTTCCCCATACAGACACTACCCCAAGACAAACTTCACCTGTGTGGCTGACACTCCAGAGAACATCCGTCTCAAACAGCAGAGCAAGATGCAGAGCAATGTAATACCTCAAGCCCGTAACTACTCGTAGTTTTTGTTACTAAACATACACATACAGATTACTCACAGACGTCCAGTGTTCTTGAAAGAAGACCGTTCATGGATATGCTTTATTTGAAAGCCCTCCCTCGTGACCAACCCCAAGAATGCATCATTAGTGTTTAAAGATAATCACGTTCATGAGCCTGATGCAGGTCCGGGTGATGTGGCTGTAATAGTGACACCCTTGCCAGGCTGAATGTCCCAGGGTGTAGTTTTGTATTTTTGCCAACAGTGGCTTGACACAACTTCTATCACATGGGGCTTTGGTTTAGAATCTACCCTTTACCCACTTCATGAAAAAAACTGTGATAAAAGCCCTTTTTTTTCTTCCCCAACTGGCCTGTCATCCATCTTGTTTCAGTTTGCTTTAGATGTTAACACCAGAAATAAAATCACTTAGCATGTAAGCTGCCCGCGTTACAAGCTCAGCCTAGTCCACCAGCAAGTCATTCAGAGAGTATACTGACAAAAAAGCACCCGTTTCTCAATCCGTTTCAGACATAAGCCTTTCTGATACACTAAAGACCTTTTCAGTGGTAGAATTTTGGAGAGGGCAATGCCTTCTAGTCTGATTTAAGGTCTTACTGAAAAGTCAGGAAAGCAGTGTTGCATTTTAAGTAGAAATGACCTAATTAAAAAAAATGCTATTGATGCTCAGCACTGGGGAGTCTTTGTTAGGGCTCCGTACATTTTCACTGATTGAGAGCAAACAGAACTGAATATACAGAGTTCTTGCACATGATGGGGGCCAAACTCTTTTGGATTCAAGAGGTTTTCTTTGTGAAGCAATTGTTGCACAATGTGAAGGCTCATCCCAGAATTTATTGTGAGCTGTTTTGATTTGTGTTTGGGTGTGAAAACTTTTGCATTGTGTTAATGCATGTTTATTCTTCTAGATGCTATTTTTTAGCCCTTGGCATGATGAATACATTTGGAGATAAATGCTGTGGCATATGATGACAATTCAGTTTCTCACATAATGCCCTCCCAGATTGTCATTGATATTGCTCTGGAATGTCCCTGTGTAAGAACAGGAAATACGTCTGGCTGTTCCCGCAGAGGCTAAAATCACAAAGACCCAAATATACTCTCAGATCAAGGAGGAGGGAAAAAAAAACTCATCAGACCAAAATATCCGTCTTAACTGGGCCACATGTTACTGCTTTACTAAAAAAGCTCTGATAAAGAGGCAGGGAGAGTTGAACTCAGAAATGGACTTTGAACAGCATTCTCACTTGAACTCCATGCACTCCCTGCACTGAGAGACCGTATAAGAAAATCCATCCATCCATCCATCCATCCATCCATCCATCCATCCATCCATCCATCCATCCATCCATCCATCCATCCATCCATCCATCCATCCATCCATCCATCCATCCATCCATCCATCCTTCGATTGTTTACTGCTTCTACTACTCAGGGTCGCGGGGATGCTGGAGCCTATCCCAGCTACCATTGGGGCGAAAGGTGGGGTACACCCTGGTGTTGCACATCAGGGCAATTTTTCCAATTAACCTGCTAAATGTTTTTGGATTGTGGGATGAAACCAGAGAACCCTTGTAGACACTGGAAGAACATGCAAACTCAACACAGAAACACCTCCTGGAATTCAACTAGGGTGACTGATGCTGTGAGACCAAAGCACTCAGTGTCGACCCCTGTATAAGGAAATATAAAATAAATTACTTGTGTGTGTGTGTGTGTGTGCGTGTGTGTGTCTTTAGTGAGCGTCTTGATTGGGGTTAGTGGTCATATAGGGGGCGGGATCACTGATAGATTGAGGGACAGATGGTGTTTTTCTACATGGATGTATCTTTTTGAGCCCCCCCGACACACACAAACCAACTACACACCAAAGAGAGAAATTATTAAAGGGTTGTCATGAACACTGAAGAAAGAAATGGATCATTAGAGCCCCCAAAAGACATTGAACTATCATTCATGTATTCATGTGCTCATGATTAAAGACTGGAGATCTTTGATGTTCTCTTTCTCCTCTCAGAATCACTTATCAGTGCTATCACAGGAAGCTGTGATTTCATAACAACATACCTCCAAACCTTTTATAGGTGGTAGACTGATGAGAAATTTGCACCATGAAGCTAATGAAATCTTGTGAATGAAGCCAGTAGTGCTTCTAGTCAACCAGGCTACTGTCAAGGGAGGGAAAATTTACAAATAAAACAAGACACTTTTTATGAGAAGACTATCATTAAAATAAAAATTGTTATGTTTTTAATAACATATTTAGCATATTGTAAAATTGCTTTATCTGCAAATGCACGTCGCCTTGACACGTACAATTCCCTTTGTTTCTCAGAGATTAAAATATCTGGACAGCAAACGTCCCCAATTCATTGTGTCATGTCAAAATAATGCAGATCAAGTAAAGAAAATTGCATTTCAAGCAAAAAGAAACATGATTTGGTAGCCAAATTAACTGTCTCTTTAAAAGGACACACAATTTGGCTTTCTCTTCAATTACATAATATCTGGACTGCAATTTGTTTTTTAACTTTCTATGAGAATACACTGAGATTTTCAGATGAATAGAAACCGTTTAACCTGATTAATTTTTAACAACCATAGAAATGCTAGAGTTAACATGGGCCTCTCACTGTGAGGAGGATGTGCTATCAGTGTTGCAGACCAATGAATGCGTCCATGTAAGAGTAGGGAACTTGTCTGAGGAGAACTATTGCTCTTTAATGGCATACTATTGCCTGTGCATTGCCACTGGAAACCGATTGCTTTGAGAGCTTGATAGTGGTTTGTCACACCTCATTACAGGACTGTGGCGGAAAACAGAAACAAGTTGGAGGGAAAGAGAAATAGAGAGGAAAGCGAATTGAGGAGGAGGGAAAGGGGGGCAATGAGGCGTGCACAAGTGCAAGGAAAAGAGGAAAATACAGGAAACCACCATCACAGAAGGAGTGTAAGAGAGCAAGATAAAAGTAAAACAAAACCCCCATGGAAAAAAAGCAATAGGAATGCAAACAGAAGCCATGATTATCTAGGGAAAGTGCTCCGGTCAAGTCTGTGGGACAAATCTGTCACTGCTGAAGCAGTAAAACATGAATGAATAAGAAGGGAGCGCATAGAGAGAGGCTTGTGGGTGGGGATGGAAAGGAGACAGATGATTGGTGTAGAGGTGCTGTTGCATAGACTCCAAAAGACAAAGGAGGTAGAGTGAGAAATAAAAATAGGGGGAAGGATCATACGTGAGGGATTGGGGGGTAACGGGAATGAAGGACAAATACGGGCTGGGGCTGTATTGGTCTTCTTGACTTATCTTCGCAAGCAGGCTTGAGAGTGGTGTATAATTTCACACAGTCAGAATCAGACATCGTTTTAATTTCATTTATCAGGGGAATTTACACCACGGATGACTGTAGATATGAGCATCTGACACTGCGTCATACAACACACACACACACACACACACACACACACGATCGCTATGAGTCACTATACCGCTGTGTCATCACAGGAAAGATGAGAGGAGGACCGGTCAGCACTCTTGTTTGGCAGTGATAGGCATTATGTGGACTTTAGGGGAGGCAGAGCTTTGTTTCCTGGTAAAGGATTGACCAAGTAGGCGCCTCTATTGGAGCTTGTGCAGGAAATCTGTAATTCACACAGGGGCAGGAACAGGGCTTCATGGCAGGGAAATGGAATGACATGATTTGTCATTGTGAAATGACAAGGAGGAATGTCTAAATATGTAGGTTTTGATAAAAAAAGAATAAAAAATAAGTGTGCACTTGGCTGCGAGCCTCTGGCCTGTAATATGGTTTACGTGAGGGTTTAAGTTGTTTTTTATTTTTATTTTTTCTTCCTTGCTAGCCACAGGGCTGCAGTGAGGTAAATCTCCATGCATTGCAATCTCTGATAGGCATCTAAAGCTGCATGGGCTGGACATTTCCTCTTCTGCCCTTAGGGTCAGGAGAGGCTGGAAATGCTTTCTTTTTTATAATTCAAACACACACACAAACTTGTCATTTGCTACCTCTCATTTTGACCATATATGGTAACCAGCATATCCTTTCTGTAAGGCTTTCACTCTCCCCAGCAAACAGGAAGAGAACTTCACCACAAAAGATTAGGCAATAAACACAGGGTCAGCAGACATACTGATTACTTGGACCTGAGTTTTATTTTTGCCCATGAATCAAAGAATTTCCACTTTGCTGGGTATCTGTTTAAAAAAAAACACAAAAATCTCCCCTTTATGTAGGGAGAATGTCACTTTACTTGGACATTAGATTGATAGTAAATTGAGAGACTTGAGGATGCAAAGGAATTCTTCAATTACTGCAGGGACTGAGCCATTTGAGCAGACCTGTGTATAAGATCAGGCAGTCAGTTTCTTTTCAAGCAATCAAAAAGAAAAGGTGAATTCATTTCCCCTTGTAATTATATATTTGTCAGCATCTGGGTCAGAAGAGCAATAAATATTCTTTGGCATCAATTTAATTTTCTGATATTTCCTGTCTAATCTTTAATGTTTTGTTTTTTTCTTTCCACACAGGTTCTCTACAGGGAGGACTTTGAGAAGAATAAAGGGAAAGGTTTCCATGTGGTCACAGACACGCCAGAGTTGCAGAGAATTAAGCGATCGCAGGACCAAATAAGCAACGTAAGTGGTGGCCACTGAATGACTTTCACAATTTCTTTATGTATGTCTGTCATTAGAATTATTAAAACTCTGCCGTGTATGATTTTTAAACACATAGGATGTCTTGGGCAGGGGTGACTCACAAAAAGTCTGTATTTGTTATATGTTTTTGTGACCAAGATCTCCACTTTTCTGAGCTAAAAAACAAAACCTGTGCATATAGAGCATGTGCCAAAAGAGGCCGTAATATTTTGGAGCAACCACACAAACAAATGAAAACAATTCCATTTTCAAATGTATTTATTCTTAAAATAACCTTGCAGCAAGAATAAAAAGCACACATTTGGAGGGGACAAAGCAAAGCCTTAATTGTTTCATGGCTTTTTATCAAAGATTTCCGAAAGCCTACAGACCAATGTGTTTCAAGTAATCCTTGGGAAGTGTGCAGATGTGACTGTGTGTGATTATTACAGAGCGAATGCATGAACTGCGCGGTCTTTCATTATACTATGTCGCCTCCTTAGGTTTATTTTTCAAAAGTAATGTTGTGTTTTCCAGCAAAGGGGAAGACCCTCAAACTTTTTAATTTGCGATCCCAAAGCGCACGATTCCTGTTTGTACGATCGAGGACCCACACAGGACTCATAGCCTATAATTTCATATCTTGTCTTTTTATTTTTTCACCATGGCCTTGGTGGAGGCCTGCACTCTTGTCTGCCACTTCAGTTTCTGGAGCATCTTTCATCTGCCCAATCATTTTCCACATCATTCATTCTCCCCCACTCTCCTCCTGCCCTCGGCAATGCCTCATGATATAGTATTTCTCTGTTGTCAAAAAAAAAAAAAAAAAAAATTGCAATGAAAATGCGTGTTCTATTTACCATGTGTTCTCTTACTACTCAGGACTGCTTTTAAGGCACTTTCCACCTATTTGAAACCCGTTCACACACCAAACGCACGCCAATGTGAATAACCAGCCCTGTTGATTGCATAATTAGTGTGGACGGTAAATTGTAATTGCTGCTTGCATTTGGTTAAAGATCTTGCATGTCTGAGATCAAGGACACGCTTGAGCCAGAAAAAGAAACACATTTATTACATATAGCTGCGGGTGTACAAATACACACACACACACACACACACACACACACACACACAAGCCATGTCAAGCTAGCAAGTGCCGTTTTGGTGGACTAGATATCAGGGTTATGGCAGAATCTCTTCGGCATGATAAACAAGACATCTGCTCATAATCAACGCATCAAAGTGGATCATGGGGAGCCACTCCGGATTCAATACTGCACCCCCCTCTTTGGACACAAGAAACAAAGCAGAGAATGCAACATTCTAACTCCTCACCTGTCCCACCCTCTTCCTCTTGTTTCTTCCGTTCTTGTCTCCTTGTCAAGCAGCAAAGATTGACATGTAGCATTTGGGGTGGGGGTGGGGTTGGGGGTTCTGGTTCAGCAGGAGCTTCCAGTAAATACTCACTCGCACACACACACACACACGCACGCCATCTGTTCGATTTACTCCTTCAAAACAAACAAAAATAATCTCACTCACACACACACACTCTCGCTTAGCATATTGCACTTGAGAACACTGGCTGTGTTTTCTCACTGTCCCTGCACAAACACTCAGTCATCCCATCGGGTCTCTGACACTCTCCTCGCAGAAAGCCGCCAGCACACAGGGCTCTTTGATAGGCGCCGCAGGCCACAACAGCATCATGGTTGTAAAGTTCGACCACGACACTGTGAATCAGTCCGGTTGCAGTCTGGTAATAAGGGGCATTTTGTGCAGTCGTAGAGCAGTCACTCATTCTCTGGTTCATCACAGCGGAGTGAGTTTATCTTCTGACGATGGCACTTGTCTTTGTCACACTGACAGAGCAGGTTCTGAGTAATTGTACCAAAAACTGCTGGTCACATGCCTCCTACTTCTACATACCACAAATACTTCAATGAAATTCCAAACATTTCCTAAGAAATCATGCAATTGTATGTAAGGTCTTCGTCATCTGATTCCTTTTTTATCTCCTCAATTGTGCCACCTCATTCTCACCACAGTGACGATGAAGCACCAAGTCAAATGTCTTCTTTTTTTATCTCTTAACCCGTTCTTTGTGATGTATCAGCAAGGGTTGCTATGCAACCCTGAGCTCGTGCTACTTCCGGCCGCTGAGTTGTCACATCCTCTCCACATCAAGTTGCCTCCCTGAGCTGCTGCACTTTGCCTGCCCCACCTATAACAGCAAATAGTGGGGTGCCTGAGAGCAAGTGGGAGACATCTGGTGGATGGAAAAGTAACTACATGTGACAGTTTTCAGAATGAGATTTGGTCATTTGACAATGTTTTTTGTTTTGCTTGGGTTTTTTCGTCTCCACAGATCAAGTATCATGAGGAGTTTGAGAAGAGGAAGATGGGGGGAGAGGCCCCACCATGCAACCCTGCCCCAGGTACTGCAAATGGCACACAGTACACGTACAATCAGTGAACATCTTGTCAGATATCATATGATCATCTGAAGGCCTTTTTTGTCACTAGAAATTGACCTATAGTTTTATTTATAAAATATAGACTATTAAATATTTAGTTCCCACCAATCCAACAACCCGCACATTGGAATCTATTGTCTGTCTGCCTAAATAGTAGACTTTCTATTATCCTTTTGCCCATTGAATGATTTAAGGGATCTAAATCAGCACTGGGATTCTGCTAATTGATAACAAGGTGCTTGGAATTGGGCGTGGTCTCACTGGAAATTCAACTCAAGTGGTGAGCAGGCGAACAAAATACTGGTAGATACAAAGAGACAGTGTTTGTAAAAGGCACATAAATGGTAGGTTAAGATATTTATTGATATTGATGAACCGGAGGGTTGAAAGTGCTCATGAATAAGGAAATATTCTGAGAGTGGATTTAAAATGGGGAGGTCAGTAAACATCTGCTGCTGTGTTTGCTACTCTAAGTCAATTACAAACCCGGTTTTCTGGTTTTAGGTGAACCCTTGTGACCCAAGAGATTTTCTTATTCTAAAGGATGACGCACAATGAATATTAAGTTCCTCAAGTGCGAATTTGTTTCAGTGAAATTTGTAGAACTTATTAGCCTGTTTCTTGAAAGTGGAAAAAAAAATTCTGCACATGCTGCCATTCGGGCTTCAAATTTTGTAAAGAAAATGGGAATTGGCCAAAATAAGTCACCTTAACTTAAATTCAAGCATTGTCTTCAGTGTGATCTGTGTTAAGAACTTGGTGAAAAGAGTATTGATTGTTTTCATGCATGCACGCACACACACACACACACACACACACACACACACACACACACACACACACACACACACACACGTTTAGGATATTGTAATGCAGAAATCAGACGCCACCGGGTGAGTTCTTGGCCTTAATTTGAAATCCTTTGCTCCAACATTTGTCATTCCTGTCTTTCCCCGTTTCGTCAGCCTCTTACCAGCCTCCTGCTGCCTCCCAGAACTACAACTACGAGCCTGCCGCTGAGCCTGTGCGCCAGGCAGCTGCCGCCCCTCCCGCAAGCGCTGGGGTGAGTACTTTCCCTTGCTGCAGTCAAACCACAAATCCAGATACCGCCTGCGGAATCCAAAACTCTTCCAATATCAGACATCGTACATCATTTTTATAGCACAGACAACTGATAATGTGTTTATTTGACAAAATAGAGGTGTGGCACTTACATGCCATTGTTTAAAGAAAAAGAAATAAAAAGTGATCTGAGACTTCCTTGAACTCACACATCTTTCAGTGTCAAGAACAAAATAAAGTTAGAAAAATACGTATTGTTTGATACTAGATTTCACGTTCTGTGATAAACTAAATGAAAATTTTAAATGGTAGCAGCTAAGTGCTGCAGCGTCTTCGTCAGCTCAATGCTGATGCTGGCGTTTCTGTTTGTGACGGTAGTCCCTCGGTTGGACAACTAAGTCCTGTGAAATGGGTCAGCGGCTCACAGATTTCTCTTGGCCGACACCCAGCCGACAGTCTGAACTACAGAAAATGACATATTTCAGTTGACTTGGGTGTGTGTGCGCTTAGTTTCCCACACTAGTTTCTTGAGTTTTGGTTTCGTCCTATGGAGCTTGAAAAGAACTTCAGACACAGATTGACAGTGTAGCTATTTAAGAAGCAGCTTTTACTTTCCCCCTGGTGACTATTCAGGCCTTCTATTTACACAACTCCCGCCAATCTCTGGCAGTGGTGTTAATGTACCCGTTATGTGAAACCTGTGTGTGTCCACAGAAGCGCTACAGGGCAGTGTACGACTACTCTGCTGCCGATGAGGACGAAGTGTCATTCGTGGACGGGGACGTGATTGTAGATGTGCAGCAGATCGACGAGGGCTGGATGTACGGCCGCGTGGAGCGCACCGGCCAGCTGGGCATGCTGCCTGCCAACTACGTGGAGGCCATCTGAGTGTGAGGGAAAGAGAAAGGAGTTTAGAGAAATGGAGGGAAAGAAACAAAGGAAAAGCCCAGTGCCATCTCATCTTAATGCCGCTTTCTCTTGATTTAACTTGTTCCCTAATCTGTCCTGTGCGACCCTAACCCCGCCCCTCTGCATCCCTGCTCTGCTCTCTCCGTTGAGCTGGCTAACCCCAGACTTTCTCTATCTTTCTGTCTGTTTGTCCCTCTCTGTCCATCTGCCTGCCTCTCTGTCCGTCTGTGCTAACGTCTCTCCGTGTCTGAATGTCGCTCATCGCCCCTTAATCTCCTCCACGATCCCGGCTCCGCTGTCATTCTGTCTCAAGTAGAAAGTGAAAGTCTCAAAGGACAAATTGCAGTGTCATTCCAGGGGTCATGCAGCTCCATCTTAGCTATAAAGCACTTAACAATCCTGGGAGGTGGGAGGGTGTGTGTGTGTGGGGTTGGGGCACCTCCATTCAGTCAAAACATGGTTTCCATGGCAGCAGGCAGACGCAGGTATTCTATGAACTAAATCACTCTGGATTGTGACTGGACGTTGCATTCTCTTAAAGCCTGTTTGTGTAATTTAGCAATGAGAACTTGGCCAGACTGGAAATGCAGTACAGAATCTCAGCATCAGAACGAAGCTTGATTACTTTAACTTGTGCACATTCCTCTGACCTCTTGTGCCGTTGCAGCGACCGGCAAGTCTTAACACAGAGGTTTTCAGTGTATGTACAGATGAGATACGAATCTTGCTTGCTCCCATGCGCTCAGCTGGGCGCACCAGTGCTCAGCATTGCATCGCGGGTATTGTAGTGAAACTGGAATCCAAGTCTTAACTGAGGAGCGCCTCCTACCATTTTCCTACATCAGGTATCGCAAGATAGAGGAGGGACCAGGGACACGTTAATCTCCCGCCACCACCCTGAGTGCATCGTTTTCCTCTGACACCAACAGACCTGATTTAAATCACATGCTTTCCTTTTGCCACAGTATCACCATGAAAGAAAATCCATTTACAGAGGAGGAGCCAAGCACAACTCTATAATGTGATTCTTTTTTATTTTAATTTTGAGTTAGTTCCACTGCTTTTGTGAATTAACATTCCAGTCTTTATTCGATGAGAGGTGAGTGAAATTGTCAAATCCTCCCCACCCGCTGTAATTGTTTTCCTCTTGCTTTTGTCCTTTGCCTTCATTGTAATTGTAAAACTGCTTATTTTCACAAGAAGACATTTCATTGTATTAAGTGAATAAACCAGCAACTCTATTTACCAAGGAGTTTTATCAAGACGTATGCAGTCACAGTATTGGATCAGCCGCCGGTCACTTTGGAGCCGAGCCCAGGGCCTCTTAGAGAAATCAGCCAACTGCTTGCTCTATTTAAATTTGCAGACATTACATCTTCACTATTGCAACAGGAGTAAATTAACAATTTGTCGTTTTGAAATACTTGAAATATATTACGTCATTCTCTGGCCACTGAATCAAGCATCAGGCTTCGCGCCCTGTGCCCGAGCTCCCCATTCAGCCATGCTGCAACCTCTCAGTCAAGACATTTGTAATGCTGCGAGAATTTTGTCTGACTTTGAAAATCAGAAAAGAAAAAAAAATAGTACGTTTGATTGTTTTTCAGTGTAAATACTCACATCACCCACACCACCCCTCATCCCCAACCCTGAAATTCACCACCTCGCTCCCTTCCTCTTGCGGTTTTATGTTAATCCTGTGTCTCACAGTATGAAGGGTGTCGCTAAGGTGGGTTTCAGCCTCCTCGAAAGGAAAAAAGGCTCTCACTATGTAGCTAGATGACATTGTACAATTGTATATGGATAATAGAGCTGGTGGTTGGGGGAGTCATGTCGCTCCAGGATGTGCTTTTGCCTGCGATTAGAAGATCAGAACTTTTTTGTTGGGATTTTCTTTTTGTTGTCGTCGTCATCGTTCTTGTGGAAGTGGTTAAGGGAAGTCTATGTTGTTGTTTTTTTTTTTTTTAAGTCAACTGGTGTGGATCGAGCTGTCAGTGTTGAACACACATGAATTCTGCGTCGGTGGTAATGAAAGTGTAAAAGTGCTGATGGGGGGGGACCTACACCCATTTGCCAAACCAAATGTGAGCAATGTGTTTTTGCATCAACCACTGCTTGAACAGCAGGGGCTTATTTGCAAAGAAAACTAATTTGCTTTTGGATGCCACAGTTTCTCTCTCCCGGGTGAGCTGAAGGATTTGTAGATTGGCTCAGAGTGAAATGACAGTTGTTGTTCCTGGCACATCTGTGATGAGGTTTCATTTTATTTACGTCTATTCCATGCTTTAATTTGGCTCGGGATTTTTGTTTTCTCTTCTGTTTTTTTTTTTTTCTGTAGGTTGACGTCCTCGGTGATAAAAGATGCGGCCAAAGAGTGCCGGTGTTGTATACGTGCAGCTCAAGATTGATTTGTAACCACAGAGGAAAATTTGGGCTTGTGATGACATTAGTTTGTGTGTGTGTGTGAGTGTGAGTGTGAGAAGGGTGGGAGGTCTGTCTGACCTGGGGATTCGTCAGTTTTTGCGCCAAATACGACCCCCGCTGCTCTGGCATCACCTGTCTACCCGCCGAACCACAACATAATTTCCTAGAACCCCGCTTGGTTTCTGTTCTTCTCTTAAGTAACCTTTCCAATTGAGATCTTGCTTCCCTTCAGCCTTCATCTCAGGCTCCTGCGTTTCTGTGATACCGGTTATATACTGTAGACTTTTGCAGTTGAAAACATGTAATCCACGAATGCGGGTTAAGCGTTCAGACCAGGTTTTTTTTTGTGGTGCATTTCATCATATGTTTTTGATATCATTCTGTTATTTTTTAAAATTAAAAAAAAAAAAATTATATATATATATATCATTATGCATATTGACATACGCGTGTATTCAGATCTCCGAATACATTCTCAGAATCAAGGACCTGGTATCATCTCCTGTTGCCCCTTTGAAGCACTTCAAACTGTACCTGTCAATTCAATAAAAATGTCATTTTTCTCATACTGTGGTTTCGCCTGCATCACCTTTGCCCCACTACAGAATTTAAAAATTGTGGATTTGGAAACAATGGTGTCCGATTGTGAAGGCCCCATTTGACATAATTTTCTTAATATTTGCTTTCTGACTGTTACAGGCCTTTGGGTACATATATTTTTGAAATTAAACACCCCCAGGATGTAAAAACATTGAGTAAAGCCCAGTGGGCTAAAATTAACCAAAATTAAAGCCGCATTTGCTCCTTAGAACCGGTTTCCTGCAGGCCTCGATCTTAACCACTCGGGAAATATAATCCCATCGATGAACAATGAGATGGGGATTATTCTGTGTGACGCTTCCAAATGGGACGCGGGGAGGAAACCGGCGTCTTCGTCCTTCCGGTCCGTCGCATCGCCGCAATTTTTACCGCCAGCGTTCCGATCGCTCCGAAACACATTTAGCAAACAACTAAAGGAACATCGCTGGTTTGATACATTATCAGGAGGTTGAAATTGCAACAATAACTAAAAAAAACTGGAGGGAAAATGTCCATCCTGCCAGTGCGGCGAGCGGGGGAAGGGTTCATTCAGACGCCGCTTGCTGCATATGGGAGAAGTTTCACCTGATTTATTTCTGCGAGGGGAGGCGTATAATTTCCGTCGCGAAATTGTCTTTTATTATTACTATTGTTATTGTTATTATTATTATTATTATTATTATCATTGTTATTATTATTATTATTATAGTATTCTCTCTTTAATGGTTTTGAGAAATATAACAGCTCAAAGGTGTATTTCAAATCCACTCAAAGCCGTGAACTACGACCGGGAGTGGAAATTGAATATTAATGAAAAAAAGCGTGTTCAACTGGCTAGTAATCTGAAGTAAACGCGGAAGTTCCCGGATGAGAGTCCTGTCGACGACATCGCATCCTTGCTCTGTCTGACATAATCACCTCAGGGCGAACTTCTCCCCGCTGTCTCTGGCTTCGTCCGGTTCCGAAGTGCTCCGAAAGTGTCCGATCTCGGCCGATCTGCTTGAGGAGCGGCGGTGAGGCTGTGGCTGCGTCTTCCACACGCACCGTCAAGCGTCTGACGCCCTCGCCGCCATGGTGGACATCTTGGTGCTGATGTTCTTCGCCATCATGGGCCTCGTCTTCCTCTCCTACATCATCTACATGCTGTGACGAGGGGGCCCGCCGGCGGAGCGCGGAGGATGATGCTCTTCCTCTCCCGCATCCCCGGTTTCCATCATGGACGAGGGTGAGGAAACGCTATTGTGTCAAACAAATTCGGTTTTCTGCGTTAATTGTAAACAATCACAAATTACTATTTAACTAATAACCACTAATACTACGACTATTGATGATGAAACGGATATTAGAATTAACGAAGTGAAGTTTGATGTCTGTCAGGACACTATTTTCTAGAATTATATGTTTAATGTTCAACCTACCAAATAAGACCCTGGTGATAACATTTACTGACACTCTTACAGGACTTATGAGATGTATGAAACTGATATATGCAATGACGCCAAATGTATAATTGATAATAGAGATTTTCTCCCAGAATAATAAATAAAGTAACATAGAGTTGTGGACAAATCTATTAAAGAGATCCCTTTCAGGTTATTTAATATGTCTATTTAGTCATGTTTTTTAGTGTTCTTTGTAACGCATAACAACTGGAAAATTTTGATATGAAACAATTTATCCGCAAAAGTGCACCGTAAAATATGGTTATTACCTTATCATGAACCGTGAACTGAGCACAGCTGTTATGCGTTCCAGGCGGCAGAGCTGCGTTTGGCCATGATGACGACCCATTGGAGCTCTCATGTGCAAAGTGAAGCAGCGAGGGAAAGCAGAATCAGAGGAGGCCGAAGCTGAACTCTGCACCGTCAGATTCCCCCGACCCCCACTACGTCCCTTCCTTCATCAGGTCTCCAAGGTGGCACTGTTGTTCCAACCCCCCCAACACACACACACACACACACTTACCAATCTGCAATCCATACTCAGTTTAATTACGATACAACGCACAGCGGCTCGTGTTTCTCTTTAGAGAAGAGCTTCCTCTGCACAAGTCCAGTAAAACTACAAGTATGGAGAGTATTTTGCAAGGAAAGGTGTAGATTATGGCACTGAGTTGCATAATATTCCGTTTTGACAAATGGCAAAGTATAGACGTCAGTCCATCTACGTTCCCGTGCTGTCTCCGAAAATCTCCACCGGGTCAAACCGGGAATGTCCGAGCACAATAATCAAATGTTTGACAAACCCGAGCTGTTGTGTTGATCTGTTGAAGTGAGTGACATGCATGAGAGGCAGCCCGTAAGATTTTACCCGCCAGGCCTCATATAAATGACGCGTTATATAGCAGACTTTACTAATACTCTTGATGATTTATTTTGACTGATGTCAGTTTCACACGGTACATCCAATAAAAAGGATTTCAGGAAAACCCAGTTGCCTTCTCTTCAGTTCTGCTCCATGTGTTTGTATTGCATTTCTTTCTTTTTATTGACGAAAGGAAAGGTTTTGTCGTTCTGAGGCATTTCTAAAGGGGAACATCTGTGCATGTAGGCGGCGGATCTCCGCTCTCTTGGATGGATGTGAAGGATTCTCCCTTCGGACATCTAGAGAGTGGGATTTTCATGCCCTCATCCGACCGGAACGGGTTTCCGTGTCACAACAGGATAGGCTTAAAACACTGCTGTTCGTAAACCCTGTCCACAAACATGTCTCTTGAAAACACATGAGATACTTATTGATATCCACCGAACACTGTGCTAAATGTCACAATTTCCCACTTCTCACATTAGTCAATGTTCTTCTTTTCCTTCTGGCTGCTCCCGTCAGAAGTTGCCACAGCCAAACATGCAGCCCTCTTCTCTGGATCCTCCTCTTCACACCAGCTAACTTCCTGTCCTCTTTTTGTCCTCATGTCTGTCCATAAATCTCCTGTTCGGTCTTCTGCTAGGCCTCCTGTCTGGCAGTTCCGACCAGGGCGTCCTTCTACCCAAATATTCACTATCTCTCCTCGGTACTGTCCAAACCCTCTCTGTCTCACTTTATCTCCAAAACATCTAACATGAGTTGTCCCTCAGTCCAAGAGAGAACCTCAGCATCTTCATCTCTGCTACCTCCAGCTCTGCCTTGTGTCTTTCCCTCAATGCCACTGTCTCTAAACCTTCTACACTTTGCCTTCCATTCTTGATTATGTTAGTGAATAAAACATAACATGATAATATAGTAATTTCTGTTGTGTATGAGTCATGGCAATGTTTCAACGCTTGACATTAGGTCCTGTCTCACTGCCTATGTTTTAATGGTGTATAGTTGTAGTCTTTAAAAAAAAAGATGCAGAAGCAACATTAGAAAGACTAGTGGTACCGATGACCTGCAGGGAACCGATGGAAACTGGGCTACTGTAGGTCAAAGAAGGAGAGGAGGGAGGCGTGTTTGGAAGCAGAGAGAGAAGAGGAAAGGCAAGAGTCTGGGACTGAGAGGAGGGACTCTGAATACGGATGCTGGAATTGGAGCTGCCAGGCAGGAGATCTCGAGGAAAACTAAAGAGAAGATTTATGGACGTCGTGAGAGAGGATATGAAGGTAGTTGGTGTGAGAGAGGAGGATACAGAGAACAGGGTTAGATGGAGAAGGTTGATTCTCTGTGGTGACCCCTGAAGGGAAAAGCCAAATGGAGAAGCAGATGTGGATCTTTTTGCCTTGTTTTGTTTAGTTTTGTGCTTTTTTTTATTTTTTTCATTTCGTTTTGGTTTGCCTTTTGAGACCTGTATATTCTATATAACAGCAGTACTCCCAAAACTTTGTAAAACGAATCCCACCGCTGGACGTCTTCAGTCCAGTAAGACAGGATCATGTTGGGTTCCCTGCATGTTGGTGTCGCTCCCAGGCCAGCAGGTGGCACCATTAGCCCGCAGGAGGCTTCTGTGCGGGGCGGGGCGGGGTGAGGGTCGAATGAAGGCAGCTCCTGCCAGATGCGTGGCAAAGGAGTGAGAGCAGTGTTTATTTATCTGTTTTCATCCATCCATCTTCTGCACTCAGGGTCGCAAGGGATGCTTGGAGCTTATATCCCAGCTGGACTGGTCACCGGTCAATCGCAGGGGCACATTTACTGACAAACAATCATTCTGTCTCTCATTTGGGGCAATTTTTCCCAAAGCTGCATGTTTTTGGATTGTGGGACAAAGACACGGGGAGAACATGCAAACCACACAGAAAGGTCCCCTTGTCGGAATCGAACCGGAGTCCTTTGTGCTGTGCTGCCAAAGCGCCAACTATATTTATCTTTTTATGTATCATTGTGGAGCTTCAGGTTTAACATGCAGGGAAACAACCAGAAAGGGATTTATTTTGTTTTTACTCCATTTGGGAAGCTACTGTCACTCTGCATTACTTTTTAATGCAGTAAAATTATCCTGTAAATGCTTGTTGACAGTTGCTTTTCACTCGCTTTCACTAACGCGAGTAAAGCTAAAAATAATGTTGTTCAATGTTGTCAAGAGTTTAAGCCAGGATCCAGTTTACACTGAAGCCTTCTGTTGTATTTATTTTTATTTTGAATCAAATATCCATCTATGGAACATGTAGCGTGTATTATACAGTTGTGTTCCGTGTCAAATTGAAACTTGCGGAGTGAACAAGCACATAAACCAATGCAGATACAATTCCCTTGTGTGTTGTGTGTTTACTTGCTTTGGACAAATTTTGTAATACATGAGAATATCACTGACCCTCTCCTCTTTCTCTCAGGAGGAAATGAAGTTCAAGCTGTTTCCCAAAATGTTGATTTTTTTTTTTTTAAGGTCACCAGGCCTGAGAGAGAGTCCACCTCCATCCCACCTTTCCCAGACCTTTACTTTTAGTTTCTCCCATATGTGTGCACGCGTGTGCGCGCACACACATATGGGAGAAACACACGCACACACACACACAGACTCTGGGAAATAATCGGAATTCCTCTCCTGATAGTATAATCTGCTGCTCTCACCATTACAATACGCTTGCTGTTCTGTCTGAATACACATGCACATGCACACACACATGCACACCGGGTGACACAGCAACTGTGTTGTCTGCAAGGACAGCGGTGGGTGTAAATTTTGGGTGAGAAAAGGAAAGGACGCATTCAAGCTGGACTGTCAAGAGCAGTTCAGGGTCTGCGGTTGTTGTTTGTCCATCCCCCACCACCATCCATCCCTTCATCAGGCATGACCTTGTCACACTCAGACCTGCATTCCTGACCCCCCCCCACCACCACCACCCTGCCCAAAAACACACACAGACATACACACACACAGTGGTCCATCACACAGATCCGACGGTATCCAATTCTGTCTCGGCTAATATCAAAATATTCTACCACAGGTGCTGCATTGTTTTCATTCACCCCCAACCCCCAAACGAACATAGAGTATTATGGGGGTGGACAGATGCCTCCGGTTGGGACTTTCAACAGTCTCTCCAGGGGAAAAATACGCCCACCGAGGACTGTTAGGACATGCCTCACATTTCTGAGTCCATTACATTTGACTTTCTCGTTTTTCTGTTATTTTGTTAAGAAGCAACCCTTCTTGAGCAGCCTTACCGAAAAAAAAAAACACAGCCAGAATATCCCGTTTGTATCGCCCCATGTGTTTGGGATAAATCCATGAGCTTGCACACTTTAGGACCTCATCCAGAATGATGGACAAGACTTTCCTTGTCTGATCCTGGACAGAACCCACAACCGAGGAAGCGGAAAAATCACAAATCTGATGAATTCCTCAAAACTTTTTGTTAAAAAAACATGAACAAGGAAACGCTATGTAGTTACAAGCATATTCAACTAACAACTCCACATAGATAGAAAGGCAGATGTATAAAAAAAAAAAATCCACACAAGCTTGGTGAGTAACAGACAGAAATTGACTTTATGCCCGATTTATTATAAACATGTCTTCAGCTCCATAACAGGAATTCAATTTTTAGCCTTCAGTGACATTTACACCCCGATGCACTCAGAATAGGTTGGTTTAGTAAAAGTACAGAAATCAGTACAAATATGGTAAAGTTGTGATCGTCTGATGTGTAAGACAGAGGTTGAGCTGAGTGCGAGTGAATCCAGGAGCTTTCAAATTGGGACAATCTTTAGCGTAAAAGCAAAGAGGTCTCTAAAATTGTTTAATTTCTTTTAGTGTTTAAACACTGCCGATTTAAGGACAGACTAAAAATAATGCTGTTTTTTTTTTTAAAGAGGACTCTAGAAACAACATCATTATTAGTTAGCCCTTAAATCTGCAGCGTTTAAACATGAAAAGAAATTAAACAATCGCTGGTACATTAGTTTATTCATTTAGCTTTAGATTTGTTTGTCTGTTTAATGAAGTTTCATATGTGATTGTGATATCAAATCCCACATTTAAATCCTCGCTGTAATATAATTCTAATGAGCCTGTTAACTGGCGAGGCACCAGGCCGTCCCATTTTGTAGTAACACTTTGTACCGCGTGGTATGCTAGTGAGTCATTGTGCAGTCTCGATTTAGCTGGTCAGGAGAATGAGGAATCACTACTACTTGGGATAAATTCTGACAAGGAAATTCCAAATATTCCGACTAGCCGCTGATTTACTAAACATGTTTGAGGATGCTGTTCGGGTTTTCCAGCCATAAAAAAAAACTCACCGGTAGATAGCCGCAGAGACGCTGACGTCCCTTCAAAATATTCAGAACAACGAAAAAGTTAACTGGAATATAATTGTAAAAGTATCGCTTTGTTAATTTGTTTTCTTTATTTCTGTGCGTCTTTATTTTTTTTATTGTTCGTGAACTAAAAATAAATAAAATGTGCAAATTCAGATGTCTTGCTCTCTATTAGGCCGCTCTTTTCTCTTTTATCCTAATGTGGTATTTTTTTTTGCATCACGTGATCTCGGCCGCTTCCGCGATGTGGACGAACGGGAGATAATGTCTGTAGGTCAGAGTTGAGTAGATGTTTCCTAAACTGTAAAGTGAAAGTGGAAAAATTGGGAGAAGTGAAATCAGAATGGTCACGTTGTGGCTGCAGATTTCTTTGCTTTGTGTAGCTCAGGGTTTTCGAACAGTACCTTACACACACCCACACACACACACCCACACACACACACTTCCACAACTGCATCAGGTCACCTGACTCATCAGGGAATTAACCCAACCTGAATAAAGGCACGTTTAAAAATAATGAGAATCCACCTAACACCCCGGGTGGTAGGAGTGTGACTGATCACAATGTAAGAGGATCCCGCTGTTGACTCTCCCTTTGAACTTATGATGCGTTTCGTGACCTTTGACCTTTGGTAACATCTCCCACTCACCTGCAACCTCTCTGGCGTGCCAGTGCAACAGGTGTGTGTGTGTTGGGGATGTGGGGAGGGTGGTGATAACACAATAGGAGGAGCAGAAGGGATGTTGTGGACAAGAGGAAGAACAAATAAAGAAAAGAGAGGCAAGTGAGGTAAAGGAGGGAGTGAGCCCCAACAGGGGAAGGGGTGGGTAGGGGGGTGTTGCTGGAGTTCCTGTTGTTGCGGTGGGTGGCGGAGCGTGTGGTGGGGGCTTTCCCTCTGTGCCGGCCTGAGGGGGAAACCACAGAGGATGTCTTCTTCCTGGCTGACCAGGAATGCCCGGGCCTCGAGGTCTTTCCTCTCCTCCCCGTGTTTCTGTGCCACTTCATGCCAATGTTTAAATGCTAATTCCGCGAAGGCGTCCACTACTGCGCCTGGCTGAGGGTGATGGGGTGGGGTGGCATATCTGTGCACAGAGGCACACAGGAGGTGCATCCTCTGACACGCTCGAATGGACTACACTTCCCAGCATGCTACACCCAGAGTAAATCCTTGCCAGCCAATCGCGTTACGTCCGGTCGGCTGTGGTTGGTGTGTTGCGCAGCAGCTGTCGTCAATGGCAACAGAGGTTAACCGGGAAGCATGAGCTGGACAGCTGGTAGAGGGTCCTCGGTCATGTGACCCCGGAGCAGCCAATCGCAACCCGGCGCCCACCTTCTTCCCGCTCACTCCTCGTCTGTCATTGGTCCGCGCCGGGCCGCTCCGGGCTGCAGCGGGAGGGGGAGGGGAGAAGGGAAGAGGAGGGAAGTGGGGACAGGGAGGGAAGGAGAGGAGGAGAAGGAGAGGAGGGGAGGAGAGGAGGAGACGCGGGGTCAGTTTTCACCGTAAACGAGTGAAAGAGGAGGAGAAGGGAAACGCAGAGCGGGAGTCTCATCCCTCCGTGTGCTTCTCCGCTGGAGACGCGAGGATCCCCGCTCCTCCTCCTCCTCTCCCTCCTCCGGCTGACAGGAGGACCGGGGAGCCGAGGCAACACCGGAGTTGTCCCTCGGATGCTTCGGATTGTCACGCACGGAATCGCCAGGGGAGACGGGATCATGCCGTTGCGGGGAGGCGGGCTGCCAGGCTGACCGGTTGGCGTGAGGAGCGCGGGAGCCGGATTGCCGCCCGCTGTAGAGCGGGGGGAAGAGAGAAAAAAAAACCCCGAGGGTGTGAGCCGGTCATCTCAAGCCATGACTGCGGCCGGGAGGAGGGAGGAGGCTCGCTGAAATCATGGACCAGGTGAGGATGATCAAGATGGAGAGGAGGGAGGGGTCGGGGCGGGAGTGAGAGGAGATGCTCCCGCATCTGCCGTACGCATCTTGCTGACACAAAACACACACCGGAGCTCCCGGTGGCTCCATCCCAGCCGCCACCCCACCTTGAGCTTCCCCTCCGGGCGTGTGCAGACGGCGGGGATGCGCTGCGGTGTCCCTGCGCGCTTGGCAAGCCAGGTCTCACCGTGGGAAGGGGGTCGTAGGGTGGGGTTTGGAGGTTTAGCTTTGAGGGCAATAGAAGCACCTGCCGTCAAACAGCTACCGGCAAGTTGCAGTCCGCGGGGGGAGCCAACACCTCCTCGGTTTATCGGAGATCATCAGTGGGGGGAGGAAAATAAAGAGGGGTGTGGCTGTTTCGTGGTGGAACCCACAGTGTGGGGGTTCCGCTATAACAGGTCTTTTTTTTTTTTTTTTTACATCCACGCCAAGAATCAGGATGTAGGCAGGAGATGTTTTGACCCATCTCCCGATTAATAGCCCTCGATTGTTGTGTGTCCTTCCTCCTTCATTCATAGAAGCTGCTGACAACTGCTTTGTAACACTGTGCCCTCCATCATCACCCTTCTGTCATCCACATGTTTTCATCGCCTGAACTGTGTGTGTGTGTGTGTGTGTGTTTGTGTGTGTGTGTTTGTGCAGGGAGGGGTTTGAATTGGATGCCCCTCCCACTCCAACTTCTATATGAACCCACAAGTTGCAGTAGAAGCCCCCCCCATCCATGTTTGTACAGCCCTGTTTTGAAGGCTGCTGTTTGAGGTGTTTTCTGCAGCTGCCTGCTTGTAGAGTCGGCCGATGGATGGTCTTCCTCCACTCCCCCCTCATTCTCCCTCTCTCTTACCCTCCTCGGGCCTGCTGGCAGCCTATGTCTTGCTCATTGATTACCTCATTCCCCCTTTCCTCCCTCCCCCTGTCTCCTCTGTTGTTCTGCGTCCTCTCCTCCTCCTGAGGTGGAAGTGGTGTGAGCATAATTTTTTGGGGGGGTTGAGCCTGAGGAACAGGAGAAATTGTGAGGTGCGGGGGGGTTATAGATGACACACCCCTGCCCAGCCCTTTATGTGGGTGAATTATACATGCTGTCCATTCGGGTAACATCTTGCCTCTGTGTCCACCCGCCCAGGTTGGGGTGACGTTAACCATCCCCTCCCCGCTATACTAGAGATGATGTCATCATTGCCGCCAGACAGACACTGTGTGTGTTTGTGAGCGAAAGTGTGTGTCGTAACCGCCGTTGTTGGCCACGCGCATGGATGTGTGACACCGGTGTTGTTTCTATAAGTCAAAATCATGTTCTCGCCAAATGCTACAGGTATGAAAACACACTCGGTATCAGTTCACAAGAAAAGAATGGTGTAACTGACAGGGTAGTGGAACACACAGGAAACCCAAACTATTTATAAGCTGGCACAATGCAGTGAAACAGCGTGGCCTTGCTGAGTCTTTTTTTTTCAAAATGTATTGACCACATTGTGATGTAATTGCCAAATATGATTATAGCACTTCCTGTTTGTCACGTGACCGAGGGTTACTGTTGTTCACCAGCGTGACGGTGAAGCTTTATCTACCCTTATGTTTCCTGCTGTAGGTCTGTATGTGTGTTTAGACCAAGTCAGCCTCTGGGATAAGTCTGGATATACAGTTTGTCTCTGAGAAACATCGGAGGATCCGTAGCGTCATTCAGAGACATAAACTGGCTCTGACATTGAATTTGGGAATGTAAACAGACTGACATAGTGTTTACTACAGCCGTAAAGAGGCTGCCGAGGACATTTCTATGCACGCAGTCCAGACACACACACATGTTCAGTGATAAGCAGGGCAGTGGCTCAAAGAGGACCAGGAAAGGGCCGGTTACATAAATTGTCTGAGAGAGGGAATCAAGGGCAGCAGTTGGACAACTGTGCGCCGCGAGTGGCGGGTATCTGAGTTGCATTCTTGGGCATCCAAGTCACACTCCCGCCGAACCCCGCACATGATGTAATCATAACATGATGTAATTTGTCCTCACTGAAGGTGTCTGATTTTTTAAACCTTTCCTTTTTTTTTTTTTTTACAGCAGTTCTGTTTGATACCAGGGGGGCGTTTTCACCGTCCCCCCGGGATGATTAGAATGCCAGACCCGCTGCCAGGTCATTAGTGCTTTTTGATCAATATTCATTAAGGCAGACCTGGGCAGGGCTGCGCTGACCGCGGCCCTTTCAATCCTCGGTTTAGAGATGGAGACGTCCGACCACATCCATCAAGCAGAAACTAGTGGTTCGCCCTTTTGTGACAGCATAACTGTCGTGGAGAAAGAATTTGAGCTGGGACTGTTTTGTTGTGGGTGAAGGGGTGTAGAAGCCAGACTTCAAAAAAAGTTGGTTTCGGACTTTCATTAAAGTGATTTTGCTAACAGTATCTTCTAAAATGTGCCCTCAGACTCCACCGGATGGTATTCCTGATCACGCTAGATGAGCCTCAGTGATGAGAAGGTCTGTTATTTTGAATGACATGGTCACACCTATAGTATTGGGACCAGATCTTTTTATCTAGTCTTCTCCAGACCAGAAGCAGGTGAGAGAGCCAGCTTAGGCCGAGCTTGAACCAAAGCCCGAGTTCCCACCGGTCACAGGAGGTGACCTCAGACCTCCAAAAATGAAAATCACATAAATCACATGGCAAAGGTGTCTCACTATGAGTTTATCATTGTTGATGAAGAAATCTAAAGTTGATTTGTTAAAAAAAAAAAAAGGTGAACTGACAGTATTATAGTGGCAACTACATGAAACTGATTGTTGCTCAGAAAGAGCCGTCAAGTCGTAAACATGCTTAAGTTTTTGTTTTTTTTGAATAGAGGATGTATGAAAACAGCCCACAGCAGTCTGTGTGTGTGTGTCTGTGCGTGCGCACCAGCACAAAATGCGATATGCGGCTCAGATTGTATTCTTAGGGAACATGGCATATTGAGGAGCGAGGCCTACCAGAAAGCATGCTCTTTAGTGTGTGATTCCCTGTGGCCTAGTTATCTTTCAAGCTTTTTTTTGTCTGTTTCCCATAGATGGGACTGAAAAGGCATGCAGTCAAATTTAGCTCAGAACGCAGCAGTTATGGGGAGCAACAGGGACATATTTTCTGAGAGCGAAAGTGCAGTGTGTGTGTTTGTGCGCGTTTGCGCGTGAGCCTGTGAGTGTGTCTGAGAGAAGAAAAGCTCTTATTAAGTTACAAATGGGATAGTGAGAGGGAATGTTGAAGACAACAAATGTTAGAGAGGGAAGGATAAAGGAAATATGTGCACGCCTCATGGTGGAACAGGTGGTCTAATCTGAAGCCCCACCCATGGCACCCCGAGGCCCCCCGGCTTACAGCCCTCAAATCTCTGGACTCTTAGGAATTTCTTGCCCTATTGTCCCAAGCAGCAGACACTGAAGAACCCTGAAAGAATTTGCTTTGCAAGCGAATTTGCATCTTAATTGGAATTAAACACACATATAGGCATATCTGAAAGCCATGAAGAGAGCTCCCGCGGCTTCCCTGACCCAGCGGTCAGTTCAGCGTCAGGCGGCGGAGAGACGTCACAATGAAATTTAACCGTGCCAGAGGCTGAAGTGGAAAGTTTGGGCTGGTGAGCAAAAAATACATGGCTCCCAGGGGTAGTTCGTGGGACGTGGAGCTCCGGATTGACCCCTGACCTTCGTTGCGGTGTAGCAGCTTCAGCCTGCTGGAATACATCATTCTCAGTCCTGTCATACTCGAATAAAAGCCTGGAGCATTTACATTTATGGTCTTGCTGTGCAGTCCAAGTGATGTGATCTTGAAGTATCTTAAAGAGAGTGTGTCTTGTGTGTGTGTGTGTGTGTGTGTGTGTGTGTGTGTGTGTGTGTGTTTAGGGGTTTAACAGTGTTATACAGACTAGCCTTTTTATCATTCAAATTCAGCTTTTGTGGTTTTCTTTTTTGTTCTCTTAGTTTCCTGCATGAAAAGACCCAAATCGCTTTTTCCCCTTTTGCACATGAACTGTGTGTTTAGCTCTGGGAAGTAAGGGTCTCCTTTTGTTAAAAGGGCATGCCGGCAATGTCAAGTGTAAGATTTTTAGTTGTGTGTGCGTGTGTGTGAAGGATGTAAGTACACAGCCCGTGCTCTTAGTTCAGGCGCTAACTGGATCGTCAGGCAAGCGGTAACCGATTGGTCGATGCCCGCCAGCAGACAATGGGCAGATTGTCCTGTGAAAGAAAGTAGGACACTTCGTCTCCAGGAAGCAAACTGCTCCTGTTCAGCTCAGGACAGCCACTCTGGATCTTAACGTCAACACACTCCAGTGGCGAAGCAATGAATGCAGATGCCCCTCCCTGGGTCAAAGGTTAGCATGTCTGGTCAAAGCCCTTCCTGTCAGTGACACTTTGCCTGCGTCCGGCGAATGATGACGGAGGTTGAAAGCGGCTGAACAGCATAATTTAAGCAGAAAATAGGGATGAAGTTTATCGGTAGAGAGAGGAAGCCATCCAGCTCGCTGTTTGCTCCTCAGCCGGCCTAATTAATGTCCATGCGTGTGATTTTTTTGTGCACGGCACTGTGTTCAGACTCTCACCCGGGCAGTCTGTTTCTGTCTGATGGGATTCTTCTTTCTCCTCTTCTTGACGTAGAAGCTCCACACCCCGTGAACCATCGCTCTCTTAGCCTGTTTTTTTTAAAGTTAGAGATATCAGTACAGCTTTCTAATCAAACCCTCTGCACGGAGAATTAATAAATAATTATTTTCCATTCAAAAGAACCTATTAGATTAATTAGTTAAAAACATTTTAAATGCATTTTTTCTGTTCTTTGTTGTTGCTATGAGCTCCAGATGTTAACGTGGCTTAAGTTCACAGTTTGATTTCAGTGACCAGCTGGTTTTCCTGGGTTCTCTCTGGCTCTCCCTTTTCCTCTTACAGTCCAAAAATAGTCCGTTGGTTTAATCTAAGACTCCAGATTGTCCTTAGGTGTGACTGAGAGTGAATGGTTGGATGTCTACATATTTGGCCCCGCGATTGACATGTGACCCATCCGGGTTAAACCCGGCCTTTCACCCAGTATCAGCTGTGGGCTCAAGTCGGATGCTGGCAAAAAGACAAGAAGAAACATAAAAATGACGTGTTGCCGTTTCCAAATGTCATCACAGCCTCTTGAATCACCCTCCTCCTCTGCTAAGTCCTACTCAGTCATCACTTAGACACACTTATCTTTTTGCCTCAGAATAACCCGTCCCCTCTGTGTTGCTCAGTCAGCTATTACTATATTCTGGTAGGATAATCTCCATAATCCCTGTTAAAGTGACACTGATTCATTTTTAAACTCCCGAAAAATAAAAAAGTTTCCGTTCCCTCCCTTTTTTCTGCACTGCCTTGCCACTGCTGAGCCCTCGTGTGGCCGTCAAATGCAACTGCTCCTCAATTTGTATCTTTTCAAGGGGATTGGGGATTATGTATTTAGTGAAATCTCTGTAAAGGACCAGATGGTGGTCTTTTTGTGAATCCAGCCCTTAACAAGTTTGTTTGTTTTCGCTGGTATTAATCACGGTAGTTGGTATTTGTCTTCTTTCAGCAAGAGAAAATATAATCCTCTGGTTCATAACCTTGTCAGAATTTATGTAATACATTTGCCATGGGAGATAGTATTTTGAATATTTTGTAATGCTTATATTATGCAATAAAAAACACTGACATCGCTTGCATGGTAATTCATGAGCATTCATGCACGTGTATTTGTCATTGTATGTGGGTCTCCTATCTTGGCCTGTGATTTGACTCAGACTTGAAGTTGTCCTCCGAGACTGGATGTATGAGGACCTGCCTCCCTCAGCTGAGGTAAAAAATCTGCTGTGTAGCCATCCGACCTCCAAAAGGAAAACACCTCGCTTTAAGGCCACGTCTAGACAAATTGATCTCTGTGTTTTTAAGGCCGGGGAAATACTTGGATTAGGATATGATCTTCTCAGCACTGCGGGATTATTCAATTCACAGTATTTACAGTAAGACTCGGGGTTCAACACCTTTTGTTGTCCCACATATGATGTATGCTGCAGAGTGAGATTCAGAAAAATGCAAAGATGTCTGAAGGGGACTTCTGTCATTTCAATAAACACATACAATTAACTTTTTTAAGGTTAAGTCTAAGGAAAAGATATTTTTTTTCTCATTTAAGTTAAATAAAATCAAATTTGCATCATGGTACTGTGAGCCTAATCTCTCTTGGGAATGGCTATAAGAGAATTAATGAATAAATTATTTTTGACTTTGCGTGAAAGGGTTAAATCTTGGAAGCCAAGGGGGGCCATGGTCCAGTGAAAACCACAATGTGGAAGTCAACAATGGCGACGGTTTAACTGTTTAAATCTGGCTAATAATAGCTAATAGTGCATGCTTAATCGTCAGTTAGTGTGAGTTTAATTGAAAAGTTGATCTGATGTTACTCCTGGACTGAAGGAGAAACCGAAAAAGCTCTGTTTGACCTGAAGAAGCAGTTTTCTTATCTTAAAAATAAAACTCCCCGAGTTCTATCCGGGTTCTCTGTCTTCCTCCTGGGGTTCAAAAACAATCATTCGGTTCAACGAAGACTAAGTTGTCAGTCGGTGTGAACGGTTGAATTGATGATTGTGTGTTTCTGCATGTGGCCCTGTGATTGACAGGTGATTGTTCTAGGTTAAACCCTGCCTCTCACTTCAGCCTCAGCAGATCCCCCCCCCCCCCCCCCCCCCCCCCGCGATCATCTCAGCAAAATAACCGGTGTAGACAGTGAGTGAATGATGTTATAAAGGAAAATTGGTAATTTTTCCCTGGGAAATGCCCGGCATTGTTGCTACTCGATGAGTAGTCACCATGGTAAACATTCAGACTTCTGGGATTTTTGATCAGGTCATTCCAAGGATTTTTCCAAAGTTAAAAATAGTGTCAAAATCATTTGTCTGGGTCCATTGACTTGTTTTCCTTAAAAGTTAGAACCGGAGCATTTGTTCTATTTTAATTTGAGTGCTATTGTCATATGTTCTTGACTCATCAGTAACCAGCAGCAAGAAAAAAACAAAAGCGTGTAAATATCTCTGCTGAGAAGTGATGGATCAGTTCCCGAATGTGACTCGAGGACATACATCACCCCCCAACTATCTCTATATCGCAGGAAGTAGTGGTGGCAGCAGGAAGTGAAACCTACGGAGGGTCAAGGAGCTGCTGGCTGGCTCTGTCAAACTGAAGTGATGGGGCGACGGGAAGGAAGTTCCCGCCGCCCCATCGCCACGCTGCTACTGGAACTATGAGTGTGTTTACTCTCCCTCTCAGAAGATGCTTAGAGGAAGCAAATGTGGTGGAGGGGGGTGGGGGGCAGAAAGCACGACAAGGAGTGCCCCTGTGTTCAAATGTGTGCCAAGCATTTATAGTAACAGCTCATATTTATAGAAAGATTGGAATACCCTGAATGGGATGAGTGTGACTCAGTCGCTATTTGTGTCTGGAGCTTTGGGTAACAAGGAGGATAGACGGAGCTGAGACTTCTGGGGGGGATTCATCTGTCCTTGCTATAAACTTTGACATGTGAACCACGGCTTCCCTCATTACATTTGCGGCATTTCCTTCTTTGTTTTATTGTTCTTTTATTTGAAATGCAAGTGAGTTGCTGCTGGAGTCAGTCCTCTAGAGTAGAAAGAAAAGGGTCAGGGTTTGGATGAGCTTACAGCTTGTAAGTCAGAAAGGTATGATATGTAACTCGACTCCGGGCTTACCTCACACTCAAAACATCTTTTTTCTTTCTTATATAAAAGCCAGCATGTAAGTAACAGAAAAAATATGCATTGGCCCAAACTCGGGCCGCACAGAGGCCCGGTGGTTAGGACTGTTGCCTCGCAGCAGGAAGGCTGTGTTCTCCCTGAAGTCTTCGTGTTCCCCCCTGTGTCTGCTTTGGTTCTTTCCAGGTTCTCCGTCTTCTCCCCACAGTCAGCACAGTTATTGAATGTCAAATTGTCTGTCGATGTGATTGAGAGAGTGAATGGTTGGACGTCTCTGTTTATGGCCCTGTGATTGACATGCTAAACTTCACCCTCAGCCAAATATCTGCTGAGGTAGCTTCAGTCTGACCCTAGATAATAACTATTCCAAATGCTACAAGGACATCTTAGTAGTGGAAATCACATTTAGTCATGACCTTTTGGTTTTTCTCTTAGTAGTGACAGAGTTTTAGTTCATGAAAATAACATTCAGTCAGTCCACAGTTACAGTCCAGACTGACAGCAGGACTCGTGTGCATTTAGATGAATAGAACAAAATTTTGATGAATAACTGAAGGCCTTCTTGACAAGCCTGCTAGCTGAACGTGTTGACATGTTGTGACTCTGTTTTTCAAAGACGTCTTTGAAGGTCATCCGGATTCATTTCATGTGTACAGTTAGCCTAAAAAAGCCAAATAAGCATTCACTATTCTCTGTCGAAATGTGCTGAAAAGTCCCAGGTTGGACTGGAGAGGTCAGAAGAACTGGAAACTCAGCAGAGTTTCTGCAAACTGAAGTTAGAAAGCGGGGCTAAAAATGAAGATTTAGTAAGCTTGGCCTCAGGATGTGGTTAATCAGCACGTCCAGTCGAGGGCAGCGGCCAGTGGCACGGCTGAGGTTTGTGCCCACGCCGCTCCGCATTCCTGGCCTCAGTGAGTCACTCTCTCCAGTGCTCTGCCGAGCTGAACGTCCGCACTGGATGCCGCTCCTGCAGCTGCAGGCTCTTTCTTCTCCACCAATCTGTCGTCGTATTTCGTCTGTTAATGCCGCAATCTGCAGAAGACTGAGCGGAGCAGCTGTGAGCTCCAGGTGGTGGTGGTCGGGGGTCGGAGTGGAAGGCCTCGACTGAGGAACGCCAGAGGAACATACATGACAGATGAGTTCTTGGAACCAAAAATTAGACGGAGGCAAACTGTCACGAAGACATCACTTTTTTTTTCTTTTTTTTTTAAAAAAAAGGATTTCCTGATCTGCTGAAAATTCAAGGGACTCTGAACCGCTGTAGCAGCACAGTAAACATCATACCTTTGAGCCCCTATGTAGTATGGCTCTAACATTTACACACACACCACCATAGACTTGTCCACTGTAAACACACACGCCCTTCAAACCTCCATGGTTTGCACTAATCTTTGTCCCGCTGTAACTATAACTGCACGCTTTTCTCTAAATGTCTGTTAGAACTGCTGTGCCCGTCGTACTGTTCATCTTGGCGCACAGTACTGTGTTTACACCACCATCTTTATTACTCTATCTACATGGATATCACATGCGTGGGATATTTTGTCATTCCTAAACAGTTTCCTTTCGAGCAGTAACAGGTTCAGTGCAGTGAGTTTTCCCCAAACTGTATTTAAGTGAGTGAAAATGAAAGAGGCAAGATGAAAGATAGGGACTCAGATTTGTATTTTCTAATCTTATCTTTAGATCCTGATTTTTGCTTATTTGCTTTCAAGTCATTTGCGCTCAAAGAAGTTAGTGATGTTTGAAATCGGTGCAGTTTCCTGGATCGGGTCAGACATTTCCTGCAGACAGATATACTCTTGTTGGCTTGTGAGTAGAGAATAATTGCATTTTCACAGTCTACCTGAATTTTCCTCTACTGGCTTGTATATACCATTTCTTCCCCGGTGCTTTCACCACTGCCTGTGTGTGTGATTTCAAGACCAAGAGCAAACAATAAACAAAATACATGCTTACAAATGACATTTCGTCTCGGGCAGCTCGATGTCTCAATCGGAACGCCCAGAGCGGGACATTAAAAATACCGTGCCTCAATAAATTTTTCAGTTTCAGCAGCCGAGAGCAAAGCAGTTTGTCACAATTTGTCTTCCCGTCTGCACTGACTGGTCAGCTGTTCCTTCCCTTGTGCCAGTTGTCCGGCCCAGACAAAGAGGTCTTCTCCTGTCACACAGAGAGGAGGGACTTTATGGCTCTGGCTGGAATCAGCACCCCAAACTTCCCACAGCCGCCTTCAAAGGAGCGCCGCAGGATCCTTTGTCGTCAGGCGGCGAGAGGTGACCTTAGTGGGGGTCGAGTAGGAGCATGTCCCACCAAGGTCGATGCCGTCCATGTCTCAATCACACACTTGCAGACCCGTAGCGGTCTGTAAATGCTTTGCAGCAAGCAGCTGAACATGTCTTCTTAAACCCGGTGAGATGAGAACACGATATTACAGTAAGCCGGATCGTGCGGGTTTCTGCGGCTTCCCCTGCTCTGAGCGAGCGGCCCCAGCTCTCCCTTTTCATGCTATCAGGCCCAGACAGCGATAATCATCCTCTTATTGCATTTGAGTCGAGGACACGGAGACGGTTACGCTTCTTATTAGATCAGCCGGGAGAGAGAGAGAGACTACTGAGAGTTGGCGGGATCCAAGCTCCATTAATAAACGCCAACCTATCGAGCACGTGGGCGGCCCAGTGCTCCTGATGGAGGGATTATGAACTCTGCAGCGGTTCAAAATAGTAGACGTGGTCTGAATGTACCTGGATTGTTTTGACATGGTTATCGATTAGACATTGATTTGATGGACTGGCTCAACAAGAGGGGAACTGATGGGAAGCAGAGGAGACGTGAATGAATCGCAGGAAGTAAAACTTCAAGGGGGCAAACTAGAAGTTCAATTGAGCGACGATGATTCATAGCTCTATAGCTGTGCAATGTGAACTGGCCTGGATTGCCTGCCGTGATCTGCATTGCCTCGCCCACCCCCCGCCCCCTGCCTCCCTTGGCCTATCACTCCCCCTCCCTCGTCTCCGTCTGCCGTTGCAGCCTCAGTAGCAAAGCGGGAATCTCGTTATTGCCGGGCCTCCCCGCCCCACTCAGACAGGACCTCTTACAGGGTCTGGCCATCGGACGGCGTTGGGAGAGAGCGGTCAAGCGAGTAAATAGGATGATGGTTGTTTATGGGTTTGTCGGACAAGACGCCAGGCCGCGTGTGTGATTATATAATGACCCGGAGAGGCCGTCCGTCGTCTCTTGATGCTCCTTCGCCCCCCACCCGGCCCCAGGCCTCAGCGGAGAACGATCAGGAGGACTCGCCTCGCATCCTCGTCAGATTAGGTCTTCGTTGCCTCTGCCCGAGGCTGTGTGTCAGGGACTGAGGTTGACCTAAAGAAGCAGCAGGAGGAGGAGGAAGAGTAAGATGCTCACTTTGAGGCAGCGATGAGCGAGTCAGAAGATGATAAAATATATATGTTTGGTGTTCACAATACAGTTGCTAATATATTAGCATTATTATGTTCATAGTGTGACTCACCCCTCTCTTTACGCCCCTCACTCTCAGCCGACCAGCAGCCATCAATAATTGAAAAGCCCATTTTTCTTGCCTGACAGGCAAATTGCTGTTCGGCGTGTGTCCGTGCGCTACAACATGGACAAAGTTCAGCACAGGAGGGATATGATATCATCTAGTCATTCACTTCAGTCACGCTGATAAAGCCTTCTGTCTGCTAAAATCCAAGTTCCCTATATTCTTCTTCCAGCTGTCCTTTTTTGTCAGGACGGCGCTTTAGATGTTGGTCACAGCTCTTTCAGCTGTACGATGAACCTGCAGGGAAATGATCTGCTTCAGAGAGATCGAAGTCGATTTGAAGGCCGCGACTGCAGTGTTCAAAGTGGACATGGGGGAGAAGAGCGTGAAGACAGAGGAGGAAGTGTTATGATGGAGGCCAAGCTGATGGACATAGCGCTCAGCTTGGGAAGGCGTGTTTCCCCACAGGCAGGCAGCCTCTCAAAGTGGTTGTCCTTGCCCACTGCAATATTCGTCTCCCTCTGGGGTAATAGAATCCACATGGGCCTCGTGCTTTGAGAAGCCTGGTTGTTCTCACCTCTGGCCTAAACAGCAGGGATAGAAGCAGAGGAGCTGTAACGTGAAGAATGTTTTTTTTTTTTTTTTTTTTGTGACAGGGTTTTGTTTTGTTTTTTATTCTGATCAAGATCTTTCTGTACCTCGTGCCTCCTTGGGTTCTCTCTGTGTGGCCACCTCACGTCCTACATATCCTTAACCGGGTTCTCTCCAGCTTCTCCGTCTTACGTCTACAGTCCAAAAACAGTGACCAGCTTCATTTCAGACTCTCAGTTAACCCTAGGAGAAATTCATTGGATGTCTCTATGCTGTATAAGGCTCTGTGATCAAAAAGTTAAACCCTACTTCTTGCCCAACATTAGCTGTGATTGGCCACCTTCACCTCCCAAACCGTGTGTGCAGGATGAGCAGAATATACTGTATATATATATGTATTGTAGTTTCTACTTCAGGTATATGAATATCTTGCCGAGGAAATAAGCTTATTGAAATAAAGAAACAAACTTCAATAATGTAACATTCGCTGAATTTCGTATATCAGAGTTGATACTCTTGAAATGTGATATTGTTTCATAAAAATCAACAGAAAAAGGCTTAGTGAACATGGAAAGTTGCAGTCATCGCCCACTCCACGATGTCGATATCCCACATAGTGCTTGCATGTAACATCTGTAGCCTAGACTTCCTGTTCCGCAGATGACTAAACTTCCCCTGATCATGTGCCCATTGATTCATATGGGTATTTAACTGATGGCCGAAAACAAAAAAAGATGTGAGGCCTTTTTTTTCCGAGAATGAATAAATCCAATTCCGCCTGTCGGGTCGAATTCATGACATCAAGGAATGAGATCATCACCTCTGTCTTTGTTTGCCCTTTTCTGTTCGGTCGTTTGTCATAAATTACATGCTTGAGTTATTTTTGGTGGAAGGAATTATCGTTGTTTGGGAATTATATATTCCAGGTAGAAGTGTCTGATGTGTTTGGCCTCTCTGTGACGGGAATACGGTGATTATATTGCTGTTTTCATTGAATGAAAGAGTCGACGCTTTCATTCTTGTGCTGTACTTTGATAGTTCTGGAGGTACTTTATCCATATTTTTACATGGCTTGCATTTTTTTTACAAAACTTTATGAATAGGTTTTGGCTAGCAATCACTTACTTCATATATATATATATATTTTTTTTGGATGAATCTGAAATTAAGAAATTAACCAGCCTTCATCCCTGGGATCTGTCTAATTATCCAAATCAAGATTCTACATTCACGCCTTTTATTTTCTTTCAGGATTCCCAAAAATCCCAGTGGATGCCTTTTAGTCTCAAGCTGAAAACTATTTCCTTTTTGTGAGTTTATGATTATTCTTCGAATGAACAAACTCCAGTTTACGGAAAATAGAATCAATCGCATCCAAAATCCCATATTGACTATTTTTACATTTTCAACAACCGTACTGACAGTAATACTGTATTAAGTTTGAGTTAATTCAGTATGGAACAAATATAATTATTGGAATATTTCACAGTATATTTAAGTCCGATTCTTATATGTTTTCCAATGATAATTTGCGAATGTATTTATCTCGTTGTATCGTTTCAAACTTTACATTGTCTGCTGGTGGCGTCCGCGGTTCCGCCCACCGTATCCCGCCAGTGTTGCGGCGCAGCCAGAGGGAGCCCGCACGCCGCGGCTGTGCGGGGCGGCGCGCGTGGATTTACTAAACGCACCCTCCCCTCGCGGTCGACCCTCCTCCGTCCGCGCAGGGTCAAGTTAAGTGACACGCAGCGCTTCCAAGCACTTCAAAATAAATCTAAAAACAAATCATAACAATGTAACAGAAGGGGGGGGGGGGGGTGAGTTATTTTATAGGAAAACCATAAAACAGGAAATGACTGAATATTCCCGAAAAGACCAGTTGCTGTACAGTAGAAACTTCAACACGCTGTGTTTATTATTAGTTTTCTTCCTTTACTTTGAAACAGACTTTTTAATTCCTCTCCCTTCAGTCGCAGAGAATCTTAACATCTTAAAACCTTAAAAAAAACTCACCCACTTACTGTAAATTGTAGTAATTTGTCTGTACATATGTTCACAACTGTGCAATATTTCATAACAGCCACATGTATAATATTTTGTGCACTCCTTTCACGTGCTTCTTATTCTGAAAGGGGCGCCTTCGTACTTCCGGTATTCGACTTCAGCAGTTGACGAGTCAGTCAGTTTCTAGGCAGCACAGAGGGGATTTAGTTATGTACGGCCGGTGAGGTCTGGCGGTAGAAGAAGAGAAGAAGAAGAAGAAGAAGAAGAAGAAAGAAGAAGAAGAAGAGGAGGATGAGGAGGCGGAGGTGGAGGAGGGGGAAGCCCGTTGAACGCCCCGAAACAACAGCAACGGAGTAGAGGTTCTTTTTTTTTAACGGGCAAGTAAGCTAGGGCAGTTTGCGACAAGTTTTGCTCGCATGCGTGTGTGCGCGCCGCTGACCGGAGAGCATTGTCCCGCCCGGACTCCCCCGCCGGCTACCGCCGTCGCAGCAGCAACAAAAACTCCGCGTCCCGCCGCTGCAGCCCCGCAACAGTCCGCGCTGTCCAATGAATGGAGTTGCCTTTTGCCTTGTTGGAATTCCGCCCTACGCCGAGAACCACGTAAGTACCCGGATACTGGCGGCCGAGCGCGCCCGGCACCCGTGTTTGGACAGTCTGAAGTGTGCCGTCAGAGAGCGTGATTTCCTAAGAGGATTAACACTAGTTTACATTGTACACACACACACACATACACACACACACACCGACATACTGTACCGAAGTGTGCGTGTGTGCGTGTCGATTTTATGAACCCGCGATCGATTGCTATTTTGGCTGGACTGAATCCATTTTCCCCCCTCTATCATCATATATTAGTAATATGTATTTTTTTTGTTAGTTTTTTTGTTCTTTTTTTTGCTTGTGCGGTAGTTAGGAGGCAATCCCCAGCTGTCCGATCTTAACGGGACGTCCCAGACGTGGATGTGTTGGCAAGGGAGTGTCAGTCAGTGTGTTCAGCGGTGGGTATTTCTTATATTAGTCCAAACAATGACAAAAAAACAAATCCTTCTGTGAAGATTGAGGCGTGAGACTGTGCCAGGACATCTCATGGTTTTCTTTCCTGGACTTGGCACGGTCCAAAGAGTGATGCAGCTAATGGAAATATGGGGAAAGTATGACCTCCACTAAATGAACATCACAAGACCGCACAGTGTTTTTTTTCTTCTTATTTTTCCCCTTTTTTTCCCCTATTCGCACTTCCTCATAATTTCATCACACCCGGTGAAACATGTCAACAAAAACAGACAGTCTCTTCCCACAGATGTAGCATAAATGGAATTCTGTTTGATGACCCGAGTGCAGTTATCGGGTAACATTTTCCTCGGATGTTAATTGGTGGATGTGAAAAGATTATATTGTTTGAGAGACTGTATTTAAAATTCCATTTAGTGAATGTGATAAAAAAGATGGCTTGGAGAGGGGGGGCAAGGATTTCTTTGCCTCGCTTGTGCAAACGGGCCTAAATCACAAAAGTAAAGTAAACAAACAAACAAACAAAACCTACTGCATCTGCAGTTTGCTGCTCGTCTTTGAATCCCTGCATAATTTCTGTTTGTCGGAAACCTTAAAAAGTAAAAAAAAACATAGAAATGACAATCGGGATATAAAGAATATGTTATTTCTAATAACCAGATCAGCAATATAGGGTTTCCTGCTGGTCCACCCCCCAAGCCTGGACAGAGATTATGGATCTGTACGGAGTATGTGAGTGGAGAATCTGTATCTGAGTGGAGAATAAACAAGTGTATATTTCATTCCTCCCGTTTCGGGTCAAACTGAGGAGCTGATGTGTCATGGTAAAGTCATGAGGTATGGTACGTGGCCCCAGGCGGTGGTCTGTGTGCAGGTTGGTCTCCTGCCCAGCGCTGCGTGCTTTGATTTAACCTCAGCGAGGCCTCGGCTCCAGTGCGGTTGTGCTGAAATAGTTGGCGCTTCCTTTTTTTCTTTCATCCTATGTAGTGTATGTCTGCTATTTATATGTGTGTATGTGTGCATGTACAACCTTTGCTGTCACTTTGCACACTCCATAGAATTAAGAATTCATTAAATCTCTCTCCTCAAATATCTTTGCCCCCCCCCCCCCCCCCCCCCCCCAGCACCTCAGCCGTCTATCGTCTGTTTATTCCCTCCGGCAAAAGAACGTTTTCCTTTTCTGTGGCTTCGCTTTGATTCAGCCTCCCCTGGTTGTGTGTCGCCATCACACCCCACGAATGCGCCTTCAAACAAGTTGAAGTCACTTTTATCTTTCAAATTTCAGGCCTGTTAGTGTTGAAGTAAAAAAAAGGAAAAAGTGGAGCGGGTTTGCAATAACTGTGTAACGACAGCTGTGCATCATCTCCTCAGTCAACAGCAGCTCATAAATGCCATTTTTTGTTCTGCCGGCGTAGGTCTCCTCTTTCAGGTGAGCCTCCGCCCTGACCTCCGCTTCGATTCCCTGACCTATTTCATACCCGACCTTTGACCCCACCCACATGAGCCAACAGCCAGCTCTTGTTTGAGCGAGGCCTCTCTCATTCTCTCTGTGCTTTTTGCTCGCGTTCAATCAAAGTGAGGAATTTTCCCTTGCAACTTTATAGAGCTGTAAAACTCACAGATACGAAACTGTATGTGCAGGAGCGGAGAAGAAGAAAGGATGGAGGAGCCTGTTTTGCTGAGCGCTGTTATGATGCCAGAGTGTTGTTCGCCTCTCAGTGCAGGGCTGAGATCGATAGATCTGTTTGTAGCGGGGCGGCAAACAGCAGGGTTGGGCGGAGGTTAAGACGAGACCCCGGTGTCCGATGCTGCGTTATGTCACATGACACCTGACTTTATTGATGAGTGCAATGAACATCTTATGGCGACCGATCTTAAAATCCCCATGTTGGTTCAACTGGTTCATTTGAGTATTTTTTGCCCTTCTGTTACTGCAGTACTACCCTGGCCTCATGAATATCTGCACAGGAAGTGCTTGTTATAAGTGGCGTGTTTTTTTGTCCTAATGCTTTAACATTTGACTTCTTCCTTTGCCCAGCTCTGTTTACCTAAATTTGGGGCTTCACGTGGAGGTCCGGCTTCCGAGGGCCACTAATAGCTACCCCCGGATCATTGGTAACAGTAAGGAGTCAGGGTTGACGCAAGCATGAACTAAATGCTTTTACTAGCATTTTCACGCCAGAACGCCCGGACGGAGCTTCGGGTTTTGTTACGCTTTTATACACCTGCTATTATGGTTTGGACCGAGCTGAAGAGTCAGGAGGTCCAGACCAAACAGGCTTGGTATAAAAACACCCCGTGTCCTGTGTGGACGCCTGCGGGACCAGCTGGTCACACACCAGCCGGCTCAGAAAAGGCTGCAGGAGGAAAAATGGCCGAGGCCCATCCAGTCGGCAGGTCCAGGATCAGTTGCTGGTCAAGGCAAGTAAAGTGAAAACAGCTGTGTGATGCTGCAGAGGAAAGCATTTCTGTGATCACTAGCAGATGGCTCCGCCGCGCAACAGGAACATGGCGGAGAATTCAGCAATCCTGAGAATTTGACACGATTTTCACATCTTTGATAATCCACTCATCCAACATTTTGACGGGACACCAGCCGGATTGAAGCTCTGAAGCGAAGTGTATACTGGATTTGAGATGACGGATTTAAAGAAAAAACATTTTTAAGTGGTCAAATATTATTCTCCCTCTTTTTTTTCAAGAGAATTAGAATTTACTGTTTAACAGAGGACTATTGCAGGGGTCTAACAAATTGCCGGATCTACTAACTTTGGATTGGAAAAACTTTGCAATTAAGCAAAACATAGTTATTTGAACACAAGACAGTTCCATATTTAAGTAGGTGTTTCCATAGTGTTCAGGGCCAGACGGCAAAAATAAAGGTGTTGAAGACTGAGAATTTTCTTAACTCGTTTAAAAGATTTTTTTGCACGAATTGGCTAACACAAGTCACACATGAGCAACGTACCTCTATTTCCTGTCATAATTTAACTTTTTTTATAGGTGTCAGTGCTGTGGCCTCTGAGCCTGACAGTAGATTTCTTTACAGCCTGGTGGCCTGTAAACACCGTCCAAACATCCCTCGCATTCCTCCTCACCAGGCCTTGAGACAACAGCTGCACCACCTCACATCCACAATCATTCACATGGACAGTGTGCGTGCAGACACACTCTTAATTACCCCTGCACACACACACATATGGAGTCGTGCACCAGTGTGCACAAATGTAGGCACGTTGGCATGTTAACGTCACGCATCAACCTGTGAGCAGGTGCATGAGACGCGGCTGCAAACACAAACACCGTATTTAGCTTTTTTTAAACGCAGGGCTCAGCCGTGCGTTCTGATTGGGCCTTCCTCCTCCTCCATGTTTACGTGAGGAGGTCCTTGACGCTGCACAAACATGGCGTGGCCAGCATGTAGGTGGTCGAAGGACATCAGTCATCAACGACCTTGTTCACTGTTGTTGAGAGCTGAGTGGTGGCTGCAGCGCTGCAAAGCAGGCATGTTTCAGTAATGGCTCCTTATTGATTTTGCTGAGGTCAGTCAGTCAGTCAAGATCTCTCTCAGTAAACTGACTTTGCACTCTCATTGGAAATAATTTTTTTAGCTTTGCAATCATTACCTGTATCTTCGAAATGTGTTATTACATTTGTTGAATATACAAATTTTAAAAAGTAATTTGCATACAATTCCTATTCAATAGTTTGATAGTATGAAGGACTGCCGGATTCTGGGAGTTGTTTTGCGTATTGTTTAACCAGTTCTAAAAAGACTTCGCAAGTAAGCTAACATTAATGAGCCATGTTGCCTTCTCCATTCAGCCCGTGACAGACCGTGTTCAAGGTGAGTTTTACCTGTCCAGAGTGGTGATGGGTCAGTTACCGTCGCACTCTCGAGCTCCAGCTGGATGTGCTTCATTTCAGGTTTTAGGGCGAAATCAAAGCCCCCCCTAAGAGATCAGGCCCAGTTATGTTTGAGACCCTGTGCTGTTTTTTTTTAACTCACTGCATTGTCTTTGCATGGATGGTTATAAAACAATACAGGGGGCTTCAGCCCAATGCAGCGCTCAGCTCAATCAGAGGAATGGAGAACGCGTCAGATCTTGTTCTGAAGCAACGGCCCTGTCTGTTTGTCTCTGTCAAGGATCAGCCTGAGGGCTGCTTTGCAGGGTCGGAGTCAGTGTCAAGGTTCAAAGGTTAGAGCCTCCAACCCCAGCCTTCATCGCACACGTGGCCCCTTGTGGGGAGGCTAAAGAGGCAGGAGGGGAACCCTTGCTGTTGTGTGCGACGGGGGCTGACAGCGGTTAAGTGGGGGCAAACTTTGACTGATCTCCATTCAGACAATCGGACCCCGCATCTTGTTGTGTCTTTCTCACGCCTCCATATCAGCCCTGCGCATTTTTCACTCGGTCTCTCACCGTGTTTGGATTCCTCCTGAGAAAATGTGAGGAGGGGGCATAAGGGTGCATGTGGATGAATGTCTCCTTAACCCAGGAGGTGCACTGCGGTCTTCCTCCAGTCAGCTGTGAAGCCTGCGATAACTGGAATGTGCGCGAGGCTGGAAAAAAAGAGGACGAGGGCAGTAGGAAAACAGGGCAGGAGGTAACAAAATCAGCAGATGAGTCAATCGGTAAACTATGTCAGTGTGACAAGCGTAAAAAAAAGAAAAAATCAAAACAATGCAGCCATTAAAATGGAAGGCATGCAAAAATAAAGTGGGTTCTGCTAGATTTATGCCGCACTAATGTGAACCACAAGTGTTTTCTTTCATTCTGCTGCAAGATAAACAGACTGTTTTTGTTTTTGGAACCTCATCAATGTTTTCCCCCCTCATTTAAAGTTTTGACTGAGATTCGGAAGATTTCCATCATTATTACTGTTATTCTGTCTGTATTTGTGCCACTTATCCTGCACAAGTGAGTAAGAGCATGTAGAGATATAAAATTCCACATTAAGACGCATGCATGCATGTATAGATTATTTCAGCGTTTGCAAACACTTTAAAAATCCATAGGATGTAGTTTAGAAGAGATTTAGCAAGGTAATGTAGCAGCGTGAACTAGATTGACTGTTGGTTGTAAAAGTCAGACGGTACTTTAAATTTTAAAGGCATTTTCATCATTTGTTCAGATCAGATCCTAGAATTCATTTTCATCACATTGCACCTTTCATGTACTTCATGTCGAAGGCTGCACTGAGGCCTTGCAGGATTACCTCTGCGGGAAAAGCCAGGAACTGCTCTTCCTCTGGCGCATCATGCGTCTTTTCGTGATACTCTGGTTTTCTCACAGCTTACTACTGTGTCGTCAGGACAGCTTCTGTTTGCTGGTTTACTCTTTGTGTGGAAGGATTGAAGTATTGGAGCTGGAGAACCATCTCACTGGCCTCTACCTGGACATCCCAAACAACCAGCAGTGTCATCTTGCAGGGGTTGCAGCTGCATCTGTCTTAGTGTTTAGTAGTCTCCAAATGATTGGGCGGGGTGGTCATTTTGACAGGCGCAATTATAAGACTGCGATTAATGTGTAGCCAATGAGGACCTAAGGATGCTGAGAAAAGATAGAGCCCTTTTCCTGCTCTGTAGCGGTACTGCCACTGTTTACATGCTCCGATTAACAGCCTGCTTGGGCCGGTAGGGAGTTGGCTGCTCTTGATGGTGGGAAGGTGGACACGGGAAGGTTTAGTCCGGACGTTATAGTCCGGACGTACCATTTCTATAGTTGTGTGTTATTGCACTTCTAGAGTAGTGGCTCTGGAAGAGGGAGCCCCAGATATCAGCAGAAAACGTGCATGACTAACTTTCCCTTCCCCAGAATAGGTTTTTCCACAGTGACAATGCAGTCAGCTCACCAGAAGCCCTCAGGTTGATGAGATTTGGGATGCTCTTTGTGCCGAGCAGTTTACTTCCATGAGTTGTGTGTGTGTGTGGGGGGGAAATAATATGTTGACTATTGTAAGCCAGAGCAGCTTCATAAACACCCATTTCTGTAGACATTTTCACATTAAGCCGCAGGCGCACCCGTGGCTGTTGCCGATCTGAGGCATTTTGAGCCTGCAGCAGCAACATATCATTAACCATGCAGGGAAAAAAATTATCCTGGCCACGTCTGGAAGTGTTTTTATCATTCTTCAGATGAGCTCGCACGTGGACGTGCAGCTCCCGTCTGGAATGCCGGGTCGGTCCGTGGTTCTGAACACATCGGTCAAACCTGTCATGACCAATGATTGGTGTTTCTCTCACGTCATTTGAATATTTTGCATCTGGGTGTTGGAGCGCATATCACAAGTGGATGGAGTGGTGAATTCAATGCTTGCATAATTCTGTCACTTCCCTATTGAGACGAATTAAGTCAGCTGGTACGAACATGCCCTTGTTCGTTTTCCCTAGAGTTGAAGAAAGTAGAGTGTATCCGCGATAAAACCAGATCTATCCAAGAAACAGTAAAGATGCCCCGTTTCCCGCCCCGTACCCGCGACACTTTAAAACACAAGTTCCGTGTTGCACCAATTTACCGATGCAAATATCTGGCCAGTTCTTCAATTTAGAAACCCACTGTTTGCCCAGTTGTTCTCTTGTATCCCTCCTCTTAAGAATCGCCCTCCTTCATCAGGTAATATTCAGTCAGTGTTTAATACCCCTCTAAATTCCAGCTTTCTTATTTCCCTGCCACCCCCGCCCCTGACTTTGAGTAAATGTTTTGTGCTTTGATCCCCCTCCGCTGCCTTCTTTGGTCATCTCCCTTCGGTCTACTCCTGGTTTCTACAGCCACTTGCGCTCCCATCTATCAAACTCTTCCAGAATGCGCACCCAAGGAAATGTTTGGATATTGATTTTGCTCTTCTTTTTTTTTCTTTCTTTTTACATTTTTTTTTTTCAAAGCTAAATGTCACCCATAATGTGGTTACGTTTGCCTAAGTAAATCTGAGCCTTAGAAAGTTTGTTTCATCCCCCCTTCTCCGCCTGCTCAGTTTACAAATTGATAACCGGGGGCCCAGAGAACTTCTGCTAGCTTTTCACGGCTGTCTTTAATCTGAACACAGCTGAAGCCTTACGAACGCGTCAGATGGCCGTGTCAAGCCTCCAGTTTTGGTTAGTCAGTCCCCCATTTAGTGACTGAAACCGACAAGTGTGTCGCCCCACAGAGGTTTCTGGAGTGAAACACTGGGAAAAACTGAGCAGGGCGGTTTGTTTCTGTAGGGCCAATAATCACAGTAGCCGTTGGGACATTCAAACCGGATTAATCTGGGCTGACAGAGGTTAAACATGCGGAAATGTGAGCATCACTTTTATTCCTGTTATGGCAAAGATATTTCTTTCTCATCCTTGAGCTATGTATTTCTTTTACAAAAATGGGCTGAATTATGGTTAATGTCCATGGTTACACAAGGTGATTCTCTGCCCATTCAGCCATTCATCATTTAAATAGATAATCCTGCACAGAGAAGTGTGTGTGTGTGTGTGTGTGTGTGTGTGTGTGTGTATGGAGGGGCAATTGCAGTTGACGGTGGGTGGTGGGATTTAACCTCATCTAGACACCTGTCAATCACATGGCCATATATTATCTATGGGTTTGTGTGTGTGTGTTTGTGTGTATTTATGTTTATGTGTGTATATATATGTATACACATATGTATATATATCTATATCTATCCATCTATCCATGTATATTATACATACATATATATAGATAGTTATAGAGATAGATAGATATGCATACACACACGCACGCACACACACACACACACACACACACACACACACACACACACACACACTCATATATGTCCGTATGTATATGTTGCTTTTCATCTACACTGTTCCAGCACGACTCTGCTCAACTCAGTTTGTGTGGTTTTCCATTTCTCCACTTTGCCTCCTCAATGTTAGCGGGGTCGTTATTGCATGGCACACGGGAAAACTGACCAGATGCTATATATGCAAAACTAAACACAAAAAATGTAGAACATGGATGGAGGCGTTACTTCTTTTTTTTAAGTGATGGGTTTTATTCTCCTGTTTAACAGTGTGCCCATTAACAACATTCTCTGTATTAGGCCGGCAGTCTGTTGACATCAGTTTTTTAGTATCAGCTCAAATTGCTTGGAACCTCACCAGATCAGGCACTACAACATATACTGGGTACGAGGTGGTGGAAATGCAAAAAGTACCAAGATGGGCCGTGATGGGACTTTTCTCTCAAAAGCTCCATTAGAGATTTTCAACTGTTCACTCTCTCATTTACAAACAATTAATATTTTAGAGAACCAGGTTGGATCAGGGAAGATAATGTTGTGAGGCAAGAGTACAAACTGTTGCACCAACATGCATCCACCACAATTCCTTGCACATTTTTAGATATCTTTTGTTTTGTTTGTTTTATAGCTAGGTTCTGCGGCCAGTGATGTATCAACAGGAAGCGGCGGGCCGATCTTGCGATAGCGAGGGCTGATCCTACCATGTTTGTAACACACCATTCAGTATCTGTGTACCATCTCTGTACCACCAGAGATGAAGACGAGAAGAAGGAGGGTCGTGAGGGACCTGGAATCACTTTGAGCTTTCTCCCTAGCCTGCACACTTGTTCCGTGTGAAGCCCCAGACCCGGACAAGATTGGAGCAAATTTAAATTTAACAGGGCGGTAGATTTGTCAACTCATAATTTATATGGTAATTGATTCGACTGCCTGAAGACCCCCCCCCCCCCCCCCCCCCCGTCTATTGCTCCAATGCTCGGCATGTTGTTCACTCAGTGTGACTCTGCAGAGTCACAAGGGCTGGATGACGGATCGTAATTTGAGATGGTCTTGGAAGGCATATTGGAAATATGAGCTCTCAGATGATACCATGAGTCCAGCCATCTTTTTTTTTAGGCATTTTCATGCTCATAAGACGGAGTTAGTGATAAAGCTCCAGATCAACCAAATCTTCACGTTTTAGAAGCACCTCTGATTGAATTTCTCGCTGTTACAAGAGCACCCCAAAATGTCATCCCCCCTTCTTCCCTAAGGGTTTAATTTGAAACTTAGATGGCTTCCTTGGTGCGGTGCGAGCAATGGCAAGTGGCAGGAATGTAAAAACCAGATGACCTGGGATGGAAACTCCAGGCAGGCCATCTCCCTGGCTCTAATAAGCACAATGCTCGCACCTTCTTTTTCCGTTTTTTTCTCCTCCCCCTTCCGTGGCTCACAGCTCTTCCCTCTGTTGGTCGGGCCTCCCAAGCTGGCTCAGTACGGTCTCCACCACGCCCTGAAGCCTGGACGCCTGCCTGGTGTGGGGCCTCACATAGCGAGATGCGAGAGTGGATCCGTTTCCAGCCCTCGCCGAGTAGAACGCCGACGTCATTTTCAGTCACCGAAGTTATAATTTTCATCTGTTAATTACACGGGGGGGGCTGAGAAGAGCTAAATATATACATGTGGGCTTGTGGACGGGGTGGGGGGATGGCTCAGAGCGTGGCTGTTCCTTCCCCAGATGCAGACAGGGGGCGGGGAGATGCCGGAGCCCTGCGGTTTTTCTGTAACTGTGCGCTTCTGAGGCCTTAAAAACAACCAGGGAGGAAAGGGAAGAAAAGAACAAGGAGCAGCGAAAGAAGTAGGGAATGGGGAGGGGGGGCTTTTATTGCAGCGGAGCTCAGACGTGACACTCCCAGCGGTTGTGGTCAATACACGGGAGAAGCGGGCGGCGGGGGAGGGGGTACAGTGCCAGAAAACGGGGGTATCGCTTTGCCAGATGTGGTCATTTAGGCTCCCTGGAGCCACTGGAAGCTGAGAAAGTAGGGCCTGGATGGGGCTGAAGAAATTAATCCGAGCGCCGGCGGGACCAGAAAGACTCGCCCACTTTGCTTACGGCGAAGAGTGAGGATGAGCTGCGTGACGGGGGAAATTCCCCAGAAAGACCAGCGGTTTCCACCTCAGCAGATCTGTTCTGAGCTCCCACCTGGCCACCCGTTTGAGCCACGCAAACTTTCACGTGAAAAGCAGTCACGCAAGGAGACTGGATATCTTGGATAGCTATCTTAATTTTTTTTTTTAGTGCCGCGTGCCAGCCAAGAATGACTTGGCGCCCCCTCAGATTGAACTTCCATAAATCACGCAACCGTTAAGTGATTTCAACTCTCGAGAGAAAACCATGCATGAAAACCGATTTTGAACCCACACTTAGTATGAAAGTCACCACTGTAAAACATTTCACCCTTAGGGTTCTTTACCCTCCACTTGGAGACGCACCTTGTTGGTTCTCATGGCAAACTGCCAGGCAAGCTGGGATCTGGTGTTTTTGTGATTACGCCGAAAGCCAGAGTCAAGACGAAGCCTGACAAACCCGGAGGGAGGCACACATTTGTCAGAGGATTCCAGAGTGACTTAGATATTCACCCCCCCAACAGGAAAAAAAAGCAAAAAAAATACACACTTACGTAGGACTGCCAGTATGTCAGCATGACGGTCGGCTGAGAGCTGGTTTTACTGACAGATAGTGGATGGTCGGAGTAAATAAGAAATATTTTCCACCACGGAATAAATGCAATGGCAAGAATACGTTTTTAGCTCTAAGGGAATAAAAGATAAATCACACCAGTGAACCTTTTCCCTGATTTATCTCAAATTTTTGAGCTTCATTCTTATAAAATTATTTTTTTCCTTTCAAGTCCTGCCTTTTTATTCAAATGTTTTAACTTTGTTCATGTCATGTTATGATATATTGAATTATATTGCGATTTTTTTTTCTTGTACAATTACCACTCTATCTTGGAAATCCTCAACGGAGAGCAAAAACTCCTAGACGCATATAGATAATCTCTGATTTGTTTTAGAAGTGTCTCAAACAGGGCCTCTTCAGACAAAATACCCCAAATACCCAAGTTAGGTAAAAGTAAAACAGTTGTTTACCATTTCTTTAGCTATTGTATTTATAGTCGGGAGAGGCCAGACTGAGGTTTTAGGACATTTTCAGTGGAGATAGTGAATCCAGTGGTTGAGGGATGCTGAGGTTGGAACTGCCAGACCTGAGATCTAGAAGAAGATCCAAGAGGTGATTTATGGATGGAGTGAAAGAGAACTTGTTTGTTGGTGTGAGAGAAGAGGATGATGAGGGTTGGATGAAGGCATTTGATTGGCTGTGGCTATCCCTGAAGGGGAACAGCCCAAAGGAGCAGAAGATTTATGCTGTTTTTTTTTGTTTGTTTTGTTTTGTTGTTAATGTGCCAGGGGAGTGAAATTTGCTGCTTTTTCTGTCAAATCCAAATCCGATTCAGTGAGTCTTGCAGAGGTCAGGATGTGACATAAAAAGGCTGAAATTCTACAGATTCTTGTCTTATTTGATTAGATCAGCCCGCCCAGATTCTTAACAACGTGAATGCACAGCGAACCCAATGTGTATTAATCTGTTTACACCCCCCTATCCTCCTGGTCATGTGGCATAGTTACTTGTCAACGGTGTGTTGCACCATGGTCCAGCAAACATTCATCATCATGGGAGCTGCACTGGGGAGTGCGTGTGTGTGTATGTGTGTGTGTATAATAAGAGAGTATTTGTGAGTAAATGTGAGTGTTTGTCATTGCTATTCTCGCCCTGATGACCTCTTTTTTGCGTGTAAACTCTACTCCTCAGGTGTCCACTTTTCAACATCCGTTAGCCCCCACACACCCACACATAAACACACCGGCTGGCCAGCTCATGTATCCCACATTCCCTTGTGGCACACGTGGCATCACGAACACGTCCTCCATCCTGATTTGGGTCATCCCATGGTCATTCCTGGCGATTTGCTGCAGTAGATGCTGCTTATACAAAATAATTCCTGTTTTTGAGATCTAATTGATTTTATGCCAATTTTCTCACCTGTGTAAACGGAAAGCACTACTGGTTTTAATCCTAATTCCCCGCACACATCAACATGAGGAGTGTTTCTTTTTTTGACATGTTTTGGGAGGGGTGCACAAAGACACCTAGTTTTCTGCAACAGGTCTGTAAATTGGACGTATCATATGATGTCTATCCAAAGGCAGCCTTTGTCCAGGGGTCATGTAATAATAGACGCTAGATGCAAGTCAACAAGAAGTGAATTCTTGCTTTGCAGAACCTCCGTCATGCAAATGTTGGACATTCCTTTAAGAATCTGTCTAATGTAAAGTTACAGAGACGATGCCGACACATGTATTTGAAGTTAGATAGTATATGACGACATCAACCAAGATAATGTAAGAAAATTATACTTTACAAATCAAGGAAGAGTACTTCATTAAGTCTATTTAAAATAGGGTGCTAATATTTTCCCAATTCCGTCCTAAATAGATGGATCAGATAACAATCCGACTTATCTGGCTTTGTAAGGAAGTAAGTATTTTTGTAAGTTGTAGTCTGTAGTTTTACACACAGGCACATTTTCTCTTGTCCCATTTCAGTTTTAGATGTTCTCGTGCCCAGTTTAGGTCACCTGACACCACAGAAATCACCAAACCCTCAGAGGAACATGTCCTCCATCCTTCTCCCCTCTTTAACTGCATATTTCAGGACCTTGGTGTCCAGCCAACTGTAATGTCATGTAGTCATGCAACGCACACATGTAAAGAATGCATGCATAACACGCTCGCAATCTTTGTGTGTGTGTGTGTGTGTGAGTGTGTGTGTATTTGTGTGTGTGTGTGTGTAGGGGGGCACACAGTCAGGTGTGCTGCATTAACCGCTTTAATCCTGAGTCATGCATCGTAGTGTTGCTGTATCCGTGCTAGTCAGGCTGCAGAGCAGGGGGGGACCACCCACCTGCCCCGAGCCCCGCGGTCGATAGGATATCCTGCCCCTCTTGCACATCGCCTCCACCCCCCTGACACCTGCTATCGGCCCTGAACTTCTTGAGGTTTCCATGTTAAAGCCCGCCATAGTTGTGACCCGTGTAACCCCACCACCCAGCTGGGCTCTCACAGCCCTATTTAAGACTTTCATTTGAAGTTGGCATCAGGTTCAGCGATGGTACTCGAAAAGTCTACATCCTGTACCCGGTAGAATAAAAACACGTGTGTGAGTGTGTGTGCGTGTGTGGTTGCTAACTTTCTCCCTGTCTCTTGACCACCCATCTGCAGCTGTGTTATAAGTGCCCTCTAGTGGCTACTAGCAGGTAATGACACCCTGAGATTTGCCAAATGGGCCGGCAGGTCAGTGTGCAGGATTTATTGGAGATAACAGTTAAAATGAACTTGCTCAAAACAGCTCTGACTCCTTTTTATCCCCCAGTTTTCACACAAATGCTTCAATTGAAATCGTCACCCTCTTAAAATAATTGCCTAAGTCATTTTTTTACAAAAATGTTTTTTTTGCCTAAATCATCTCCTCATGATGCTGACCACCTCTGGCAAAATTGCCTACATCCTCAGTTAAACAGATTGTGCCATTCTACCCCTTTAGTTGAAATTGCCTATGTCAAGAGTGTGTCAAATGGTTCAGTTTTTTGTGTTTCCTGAAAAATCAGAATAAATGACTTAGGTGATTATTTTAACAGGGTGACGAAATGCATCATCAATTATAATTGTTGAATGATACACCATGAGAAGTTACAGATAAGGCTAAATATCCTTGAAAAAACATTGTATCCAGAGATCCCTGTTAGAGAGGGCTGAGCTGGGATGGATCCGAATAACTTCCAAATGGTAGTTGGCGGATGAGACAAGGGAATAACCCTTGAATAGAATAACCCGGGGAGGAACGTAATAGCGCATGGGCCGCGTATCTTGTTTAAAATCCCAGAAAATGGCAGAGCTACCTTTTAAATCAAGGGCTGAAATGGACAAAGTTTCACAGCTTGGGAGAATGAATCTGATAGTGTCAAAGGTTGTGTGTTGTTTAGTCTCCTGTGTCCTGTGAGCTGTCTCATGACGCGTCACGAGAGCTGTCTTCTAGACGATAAGGAGGCCGCGACCCCGGCTTGACACCAGCGTTTTGTACCTCTTTTGAAAATCTGTGACATGAAAACAGATCACGCGTGCTGGTGCTAATTTTCACAACTGCCCCCCCTCCATATTGAGCCAGGATCTCACCAGCAGGGGGCCTCAGACTTAGCACAGGCTTTGTGCTGCCAGTATCACCATCAGTGTCGAACTTGGGTTGCCCTCAGCTGACCCCTCCTCACCTTTCTGTGATCCGTGATCGCTCGTGTTGAGCGTTCCCCTCCTGTCTGCCCAGTGCATCGCATGCCAGAGCATCAGCCTGCAGACTCTTCTTCCCTTTCGCCACCCTGTTTCAGAGTGCGGAGGCACAGCAGAGGGGAGAAAACCCGTGTTTTGTCTTTCCGGGCGGAAGGAAAAAAAGGAGGCCGGGAGGCCTGGTGTTGCCGCGTGCTAATCTGTTGGCCCGTGGTCATGTTATGAGTACGAAGGAGATTAAAACATATCACTGAACCAATCTGTCTGTTCTACCAACAGCAGTGCTCTGCACTATCTTGCCCTCCTTTTCCTTTCTCTTGATGTGTGTGTTATCGGAGAGGAGGTGAGGAAGCCAGGTGCTGGAACGGCAGCACGCGCCAGTCTTTGATTTCCTGACTTCCAAGAACTTAAGGTGATAAAATTCTCTTACAAGTACAAATTATGCACCGTCTCCTTAGCAGCGAGCATGTGTTTACCCTGCACTCAGGTAAAGTCAGATAAAGGAGGTATTGCCCGGTGATGTGCACAAGGCCCCCTGCATGCGGGTGATGGTTGGCGGCCTGTCCAAGCATGCCAGAGAGTACAGTGCGGGGTCGCGAGCGGGGAGGGCCGCTATTGTCACAGCCATTCATGTGTGACTGCATCCTCGGTGTAAACTGTAACTCAATGCCTTTTTGTTCCTGCCTTTTTTGTCCATCTGTTGCTTCACGCTCGTCCTCCTCTTCCCCTGAACCCCCCCCCCCCCCCCCCCCGTAGTTCATAAAAAAAAGGGGAAAAAAAGTAGAGCATTGGAGCCTTTGGTTTTCAATTAAAGCACCTCGAACGCACATTGCGCACATCTTACGGCAATAGCGAAATAGATATGCGGAATCCACATGCGGTGCCGCTGAGGCTCAGTGATGTGCCAGCTGAGACGTGCAGCTCCATCCGGATTAGGCCCAGATCAGCTGACCCTCGCCTCGTGCTGGCAGGACCCCTGCTCATCCCTCCATGGGAGGGCGAGTGCAACTCGGTCCACCAGCTCCGGTCTGGACCAGAGGAAGAAAAAAAAGAAAAGAGCTCCCTTTCTACACGCACGCACGCACGCACGCACGCACGCACACACACACACACACACACACACACACACACATTCACACTCACTCACACACACACACTCACATAACTTCATGACTTTTTGACAAGCACTAATTATACAGACTATAGTATATTTATACTCAGCTGTGACTCAGCGGACATGCGGCCAGAACCGTTGTGTGTTTGCGTGTATTCTCAAATAACTTGTGTGTGTGTTTGTGAGTGTGTACAAAGCTTTGCTGAGGTTTTTCTTTTTTCCTCCTATCAACAGTGACTTTAAAATAATATCATAAGACACTGCCTTTATGGCAACGATTCAGATAAACAAATGTCTTGTAAACACAATATCTGAAAAGTAGCCATGGACACATTCCATCACAGTGAAGAAAACCAAATGAAATTCCAGTGGGAAATAAAAAGGATAACTGCTGTCACAGTCAGTATCTACAACAACAACCAGGCTGAAAAGATGCTTCTGTTTGTGCAAACTACAACTAGATTGAAATCTTTTGGAAGGAAAAGATGCATAACAATGTTTACAGTAAAGCGAGACGTACTGTACTGTATGACATTCCTGCCCTCTGTTTTGAGGAAACTGGAGCAAGAAGTTAAAGCATTGGGGAAGAGCAAAATCCAGCAATGAGTTTATTTTGGCACTTTTTATTTTTTTTTTAATCTTTGAAGTTCTCTTGTCAGTACAGTTCACCCCAAAAAACAAATACAAGCAAATGATTTCTAACTTCTCGGAATGAGTCATCCTAGGAAAAGAATGCATGAACCATGTGGCTACAATTCGCAGTTGGTATCGTGAGTAAGTTAACGCTCTCGATATGATGACTGGATGCCTACGGGGAGGTAGGAAGATTTGTCAGCCCTCTCGATCGCTGTTACCTTTCCGGATCATCCAGCCGGAGCACAACCGACCAACTACCTAGATGTTCGTCAAGCTGATACTTGTCTTGCTGTAGCGGCAGGTGGAACCTGTCCTGCCTCACATTGTTAACGACCACAGCTCTTTAGCGGGGACTAGAGATTTTTCGGAGTCGGCATGGTCACCTGTCTGCCACTATCCCAGGTTACCTGGGCACCTGGCTGTTTGGTGAGAATTTGGGGGATCGAATGGGTTGACGTTTAGGTGTCATTGCTGCTTGAGTGGGTCAGGTCAATCTGTGTCTGTGTGTCAAGGCACAGCACTATTGACTGCTTCTCTCTCTCTTGCTTTCTCTCCACCATCTTTTTTCCATTTTATCCGCTCATTATCACCCCCCATCCTCTCCTCTGGATTTTCTTCTTTTAAGCCAAAAAGGAAAAAAAAAAAAAGAGGAAGTAAAACACTAATCACAGCAGCGAGGAAAATGTTTTCTCTTTCTGCTGTGCTGGAAATCTGCCCTGTGTGTGTGTATGTGTGTGTCTTCCCTCTGGGTTAGTGATGGAGGCAGGGCTGGGGCTTTTTTGGGGGGAGTTTTAACTGCAGGGAATCACGGATTTGTCGCTGTCTCTGTTTCATGTGGGTCACCAACACATGTAGTACACGTGCAGACAAGAGGCTCGGTCTTCTCCATTCTGCTCCATAGGTCTATCAGTAAAAGGGCCGCCGCTGGTTCCTCCGCCGCTCCCTCCATCCCGAGTTCAAAGTTTGGAGATTGGCTTGAACAGCAGAGGTTCTGGCATTTTAGTTGTTGTTGTTGTTGTTGTTTTCTTGGACAACCGGTTTGCTCGGAGGGACACTGAGTGGTTGTTTAAATACAGATTGGGTTACAGAAACCAAGGATGATGAGAGAGAGAGAGAGAGAGCGAGAGAGCGAGCGAGAATGAGAGAGAGAGCGAGAGAGAGAGAGAGAGAGAGAGAGAGCGAGAGAGAGAAAGAGAGCGAGAGAGAGAGAGAGAGAGAGAGAGAGAGAGATGGCTGTGGCTTGCTGAGATAAGTTCGGTGGAGGGGGCGAGATGGATTTGTTTGGCTTCAGAGACGCAGAGTGAAGAGGAGACAGAAAGGGGGAGGGAGTGTGAGTGTGTGTGCGAGGGGGGCAGTGGGAGGGAGGAGAGATCCAGCCCTCTGGGACAGCAGTGTGTGCTTTGGGGGTGGATTGAGTGGCTTTGCGTGCAGAGCACTGCCGGACACCGACAGGAGTGACGCTGTCAGTTGTTCTCTGTGTGTCTGTAGTGAAACCGGACCTACCTCTGATTGCGCCATACACACACACACACACACACACACACAGACACACTCCTCCACATGTTGCTGAGGACGGACCAACCCTCTGACTTGATGCGTTTGAGCGTTGGAGAGCTGATTCTCCCCACTGGAGTGTGGAAGCGACCGGCCGTGATGTGCGACTTGTGGGATTAAACTTTCGGAAGGCTCGGCAGTGACGCCAATGGAGAGGAGACGGCCCGACTCCAGTGAATGACAGGAGGAGGCCCTGCGAAGCTCTGCTTCAAGCCGCCTCTCTGCCCCTGAGCTCCCCTTCGCACTGCTGCCTCGGGACGTTGTCTGTGAGCTCCTGTCAGTCCCTGAGTGTGTGTGTGTGTGTGTGCGTGCGTATGCGCGCGGCCCATGAGGGCAGCCAGCGATGCGGATCTGAAAAAGCTCCATGCCCCGATGCCCGCTGCTATGCTCCCGTGCCCTGCGCCAGCCGGGTCTGACTGGAGCTTCCAGAGCCCGGTGGGGGTGGACTGCAGCTCCCCAGAGCCACGCTGCATCTGGGTCGCTGTGCTTCGTGGCAGCACCGGGCCACCGCCTTCCCCGCCGGCCACCCCGCTGGCCGCAATGCCCAGCGGGTGCAGTCAGGACTCACATCAGCCTAGGGTAAGGAGAGGTCACCCGGCCAAATGTGTTTGAAATGGTCCTTTATTGACCCAACATGGAGCGCTTCACCTTTGTCACATGGTACAGGTTTAAGGTTTATTACTGTTTTACCAGCAAAGAAGGTCATAATCAGTGAGATTCTGTCTTGTTAGGAAAGCAGCACATGAAAATGAGTAGTCTGCTACATTTATGTACTTATTTTCAGTAAATTAATGTTGTGTTTTACCATTAACTGATTTTTAGAGTTATTGTTATTTTATTGTTTTTTTCCCCTTATGAGTTAACATGAGTTAACATAGATTTAATATTAATATAAGTATCCTATTGTTCTTGCTTGATAAGCTAAAAACTGAAGATTTGTCTACATTTCTGGACCGTTCAGTTAATTGATTGATTGATAATCAGGACCAATCAGTGCGCAGTGAAGAGCGGCGAGCTCTGTCGTCACACATCAGGGCGATGCAACAAATGTTTTGGCACCCGTATCCAAGCCTCACGGTTTTCCAAAACCTGGATCAAACAACGATACCAGCGGATTCGTGACACAATCTTTTCCATGTTTTTTTTTTTTTTTTTTTACGCGCATGGATGCCATCAACACGTCTGCGTAACTGTGTTTGAAGTGTGCCAGCACTTTGCCTCATTTCCAGCTACCTGCTACCTGCAGGTACCTAGAAAGTTTCTGTGAATTGCCATCCGCTGCCACGGTATATTATAAATTCCAAAAGAAGGAGTTGTGCTTTGAGGAAAGCCTCCGTCTGAAGGCGGTTTACAAAAACAGGTCACACTGTTTTGAAGTTGTAACGCTCATAACGTCATTCTTATTGTCTGCTGGGCGGCTTTTCTTTGTTGTAATGTGAATCTGTGCAGGGGACGCTTGGCAAAACTAGGAGGCAAAAAAAACAGCAGACACTTGATGTTTACTAATGAGCTCCCATTATGCAACACATGGTCAAAAAGCAGTTTTAAGTTACATTTCGGACTCCAAATTGTGTTCCCAGCCGCAGGTTTAAGCTGTAATTACGGCATCACTGAAACGTTCCGCGTGCGAGGCATGGCAGGCTTTGTTCACTCCATTGAGGGTTGAACGTGGCGAAAATACTCTGTGCTCTGACAGCAAATATAATCAAAACAGTTGTTTTGGGGAAAAAAGTTAGATTTCTGACAGATAACAGTTTAATTGACTCTTTCATTCATCATTTTTCCAGCATTTAAAAGGTTGTCCCGGCGCCAAATCAAAAAGCGACTCCCAATCAGATGTTGAAAATTAGACATTTGGCTCAAAGTGAATCACAAAAACAGTAAAAGACCGAATGATGTCATTTTGATGAATGGAGAATTTATTGCAAGGTGTTTCGGGGTCAGCGAGGGGTGAGGCCCATGCTTCCCCATTTCCCCCTCTCCCTCCCTGCTCAGCCCCTTTTGATTCTCTGCACCCCCCAACCCCACCCCATGATCTCATATCAACGTGGCCACTTGTGCAAAAACGATCACCTCTTACTCTCTACTTTTCCTTGTTCGTTTCCCTCCACCCCCCTGCTACTTTTGACTCACAGCTAAATGCGAGTTGGGGGGGTGGGTTGGATGGCCGTTTGGAGAGACTTTACGTGCACAGCTGGAGCAAACGTTGTTTTAGACAGGGGGCGTGTCATGTTGTTGATGCAGTGTTTGCAGGAGGTTGACCAAACTTATGGGTGCTAATGAAGTGTGTAGTTCTTGACACACACACACGCACACACCCTCCCCTTAGCAGGGACTTTGTGTGTGGTGACGTCGGTGTGACTTCCCGGTATCGTGCACGATCGGCTTCGTGCGATTGGTATGTTTTTCCAGTGAAGTCTTTTATAACCTGCCTCCAAAAACCAATCAGATCCATCATATTAAACTGCTACAATCAAAATAAAAAACACAAACTTAAGTCCAGCAGTAGAACCTTTTAAACTCGGGTAAAACAACGGATCCTCGCTGTCACGTCCCCGCTGGCATCATCATCGTCATCTACAGCGTCAAATGATGCTTGTTTTCATTCAAACAAAGCAAGAACTTCGTGTTTTGCCGCGGAACAGCTGAAGTAGAAAACCCTGTTCAGCAGATGTTGCATCACCACCCATTTGTCGAGTCAAACCGACAATGGAGTTGGACCGGTCTTTGCGTGCGCGCGCACACACCCGCAAGGCACGCACACTGACACGGAGCGGCATGCAAACTCTCATGAATGAGAAGTAAATTCTCGTGTCATGTAAATCAAGGAGAGACCCGCAGCATTGGGAATTGTTTTGCACTTCAATTTGAAACCCGCTTCTTTTCCGCACAGGCAGATTGTGTAGTAGAACCCGGGAGAGATATTTAGAACGCAGCCATGCACGCTCAGGATGGAACCCGCTGTCTATTTCGACCCCTGGAGGTGTCAGAGCTCGCTTTCCGCGTGCTCGGTAAGTCAAGGAGCCGTCAGGCGGTCCTGCATTTCCATCTTCTCTCTGCTGTTCTCCGCCGGCGGCCCGGCTCGGGTGGTGGGATTTAAAGGCTTGTCAGCATTTGTAACGTCCGCAAAGCTCCACTTTTCAAACAGGTTGCAGCTCTCAGCTGTTTAGAAGAGCATTATTGTTCTGCCCCGCTGGGCTCCCTACGACCACCGCATTCCCGCTCCGCCTCCAGGCCGAGTAAGAAGAGGAGACTGTGGTCCTCCTCATGGGGGCACCGTCACTAAAAGTTAGAACAAAATCTCCCTCCAGAAGATTTTTTGTTGGATTAAACAGGACATAATTTACATGAACCTGCAGTCTTTTGATTTATATTTCAGCCAATTACGCTATTTAATGCTGCAACATCTAAGGAGACAACATTTATAAATTAGCTGGTACTGAGAGAGACGAGTTGTCATGGCGTGAAGTTCTGGGACTGCTTTTGGTCCACTTTGTATTCAGTCTTAATGGAGTGCTTTCTAATTAAAAGCAGCAAATCAGGCTGTTGTGTTGTGTTGTGTTGTGTGTGTGTGTGTGTGTGTGTGTGTGTGTGCGTGCGCATGCAGCCCTCCACCTACTGAACACCCAGTGCAGGCAGGAAGCTGCTGCACTGCTTTAATAGCTGCTTAAGAGAAATTGTTTCCAGTGTGGGTCCTTTTTTTGGTGTGTTTCTTAATGACATCAGGCTCAGGTCATGGAGTGTGTCTGGGCTGCATGTTGTCTGCAAGGCACTCCAGGATTTATTTACTCTCATAACTGAGTGAGACCATGTCCGAATTTCAGGCAAAAATAAAAAAAATAGTGTGAAAAGAAAAAGTTCCCTGTGGGAATGTAGGAAATACCGAATGCCCCCCTTTCTCGTCAGAGCTGCAGCGAGGTCCCCAACCCCCGAGGTTTGAGCTCCAAAGCCTCTGGAGGAAGTTGAGTTTAGACAGAGAAACCACATGAAAATTTTCCAAGCGCCTGGTTGGTTAATCTGAAGGCCCAAATCCGTGAGCCGACCGGATCATGTCAGCGGGTTTGGACTTTTTTCAAGCTTCTATGTGTATTTTTAAAAAAGACACAACAAAGAAACAGACAAACCAAAGGTAATGGGGGGGCGGGGGGTTTGCGTGGCTTCAGGTGAGGGAGGGTCGCTGTGGACCAGGCCATTGCAGCCCAGCGGGAAAACTGCAGGCTCGGAGAACCAAGTCGGACCCCGTGTGTTTTGGGTAATCACAGGGTTTGGTATTCCCGGCGCTGGGAGGGGCCATGTGGTCGAAACCGGCGTGCTGGAGCCTGTCCGCCTCCTCCTTCTCTCATTCACCCTCTGCCTCTTCAGGCAGTCACGGCGTGTGTTTCAACTTGTCCAAGCCAAACCGCTCCTGTTAAGGAATTCACCCCCCCACACACACTCCCTCATTCCCTTTTTCCTCCATCTTTCTCTGTATCGGTTTCATTTAACACCAACGTTGCTCCTCCCCTTCCTTGCATGCCTTTTTTTCTTTTTCTTTTTTATTACACAGCGCTCTGCCCACCTCTTTCAGCAATTACTATAGTTTGACTGGTTTTTATATTGACAATACTTGAGGTGTTGATAGCCAGCAGTTGGAAAGGCCCGCACACAGCTACACACTCACACACACACACACACACACACACACACACACACACACACACTGAGATGTGCATCACTGTTTTGAATGGAGGTGTGAGAATTGTGGTGGCTGTATGTGCACATCTAGCTGAACAGTATACATCAGGAGGAAAAAAAGGAAAAGTATTTCAAAGGCCGAATTCTGGCGGATTTGATGTGTTCCATATCGAAGGCTTTGAGTTTCACGTGGATTTATCAAATCATCCAAAATCCATGACCTCCAATCCGAAGTTTCCTCTGAAAAGTTAAAACCAGCTGTGTCCAGGCAGAAGAGGACACCTGAGGAGAAGAGTCCTGCTGCAAATGATCTGAACAGAGAGTACATATGTGGGCTTTTTTTATTTTTGGGGTTGATTTTCCTGGATTGAATATAAAAGTTGTGCAGGAAGTGAACACGGAGTTAAACTCCACATGGCCCGTTTTTTGTGACAAGCATCCATGTGGCGAGGGAGGAAGAAAAGGTGGAGGGGGGAGGAAGGGCCAGGCGGGCGAAGGAGACCGAAGAATTGAGGGATGGAAAGGAAGCAGCTATGATGGCAACCAGCGGCGGTTATTTTTAGGTAGCATCTGGTGTATCATGCCCTGCTATGCTACCCAACGTCCTGTTTCCAGCCTGCTACTTCCTGTTGCCAGGTCACATATGTCTGTGTTTTTTGACGCAGACAAGCATGTGTGTCTGCTGTGTGTCATTGAGTATTCATATGTGGAAAGGGAAATGGATCTTGGATGGTGGATTTTTTTTGTGGAGAGGGGGTGCTAGTTGTCTAGACATCCACCTCCTGTTAGGTGACATGAAACACATCAGGACCCCCCCCCCCAATCGACAGGTCTACATATGGACTTGTGGCTTTCTGACCGAGTTATGATTTTATTTTTAAGCCCTTAAAAAAACACACCATCCAGATTCATTGATTGATTAAGACGCGACATGCTTTTCTTTTTTTTTCTAGATTCACCTCCAAAAGTAGGCACTCACCAGAATATTACTGTCCAATACAGATACTGCAAATACATGCTGGCGCTGACCTCATTGCACCACATGCGGTACATCCATCTTATTTTAAAAAGACTTTTAGCATCATGACGGCACAGTGGCGTCAGTGGTTAGCGCTTCCGCCTCACAACAAGAAGGTCCCTGGTTTGATTCCAACCTTTTTGTGTGGTGTTTGTATGCTCTCCCTGTGTCTATGTGGTTTTCCTCCGGGTTTTCCAGTTTCCTCCCACAGTCCAAAAAATGTAGCGGGTCAATTGGAGATCCTAAATTGCCCAGCTGTATGAAAGAGAGTGAATAATTGTTTGTGTCTATATGTGGCCCTGCAATCGACCAGCAACCCTGCCTCTTGCCCAATGACAGCTTGGATACACTTCAGCACTCCAGCAACCCTGAATGCAGGTTAAGCACTGTGGATGGATGGATGGATGGATGGATGGATGGATGGATGGATGGATGGATGGATGGATGGATGGATGGATGGATGGATGGATGGATGGATGGATGGATGGATGGATGGATGGATGGATGGATGGATGGATGGATGGATGGATGGACTTTTAGTAGCAGTTTTCACTGGGGTTTTGCAATTCAAACATCTCTTGATTTAGTTTGAAATGCAAGTTTGTTGATTCTGTTCATTATAATGTGTATCTATGTACTCAATAGGAAGGTAATTCCTATTGGGTAATGACTGGGTTGAAGTACCTGCATGTGCAAACGTTGTTCAACGTATTGATTCTGGTTGCGGCACAGCTGACATCCACAGGTCTGACAGTGAACACACAGCACCTGATAACCAAACCATAGGCGGCAGGAGAATTTACCCCCACCTCCTCGTCTTCGTTCTCCTCGGCCATGACTGTTTGGTCAGGTGATGGTATTTGACTGACAGATGTGGGTCGACGGGGCAGCACAGGGGTGATAGTTCTCACGTGTGATTGTCAGCTGGGCCGGCCAGGCTTATTTACCCGGCCTACGGGAATGAGATATTTAGAGTGCAGCTGGGAATCTGCGTCTGCCCTTCACTCCGGGAGAAGTGCCCCCCCCTCCATGTGGACCTTCTCTCCTTGATAAGACCAAGGTCAGAGGAGCCCCGCGTTCCTCGGCGCAGCTGTGGTCCTGTCTCCCTGATAGTAGACTTTCCCCTTCTCCCACCTCCAGGCCTGTTGGTGGACTGAGAATGTATCACTGAGGCAGAATCCAACAGATTCCCTAGTCTTTCAATTAAGTACTTTGGGTTCTCAACATTACTCCGATAATCATCTCTTGATACTTATCTAATGTTCGGTCAGTGCCTGCGGACCATGTATATGTCAAAATATAAAGAAAAATGGGCCACGTTGAGTAATGAGTACTTGGATTTTTTTTACACTGAGTGCGTTTTCTGGCAGTCAGTGTTAATTACGCAGCGCATTTGCTGATATGTGATACGCTCTGGCTCTGAAGTCCTGTATGAAGGTCAATAACACTTGATAGAGATGAATTCTGAAGCTCCTTATCGTTTAATAAGTGTGTCCATGCATATGTGATGGATTCCGCTCTCTGCAACCGCACTTCAACTCCTCAATGCAGTTAAACTTAATAATGTCAGAAATTGAGTTTTGCTGACTCTGTGTCTGTGTCCACAGGCTAAGGGGCGGAGGGATGGTCTCTCCTCAGCTGGTGACAACCCTCGGCCGCAGATGGCGTCCAGGCCGGGAAGGGAGGGGGTCGGCGTGGGCTGGAAGGGTCCCCGGACGCTGGTTCTCCATAAGAACTCCCAGGGTTTTGGCTTCACGCTGCGCCACTTCATTGTTTACCCTCCAGAATCTGCCCTGCACACCAACTTCAAGGTGAGACTTGGGCCCCTGCGGGCGCCTTCAACCCCCCGGGAGTATCTTAAATCAGTGTTTCTGTATTAAACAGCATTAAAGGTGAAACCAGGCTGGAGCCGCTAGGAGCCGGGATATAAATGCTTACGGTGCTGCAGCCGAGGGCTGCGGGGTTGAGCCGGGAAAAAAAGGGCCAGACAAGAAGAGAACAGAAGTCTGGCTGATTGGAAACAAATGACCGGGACATAGGGGGGGTCCATTAAAAAGGTTACAGCAGCAAATGGCAGTTGCAAGTTTGCAGAATAAACACACAAGGAGTAAAGAGGATAATAAGGGGGAGCGAGTGTGACCCGCAATCTGTTCTCCCTGCCAGACTGAAAGGTCCAAAAATAGTTCCCCCCTCTTGATTTGTTTTTCAGTTGTTCGTCTAAAGCCATGTTTTCAGTTCTTGGGGAATCCAAAATTGTGCTTGTGTTTGGAAGGAGCTGCGGCGTGACTGGTTATTTAGCTTTTTGAGGTGCGCGTGTGTGTCTGTGTGTGTGTGTGTGTGGTGTAGGGGGAGGGGGGGGGGGCAAACGTCTCCAGATGTGAAATTGAAGGATATGGAGGCCGGGCTGGGGTGAGGCGGCCGAAAAACAAGGCACCTATTATTATTCTGCCACCCTGTCGCGCAGCAGCTGCAGATAGGCGCACAGATTGAATGAGGCCTGTTGTCTTATTCTGGTTCCACTGGCTTGCGCCGTGGCCGTACCAGGCCAGGCCAGGACAATGGGCCCACTTCTGGCCTGCTGGCTCCGGTTCCGTCCTCATCTCCCCTGCCTCCGGGCTCACATGGTGTTTTCGGGACAATCGGGTCCCAAAGAGACGCCTGTTCTGTTTCTGAAGAGCCTCCCAAGCTGCTCTCACAGTGCGTGATTCATTGCGACGCCGACCGGGTTCACGACCCACTGGGCCTATCCTTTCACGGTCCTCACAGGTCCGGAAAGTTCTCTAACGGCAAAAAATGCACCCACTGAGTCGAATATTTACTGATCATCATGTAAGGAGCCAAATGTGAAAGGTACAAAAACCTAACTCTAAGATATTTGTCCTTAAGATAGTTCTTGTCTTACTAAGTGGAAATCATCCGAAATGATTGTCTTAATTTTCAGACAGGACAGGAATAGTCCTTTATCACTCTGTGTATGTATGTATTTACATATTTTAATCAAAGCAAACCTATATTCTTCTTTCCGTGGTAATTCTTATCTGAGATCTAGACTGATTTTTTTTTTTTTTCTTGTCACTTATATTGTGATCTATTTTCCAATTTTGCAATGATTTTGAAACCACTTAATTTAGGGCCAAGGTTAGGAAAAAGGATGATGAACTGTTAAAAATATAAGCTGTATTTTCAGGGTATCTCTTAAAAAACTTTACCACCAGCGTAAGCTGAAACATGTTTATTACCCTAAAAAATGTTTAAGTTCTAAAAATGATCCAGGGATGCCCTCATCCCCCCATGCCCATGGGTAAGTGCGTGTTGACCAGGTACATCCCGTCCTCCCTACCACCGTCACCTTCTTGGACCCAGGCGCCATCGGACTCAGGCTGGTCCGTGGCCCGGTGTCCCCAGGCCTGAGCTCTATTCTGGGGTCAGCAGCTCTCCTTTCTCTGGCCCTAAACCCCCGCCTTTGTCTGCAGAGCCAGGAATGAGCCCACTCAGCGCCGCACAAAGCCGGGCAGCCGTCAGCCCACCGTGCCCCCAGCCCCAAACTGTCCACTCAGCTCACTACATGTGTGTATGTTTGCATGTGTCTTTGGCTGCGTGTGTGTGCGTGATCAGACAAACTGCGACTCGCAAATCTCAATGCAGCCATCCTCCGAACAGACAGCTGTGGGCGTGTGTCTGCCCTAAGTGTTTTGATGTCATGAGTACCTGTTGACCGTGTAACCCGAAAGCCGACATGTAAAGCTTATAAAAATAAACGTGTTTGTCTCTGTAGCGAATATCTGAGCTGCCACTGCACCTTTTTGGTAGCACTCAACTTACTACACCACAATTACACAACAGCTGTTTTGGTGGGGGAGAATTTTTTTTATTTTGCTTCAGCGTCAGCCAGGGTCAGCGATGTGACTGACAAGGTCAGGGTCCAGGTCATCAAGATTTTCTCCCATAAATTGTATTTCAAACACTCGGTTTGTGCTGTAGATATATTACACTGTTATGTATATAATTACACACAGTAAACATAAATCATTACTTTTGCCATTAAACCAGATTGGATGGTTGCTTCGGCATGAACTATCTCCTAACTTTGTGTCTGTCTTTCTTCTATTTGCAGGATGAGGAGAACGGTAATGGAAAGGGTGAGACTGTCCTACCCCTTGTTCTGTCTTTCTTTTTTTAACTTTCCTTTTTTTTTTCCACAAGACAAAATCGTATAGCCGCGCAGTTAATGTGCAGATAACGATGATGTAATGGAGACAGAGAGAGAGAGACCTTCAGCATTCCCCTCTGTCACCCCTGGTCTGCAGCCCCCCTGCGCCTCTCACAGGACACAGCAGAGAACTGCATCGTAATTGGGGCATAAATCACACTTTAATAGACTGTTCTTACAAACTTAGTTTAATTTTTAACTCGTCTCCTTCCACGGGCTATTTTATAGGTTAATAACACGACTCTGACTTCAATAACAGGAAGTTGGGGGAATGCTAATATAAGTCCCAGGAAATTGCACTAATAAAAAAGGAATATAAGGAATGCATAATGAAATGCTAAACAAGAAGCGAGCCATAAGTAAGAGGTGAACTGTTCGAAAGGCAATAAAGGCTAAGGCCTAATCCAAATAGATTTTAAAAGTGCTGGACATGTATTGTTATGATTTTAAAAAATGTGACTAAAACACTAACTGTTACAGTTAAATAAAACAAACAAGGGTATTTAATGCAGAATAACGACATGAAAACGCCATTAAATGCAGTTAGGAGCTGTGTACCGAATCTATTTCCTTTGCAATGCAACCCAATATGACTTTTCAAAACTGTTATTGCACCAGATAAATATTTTCTGTTTTCCTTTTTTGCTATACAGGGTACCAGAGAGGCAGGCTTGAGCCGATGGACACCATATTTGTCAAGAATGTGAGAGAGATGGGCCCTGCACACCAGGCAGGCCTGTGCACAGGTAAAAGAGAACACGAGGATATTAACATCCTGATTTGCTTTGCAAATCTGCTTTTTGGGGGAGGGAGCAGGTCATGTTACCCAGCCAGAAGTGAACGTTAGCCTCTGCCCAATCCGGGAGTCGGGCCACTGTTCTCCCTCAATACAGTGGACAGTTTGTCCTGCAGCGTCACTGCAAGGGATGTTGAATTGATCTGAACGTGACATCACATCTCCTATCTCTCTCCCTCTTTCTCCCTTTCTCTATCCATCTCTATCTTTTTTCTCCAGACACAGCAAAACCAGTTTTCAGTGAAAAGCCCCAGCAGCCACCTGTCACACACAGACACTCTTATTCTAGTATTGACATATACAAACACACTTCGATCCCCCTGCATATGTGTTCCAGCCTGCACGAGGCGCCGGCGTGCACGAACACCTATTTATCCGCCATCTCTCCTGAGCCCTGGGTTCACGAATCACTAAGCCGCCGTGACATCCCCCGTGTGGGATGTTGACAGGAAAACAGATTTCGTAGGCCGCCGGTATTGACTGGTAATCTTGGAACAAAGTACACGTAACTCGGGGGTATATTTTGACTCGATCAAATCTGGGATTAGCGGGGAACATTTATTTTACAGGTTTTCATCCCTACCGGATTTCGAGGCTCTAATCCTCTGGTTTTTAATCTTTAATGATGTAATTACGAGGTTAGATTTGAATTAGCGTTTGCTTGGTTGCTTTAATACCACAGTCACTTGAACCTTTTGTCACTTGAAGCTTTTTAAGATCATCGACTTCCTGTTTGGCCCGCGCGGTCTGGGTTTTATTGAAATTAGATGCTCATTAGCAAAAGCCAGGGATATTGAACAAAGGGGATTTTGGTGCAACTTAGAAATGACTTTACTTCCCCAAGTGTATTTCTTGTTTTGCATCGCTTTTGTATTTCAAATTGTGTTTCTTGTCAGGTGATCGGCTGGTCAAAGTGAACGGAGAGAGTATACTCGGAAAGACCTACTCCCAGGTGATCGCCCTCATTCAGAACAGGTATGACCTCCTGTCCTGCGGTGCTTTGAGACTGGCTGTCACATAACTGTGTGTTTTCTTTGCTTACTTTGTTTCTTGGACACTTGCCATGGACATGATTGCAGCTTTTGAAAAAAACAAACAAAAACAAAAAATAAAACTAGGGTAGCCCGAAGCAGTGCACTTTACATCGTGCACTTTGTATGATCACATGACAGAATACTATGATGCTTTAAAAGGGAGAAGTAAGGGGCCAGAAAAGCAATTCTTGCCTAATACAAGTCACGGCTTCAGAAATATTTGGGTTATGACACGTCCTTGTATATTTTTCCATAAATACACCACAGCCTAAGGTCTCTCATAGAGAGGAACTATAAATCATATCATAAACCATCCTTCACGGCAGGTTTCTAAATCCTGGGAGGTCAGAGGTCAGGGTTGGCTATCAGACCCCTCCACCACACTGTAAACTACACAGATATTTCACTGCATATTACGGAGAGAACTCCATCCTGTGTGTTAATGCAGCAGGTTTTCACAGAACTGCTGTGGACTCTAAATATCCCTTTGATATTGTTAACCGTCGAAGGAATAGAAAGGAATCAACGAACTATTTTACTTTTTTGGCTTGTTGTCATATTTTTTGCGTTATTATATTACCAAGATGTCCTGCTACAACCATCTCCGGAACCTTGTTGTATTCGACTTTATCTTTACAGCCCCAGATATGGGGCTGATCAGAATAGATCAGATATGATCAGAAATACACGCTTTACATCAAGATACATCCTCTAACTTTGTGATGCGGCTCCCTTTTAGCCCCCGGTGGATCGAAGCGTTTCTGTTTTTCATCTCTCGTCCTTACTCATCTTTATTTCTCCTCTTCCCTCCTTCTTTGTCCCCCGTCATCCTGGCAGCGAGAGTGTGCTGGAGCTCTCCATTATGCCAAAGGGTGAAGATGTGCTTCAGTTGGTAAGTGTGAGTATGTTTTTTTTTTTTCGTTCGTTTTGATTTCCAACATAACCACCCCTCCCCAGACACACATTATTTAAATCTGCAGTGAAAAGACCATTTTCTGTTTGCAGCCTCGAACCGAGATCCGCCTCGTCTAGGAGTATCGTGTAAGACGAAGAACAGTAAAACGTGTATTGATTCAAAAGTAAACTTTAGTGACAAAGCTTCAGTTAAAAAAAAAAAACACCTCGAGGCTCATACACAAACACACACACCTGTGCACTGTACACCACATTTTTTTGTCGCTCCACAGGTTGCTCTGCGCTCGCTCACATGATCAGACATGCATCATCCACCGGTTCCTCCCATGAACATGGGGCAACATGTCAGAGCGTAAAACCCCATGGAAAGGCAGCCCTCCCCGCCCCCCCACAATCCGTCAAATGTATCTATTCAAACGCTCAAAGAACCCCAAAACATGGTTCCAAGTCATTAATGGTGTGTTTCTCTGCCCCCTCCAAACTCACTCCACTGTCTTTAAGCTCCCGCCTCCCCCCCCACTTTGCCGCCACGCTTATGTCCGCTGCATTCCTCGCATGACATCAGCGGCGCTGCGCCTCCTTCCACACTCCCACAGGGTGGAGTGAGACTGAGAATGAAGGAGGAGAGGGGGTGTTTGGAAGGATTCGAGCGAGGAGAAACAAGATCGGCAGTGAGCAAGCCGACAAAAAGAATTAAAAATAGTAAAAGATTCGGTGGGGGGGGGGGGAACGGTGTAAAATCAGAAGAGCGGGGGGGGGTTTTTAGCGACTGGGCTGTTAGGTGTTTCGCCCTCCGGTGTTCCTCCTCGGTGGTTATGGTGGCAGCAAGTTGAGAGGAGAGGTTTTGGATTCTGGCGGACGCCCGAGATCGCTTAGGTAAATTCATGAAAAAAACTCTTAAATTATCTCTGTGGTTTTGCTTCATTCTGTCGAGAGCGGCCTGTTAGACGGTGTGTTTGCTCTCCGGGTGTTAAGAAGTCGAACTGGTGCGGTAAGTGATGCTTTAAATGTGACCCCTCGCCAAAATAATCGGTAAATTATATGCCTGTCTAAGTCTAAGCGCTGGATATTCCTAAAGCTGCGGTGTGTATGCAGTGTTTGTTCCGGACGCGCGTGTGTGCAGCCCGGCAGCTGTGTAGTGGTGTGGTGTTTTGCTGAAGGCCGCTCTTGTCGCTCGTCAGCCGGTGTGTGTTTTGTGTCGAGAGCTGCGGCCCCCGGGGACAGAGGTCGAAGCGAACCGTCTTCGCTCTGATAATGGTTGTGTAATGCCGGTCTGCTCGAAACCGTCTTAGAGTCACGCGGCCGTGGACTTTTCTTGCTGTTGAAATCATTTACGTCGTTGATTTCGCATTTCGGGTTTTCCTCCTGTTATATCGTGCCTCACCTGTCTTCCCCTTCCCCTCCCAGGCATATTCCCAGGATGCCTACCTGATGGGCAACGAACCCTTCACAGGGGGCGCCGAGAACCTCCCGCCACCGCCTCCCCTCTGTTATTCTCGCGGCAAGACCACACCCCCGGCTGGAGCCACGCCACCTTCCCACATGGGCCAAAACCAACTCGATAACTGGAGTCGCTGGCCGGGTTCTTCCAGTCCTTCCTCTCCTCTGGACAACCGCTCCACCGTGGGCAGCCCCACCAGCTGGCAGGAGGGGCGTTCGGGGGAGCCGGGCGGAGTGGGTCACAGCAGCCCTGCTCACCGGACAGAGGAGATTCAGTATGGGATGACCGGCCAGCAGCCTCAAGGCCAGACCAGGGGGCGCTCCTACTCCTCTTCGTCGTCGTCGGGAGGCCCTTTATCCAGCCCTCTGCAGGTCCACTATCAAAACAACCTCGGCTCCAGCTCCTCGCAGGCCCAGCCACGCAAGTCCAGCTCAGCCTGGACCAGCCCCCCTGTGCCAACGCCGCAGCTCAGCCAAGGCCACAATGAGCGCTGCCATCAGGCTCTGTCCGAATGGTACTACAGCCAGGTGCCCGAGCGCTCGGGGCGCAGCATGCAGACCCGCCACCGCAGCTACTCTCAGGACCGGCTCAGCGAGATGAGGAGGCAGCAGCAGCGGACGGGAGCCTGGCCACACAGCGCCTCCCAGGACACTCTGCTGCTATTGCAGCAGGCGGGACCGGGGCCCCATGGAGAGCCCTTCTGGTCATACGGGGACTGGGAGGGGGGGCAGGATAGAGGCCATCCTGCTAACTACGCTCGAACTCGCTCCGAAAACCTGCTTGCCCACTACGATCGCCACGGTCGCTCGCTGGAGATGCTGGACCGAGCCGGAGGTGGACTGCTTTCGCCACGCTCTGAGAGGCCCATCTGGCTCCAGGCCCCGAAGCCACCTCCCAGGACCGATGTCTACCAGAGACACGGGAGCCATTATGGCGTTAAACAAGCTCCCGCAGTGTCCCGACACTCACAGCCACACGCTAAACACCAACCACCGGCGCACTCCCAGCCCCAGCAGAACCGGCGGCTTCCTCCGGAGCAAAGCGTGGACGACCAGCCGGTGGGCTACCGCAGCTACAGCCCTTCCTTCTACCGCAAGACAGGCCGCATCATGCAACAAGCCCACTCCTTCAGGGACCCCTCATACTCTGGCCCCCACTTGAACTGGAACCCAACACCTAAAACCAGCCCCCCGGAGGGATCCCCAGCACCCATCACCGCCTCAACCGCGGCCCTGACAGCCTCCGCCGCGCCCGAGTCCCAGGAGAGAGCGTACAGACCGACAAACCACGAGAGGGAACGGGGGTCGGCGGAGGGGCAGGCGGAGGTCGTGGCACAGACCCAGGAAGTAGTGATGAGGCAGAAACCTCCTACCGGGCGGAGGAACGCCCATGGCATGCGTCATCCCCACTACGCGCTGCCCATGGACGGGCTTGAACCTTCATTATTTTCTCCAGATCCCCAAGACTCCACCCCGCTCCCCGGCTCAATGGGAGACGGAGCCCCTTGTAAACCAAATGGCAACCTGGCCCCCCTCTCCTTGGAGGACGACTCCTTGGCTTCCATCCCCTTCATAGGTAAGCGAGCAGTGTCCGAGTGTCGCCCTTTGACTGACTCCCTCCAACTCACCGGTTTCATCTTGAAATGTCATTTTGATCAATCCGGGAACCAAATGAAAAATGTGCTCGCATATTTGCTTTTTCCTCTTTCTGAGATACTTGAGATTCCATTAATGTTTTCTCAGGGCAGTCCGGGTGTTTCCCTCGGTCTCCAGGCGTAATCAGTCGTTAGACTGTGTCATACTTAATGGGTGCTGAGCGAAAGCGGGAAATTACCGAGGGTGTGCGTCAATTTTGAAATTGATCGATCCAAATCAACTTGGCAAGCTTGACACGGCTAGTAACCTACTCGAATGATGCTTGTTCAAGTTCGATCACAATTTGTACCGCAGCACAGTAGAGCTTTTTGTGTTTTCCTAAACACCAATGGGGGGGCAGCATTTATTCAACAAGGTGCTGTTTCCACTTGACCGTGCGGCTTAAAAAAATAACTCGACGAAAACATTAACCACAGTCTTACTGACACTTTTTCAACGTGAATCTACGACACTGTGAAAATCACATGACACACGCCGTACTTATAGTTCCACTGAATTTTGCATCATCGTCCAGCTCCCTGGAAACATCGGTAAAGCCGGTCTGGACGCGTGTTTTCTCACGCTGCCCGGCGCCGAAATGCCATGAGTAACAGAGTCATTATTTTGGCACTATGAACCTTGGGAGCCCGAATGCAACAGTCATGCTTTGTGGAAAAGTAGTTGTTTTTGAAAAGATCTATCTATATATAAATCTTTTACCGACAGAAGTGTGTATGTATGTGTATTTAGGACCTCAGGATAAAAACAAAAACAAAAAATGGGAAATTTAAATGTGTGTCACCACAATGATAATTATTACATAACCGACTTCCTGCTCACTGCAAGCTACGGTGAGTCAACGACAAACAAACTGTCATGAGTGTAAACATTCACGCTTGCCGCAGCGACACCAGGAAGTGGAAGACGGAGAGTGAAAAGTGACCCGAGGCCGGCAGGCTGTTGAAAATATAATGTGAGGTTAACCCTCCTTTGCGTAGAAAAACATTCTCAGCTGCGAGTGTGCTGTTAAGACGTAGAAACACAACAAAATCGGGACGTATTACCTAAAAAAAAATGACTGCTGCCTTGCAGGAAGAATGAATTGAATGAGCCGAGGTTCTATAGATATGTCGTCGGGTGTTAAGCACGCCATGTCACAACACGTTCTGCAGAAACTGAGGGGCTTTCGATTTGCGCGATTAAAGTCGGACCTCGCTCAGAGCAAATTTCAAGTCCGGATCAGCCGATTTGGAAGCTGTGATCCGGCTCGGATAGGTTGTCGATATCAAAACAGACTGCGTTCGTCCGGTGGGGCGGGGGTGGGGGGTTATTTCAAGACTGGACCAGCAACCCAGGAGGCCCCTCTCACCCTCTCTGTCTCTCTATCTCTCTCATTCCATTTTTGTCTACCGGAGTGCATTCTTGCCTCCTATCTTCACCTGAATTACACAAAACTAGGCAGCCAGAACTGCAGGCCGGGACAAGTTTAATAGCCGTGAACTGAAAGCAGGGAAGTTTCTCCCCATAGACAGGGGTAAGAAAAGCAGGCTCCTCTCCGGGTCCCCCGTCATCTTTATCTCTCTGACAGTGATGCTGATATGATGCTGTTGTTCTTGTCTGCGGAGTGTCTCCGAGGTAGAGGAGCACAAAGGAGGGCTGTGTCTTGACATTAAATCCAAGGCACTGAGACACAGAATACTGCTTTTACAGTTTCTGAACGTCAGGTCCCGGTACGTTAGAGTGTCCGCTCTCTCTCTGCTCTGGTGCCGCACACAGTCAACGAGGTCCCGGTTTTCCTATTCCAGAGTCTTTCAAGAAGATTTCTTTTTCATTTTTCCACCACAAGGTTTTTGTGGGCGAACGGTCGAGGGCTGCCACTCAGAGCCCACCCTCAATACGGCTATTGTGCTGCTGTGGGAGATGAAGGGGGTTGTGTGTCTGTGTCCAGAGGGTGGGGGGGTCCGGCTTCTGAGTGTCTTTACACACCAGACCAGGACCAAGGCCTTCTGTACTGGCCTCTGTCTTGCTTATGAAAAATGCTTGGAGCCCCCCCCCATGTCATGTTGCCTTGTGTCTTAATCTCATTCATCCCCTTTTCCTTTTCCTGTCTGGTTTTTCTACAATCCTTGTTTTGTCTCCCTTTATTAATTTGTTCAAAAAAAAAAAAAACTTGCATTTTTTTTTTTTTCGCGCGAATTAACCCTCATTTCAGTTACAATTTATTGTCATAGTTCCCTCTCGGCCGAGTTTCTTGTTGTTTTTGAGACCTCTGACATCGCAGTATGGCTGCTTTGGCCGGAGCTTGTTTGTTTTTTTTTCCCAAGTGATCATCTATCATTGTGAGGGCCGAGGCTAATTTCAGCAGACGGACATTTTTTTTAGCCCTTGAAGTGGCTACAGTTTATGAGAAAAATCTCAAGGTTAGGGGCAATGTGTTGCGCTTTGGCGCTTCCCCTTGGTCTCTCCTCGCACCCTGTTCCTCCCCACTGCCCTCCAGGTGTCGACCTCCATGTTTGGCGGAGAAGGCGGGCGCAGCTGGTGTTAAGAGACGTCCGTCGTCGGTCTGTGGCTCCATCCTACCTCGGCGCTCAACGGTCGCCCGTTAATGACGGGCTTTGTTAAACCCACAGCCGGGGCTATTTCTGGGCCGTGCTGTAAACAGCCGGATTCCTCATCCTAGATTGGGAATGTTCTCTGCCCCACGCCGGGGCTTCGGCGCGCACAGAAGAGAAGAATAGACCAGTGAGAGGAGGGGAGACAGAAATAGAGAGGAGGGGGGTTTAGGCACGGGGCGGGGAATTATTACAGGAAAAAGTAGGCAGAAGAGGGAGAAGAAAAAAAATTAAATTGAAATTAGAAACCCTAGCTAGCCTAGGTGGGTGGCTCTCTGCCCGCTGAGCTGCCCGAGACGGTGCCGCCCTCTGCTGTTCTCACACGGAAAAGGCAGGCGCCTGAAAGCTGAAGCTGTCCACCTCATTTGAAGTTCCTCAGTCCCCGCGGACCTCCGGCCTGTCTATAACCAGGAAGCACGTGTGTGATTGTTTCATATCCCTCTGCAGCAGCTTGACTTGTTGCCGTTTCTATCAGAGAAGTGGTAAAAGATTAAAAAAAAGTGGAATAGGTGAAAAGTGGCACAGACCCTGGAACCTTCACTGGCAGGGCGCGTGACTTCATTGATCTACGTCACACTTTTTCACAAATCCACCGGAGCCTCTCTTTTCCCGTGTTTTGTCATCACACCTCGTATATGTAAAGAACTGAAACGTGGAACTAGCTCTGCATCCGGCCCCGCGGTAGCTACCAAACAGTCCTTCGCATGGCGTCAGACGAAACAGGTACTGCTTTGCATGCTTATTTTTCGACCTTAAGTCAGGCCAGTCATTTGTGCGTCCGTCTGAGAAATGTTGTTGTTCTCCGTCCGTGTCCTGTTGTGTTCATCCACCTTTTGCGTCGGAGGCCAGAAAGCAAACTATAACGCGTTTCTTCTTGTTTAGTATCAACCAGAACTCCGTGGTTCCTCATCGTCTCACCCCCTTATAATCCTCTCCTCTTCCTTACATTCTCTAATCTCACCCTTTCATATATTCCTTTGTTTTCCCCTTTAACACCTAACCTTGTCCCGTCTCCTTCCTTCTCTTTCACCTTTTTTTACCCCCTCTCCCTCCGGATCCGCCGTCCCACAGATGAGCCGACCAGCCCTGGCGCCGACTTGCGCGCTCGCCACGTGCCGGCGTCCTCCGTGGTATCCAGTGGCATGAGTTCGGCGCCTGCCGTGGTCACCAGCCCCGCCTCCCCCACCTTCACCTTCCCCCTCACTAGGCTCTTCTCACATGATTGCAGTGAGTGCCCCCCCCCCCCATTCCCGTCCCGTCCCTTCCCGCCCCACCCTGTCCCCCACCCCAATTGCATGCAGCTGAAATTCATGGATCCTGCACTGCTGGAGGGTCTTCGTCTTCCTCCAGGAGGGATCGATGAAGATGAGATTTTTTTTTATTTTCGATTTTGTCCGACTGCTACTGTTTAATTGCAACGACAACTCACTGCTAAAACCTGCACCCGTTCATGGACTACTGTCTGGACCTCAAAATTACATATAAAAACGTTGTAACACATCCAAAATGTTCTCAAATTTTATTTTCACTCTGGTGCATCAGTCTGCTGCACTATTTCCTAGACAAATCTGCTGGAAAGAGGCAATCTGGCCGCCAATTAATATTATTTTGACTTTCAGGGGTCCTGTTGTTGGAAAGATGACTTCATTTTGAAAAAATGAAAGAAAAAAAATGAAAAAGAGCGGGTCGTTTTTGCAGTGATTCACGTATTCAATTCCTGCATGCCGGATTTGTAAACTGCATGTTTGATTGAAGGAAATCTGCGCTTTTTGTTTTTTCTTGTTTGTTTGTCTGTTTTCGTGCTCGAAGGAGGATGCTCTCGGTTATAATGCAAACCAGCTCCGACGCGTAAGAAAAAAACAATCTCCTGCTCCTCTTTAGGCCTGGAAAAACATACTTGCATGATATTTCCAATTTAAGCAAAACGGCTTGAATGTACACTGAAACTGCATGCCTGTGGTACGAATATCCACCGGATGTCATTAAACGCACCGCTCCAGCTCATCTCCTCACCCTCATCCATCCACTCACTGCCCGTCACCGACGCTCCTCAATTCTACCCGAACTTCTACGTTCTCCTAATCCAACACCGTTCACTCTGGTGATTGGCATTACATCAACATCCTTCTCTCTCTCTCTCTCCCCTCACTCTATTTCGTCTCTCTCTCTCTGTCTGTCTCCTTGTCCATTCATTCATCCTCTGACTGAACAGGCAGTATTAAATCCAGTCGCCGTTCCTCCTATCTTCTAGCCATCACCTCAGAGCGCTCCAAGTCGTGCGATGAAGGACTCAACACGTTCCGAGAGGAAGGGCGGGTCTTCTCGTGAGTAACTGACACAGGCCTGGCTGCTGATTGGTACCAAGAGATGCCAGGTGTTGACCCTCTATTCTGTTTATGTTTCTGACAGGAGGCTACCAAAGAGAGTGAAGAGCTTCTTCACGGATGGGGTGAGTCTAGCGTTTACCAACCTCTCTCCAGGTTTACCGCAGGTGCAAATGAGAGTGAATGGATGGATGTCTCTGTGTTTGGCGCTGTGATTGACAGGTGACCCGTGCAAGTTAAACCCTGCCAGATAAAGCCAAGGACCTGCAGACCTATTTGCATAATGCGGCTTAATAGAAACAGTAAACTAAACTAAATGAAATGAAATAATCTGTGTTTTGGCATATTTTAAGAGAAGGATGTTGATGTTAAACTTTGATTTTTTTCATTTGATTCCTTGTCACAAAGTGGTTTATGTCCATGTTTTTTCATGTAAATAAAGGGAAAAGTCAAAGATAACGGTGTTTTTCAGATCACCCGGAAAGCTCGACGTTGTTGAACGGATCACGCATCAGATCTCACTCTTTTCATGTTTGGGTTTCAGTCTCTGGACAATCTGGGTTCGGCGGAGGAGGTGCGCTCTAAGCGGCACTCCACCTCGGAGTTGGGAAACATCACTTACAGCGACGTGCGGCGAGAAGGGTGGCTGCATTTCAAACAGATCCTCACAGAGAAGGGCAAGGTGGGGGTGGCAGAGGACGGGCTTGGCACCGCGTGAATGACAAAACGGGAGAACTAGAACCTCCGGGCCAACACTCGCATCTCCTCTTCCTTTCACAGAAGGTGGGAAGCGGCATGCGTCCATGGAAACGAGCCTTCTCCGTGCTCCGCTCCCATTCGTTGTTCCTCTACAAAGACAAGAGGGAGGCGGTGCTTCGCGGTGCCACCATCGGAGGGGGCGCGGAGGACGAGCAGCCAATCAGCATACGCGGCTGCCTGGTAGACATAGCGTACAGCGAGACCAAGCGTAAGCACGCGCTGCGGCTGACAACCCAGGACTTCTGTGAGTACCTGCTGCAGGCCGAGGACCGCGAGGACATGTTGGACTGGATCAAGGTCATCAGGGAGAACAGCAAGACGGACAGCGAGGTCAGAGGTCACGCCATCACCCACGTGATCGGAGCATTCCGTGTCAAACCCGATGGACAAAGCAGATTTTGTTGTTGTTTGCAGGAGCTCGGCCTCTCCAGGCAGGCGCTCATAAATAAGAAACTGAACGACTACAGAAAGCAGAGGTGAGTCACCTGTTGGCATACGGCAGGAGGGCGTTGTGACGTTACTGTCGCAACCGCCGAGAGAACCCGCCATCGGAGGCCGAAGTCAAAGTGGCTCTGTGTCTCTTCCCGCAGTCCCACCGGCAACAAGCCCGACTCCTCTCCCAGGATGCCACGCATGAAGCCTCCCTTCCTGCTCGCCAAGACAGACGCCGCCACGGGGGCACCTCGTTCCCCGAAGGCAGACGGAAAAGGTCAGCACGATCAACATGTTGGCAAAACAACACAATAAAAGAAAACATGCACACACAGTTTTGAAAACACAATTTTAAAAAGCATAACATATTCATTCTATGCAAAACCGTATTCGGTAAAAGATTTCAAAATTAGAATGAATCATCCTTTATCGGTCAATGACAGGCGTCAGAATGAAATAGAAAACTTTTCGTCAAAATCAGCTGTTTGAGCAGAAAAATAAGGTTAAAGATCTAAAAGCTGATAGAAAAGCTGCTGAAAGCCCTGATTTAAGGTCACACTCAGGACCGCCTCGCGGCCGAGGAGATGCGAACGGCTGCTTCTTTTTCCCAGATTGAACAGAATGAATCAAATAACCTTCAAATAAATTTAATTTTAGACAGAGGAATAGCGTTAAACCATCTTCTCCTCAAAACTTCAGAGCTGGTTTTATATTGCGGAGTATTTCCAAGAATCCATCGATTGAATTGAACGGTCTGTCCTCAGAGGAGAGCAGCCCTCCTAAGTCTCCGTGGGGAATCAACATCATGAAGAAGACAAAGAAGGCGGGGCCCAAAGCCTTCGGCGTCAGGTTAGAAGAATGTCAGCCGGGTGCCAATAACAAGGTTGGTTTGCCCTCCCCTCGCTCCGCCGCCGATCACAGCCAATGAAACCCGTGTGTTTGTGCGTGACACCCCGTTTCATCTCCCGCCTCAGTTCATCCCCATGATCGTGGAGATCTGCTGCGGCCTGGTGGAGGAGATGGGCCTGGAATACACCGGGATCTATCGTGTCCCGGGCAACAACGCCATGGTGTCGATGCTCCAGGAGCAGCTGAACAAGGGTGTGGACATCAACCCCGCAGAGGAGGTAATGTGGGTTAATTAAGTAACATCCCTCCATGTGTGTTTAGAATCCGGGCGTCTCGGGTTCATCGTCTTAAAAGTCCCGCTTGCTGTGTCATCAGATTAATTTATTCACAGCAACCAAAAGGTTATACTCTTATTGATTTCAGTTGAATACAATCCAATACTCTGATTTAAGACTAAACTAATTCAGCCGTTTGTAGCCACAGCCGCGCCTTAAAAATGGCAGGGGAAGCATCTCGTAGCCCCCGTTTGTTAGGAGCCCCATCACTTCGGCAGGGAATCTCACTCAGATAACCATAAGAGACATGTTCCCTTCCGTCACCCTCCCTGTTTTCCGCCAGCAGAAGTGGCAGGACCTCAACGTCGTCAGCAGTTTACTTAAGTCTTTCTTCCGGAAACTTCCAGAGCCACTTTTCACAAATGGTGAGTCTGAACGCACCAAAAACAACTCACGGTACCATAGTACAATATAAACAAATAAAACCCCTTTTTTTTCTTTGTTTTAAATGTACTTTTACTTCCAAATATCTCCACAGACAAGTACAATGATTTCATTGACGCTAATCGAATGGAGAATGCATCGGACAGGCTGAAGACCATGAAGAAACTGGTGCGTGGTTTGTTGTTTTGTCTTCATGCTTAAATTTGAGCAGAATTTGAACAGTGTGTGTGTGTGAGAGTGTGTTCGCGCGCATGTATGTGCACTCGTGTGGGTGTGTGGGTTATTAAAGGATATAGAACATTGTCTTTCCTCTCACAGATTCGAGATCTCCCAGATTATTATTACCACACGCTGAAGTTCCTGGTTTGTCACTTGAAGACAGTAGCGGACAACTCTGATAAAAACAAGGTGGGTGTTGCGTGTGGGGTCAGATCGAGTGATCGCGACCTTGAGCCCCCTCGTGACGTTTTTTTTTTTTTTTTTTTACGTGTAGATGGAGCCTCGGAATCTGGCGCTGGTGTTCGGGCCGACCCTGGTGCGCACGTCCGAGGACAACATGAAAGACATGGTCACACACATGCCCGACCGCTACAAGATCGTAGAGACACTCATCCAGCATGTGAGAGACAATACACTCCCACTCTCACACACACTCACGAATCAATAATAACGCCAAGCCGAGCTAATATGTCCACCTCCGTGTTATCCCTGCAGTACGTGTGGTTCTTCAGCGAGGAGCCTGACAAGGATGAAAAGGTACGTCTCAGAATCCCGCGTCTTTCCCGAATGATTTATTAGGATTTTCACATGAAACTACAGCGGGTGTATCCACGGTAGCTCCCACAGCTTTTTGGGAGAGGTTCTCAGGCTTTTCTAACACCTGAACTGTTGGCGCGTAGCGTGTAAATGAAACCTGTGTGGCTTTCTGGGAACCGGTCGGTCCCGAGTTCCACCTTTTTATCACAGTAAAACATCCCGGAAATTAAAACTTCTGTAAATGTTTGGGTTTGTGAGTGGGGGTGGGAGTAAAAAGGGAGAAAAATGACATTGACCCCTTAGTTTTTTGCATAATTTAAAGACAAGTTTGGAGGATTTAGAGGGATTAAGTGGAAGGCATGGATTAAAAGCCCCACAGCCATATTTTAATTAGCAAATAGTCTTGAAACCTAAGACTTAAGCGCGTTTTCATTTGCGCCGACCCTTGTATCAGCAGAGGGAGCTATTCGATGCTATTTACATTTTTAACAGAACCACTGAGAAAATGTTAACACCGCAGATAAAAGACCTCCGAGTTCTGTACCTAAAAACATTCAAGTCTATTGATGTCTTCATACATGCGGGTCGAAATTTGATAGGATTTGATAGGAGCTCGTGATTTCCCAGTTCGATTCCTTTTGGTCTCCATGTTCTCCTGTCTTGTCTCCTGGCTTCTCTCCATGTTGAAATGAAATGGCAATTTTGGCAAATAGCACTGAGCTTAAAATGTGCCGCTTGTTTTGTACGGCCCTCTTCATGCAAACTTGTGATTGACAGCTGACCGGGCCAGGGTCCACTCACAGGAACTGTCACCCGGGATCTTTTATTTTTTTTTGGAGTCAAAGACTGTATTGAAAGCTGCTCTAATGGTACTTATGTCATCACTCTGAGGGATGTGGGTCGAGGCTCTCAGTTTTGCACACGGCCGTCCGTCACATACATGACATTCCTGGAATTACAGCCCATGTCTCACTATTTTGCGAGTGTTTCCACCTGACCTTAAAATCTTCATTTCACAAACGCTGCAGCCAGACCCCTCCTTGTTTCCGGACCTGTTGAAGAATTCTCTGCTGCTCTTGTTTGCACAACTGCCAGCGCCGTTGCCAATGCAGATGAAATTATTTGATAGGCTTAATAGAAAGGCTTGATAAAGAGAGAGATGACTCAGGTGAATCACACAAAGTAGGACTTGTTCTGTATGCCCATTTATGTAATTCAGAAGAAATCCTGGGGAGTGACTCATGTTGTCATGAGTCCATGTGCGGCAACTTCAACATCATCTGCATATTTTCAAAAGGGAGGATTTTGGCCTTTTTCTTTAACCGCAAGGATTTGAAATCGAAAAAAGGTGTGAAACTTGGACATTACATGTGCATACAATGACAGATCTCCTTTGGGGGTCGTGTAACTAGTAGCACCCATTTTTATACATGTCAGAAATTGCTGCCGTTAATGCTGTTCTCTCGGTTTTCAGTATATTTTGCCGATATTCACAGTCGACAGCTGTCAGCACTGGTTGGAAACAGTGGCGTGGCTATTCAGTACAGAAATCTGTTGGCGTGTGCAAGGTAGAGACCCAACCCAATCTCAGTCGCGGTCAATCAAATTTTTGAGCCGACTCAGTCCTGTAGTGTGTCTTGATTTCCAACGCATCTGCGATGAGAGCAGGTAGGACGTGGGAAGAAGGGTCAGGAGTCAAACTGGACTAGAATAAGCCGGCTATTATTTGTTTACCCACAAACCAGTCTCTCGTAGACATGGCTAGAATTGCCCAAACATGTCATCTGTGGTTCCTCATCCGGTAAATATCTGATCCCCAGTCTTTCAATCCTGATAAAAACATACAATGAAATCACTGTGATAACCATGGTGACAGTTGTGTCCAGCTTTATTTGCCTAAAACACTGAATTTATTTTGCCGGAGCAAATACAAGTAGCACAAAGCAATAACGGGGGCGTTCACCAGGTGGAGCCGGACGTTCAAGGAGGCAACCTGCCGCTGTTGCACCATAGTAGAGCCGCTCTTCCTGCTGCGGTCTCAGTCTTATCCAAACGCAGAATTGAGAGCGTCCTAAATCTGCTGTCGTGTAGTGACACAGCAAAACCCTTGCAGCGCGTTGACACACGTTAACAGTTTGTCTGGTTGACTGCTGGTCCGGCGTTATTAAACGTCGTAGTAACATGATGACAGGTCGTACAGGTATTTGTGTTTTCATTTTGCCTCATCATTTTTATGTGAGTACGGGTTCAGAACGCACTATTTTCATTTTCCCTTTACTATTCTCTGGTCACTGTTTGGGCATCATCCTTGCGTTTCTCCTGCAGACCGAGGGGTCACGGCTTCGAACCCCCATGGCTGCATTCTGTCTCACAACCAGTAGGGGGCACTCTACTAGTCGCTGTGGGGAGAAAAAAAGGAGATCCAACCTCTCACTTCATTTCCCTTCAGTCTTTTTTTTTTCTAAAGATCTTGTAATGACTGACTTCAAATCTTTAACATAGAATGTTGTACATTTAGTACCTTTGGACTCTGGACAGTTGTTGTGCTTGAGGGTGGGGCTTAAACATGACTGACCTGTCGCTCCCCTGTCCGCCCCCAACCAGGATTCAAACACATCCGTGAGCATGAGCATGAAAACAAGATGACAGAGGTAGAATTGGTGATCTGAGAGGCTTCAGAGTTGAGAGTTTAAAACCCAGCGGGTCACGTTACAGGAGAAACGTGTCTGCCCGTGAGCTGCTGTCAATCACATGTAACAGCACCACCCTGCGAAAAGGATTTTTAACGTTTCGCTCAAGGCATTTTGCTCTGATAGTCCTCCACTAAATATGATTTATCTCTATTTAACAATAAGGATAAGTAGCTTGTTTTTTATTTCAGTTTCACAGCTTATCAATTTTATTTTTGTTAAACAAATCAGAATGGAAAGCAATTATAACACACCACCAGATGGGTGCAGCTGTGCTGTCTGCACTTGTGTTTGAGGTTTTTTTTCATACATTTAGATAATGGTCTGTTTTATGAGCCCAGAAAGGAGAGAGAATCAGTAAATAACATTTTGCAACTATTTTAATTTGAATGTCAGTGTTTCAATAACAAGTGGAGTTTTGAATAATGACAGGGATTTGATGTGATGATGGTTTCTCCTTTTTTGTTTTTAATCTCGCTTCATGCAGACGCCGGTGGACACAGAGGATGTGCAGCCTGCCCCGAACATCGATCACCTGCTGTCCAACATTGGAAGGACCGTTCTGCTCGGGGACGCCTCAGGTGAGGGTTCTGCTGCCGCCAGCGAACTTTGTCCTAGAGCATCCCAGCATTTCGGAATCCAGAACTGGAACCCAAAACGCGACTGCGTTCCGTTCCGAGGTGGGAGCGGGAGATTCTCGTTAGGATCATAATCTGTGTCACCCAGCAAGCAACAAATTCTGAAGCCAGATCCCACATAACATCAGATCAGCTCCAATCACCGATTTGAGACGGATGTCATTTTTAGAGGCGGAAATTGTGCAGAAAGCACGTTTTCCGACTAGATGCTGTCCCACCACAAAGCCGAAATCTCCTACTTTTTCCGACAGAACTGGAACGCAGCATGTGAAATTAAGTCTTAGATCCGTTTGAATCGGCGTGTTTTTGTGTTTGATAGCGTGCCTGTTCTTCTCTCCCTTCTGCTCACCTTCTTTCCCCTCCATGTTGCTCATCTTTCACTTTCTCTGTACGTCTCTGCATTTCCTTCTCTTAGCTGAGCCTGTGGAGCAGCCACTGCGGTAGGACGGAAACTCCCCTGCCAAATACGTGTGTGCGTGTGTGTGTGTGTGCATGCAGCCGAGTCAGCTCACAATGTTGTGGTAGTAAGACTTTATGAAAGAGTGTGTGTGTGTGCGATGATTGGGATGATTGTGTGTCCAACACCCCACTGCAAGTCACCTTTGTCCCTCAATGACAGACTAAGAAAATGCCACTTCCCCTCCCAACTAATAAATTAACGTTAAAGCCATCGGATCTGAAAGTGGCTTCCGTCACTTCGAACTTCAAACGCCCACGTCCACACCAGCTGTCGTCATGGCGGACGTGCACCCCGATAGCGGCTGCAGTAATAGCGCGGAACCTGCGTTTTCGTGCCGTTACAGTTCCAAGCATTTTACAGAGTTCAGCATCTCTATGGAAACCGCGTAGTCGTGAGGGTGATGTGGGGAAGAATCTCACATGTCATTTGTGCAATACAAGACTGTTATAGTGCCATTTAAAAAAGGGTCTCAATCAAACATGTTCAAACGTATTCGTAATCATTATTTATAAATGTGATTTAAAATATATATAGATATATGAAAAAAAATTAAAATGATTTAGTATATTTCTCAGAAGTGTTTCTAATACTAGAAAAGTATATGTTGAGGTGTTTTGATTTATCTTTCAAGATCATTTTCAATTATATACTATACTGTTTGTTTTTAAAAACCATCTTTAGTGACCGCCTGGCCTGCCGTCGTCCGAATCTTAATTTGAGAAACCAGATAACTTCATCAATTTGAATACGGTTTTCTTCATAAAATAACTAACTAACTAAATAAATGCTGTTAAGTCAGCATGTTTTGGGAATACACTTTTTTCAAACCCAGTTTGAAAGAGGATCTAATGTGTGTCTGGATGCCATGGGCATCTCACAAATCCACCCGCCTGGTGAGAGTTTGACACACGGAGCACACGTTCACTCTGACGCTGACCGTAGGCAGGTGTTTGTCCAGCAACACAAGCCAGGATCCTTTTCTTCTTTAACAGGAAATAAGACGTAGTCATGATACTAGTTTAAGTCCGTTGCCCCCCAGCCCCTCCCCGGGTGTCACTGGAGATTTGGGCACCAAAGTGGCTCTTATACCCCAGATCAGCGTGACAACTCTGTTTGTGGAAGCTGTTTGTTTCTTTTCCTTCTTCCTGCTCGACATGATTTCTGCTCCTTGTTGTCTCTATTTGGTTTCATCTGTGTGTGTGTGTGTGTGTGTGTGTGTGTGTGTGTGTGTGTGTGTGTGTGTGTGTGTTTGGGTGGGTCATCGGTGTGTGTGCTGTGGTTTCCCGTTGTCTCGTCCCGGCGCCTCAGTGTGGTCCAAACACATGTCTGTGTTCCCCGCGGAGGTCAGACGCCACAGCGGAGCTCCCACGCGACTTATTTGACCTTGTACCATTGCCCGGCGAGGGTTGGGATCTCCAATTATGCCGCCGTTCTCCGTCCTCACCTCGTCGGCTCGTGAAGTCACAAGAGTCGAGTCCGTCCAACAGCGTTCGCCTCAAAGTTTCAAATCAAAACAAACATGGTGGAAAACACTGCTTTCCCCATGCAAGCTGCATGAAATGAGAAGGGTCTTTTAGCGATTTTAAGCAGAGCTCCAACCTGATGGAGTGAGAAATTTTGGAAAAGCCGCTCATAGAATAAAGAGATTAGCGAAGACATCTGAAGTGTGTTAAGTACACGTCAGTGCAACCGCGATCGCTTCTGTCAGAAAAAAGCCGTCTTGTTTTCAGATATGTTCCCGATAAACGCGCCGGCTGCCCCCTTTCCTCCTCCGTGGCCGTTGACTGTCCTAAACCCGCCTGTTTTGTTTCCCTCATTGAATCTCACTCTCTGGTGTTTTTGTTTACGTCTTCCCCCCCACTCTCTCCACCACCCCAACCCCTTCCCCCAGACTCAACCAACAGTGACTCCGCGAAATCAAAGGTAAAAGCTTCTCACGCACATTGGTCGTATCTGGATCTTTCCATTTCCCCGAAACAAACATCTCACGTGGCACATGCTGCTCTCCCTCTCCAGGGGTCATGGGGCTCAAAGAAAGACCTGACAGCCAAGGACTTCCTGACTCTCTCCATCATGTCAGCTGTTACGGGCCGCAAACGCAGGAAGCGCCACAACGCCCGCCTTGTGGGCAGCAGCACCGACGACGACTCAGAGCACGAGCCAATCAAAGCCGGGCACGTAGGGGCCGAGGAGGAGGAGGAGGAGGAGACAGAGTCACCTCTTGTGGACGCTGCTCCTCGAGCAGAGGGAGAGGCGGATGACGATGAAGAGGAGGAAGAGGAAGACGAGGAAGTGGAAGATAGCGGGGTCAAAGAGGAGGTAAAAGAGGAGGTGGTCGCAGTAATCCCCAGTCGGCCATGCTGCAAAGAGGAAGAGGAGGCGGCTGGGAGGCAAGCGGCCATGATGCTGAGCGAAGAGGAGACGCGGACAGAGGTAAAGGGGCCGGTGTGGCGAGCGCCAGAGGATGCGCGCTCCATTGTTTCGGGTTACTCCACCCTCTCCACGTTGGGGCGGAGTCTGGGCTCGGAGGGGAGAGGGGAGGACGCCGATGACGAGCACAGTGAGCTGGTGAGCGAGACGGACAACGAGAGCGGCTTCGCCTCGCGTTCCCTCACACAGGAAAGACCCAACAAGCGTCCCCCGCCCACGCCCGTCAACACGCAGCCTTCGGCGGGGCAGCGGAGCTTTCTTTACACGCACCACAAACCCCCAGCTCTCTCGCCCGCCGTCGTCGTCGTCCCGCCCGCGGCTCTCACGCACGGCCCAGACTCGGCGGAGAGGAGCGAGGGAGGAGCGAGGTCGACCACGCCCTCGTCGTCCTCGTTCTCCTCCTCTTCCACCACGCACCGACTGCACTCGCGGCCTTCCTTCAACTCCCACAAGCTGATCCAATGCGACACCCTGGCCAGGAAGAAGCTGAAAGGGGAGAAAGCCAAGGCTCGCTCCCTGGACCTGATGGAGCTGTCGGGGAGCACGGGGCAGAAGGACGGGGCGGCGCCAGAGGGGGTGGCCAGAGCAAGGACAGAGACCTCCAGGACCAACCCCTCCTCGGGCAGCAGTCAGGAGAGTCTCCGTCCGGCACGGCCCAAGCCGGCCCTGCCCCCCAGCGAGGCCGCCTCCTTCACCCCCACCTGCCCCAGGGGCCGCTCTCTGGCCGAGCAGGTCCGCGCCCGACTCTTGGGCTCGGCCGACGACCTGCGGAGCGTGGGGCTCCGGAAACCCCTGTCACCCGAGACGCGGAGGAAGAGACGGGCCTGGCGCAGACACACGGTGGTGGCCTCCCCGACGGAGTCATCAGAGAGGAGACCTCCGCTGAACGTCTGCGAGTTTCCGCTGTCGCCGATTCCCCACGGCCAGGTGAAGGCTTCGGCCGCCGCACAGGATGCAGACGGGCCGGAGCAGGGCCTGGCGGCGCGGCAGGCACCCACCTCCAGGTTCCACCAGTACCTGTGAGTCCTGCAGGCGGACGCCCGGCAGGTCAGCCGACCAGCGGGCGCCGCCGGGTGAAATGAACAGGTCCGAAAAAAAAAAAAAGCCACGCTTTTCCTTCTCCATAGGCTCTGTCTGCATGGCAAAGGGGCATTCCAGCGTTGCCAAAGCTTTTGTTGATTTTTATTTTATTTTATTTTTTTTTTTTATTTCCTTATACATGTGCTTTTATAGAAATAATCCAGAAGCGGGGCGGAGACACACACACACACACCCACACATTTACACCCACACACACTGACCTCATAGCAAACTTTTACAGCCAAGAATTCTCATTCATTTGAACCATCTTTTTTATTTCTTAATTTTTATTTTCCTGTCTGGCTCACAAATTCATAGCTATCGACAGGTGAGTTGGGAGGGTGGGGGCGGCGCCGAAACCGACGCCTTCCCCGGTTTCCCGTGGGAACGGTGCTTCTTTTCAAGATGGGGTTAAATAATGAAAACGTATTTAAGTGAGCTACATTCACGCTAAAGAATACGGAAAGACGACAGGTGAGGGTGAAAGGATTCCACGCTACTGATTCTGCGTGTCAGTCGTCCTACTGTCTCCTACAACACTGTCAAACCCCGGTTTCTAATCAAAACTTCTACACGGAGGTTAAAAATACATCCGTGTGTCTGTCTCTCTGTCTCGCTCTTTCTTGTTGTTCATAGTGTTTGTGTGTTCGCGCCACAATATTTGTAATATTGTCCTCCAGCGTGCGGGTGTTTTTGTGTCGAATTATTTTGTAACATTTGTACAAAGCCTTGTTAAGTTAACCTTGTAAATATGAATATTGTGTCATCCTGTTTGTTTCTACTTTTTTTTTTTTAGTTTTTTTATGGTTTACAAATGGGCATGCAAGTGCACAGTCATTTCTTTCAAGATGTTACTTGAAATGTTTCCCTTAATATATTATTTTGTTTGTTTATATCCAGTATATATTGTATTAAAGTAAAACCACAAAAAAGAGAGGAAAAAAAAAGTACTTTTATTGTGATTTCTGCTTTGGGGTGTACCTGTTCAAAGGAGACGAGATGAGACGTGGCTAATCCTGCGTTCCTCATCGATGGCCTTCGTCTCTGATGCTCAGCACCGTGCAGAAAAAAAAAAAAAGTAAAAAGTACGGTTTCAGAACGTCGGCCGAACGAGCTTGAATCCGGCAGCGCCGCTTTTAAATGCAGAGCTTTCTGGTAACAACAGATTGCGGGATAATAAGCAAGATCTGGCTGTTATTTCATTGAAAAGTGAAACATTCAATGGTTCGCGGGCAGCTCAGCTCGGCGCGACGCTGACCTCGTCACCTCTGCGAGGCCGTCTTTGCGGAGCTTGAAACAGAACGACGTTTCTTCTGGCTTGGGCAGTAAGGGCCTCGCTCCGCAGGCTGCGTAAACGTCGCGGCGCATGCAAACACCTTGGTTGTTTGTGATCCACTGTTTTCATCACTTCCCCTCTGAGGGTCAATCAGGCTACACGTTTATTACCTCGGGGTTACATGACTCGGTGTCCTGGGCTCTGTTAAGTCCTCCGTGCAACGGTACTTTAGGGGAAATGAATATCAAACGCCTGCAAACATCAATCGGCTGTCCTCCTCTCGCATCTCGACCCACGGGAAACAATTTGCCGTCGTTTAGAATTTCAAACAGGAGGTGCAGGAGTCGATTCCAGTCATTTCATTTTGACCACTTGACTCTGTGAGGAAAAGGTTACGGCAGTCTGGTCTTACCTCAAGATTTTTTCTTAAAGTGCCTAATTTCTGGAATGTGTTTGTGTTCCGCCTTGCCATAGTCGGCTCTTATCTTTCCATTCCCTGTTGTTGTTTCTGGCTCTCCTGTGTTTGACAGTCGGCACTGACCCAAAGATGTGTACATTAAAAACAAGTGGTCTGTCTGAGAGGCTGTAAAAGGATGGGGGGGAGAAGGGGAGAAAAAGCACATTTCAAGCCAAGGACAAGTCTATGCACTCCCTTTGCCTTTTAAACAGGCGTTAACGGCGGATACTGCTCGGTGGAGAGAAGTACAGTATTCTCTCAGCTGCTTCCCTTAAATTGAGGTGGTCTCTCTCCGCCTGGTAATAACAGTGTGAATATGGTACCCCTTACATACACCTCCCTCAGATGCCACTCGATTTCCTGTCGAACCACCGCAATTTCATTAAACTTAAAAGGTAAAAACGTGTCTGAAATGTGATTTTAACTCATGTCTGTTGTTCATTTTTTGTACAGACTTATCTTAATATGTAACATATTGTATTGTGTACATTTTGAATTGCTTTTTGAGTATAAACTAATGTGACTGGACTTTTAAAAAAAGGTTGTCCACTTTGAAAACCATTTCCCTCTTGGCTGCGTGCTTTAAAGCAAGACTATATGATGTAAATAAACAGAACTCCGTATTAAAAAAAAAGAAAAGCAAGTTTACGTGTGTTTAGTTGTGTGTGCACTGTGCAGATAAATATACAACAGCAGGCAGGAAGAGGTTCATGTTTTGCAGAGCAGGCAACTTTAAATATTGGGTCCGATGGCGCCCTCTAGTGGTTGGACGTGGTGTTGTCTCTCCACGTCTGATGGGACCGTCCCCCCCCTCCTCTTTACGTATCATAAATTCAAGCTCAACCCCTGTTTCACTCTTAAGCAGCCTGAACGCCCCCCAACCCCCACCAACACCGACATGTAAGACCTAAAACCTGAACTCCGGACTGGGGCAGTGCTTTGCTGAGATTGATCCAATTACTATTTCTTCCTGCATCATGTACGAGCCCGGGCTTAATCGATTTAACTCCACACACTGGTTAGTCTTTCTATTAGACACATGCCACCCCTTCTCACACACACACACACACACACACTATGTGGTATAGCCCCCCACCCCCCTCCAGATTATCCCCGTGCCGTACGGCGGTGATTCACTTCCTGTAACTTCCAGTGGTTTCACAACACAACAGTTATAGGCGGAATTTCAAAACTTTATTTCAATTGATGCTAACACACAACTGTTAAAATGTTCACTCTGGAAAACAATATTTTTTTTTGCGATCTGGCCAGATTAGCTGCTCAGTATCAATTAAGTTTTTTTTCTTCGGAAAATGCAACATACAGATTTTTATTTTTATTTCAGTGCCAACACAGTTTCGAAGTTGACCAAAATATGACCATGTTATCCAATATCTTCTGTACAAAAAAAAATCTTATTTTACTTTTGTAAATATTTACATTTCCTTTGAAAAAAAAAACAGGACACCCCAACAGTCCAAATAGAAAAAAAAGTCCCCAAGTTTTTGCATCGCATTCGGACTTCATCGTCTGAATGACAGACTACAGAAAATTGCTGAAATTTTGAGTCATTTCAATGCAGAAGTCCCGTATTTTTACCTTTTCCCGGTGGGTGTGTTTGTTTGTTTGATTCTTTCTTTCTTTTGACTTGGTGTTTCTGTCCTCAGTCCTTGCTGGGCTGGTTTTGCATTAGGAGCTCTGTGTTCTGGGCCCTCAGTTTCTCCAGCTCCCGCTCCAGCTCCCGGAGCCGGACCAGGGAGTCATCCACGGTCAGACCCCCGGGCTCCACGGCGCGCCGCAGCCGGTTGTTCTCCTCCTCCAGCCGCGACATGCACTTCTCCAGCTCCAGGTACTCCTGCACCAGCTCCTGCTTGGTCATGTTCTGCAGGCTCTCGACGTGGTACATCTCGTAGGTCTCGGAGAAGTCTCTCTGGAGAAACTCCCCGCCCGCGTTCCCGGGCCGCCCGATGCCGTCGCTGCCGCCGCCGCTGCCGTGGTCGTCGTCCTCCTCGTCGTTGTCGAAGAGATCCTCCTCGCTGCCCGTGTCCTCCATGCGGCCGCCGAGCCCCGACGGCCGCCGGACTCCCGTGTTGAGGTCGGGCTCTTCCCGGTCGTGCTCGTCCATCAGGAACTGGGTGGTGTTGTAGGGCGCCACCGGGAGCCCCTTGGCGAACATCTCCTCCCTCAGCCGGGAAGCCCTCGCCGTCTCCCGCTCGTCCAGGGCTTTCCTCTCCTCCCAGGAAAGTTTATAGTACGGCTTCCAGTGGCGCTTCTTCCTGGATGTCCGACGCCGGTGCCTCTTCCTGCCCATACGCGCATCCAAGCCGGTGTCGGAGTCGACGTGCGAGTTCTCCTCCGGCGCCCGGTTCAAACTCTCCTCCGCGGCCGCGTCTTCCTCGCACTTCCCCGGCGCGGCGCGGATCCCGTCGCTCGCCGCGTCCCCCTCGGCTTTCTGGGGATCCGCAATCGGGCACTTGGCGCGATTGTTTCCGGCGGCCACGACAGGGCACACCCCCCTCTGTCCGCCTTTCATTTGCCATAACTTGTCTGTGTTGATATCCTCGCAGTTCTCCGCCCGCTGTTGTTGCTGCTGCTGCTGCTGCTTCTGGGCTCTCTGGCGCCCCCTATCGCCGTTCTCCGGCCTACCGCGGTTGCTCGCCGGGAGATGCTTCAACGCGACTCCGCTGCTCCCACCTGATGGGCTGCCCGAACTTTTAAGGGGATGGGTCCGCTCCATTGGCTCCGCCATTCTGATGCTCCGCTCTTTCGATCGCGCCTTTACTTCTTTTTTTAGCACATTTTAGACGCTATCCGTGCTCTCAAAATCGAGCATCCAAGTTCGTTAAAACGATTAAAAAAACTAAAAATCAACAGAAACGAATGGATTCGAAAACGACCAAGGTTCCCCAAAGAAAGTTTTGAAACTTAAGTCTCAAAGCAGAAAAGTAACTCCCGAGCGGTAAACACTTGTTACTCCTCCAAGCGTTTGTCAGAGCAACTGTCGCTAACTGCTATTAACTATTTCGATGCTGCCAGAGATGACGTCCACCCGGAGACTGTGTTCCTCCGTCACAACAGTGTCCAGTGTGCTGCTCAGGCAGAGGGAGCTCGCGTTTATATAGAGGCTCCGCCTCCAACCGCGCGCATGCTGTTCCTCGCGCGGCCTGTTGAGTTGTGGGACATGTGGTTTTGGTTTCAGTGCTGCGCACACAACGCACACCGCGCAGAAACTACATGGTCCACAAATCTAGGATAACTGACGCGCTTCTAAGCCAATCAGACCTTACGGTCCAGACCTCGATAAAGTCCACCCATCCGCTTTGTTGATTGGACAGGAATAAAATTTTGCTGTTGCTAAGCTCATGTTATTTTCTGATTGGGCGAAGTATTTGTCAATCCGGGGTACGTCACGGACACCAAGAAAGCAGTCCCGGGCTTTTTGCGGACGCTACTATCTTCAAATGAAGGGGACATTAATACAATAAACGGAAGGCAAAAAATGTTAAAATAACTTAAAGTACCTATATATTGTTCGCGGATGTCAATTGAACGGCGTAACCGTAGGACCGTGCGCGGGCTCATCATTTACCGGCAACGCAGTCGTTACACCAAATCATCGGGGAACATTCAGCCCCCCGTGGCCGAAGCAAAATGAAAGAAACCTCTCGTGGAAACTAGTCCGTTTTAGATGTACATCTAGACAAATGCGATAATACCGTTATTTTCCGCCTTTTGACATTTTTCCACGGTTAATGACATGGAATGACAGCATTCGGGCATCGATTAGACGGTGTAATGTGTCAGCATTAACATTCCGCGTGTTGTGCGGAGTGATACACGGTGGGGGTAGGCGTTTGCCTTACTCTGGAATCACCGTAAACAAACGATATTTATTGTCCAGCTTCCGACTCGAGCATATCTCCGAACCCCTTGTTGTTAAAGGGTGGGTCAGGCGATCTCACACTTGCTCGATTATCCCGTTAGCAGTGGACGGGCCGGTGTAGAACCGTTGCGAACATTTCTGCGCAACCCGGTTTCTAATGTGCAGTGTTAGTTTTACACTGACGTGTTACAAGCTAAGGATAAGCTAGCTGGCTAACGTTAGCTAGCAAGGGAATGTTCCGCGGTGCCGTTCCCTTTCGAAACACTGCCACATTCCATAAAGTTTAAAGTCATACGCACTATAACCTGAACACATGTAACGCTTCTGAACGGTGAAATTAAACGTAAGGATTTGTATCACTTGGCCTGTACAAAGACAACGCCACAAGCGGCTACGACGCTAAGCTTGCTAATGCTAACGAGCTCATACTACTTGCAGCTTAAATGAGAAAGTCATTAAACACAAATAGACGGTCGGCTCCAAATACTTGTCTCTTTTTAGGCTTTCTGTCGATTGTGATGCAGTGAATCGGCGACAGGGGATATAGCCCGAAACAAATGGCTAACCTTAGCCAAGTAGGCCAGAGTATTGGTCGTGGGTCAGGGTAGTTGCTGGAATGTTTTGCTCCCCCCCTCGAGAGTTCCTCTTAACAGATACACAATTGTTTTTGACATTTGAAAAATGCTTCTCCATCCAATTAATACCATTTCGCGTCTCCCCGAGAGCACCTTCACATTGTTAAAGCAGCCGTCGACCGTATTTAACGTCAAAGAATCCTCTTGTTATTCTTAATCCAGGAAGTAGACTCGTCCCCAATCTTCCAAGGCAGCACTGAGGCTTTTCTTTAGTTTGCTGAGGGTTAGCAAACTAGTTATACAATACACTAACATATTTATTACATCTGCTCTTATCTCCGTATCTAAAATTGGCAGATATAATTGTGGTTTTATTAAGTGCTTGGTGAGCTTATAGTTTATCAGTGTCTCCACATTGGCTTGTACTTTTCATTTAATCTAAACGGTTTTGGTTTTTATTTTTTTTTTGGAGATATCTACATGTCCAGTATAGTGGTGCGTTGACAGTCAGTAGCCCAATTTTCACTGTAATGAGAAATAGTCAACACAATGACATCATTAACTGGACATTTTTTTTTCTTTTTTGTCAGTCTCTGCATGCACAGTTTTCACAAAGCAATGTATTTACAGCAATGCAAGAAATAGGGTATTCAGCCCTCCACATCCCAGGGCCGGTGACTGGTCTGAGAGATAAAGACTGGGAATCCAGTGGCTCTGAACAACACAGGCCTACTGTTTCCACTAATAGAATCAGACAGAGTTTCATCTGGTAAATATAAGCAAGCTCAGCTGGGTCCCCTTTAAGGAAGAGCTGATATGTGCTAGTTAATATGAAACCCAGGGATCACAGATGTAGAAATCATACCCAGGGTTAACCATAATAAAAACTAAGGAGTGGTGCAGCAAGAAAACTAAAACTGCTCCTGCATAGATCACAGCTTGTGAGGATTAGCAAGCATGACTTAATCTCCCCCCCTGTCTAACATGGTTGTTGCTGCAATTGAGTGAAGATGAAAGATAGAAATTGTTATGGGCCCACACATTGCTTTGGAGTAAACATTTTAAAAATGGATGACAGTCCTTGAAGAATAGGAGAGATTTTCTTGCAGACCATGAAGACTGAGGATGCTTTTTTCAGATGAGGGAAGATGGCTGTATTGGTGGTATAAGTAAATTGAACAACCCTGTACCCCCACCAACAAACCTGTCAGGTTACTATGACCGTGTTTTTGCTCACATGTCTGCAGATTCGGGCTTTGCTGCTTTTCCAGACCGCCCAGTTGATCTCTGCCCCCCCCCCCCCCCCCACTCCACCCCCCCCCCCCCACCCTACCCCCCCTCCCTTGCCTGTGTGACTCTATTAGACAGTCAAGTTCCCTGAAAAGGGCCCCTCGACTCCAAAGAGCCACGCAGTCTTGCGGCGATTTAACTACAACGTATGAGTTCCATACATTTGCATTTTGATCCAAAGCCTTCACACTTCCGCAGAAGATGGATCTGACTTCACGAATCGTACCAGTTTGGAGGCTGGTATTTACCCCGAATGGCCGTGAGGGGGCGCTGCACGCTAATTGATAAGGCATAAAGAAGTGAAAGGCCACACTGGGAAGTGACTGCCCCGTCCCCGTCGTTTTAAATGGAGAAATGGTCTTTTAATGTACCTCTTTTGCAAACTTCAGTGGATCTTTGGCCAAGACTGTCACCAAGAAGCGCACCTGGACTGGACGGGATTTCGGCCGTAAACACTTGCAAACAGCCCCCCTCCCGGGAATACAATATCCGTGCGCTTTAAGTTTGGATTGTCGGCCAACAGGAGGCATTTCTCTTGAAGTGGTTGACCCTCCTTGTAAGCGTCAACGTCAAGGAAATGACAGGTGGAGACGCCGAAGATGTTTCAACATCTCGCGAGGTTTCACGTTATTACCGCAAGTAAACAAGCAGGCTGATTGACTGAAGACGAGAAACTTCGCACGATTATGCAACTTGAAATCTTCACGCCACAACACGTCGGGTCTTTCCAAACCCGTTTATCACACTGAACGGTAATGCAAGTTGAAGTTTCAAATAAACAAATACACTGCTTTAGTTTGCAAAACTTTTTGCTCTCACAGTCCGTCATAAAGCCAAAATCCAATTTCTAACTTATCCCTTGGGATAACATAAGTTGTTTATCGGCTCAATATATTTTGGCTCACCCCAGTACAAATGTTTAAAATTCTGTCGGATGTCACTGCTCACTTCACTGATGCTTTACAAAGACGAAACAAGAGTTTTTAATACAGAATTTTAATACCCCCCCCCACACGCACACACCTACAGTTGTGAAGGGTCATCTGTTCCAAGCCTGCCTGCTAATGTATCATGTTTTTGACATCCAAGACGTTTCTCTCGCGCTCACAGAATTTAAGAGATAGCTATAGTAACAGAAGAAATCAATAAACTACATTTTTAAATGGATCCAGAGGACCCAAAAAAGAAATCTCAATTTGAATTTGTACAAATATTTTTAGAATAACATGCTTTACTTAGTATCTTTTGTTCGCAATGGAGGAATGCTTGCTTTTTTTTTTTTGACGTCCTCGTGCAGCCCAGCAGACCTAAACTTCAGTGTTCAGAAATTCCCCAAAGGCACCCTGTTTTTTTTGTTTCTTTCTTTTCTGTGGTTTGACAGTTATCTTCTTTACTGAGTGACTAATATTTTCTGTTGGATTTAATGAAAATGTTTCCCTTTTGTGGTCCAACCTGATTCCAGGACGATCGTCTGACACTTGTTTTCATAAGTTGTAGGTTTGCAGATAAAGCAAATGACACAAATACAAGAATCCAAGAGCTCTGTTGTTTGTTTTTGCAGAGATGCTTTTTGGCCTCCTTTCCACGGGGGAAAAGAATGAGCACAGTTTGTGTTTTACCCAGTGCTGTTTCATCAATGGCTCTTGAAAAAAATTCATGATATTCATCATCTGCTTCTCAACTATCCTGTGTCTAAACAGAGCTGGGAGTGAGGATTATCTACTGCAGGTGCACGGTATCATCTCACAGTATTTACATAGTTTGTTGCAAAGAGCTTAAAGTATTGTTAAACAACAAAATGTCTGTATAACAAAATGTAAACTTGTTGATTCTCCACATGGATTAGGGTGATTCAAACCGTTTTTTTTCTCAATATCTGAACATTCCTTTTTCTCTAAGTTGACTTGGCATGAACAGATCAATGGGCATATTTAGAGGATTCCTAGAAGATAGTGCAATCCAATAAAATACAGGCGAATAAAGGATAAGTGAAGATTTAAGTGAACATCTAAACAGCTTGATCTAAATATCCCACTTTCGGGGATGTTTGGATTGAAAATGCTAATATAAGCACAGTTGAGGAGAGCAAAATGAACAGATTACCAATAAGGCCATTACACGGCAAATGTATAGCTAAAATATATAATCCCAAGCACAAAATGTCTCAGAATGTTTTAGTCTGTTTATCGTTCAAGTTGACAAACATTCTCATGTAACGCCGGTCACCAGTTCAGCCACTCCAGTCCCCCATTGTTGTAAATAGTTTTTACGATTTTAAGATTTATGGTCTGAAACTTCAACGACCCCCTTCCCGCCCCCTGTTTTTATTGAATCCTTCCGCTTAAGGTCGATGTTGTGTATCTGTATGGTGACGCCTGTCCTAAAGACACACCAGTGAGTTACAGTTTATTTGCAAAATTCATTTATGAGAGTATGACATTTGATTTGATCTAGTAGTCTATTTGCCCGATCTCACCCCAGTGCTGGAGTGTTATGGTGGCATGTGTGTATATGGTGGTGATGGCTGCAGGTCTTGATCTCCATTATTTTGGTGGTTAGACATTTTGGCAACACCTGTTGTTTACTGTATCCATCTGCCTTCAATAAACTCTGCACCGCACCTCAGACGTTGACCACAACTCATCCGAACATCAGAGCAACATCAAGGTACCAGCATTGTATTGTTTTAAAATATTAAATAAAAATGTATGTATGTTGATTGCGATGTCTGTGAAATCACAAGTTTGCACAAGCAGTTAGAGTCAAAGCCAACCTTATTGTCATATGACATGCATAAAGAGGTTTGAATAGAAAAGTCATAACAGACAAGGGTAACAAGGTTACTGACAAAGTCCCAAAAAAGCTAGGGTGCAATGAATTAAAGTGATTTAAAGGGTTTAAAAGTGACAGCAGTAAAAAAAAAAGAGCACATGCAAAGTTCAGAGTTCAGTGCAGTTTGTGAATGTTGTAACCCCTGAGTTGCCATATATATATGTGTGTGTGTGTGATGCAGTTGAACAAATCCCCCCCCCCCCACCTTTCAGAACTTTTCCTGAGTCAGCTGCTGAGATGTGGTTCAGTGTAATATAACAGGGGGAGGACAGATAAACCGGCGGGGAAACCATATGCGCTCTGCAGACGCGATAATTGGCTCGGAAATTCATTTTGCCATTGAGCCAGGCTGGGGAGGAGGAGGAGGAGGCGCGTGCGCGTGCGCGGCGTGCACGCGGAGTCACGTTACCTACAGGAATGAGGGGCAGCGCCGGGGTGGGACTTTTTTTTTTAACGTGGAAAAGGAATAACTCCCCCTTCTCTCCCTCTCTCTCTCTTTCTCGCTCCCTTCTTGTCCCGCTCCCTCCGAGTCTTTCTGCGGTTCCACGCTGCGTGGAAAGGCTCCCCCGGACCTCGGACCCTCACTCCCTCCCCGCGCACCCACCCCAGCTCCCCTCCTCGCCGTTGACACGCCGGACTTTCCCCTGAAGTTGTCAGAATGTCCGAACCAGCCTCCGGTACCGGAGAGCAGAGGAGGAAAGTGGTCGAGAAGACGATGGATCCTATCAGGAGGCTCGGTAAGGGACGCTTTGACCCGGAAACTCATAAGGAGTGCTTTATTGGAAAAATGCAGGTTTTCCTCCAGATTATTCTCCTCAGATTATCCTTAATCATCGGATAATCCTCAAAATTCTTTAAATCTAATGCTACGACAACTGTCTCATAGTGTTCCATTTCTTTTTACGCAATTTGTAAAACATTGTGCTCCAATATGCCAGAAACAGTTTTTTTTTTGAGTAACTGACATGTTTTTGTGTCACCTGTTGAGCAGGTTATCAGGGTGAGATCGAGGAGCCCGAAATTATGATTATTGTTATTATTGTTATTATTATTATCATAATTATTATTATCATAATTATTATTATCTAGATCCACCGGGCTCTGACGCAGCACCGGTCCGCGTGCGCGTGGGCGTGACTGAAGTGGTCCTTGTGTTTACACGGAGCCCACGAGCGAGATTCAGGTCCCGGTGAACCCACGGCCACGTCCACGCCTGAAATAGACACCTGCTGAGCTGCAGCAGCAGCAGCAGCACCTGTCAGGATCTGTGGAAATACGTTGCGTGTCTGGAAATCTGGAGCGTCTGGTGCGGGGTACGCGTGTGTGCATGTGTGCGTGCGTGCGTGCGTGCATGTTGCAGTGTGCACTGGATTTTTGAACTTGAACTCATTTATCCTTTACAGTGTGTAAACCCATACTTGCACTGAAAGCACTATTAATAATTTAGTGATTGAAATGTGAAAAATATTGATATTTAATTGTCGTACTTCTCCATTTTTTTTAAATCACAGTTTTACCCATTTAAAGGTTGGCCTTTATCAGTTTTTGCAATTCTGAATATTAATTTTGCAGCAGCACATCAGGGGGCATAAAAAGTAAACATGTATTTAGTATTTATTTCATTCTCCCACTGTAGAAAGTTCTTGCTGGGACAGTTTGGGTGTATCGGTGAGCATTGTGGTTCCTCCTCAGGACCTTAACTCTGTCGTGCACGTGGCTTTTAGTGGAACCCACTGCATTTTTTTGTCATTTTCGTGGATGGAGGGAGCAGGGTGGCAGGGTCCATCATGTGGTTTCACAAGATTAGTCATGTTGTTGGATTTTCTTCATCTTATTCTTCTTCTCTGATTCGTGTAACGGACTGTGGCCTTGGAGTTCACTGTTTCACATAATCTGTATTGACTCAGATGTCCACGTGAATAAAAACATTGGCCGCCACAGATGTCCCTTGGGGAAGGAGAGGAGGAAGGTGGTGGAGGGTGGGCGGAGGGTGGCGGAGGGTGTTGTTTGTGGCTTTCAGGAAACGTCTGAGGCTCTGTTGGCTTTCATAAGTGAACACCAAAGCAACAATGACAGGAAGCATTTTCGTAAAACGGCCCTAAAGGTGAAACCTGGAGCAAATGTGCACCAGAGATTTTATCATAATGCATTTTTTTACTGGAGCTACAATCGGAGTTTACATCTCCGTAGGCTCAAAGGAACGGGGTTGGGAAAAGATCTCCTTCCTGCTTGAAGCGCTCAAAATAAATGCATTAATTCTTAGATTGCCGGGTCATCGTTTATTCATCTGACTTGATCATGTGTTTTATAATATAGGAAAAAAATGTTAGGCAAGATATGGCCCTTGTGGTGTAGCAATGGAGTCACTGTCCTAGGCTCTCAGCTACAGTTCATCAAAATATGACCTCCCACACACACACACACACAAACACACACACGTGCAGGAGAAATAAAGAGAACTGCACAAGGAAACTTTTGGCTGCTGAATTATGATCAATAATCACAATCAAGGAACTGTTACTCTCACCTAGAGTCTCATGGTTTGTTGTTCATATCAGCGGTCAAACACATTGCTTTGTTGACGTATTCAAGGCGGCATGAAAATGGGATTTATGCCCCCACCACCACCACTGGGGGGCGCATTAATCCGAGTGTCACTTTTTACAACATTATGTTGTCAGTACAGATGATTATTCTTGTCATGTCTGGCTTTTGCAAGTGGTGACTATTGACAAAAAGATGTTGGCGTGATTATGATGATGGAAAATCTCAAGGTCAAACAGACAGGAGCAATATCTGGGGTTTTAGTCACGATGAGAACCGTTGATCAGTCCAATCCTGTTTCATCCTTATGCCACATCCACATCTGGCTTTTTGATTAGCAAATGAATGAGTAATAAAAGCGAGAGTTTGACGACTCAAAAAAATGGAGAAAACAAAGAGACCGCTTGGGTTTCTGCCTTCTGCTCTCTGCCGTCCAAAATTTCCAATGACAATTTTCTTTCAACCCCTGTTTTTTTTTTTTTTTTTTTTACAAAGTGACTTTCCTCTTAGATCGGATGATGCCGCTGAGAGCCTCAACCCTCAACCCTGAAAGATAGATTTTCTTCCTTTTCTGGGGGTCATCCTCGGGTCAGACTCCATCTCTTCATGAAAGACTTAACCTTCTATCTAGGAATGCAGAAGTCCTGTCCTACTTCCTGTCTCCCAGAGACCTACCTGAGAGAAAATGTCAGTCTCTTTGCGCTTTCGTCATCCTCAGCACACTCCCACTGGTCCGTCTCTGTGCAAGTGTGGGGCCCCTCGCTAGCTACATATCGTAACACTTGTTGTGCTGAGAGAAACATGAAACGTGGCCCCGGGTGGAGCCGGAATGCAGGCCTGTGGACAGAACTCATGCAGGGAACTGCCTCAAACCAAAACACTCCTTTGCTCATTTCAAGGTCACTTTTGTTTTTTTTTGGTTTTTTTTTGCTGCTGCTGTTTTCCTGCTCATTTGCAGCCGGGCACATTTTGGATTTAATTTTCCTTCCTGTTGCTGGGTTAACAGGCTTGCATCAGAATGCATCAGAGTGGTTGCTAGTCAGTTAGCGTGCGGCCCCTCCAGCATCTGTTGAAGGGGACGTGTCAGAGTGATTTTCTACGGGAGGCAATGAAAAGAAACGCAACTCGGCTGGCTTGCCTCAAGAATCCACCACTATCCCTTGATTCAGCATGCCAGAGAGGGAGAGATGGGGGGGGGTTTCAGGAGCACAGATACCGATGTGCTCGGTTTTTGACCAAGATCCCTGCAGCTAGCCACACTTGTGTTAACATCGTGTTTTGATCTGTTGTTTGACATGTTAAAAGAAATGCAGGTAGAAGAATGAGAATAAATCAGGGCGATAAAGACAAGGCGGCCGACTGAGAAGAGGCCAGTTTGGCTATTTGCGCATCCCAACGTGGCCAATGACCTGCAGTTAATCAGGTCCTCGCGCTCCACTTGTGGGAAAACGCCTTGCATGTGGTAACAGCTTGGAAAAACAAGGCCGTTATTGGACGGAGCCGGGATGGTAGGGGCGCTTCTTTGTGTTCGGCGAGCGGGCGGTGGGGGGGTGGACATCCATGGCTGCACCCAGTTTGCTTCAAGTGTGTGAGTGTAAGGAGGGTAAGGGGAGGGCAGGGGAAGGGAGGGCTTTTTCTACTTTCTATAGTGCAGTAGCTTACGGGGCCCTCTGAGGAGCCCCATCAGCCATTCTGAGCTGTTAATGCGAGGACTTTTGGGGGGGGTTGGAGAGGTTTTGGAAAAAAAAAAAGTACGCCAACTGGGTCTAAACAAAACTGGAGATGAGCAGAAGAGATGAAGCCCCCGAAGAGCAATTTGACAAGAAAGAGAAAGACCTCTCTGTTTAAGTGTCCCGAAAGAGAAAACACGCCTGTGAAAGGTCCTATTCATCTCCACAAGGATGCACATCTGAGTGTCCCACATTCAGAGATTTACTGTAACACTAAGGTCTGATTATTTTTGGCAAAGTAAAAAAAAAAGAAAAACCTGTAACAGTTTGGGCTTTTAAAAATTGTTAGGGGCAGTTTGAAAATGGTCTGCTCTATTTGACCGCACCGCATGACCTCCGAGGGGTCAGAGAGTTGAACCAACAGAAATTTCTTCAGTCAAACTGCCAATGTGCCAACGCTTTGACTCAATCTGGCAGCGAAGTGCACAGATCTTCTCTTTTCACTTGGTGTGATATGAACAATGTATAATTTCAATTAAAACACGCTGCAACTACGATGCCGCTAGGTGGAGCTGCTTCGGAATAAGGTGAAATCGACATTTGAAAAGTATGAATACAGGGAGAGAGAAAGCAAGTCAGTCACATGGAAAACGATTTAACTCCAGAGAAGCATCAACACAACTATTTGGAATAGAAATTTGGCCGATGCATTGCTATTTTTCGCTTTTAGTCCTCCGGTGTGTTCATGAAAAAAAATCTTCATCTTTAAAAAAAAAAAAAAAAAAAATAGAAAAAGTTTCCTAATAATCTATAATTCAACTCTGGGTTAGCAGATAACATCTCAGCCACGGCAGTGAGGGAGCAACTCTTGTGACCCAGCCAGCTTCTGCACACTGACAATGTTTTGATCGATTTATTTTCTGGCGATTGCTCAATAGGTACATTGAACTTTCACATCCACCAATCATAAGTTGGGAGTTCCGTCACATCATTATTATTTGACCAGACAGAGCAGTTTCAGACTTCATTACACTGTCAATACTGTTGGAATTGCAGGAGATTCTGTTTTTTTGGGATTATTGAGTGGAAACTGCCCCGACATACCAAGATAAATTAAGTTGGCTTTTTTTGTCCTGATTGAGAGTTTCTTTATCTATCCTGAGAATGACTTTTTTTTTTTTGGTTCATTTCCCGTTACTTACAGAAGTTGTGTCTGTCGGTCCTTCCTTTTTGTTATCCACCATGCCTGTATTCTCAGTGTTCCCGAAATAAATATTGGCAATTGACTTTGTCCTCTATTTAGCCATCGTACAAATGTAAAAAAAAATAAAATAAAATAGAACTGTGGCTGTGTCAAAGGTATCCATGATTAAATCTCCTTCAATTGGGATGAAGTAGTGCAAACAGCGCAGCCAGGTCATTTTCCATGGTCTAACGGTTATAACAGCTCCCTTGTCCGTAGACTTCTGGCCTGCTACTCTTCCAAGACGGGGAAATGAACTACAAATTATAGTGATTGATGAGCCGCCGGTATCTCAAATGTCTTTTAAATGTATGCCGACCATTGTTCTGAAGTCCGGGCCCGAGAGAAAGCCAATGGATCAGCCCGCTCCTGTTCTGACTTGGAGAGTGACATGAAGATCCAGCCTTGACGGCTTTGCTTTTGTTATTGTCAAGTACGTGTATGTGTGTGCGTGTGTGTGTGTGTGCGTGTGCGGACGAAATAGAAATTTGAGTTCCGCTTGGAAGCAAAAGCATATTTAGTGATTGCGAGGGTGGCTTGATGAGATGAGTAATCGTAATATTAATGATGAGCGGCAGTTAGTCATTGTTCTACATGCGGCAGCAACTGAAAAATCGATCAAGTTGGATGAAGGGGCGCTAGAGTGAGTTGGATGTGTCACTCTCTACTGGTTCTGTTTTTCTATCCTGTAAAAGAACTCATAAAATCTCCTTATGTGCTCATGTTGATATATATATTTTTAAATGATACATTTGATTTTTATCTCAATTCTTGATTCATTTTTGTTATCCATGCGCTTTGCATTTGGTGAGAGAAAATAATAGACAGTGTCAACTTTTCATGAACTGCCGTCAGACATGGGCAGTCACATAGGCTATAACACAAGTTTAATATCTGAGTGACGTGCCACAATATCAATGGATAATGGCAGAGTTCATTGTGTATGCGTGTGTGTGTGTGTGTGTGTGTGTGTGTGTGTGTGTGTGTGTGTGTGTGTGTGCGCGCCTCCTCCAGGCTTGCTGGACAACAAGGATGTTCGCCTAATGATGGAGGGCTCCCACATGGTGAAAATCCGCTCTCCCAGGTGGCAGAAGAGCCGAAACCTGCGTCTGCTGGAGGATGGACTCACCGTTTGGTGCGAGTCCACCAAGAGCTCCCGCAAAGCCAAAGCCCGGCAGTCTTGTGAGTACGGCGGGGCAGAAGGATTCTCCTGGGGAGGGAGGGTTGAGGAGTGGGGAAGAGGAGGGATGGAAAAAGGAGAAGGGAAAGTGAGACAGCTCATGAGAAATGTTCTGTTGCAATGAGAGGTTTTCACTGGAGGAGGATTCAAGTAATACCAGATAAGGAGAAAAGGGGTCTTATCAACATATCAACTTATCAACATTGGAGCGAAGCACGCAGACACACATGAGCACCCACGTACCATGCTGCCACCCTTACCAGTGCAGAATAACATGTGAGCCTTTGCACTCATTCATCTCAGTCAGTGTTCTAAGCTGTCAGGCCGGCCTTAATCTCAGGCCCGCTTCTCTACTTTTCCCCGTTAAAGGGACGGTTTGTAGTCCCAGAAAGAGAGGGAATTAATCATTGACTCCACCACCCAGTTAACTACCGTCACTTGGAAAACAAATATGTGATGGAAATTCAGCAGGTTATTTTAAGACTCTTAATTGTCCTTTGGTGTGAATGAGAGTGAATGGTAGGATGTCTCTAAATGTGGAACTATGGAATTTATCCTTTTTTTAATGGGTTGAAAAAGGAAGGGAAAAAACAAAACCTTCCTCTCAAGTATGGATCGCATCTCCGCTAAAAACATGCACAGCATGTAAGCAACTTTATTTCACTCGTCATCGTTACAGGATGACAAAACATTGACACTATGTTGGTTATTTACCGCACATCAATGTTAGGAGAAGTGCCTGTAAATAAAAACAATCTAGGAGGACAGGCTTTTTGAAAATGTGCCTATTGCTGACCATATTTACTGTTCACTCTGAGCAGAGCCATTGCTTACTGCCATTGCTTACTGACACGGTAAATGCATTCAAACAAAAGAGATCAGACTCTTTAAAGGCCACCTTCGGCCCCAGATGTGTTTTCCTCTCTTGTTACCTTGTTACCGTGTGTGTGTGTGTGTGTGTGTGTGTGTGTGTGTTTGTGTGTGTGTGTGTGTGTGTGTGTGTGTGTGTGTAAATGATGCGTGCGCAGAGCCCAGCACCAGGAGGGACCTTTTCACATCAACTCGTGCGAATTACAACAGGCAGTACTTAAGACAGATTTTTGCCATGACAAAAAGTTCAGAGGCCGTTCCCGGTCAAACGTCAAACGAGTCAAGTTTGATAAGGACGACCCTTCGGACCCTTCCAGGTCACAGGAGGAGACGTCTGCAGAATGTGGCTTTATATTAAGGGGGAGGGATTAAATGGCATTTTAAGTAGCCTAATTTAGAAAGAGCTTTCTTTTACTGCAAAAATATGATACCAGAGACCCTATTTAACAGTATTTCTCAGTACATCTGTGGATGGGATATGTACAGAATGTCAAATATATCTTTACACATTTAAGCAAATGAGTCAGACGCTTCTCTTTTGAAGGCATTGACGGCAAAATTGGGGTAAAGGTCACCTCACATAGATCTCAGAAACATCTCCCCTTTATTTTTTTTGCCTCCTGCTGCTCAGCCTTTTGCTCTCTCGTGCCCCCCACTCCCGACAGCCAGCTGCCTTTGGCCTTGGTGTGTGTTTGTGTGTGTGTGTGTGTGTGTGTGTGTGTGCTTGTGTGCGTGTGTGTGTGTGTGGCTGTACAGGTTTGTGGGTCACTGGGTGGCAAAAGCCCCCACAGATTGTGTTGTGCTGTCACACCAAAAATAAACAGAGTGGTCAAGTTACAGCATGTAACACGGCTTCTAACCATGCGCAGGATGACGTCAGCGTAACCTGTTCCTGCAAACATTAGCTGATATCGCCACGGGGCAGGTAGCTGAACAGAATCCGTTTGTGTGTGTGTCACAAAGATTTGGCTTGTTTCGTTTTTTTTGCCAAGCTTCTGGCACCTCTGGTCTGCTGCGATTGCCTGCAACGTTTGCTCAGGAGCACTTGGCATTGAAAATGTTGCTTAACACTTTTGCCCCCCCCTCTTCCCCCACATACACACACTCACATGTCACTTCTACCATGTCTCTGGGATAACCGCAGAGAAGGAATGTGGATTCATTTAGAAGGGGTGGACAGCGTAGGCTTTATGACCTCAGGGGAGAGAATGAGGCTTTTGTTGAGGCACTTCTCGTTGCTTGACTAAGTGAACGGCACACTGCGGGCATCCTGGCGCAGAGATGTGTTTGTGTTTGTGTGTCCGCTCGGAACCGGTGTGTTTGTGTTCAGACGGGCAGGGTTGCCGCTCTTCACCAGATGTCTGGAAATCACACCCTCACATAATGGCGTTTTACCTCGACATTTTTGGCCCAAAGGCGTAATAACACCTTGAAACCCTCTGGATTAATGCTTCCAAAACTTCTCGTATGTACATCTCTTTAGCTGTTAACGATTGGCAAAAGAATGGCTGACTGTGTGTATCAGGAAGCTGAAGGGCTTATCACTGCGTTGTTAATAAGGCACATGTCAATCTGACTATAATTACAATGTATCAAGGGATTAAGTGGTTTCTCAGATGTATTTTTATGGCATGTAATTTGATATTGCACCCCCAGGTGGGATTAAACCGACTTTATCAAGTGATAAATATAAAATCATCATGCACACCAGATGGAGGAATCACACGGTGTTTGTCAAGTGAAGAATAAATACAACTTCTTTTAAAAAAAAAAATCATGTGATTTTAAAAACATATGAGTTGAAAATCTTCTTTGCAGATTTGATCACTTCCTTAATTTGAGTTAAAGGAAATTGTGATAGGGTTAAGGGCAGACAATACATTTTATATAAATTTAGTAAGAGTGGGATTAGCTTCTTTTTTTTCCATCACCGTCCTTCATTGCACACAAACAGTATTCATTCCCTGGCTGAACAGGATCTGCCTGAAGTGGTGACCTGATTTTCCAGCACTGATTTGGTCTGGTGCTACCTCTTATCTCCATGTTAACCTGCCTCTTAGCTGGTCGGGTCCACAGCATATGTTACCATGGTGATATATCCAGCTCAATAGTCAAGTCAGTTTGTTGACACTGACATTCACGGGTAGACTCTGGCGTTGCATGATAACAAGCCCCGGTTATTTGACTTTGGAAGAAAATCAACATAGGCCTCTCCGGGTCCTGCTTACCTAATAATTTCACATTTTGGTCCACCTGGCTCTTTAAACATGAACAAAAAAATTAGATCCCATTCGCCTTGAGATCAGCAAAGAGACTGCAGGGTGAGATTGTCTTTGTGAGAAAAATGTAATAGCACATTTTAATTTCAGTTCATTCAAAAGAAATGATGAAAGATTGTGATTTTGTTCTACATGTAGAGTCACGTTCAAGGTCTTGACTGTCTATTTCTTTCTCTCGCCTGCAGTCGCCGTGACAGAGGTGGAGTGCGTGCGCGAGGGCTGCCAGTCCGAGGCGCTGAGACGACTCTCGGGATCGGTGCCGGACAGCCAGTGCTTCACCGTGGTCTTCAGGGGCCCGAGGAAGAGCCTGGACCTGTTGTGTCCCGGTGAGGACGAAGCCCAGTGCTGGGTCCGAGGGCTGCGCACCCTGAAGGAGCGCGCGGCGAACATGACTCAGAAGGAAAAACTAGACCAATATCCTGCTCAATTTTCAGTAGGCTAGATTAAAAATAACTGAATCAGTGCGCAATCAGGCTCTTGTCTCGTGCGCCGTCCCACACCAGACGCATAGCAAAGGTGAGTGGTAATGACCGATTAAAAAAAGCATAGTCTAAATATAGTCCGACCAGCACGGTTAATTACGACCCCTCGCAGCCGGAGGATGGTATCGGTGTGTGAGTGACCGATTTCGCTTCCTGGACGATTTCTCCTTTTATCTGATCTGGGAAAACACAAACCAGCAGGGCACTTATATTTGATTAACATCTGGTTTTGTCATATGTATTTAGCAGACTGTCGGCAGCCAGAGATGTTTATCTCTCAATGCTCGGTACACGCGGACGTGCATGCGTGCGTGTGAGTGTGTGTGTTTTCTCTCCCTGCGGTTTCCAAGACAGCGCAGGTTGTGACAACCACCTAATCTTGGCCTCCTGTTGCCGAGGACTGATGAACATTTCTCGGAGAATTTTGTGGAGGGAGCCTTCATATTATTTCAAAAATATCAAATCCTGTGCTCGTTAATATGTAACTCCGGTGAATTCATACCTGAGATAAATCTAGCCCTGCTTTTGTTTGGTTGATTGTGAGAGACGTCTTATCAAAATCCATTCCAGTGTTTCTACAGATTTTTACTCGCAAGATGATTTCAAAAAGAGCCACATGCCAGTTTGTTAAACTTCCACAGTAAATCTACCAGGCCTGGTTTTTGCTCCTTAACCCCTCACACTTGGATCCGAGGCTATCTGCAGCGAGCCGATCAGAACCAGGACGGCAAGATGAGCTACGATGAAGTCAAATGGCTGCTGCAGATGATCAACATCGACCTGAGTGAGCAGTACGCCCGCTCGCTGTTCAAGGTCAGCTGAGATCAGCACCCGTCGTTTTTAGGAGCTCAGTTACGACAACACAGAGAGTAACAAACGGGGCAGAGAAGAAGAATCAATGTTATTTTTGCTCGTTGGGATCATATCAGTTTACTGTTAGACTCGGGAGTCCTTGCCAGGCCCTTACCAAGCCAAGCCACAGCCCCTCGCGACTTCTCCCCGTCCCCTCTCGGTCCTCACAACAAATCAGCAGCCAGTTACTCCTTCCTTATTATGGGCAGTAACTGACCTCTGTGTCCTTTTGTTGTGCTCGCTCTGCCGTTGATTTTCCTTCCTGATGCAACTTCCACGTCTGTGTTTCCAAAGTTGCATGCACGGCTGACTCGAGTTATTAAGGAGATGTTTTCCCTTAAAAGAAGTTGAAACACACCCCAGCAATTAACAAAGTATATTTGAAATGTTGTGATTTTTTTTTCCTCCTCTATACTGTGAGGTTTTGCTGACATTCTTCTTGTGTGGAACCCAGAGGTGTGACCGTTCCGGCGACGGCCGTCTGGATCACATCGAGATCGAGGAGTTCTGCAGGGAGCTGCTGCGGCGGCCTGAGCTGGACGCCGTGTTCCGACACTATTCCAGCAACGGCTGTGTGCTTTCCACCGCTGAGCTGCGGGACTTCCTGGGAGACCAGGGCGAGGATGCCTCGCTGAATCACGCCCAGAGTCTCATACTCACCTATGAACTCAATGACTGGGGTGGGTCCTGAATGCAGCTTGCGGAGGATGAAAGGAATTGCAAACAAAGCATGCAGTGATCAAACAGAATTAGTCTCTTCTTACTTTATAATGTATCACGTCTGCAGTGGTTAAGGAAGCAAGGTAAGGAAATGAGACGAGTTTCAAAATCTCCTCAGGAGAATGTCTTAGGAAGATAATATCAGATGTTTGTTTCATCAATTTGCGCTATCTGGATGCTTTATCCTTCCCGGCAGCAGCAGATGTGGCGGTATCTCAGGAAGAAATTTCAAGTCACTTTGTCCTTCACACAAGTTAAAGACTAAATGGGTGCTTATGGCAACATTTAAACAAATGTAGACAGCAGTATGGGTTTTGCTTTTTCATTTCAAAATGATAAAGGTAAACTCTGTGACAATGTAATTTGTCTCAATAAATCCAATGCATAAGAAGGAATAAGAAGGAATTCTTTTAGAGCATCAGAGGTTACACAATGTCAGATGATTTATCAAAAACCAAAGGAGTATTGTACAAAGTTTTTGTAAAGCATTGGGACCTTAAGAGTGTCCTTTTTTTATTTTGGCCTAATATTCTTATGCTTTCCATAACTTACGATTGATTTTAGGCGGCACGGTGGTGCGGTAGTTAGCTCTTCTGTCTCACAGCAACAAGGGCAAGTGGTTCGATTCCCACAGGGGATTCTGTGTGGCGTTTTCATGTTCTCCCCGGTTTCCTCCCACTATCCAAAAACATGCAAAGCATGCAATTGGAAAATTGCCAAGACGTCTGAATGAGAGAGTAAGTAGTTGTTTGTCTCTATATGTGGCCCTGCGATTGATTCTACCCCACCTCTCTCCCAATGACAGCGAGGAATGGCTCCAGCATTGCCAAGAGCCCTAGTGCAGGATAAGATCATGGAAGAATGGATGAACAAACATATTCAGATTAAAAAAAAAGGATCTGCAAATTGTCGGCCTTTTGAAAGATGTTGTGCCTCTGAGTTTTAACATTTCAATTGTTCATTCCATTGAGTTTATAATTGGTTGTTTCACTTAAAAAAACAAATAAAATGGCACAGTTCTCAGCCTGTTGATGGCCTTTAGTCTTGGACTGTTGTAATGGTTGGGTTAATATGGATGGACTGAAGAAACCATCATTTTAATGTTAGAGTAATTTAACTTTCATAAAGAATAACAATTTCATAAGGGTTCACTTAAATGTTATACAAGTGATTTTGGTTTTCAATAAGTGTTCCTGGATCTCATTTTAAAATGTGAAGCCCATGTTTAGGAATTCGAAGGGAGCGGCATGGCTAACTCCTGTGTGGCCGTGCTCAAATTTCCACATATCGTCTTGCAGTTCTTGCTACAGCCACTGCGAAGTGTGTGTTATCTCTACACAGTGGAGAGTAAAAACAACAGAAATCTTGAGTAATGACCAGGTTATTAACATAACTTTTGTGTGTTTAAAGCCTTAAATTAAAAGAAAGAAGTTCTTTAGCTATCCTTAGAGAGGAATATTGACCGAGGCCTGTTCTTCTTCCTTCAGCTCAGAAGAACCAGTTCATGACCCAGAATGGTTTCACCATGTACATGCTGTCCCGGGAGAATGACGTCTTCAACCCCGACCATGCCAGAGTGTGCCAGGACATGAGCCACCCCCTGGCGCACTACTTCATCTCCTCGTCGCACAACACCTACCTCACCAAAGACCAAGTCACCAGTGCCAGCAGCACTGAGCCATACATCCGGTATTCAAATGCACCGCTTTTTGTTTTCATAGCAGCCCTGATTGAATGTTGCAATGGTGTTTTTATGAGTACACTTAAGGAGAACAGTGTGTTTGTGTGTGTGTGTGTGTGTGTGTGTGTGTGTGTGTGTGTGTGTGTGTCTGTGACTGACAGGGCTCTGAATCAGGGCTGTCGTTGTGTAGAGCTGGACTGCTGGGATGGAGATAAAGGCGAGCCTGTCATCTACCATGGCCACACTCTAACCTCCAAGGTGCCGTTCAAGGAGGTCATCGAAACCATTGCCCAGTATGCCTTCAAGGTAAGCGTTTCACTGCCGATTGGCCACAAAACCAAACGGAGTAGGATTTAATCGGCAACCCTCTGGGATCCAAAAGGATGGATAAAATTCGGATGAATTTCACCCTCCCACAAAATATCGAACCGTTCTGGATGCAGATGGATTTTGCTTATGAATAACTAAATCCCAAATCAGCAAAATCCATGCATTCAATTCATCAATGCAAGCTGCCCCCCATAAAAAATAGACATAATTTAGCACCCCTGGAAAATAATAACTAATCACATAAGGCAGGGGTGGCCTAACTTTTTGGCTCAGAGGCGGCACTGACTTAAAATTTGACAGACGGGCCGGGTCACCACAAGATACGATACATATTAAAAAAAACGCTTGTATTTTTAACAAGCGCATCATCATTTTTGTACGCATCATACTCGTCTGACATTTGCAAAACCAGCTTGGTTTTGAAGGCTCTGACGTTTGCTTGCATTTCACGCACAAACTGCTTTTTCCCTTGTAGCTTCATGTCCAGCTCATTCATGTGTGTCAGTATGTCCACAGTTAGGGCTAAATCACAAAGCCAATCTGTGTCATTCTGCGCAGGAAAATTCTCAAGTGTTCTCAAGTAGCTCCAAAAATGAAATAATCACCTGTTAAAGCTCCCGCATTCATTGGTCTAACCCTTCAATCGTTCACATCAAGTATGAATTCTGTACCAATCTTTGGGGGGTCGGATTAAAACAACCAATGAGCCGGATGTGGCCCGCGGGCCGTAGTTTGCCCACACCTGACATAAGGTGAAAGCTATTTGTGAGTAACTTGGATATTACAGTGTAGCGACAGTATATGCCGGCATTCAAATCTTTTCTCGGAATTGAAGAAAGGTGGATATTAAAACTTGTGAGGGACATTTATTTCCATTTATTCATTTCTTTGAGCAGATATTTCCATTGTATTCTGTCCTCCTTTCATCCATTGTCGGGTTTTCCCCAAGTAGCCATGACATAGAGCTATTAAGTGCCCCTCCACATATTTCCTCCCGTTCCCCCGTGGTGTTTTCACTAAAGACACTTACAATTGTACATGAGTGTATTGTTCGAATGCTGTTTGCCACCTGCCCCCGTCATCCTTTGGTATTTTTTGTGTGAAATAGATAGGAGGTTGTTCAACGCAACCTCCTCTAAAGTAAATATCCCCTGTAAGGACGTTGTCGGCCAGCTGGGCGCCTGCCGGGCAAATCTGGATTTCTGACTCCTGGCCTTCACAGATGACTGCACCTCCTGCAAGTTGCATTTGTTTCTGGGGCAACCGTGCATTGGTGTTCTCTTTGACGTGCTGTTGTGGCACAGTGTCAGCTCCTACATTGCCTGTACATGATCTAATTGAATTTTAATGGCTCAGCACAAGTTTGTTTTTCTTTTTCCTCATATTTGTCCCCCACAGGCGTCCCCTTACCCGCTCATCTTGTCCTTAGAAAACCACTGTTCTGTAGAGCAGCAGGCTGTCATGGCCAAACACCTTCGTAGCATCTTGGGAAGAAAACTCCTCACCAAGCCTCTTGCTGGTCAGCCGCTGAAGGATCTGCCCTCGCCAGAGGTACAGCACCGACGTAACACGTCTTTTGAAGACCTCCGACTGTCCAGTTTTCTAGTGAAGTCATTCGTTCCTATGACCTTCCTTGCAGGAGCTGAAGGGATATATTTTGGTCAAAGGGAAGAAACACACCCCTCACCTGGGCCAGCTGGGCAAGAATGGCAGCCACGCCAGCTTCTCCTCCAGTTCGGATGACGAACTAGTGAGCAGCAACAAGAACACGCCCAAGAAGGACCCCATGAAGGTCACTTCCCGAAGACGAGTCCTTGTCCGCCTCCAAACTGCCTTATGTGAACTTTTCAGATGACCAATCGGTTTTGTCTTATGTTTGCACGTTCCCGTCACAGGTCTCCGCTAAACTGTGCCCGAGACTGTCTGAGCTGGTGGTGTACTGCAAGAGCGTCCCCTTTCGGGGATTTGAAAACACGCGGGATAAACCAGTCGACGAAATGTCCTCCTTCTCTGAAAGCGATGCCCTCCGGCTCATCAAAGACTCGGGTACAACGGTGGAAATAATTGCATCTTGACATTTCAGAGGGAAAGTCAAGCAGTTTTTTTTTTTTTGACTGCCTCGCTGCAGCTGATTCTAATGAAACCCAATTCAGCCTCTTGATCAGACTGGCATGCATTTTTCTGTCTTTTTCATTGGCAGGAAAGCTTTTTGTCAGACACAACAGCAGGCAGCTGAGCCGGATCTACCCCTCTGGCCAGCGCCTCCAATCATCCAACTACGACCCCCAGGAAATGTGGAACGGCGGCTGCCAGATGGGTTAGTGTTACGATTCGTGAGCTAGCCGCGACGATAGCAGAAAATTAAGTCAATTCATTTGAAAAAATGGGACGGGGTCAATTAACTGCCAAAGAAATATACAAGGGCCTCTTCTGATGTACCCATACATTCCTACAAATTGCTGCCGTGTCACAGCACATTGATGTCAGTGATTCATTTCAGTGTAATTCAGCGTTCATTCGCGCTGAGTGGGTCTTGAGTGTCACGCGTGTGATTGGACTCCAGCCGCGTAACTTCTTCTGGATATGCCGTGCTCCGCAGTGGCTCTGAACTTCCAGACTTCGGGGGAGCAGATGGACCTGAACCAGGGTCGCTTCCTCCCCAACGGCCGCTGCGGGTACATTCTGAAACCCAGCTTTCTGTGCAGCCCGACGTCCAACTTCAACCCGGAGAACACGGGCGGAGGACCCGGTCACATCCCCACTCAGATGACTATACGAGTTAGTACACTGCACATTACTTAGAGTCAGATTTGTTGAAAATTACTGTAGGGGGGGAACCGTCTCATTTCCAAAACTGATTATTAGATATGATATATGCCCATTTGATGAAGATATTGACCTCGAAATTCTTACAAAGTCACTTAGTCAATTCTTATCTCAAGATATTTACCCCTATAATCATCATCCTTTAAAGCACAATGATCATCAAGTTCTTTAAATTGAGAAGACCTATAATTCAACATGAACCCCCGCATATACCTCATATTAATAGTTAATTTATGCTGACTGTTATTTTTATGATTTTTATTTTTTTTAAATCATTTGCCTATTCACATTTTTTATGTTCTCTGTTCTTAAGGTTTATTCCCTTTTTAATTTTTTTATTTCAGTTTTGGAATAGTCTATAGTGAGCCAAACTGAGGGTATGCAGGTTGAGAATGCTTCGAAGGGCGCACATTTTGTGAATTTACTATCATTTTTGTAACTTTGCTATTTCCAGGTGATATCCGCGCAGCAGCTTCCAAAAATCAATTCGGATAAGGCTCGCTCGATTGTGGACCCACAGGTGTGGGTGGAGACTCACGGGGTGGCCATCGATAACGCAAGGCAAAAGACACACCGCATTGACAACAATGGTACATGTTTGATCTCATTATTTCCAATCATCATAAACCTGTAACCCTAATTCACAACAATAAATTATTTAATGGGATGTGCAGCAGACGTCGGCCGAATACTGGGTCTTGACTAATTATTTCGGAACAATGCACTGCTGATGATGTAGGGCATTAGTGTATGATTTAGTTTGTAAGCATGGGTAAAATGATGGAAGCCATTAGCTTTTCACCACCAGATGCTGTGCTGATCTTGTCTGTCATATTTTTGCAGCAGCTTCAGCTTGAAAAAGGCCCTAGCTCTGCTTGGTGAATTCAAAGCTCTCGTGCGCCCTCTACAGGTTTCAACCCACGCTGGGACTGCACCCTGAGCTTCCAGCTGCAGGTTCCTGATCTGGCCTTAGTGCGGTTTGTGGTGGAGGATCACGATCACACTGCGAAAAATGACTTTGTGGGACAGTTCACATTACCTTTCACAAGCCTCCGCACAGGTGCTCATGATCATTACATGTGCTTTTTTTTCAAATGGTTAAACACCTGGCACGTTTGTGATATGCTAGCTACGTTCTCTCTTCACAGGTTACCGTCACGTCCACCTACTGAAGGCAGATGGTTCCAGGCTTTCCCCTGCCACGCTCTTTATACATGTCAGAGTGTCTCGCAAAGGGGTCCCCATCAAGAGTGTCTCTGAACGTATCGCCTTAGCGAAAGGCAAGGCATGAGCTGAGCATTCTTCTGACAACAAAGAGCTTTGATAAAAAAAAAAGGCAGACTTGTAAGGAGAAAGTCTGCTGCCTCCAGCCAGATGTTTATTATGGACCTCAAGTGGTCCAATTTACCCCGAGCTGTTTCCCTACGCCAAAAAAAGAGTCTTTCATCAGAGATGGAAATGCTAGTTTGCTCTCAGAAAATCAACGACCTTGGGCTGGATTTTGAATCTGTAACACACTTTGGCAGTGGATGGGGCTGGCTGTAGCCTTTTGAGCACAGCTTCAAGGCTTGTAGGATCCCTTAAAACAACAGTCGGTGACGGTGTTAATCCAGGTGTGTGATAAGTCAACTCTTGTCAGTCTGACAAAACGGTGACAATGTTGAATCGATAATGGACAATATTATTTGGTTTTAACTTTGATAACATCAGTATTTGAACACTTACTTGATAACATTAGGATTTGAACACTTACTTGACCGCGGCTGCATCAAATGAATGTTTTCAGGAATGATACCTTAACATAGTGTTATATTTCAGCTTCAGGTAACATACTTATTCGTATCATTAATGATTAAGCACTAACTGTGAGTTCAGACTGATGAAATAATCTTTCATCACTTGTCATAGGATATATTGTTTCTGAGGAGTGAACAAATTCAGAGTTTAAATTTGCTCCTCTTCCTTAATTTTAAATATCTTTCTGTTTGTCTTGATACTAAAAAATCTTACAAAAGGAACTTGAAGTATAAGCAGTGTTAAAGCATATACAGATGTTTACAACTCCCAAATGTAAGCTTTGTGCTTTCGTGCAACACCATACAATCAAACGAAAATATTGAAGTGAAATACTTTCACAGATTCTGCGAGTAGTTGGCTTTTTTCGTAGATTTTATTAGAATTTTTATTTAAAAGCTTGTATATTAACTTTGCTGCCACACTGTTGATAACCAAGTTGCTCTTGACAGCAGTATTCAAGGGCTCACTTAAAAATGCTTAATAGGGAGCTTCCCGTTAAAAAAGAAAACAGGATTTAAATAGTGGTGCCGTCCTCAAGGCTGTTCCTAAATGATTTTAATTGCAATGTAGATCCATTCTGTTTTTTGTTTTAGCTTGTAGTGAGTGAAGAATTGACTTGTAGTGAAAGTGCATAGAGCATGTGTTGAAAAAAGCTACTGAAGGAAAATTACGTATATGAATGGATTTCACTAGAAATTACATAAAGCATGCTCTTAAATGTTGCTTGTAATTCTTTTCTTATATTTGATATTCTTTACTTATCTTTCATAAGTATTTTATTGTCAGAGTACTTTTCAGTACTTAGGCATTGTCTTACATATTTACTGCAAGAAAAACACTGAATGAATATGGATTTCATACAGTACTGCTACGGAAAGTAGACAGAACCCTGCAGTCAGTCGAGTAAACATGTTTACAAAACTTTACGAATTAACAGTTGTGTAATATATGACTTGGCTGACAGGAAACTTAATTCTGTTAGAATAAAAAAGCACCAGGACAGGCGAATGTTACCATTTGGTAAATCGCAACCAGAAGCACTTTCTCCCTCCATTTCCCCTGATGGCCCACAGGGGGCGACTGTGAGTACCTTACATTTCACTGTATCTGCATCAGCAGACATTTTTCTAATAGGTTTCCAGATTCCGTCCCTAGTATCAGTTCCTCTTCAGTCCAGTGAGATGTTTCAGGATTTGAATGGCAGCTTAACTGCTGCAGCTGAAAGTCTTCCTATGTCTGCCCGCAAAAACTTGAAGATTAATTGTTACAAAATCTGAAACTCTGTATTTCAAGCACAAAAAAAACAGTAGTTGTCCAGTTGCCCAGACCACAGTGTTTTGTTTTTTTTTTGTATTTAAGCATAGCCTTTCAGTATACAATACTAATGAGCTAAAAATTTAATATTTGGCTGTTTGACCACCTATTACATACCCATTTAAATTATAGAGATTAATTCAAATGTAAAAAAAGTAATCCCTTTATGCACATTTTTGATTACATATTGTATAACTATTTCCCACCTATCTACACTAACTGGAAATAGATAATTTTAGGATAATGTTTTATTTTCAGCAAGTGTTATGCTGCTTCTTTGGCTGTTCAATTGAAGAGACTGAGTCTCAGCATGATTGGGGAGTTTGAAAAGTTTGAATTAAACCATTTCACTGCAGGATATGTTTTTGGTTAAGAAAAGATGAAGGCATGCTATTTAAATTGTCATCAAAAGCTTTATTAATGTTAAACAATTTTCTACAGCTAAAGCTTCAGTTGGATCTGTCAAGAGGTTTCACATACTCATTTCTGTTTTGTGATGATGTTGTGTAGAATCTTGGGCATCTATTAAAAAATTCTGACTTTGTGCCTGCAACATGATGGCAATTTGATGTCTGTGTAGAGTTACTGCAGCACATTTCAAGCAAACAAGTGATAGTGAGTTAGTTTTTAATGAGCCTTCAAAAAATATAATGAAAAAAACTCAATGAAAACTGCCATGAATTGACTCTAACGATTAATCTGCGTCTTTGTCGACGATCCCCAAATACCAGGCCCATTAGAAACACATAGGGTTTCATGACATCACCATTGATGTTTGACAATCGGATTTAAAGCAAAGCAAAGAAAAAATAAATAAACTCACCAACCCTCAAAAAAGCTACAATTAAGGGCCACATACTCCTATTGTAAGATTCTTTATGTAAAAGGCAGAATGTCGTATTTTACATCATATGCCACTGAAAAATAGCCCAAATTGTCCTTATATACTGACATTTAATGTTTCTTAGCAAATGCCACAATGTTGTTTTGCCCTCAGGCTAAATGACAGATCACATGGTTCTAATGCAAATGTATTTGAGAGCAACAAAGACTTTTTCTTCTCATATGAAAAATGTAGTATTTAGCTTTTATGGCCAACAAAACAAATGCCTTCATTTCAACTTATTGAGAAAGTAAGCATGTTGATTTGACAGCTATTTCTAAGAAATATGTGCAGTGACTATAATTTAAAAATGTAAACATTTTACAAAAGAAAAAACAACTCAAGCTAATACATAAACACACTTAAATTGCCACAAGCCATTGGAGTCCTTTTTGTTCATTTTCTTCTTGGGATAAAATTAAAGAAAATTTTGACATCATATGACATTAGACAATAAAACATAAGTAAGAAATCATAATTAGATGATTCAGAAATGTGCTTTGCCGTCCTACATCCATTTACCAATGCACTTCCATGACTACCATATCCTTAAATTTCTGAAACACCTGTGTACATAGTTACAATTTAATGATAGTAGTAGTAGTAGTAGTAGTAGTAATGTATTAATTACATTTACCAATATTTGTTTCTCTCATTGAATTTTACTTGGACGGTTTACCAAGACTTTCTGCATAGAACCCCCCCTAAAATGTGCAATACTCTCGTAAAGATAAATGTTGAGATAAAAAGTTGCCCCCAAGTTAGCAAGTTGTTGCTGCTTATTTAACCGAATTGGAATTTTTAAAAGGTCATTGTGGTTATTAATATAAGAGTCTGAAGAGAACAAATATTTTTGACATGTCAACTTCGAGGTGGCGAGGAGTTTGGGGTCAAGACCTGAAAAGAATGAGAAATCCTACAAGTAGGAGACCACAGAAACATTCTTAAGTGTGTGTTATCTTACAAAATGTATAAGCTCGTCTCCGTGACAACGCAGCGGAACATTGTTTTTTGTGTTAACTATCTGAATCCATGGTACCGAGAGAGGTCTGCAGCGCTATTTCCGCTAACGCTCGGAGCCAATAGCGTCGAGGGAGCTTTAAATGCGTCGGGGACATGCGGTGGCTCTCCTACTTCCTGGTTGAAGATGGCGGATGAGAATGAGACAGCACCGATGCCGGAGAAAGAAGATGTAGAGGATCACGGACACTGCAGCGACTGCGAAAATGAAGAGCACCACTTTGATGATGGGTGAGAATGCGTGTTAGCACTGTAGCGGCGTAAAAATTACGACGGTAATCTTCGAGCAGGGAAAAGAAGAGGCGAAGTAGAGCCACGGCGAGGAGTCGGGGTGAGACAGCCGTTTATGGAAGATGTCCCGCCCATTTACTGTCACTCAATTGGCTGGTTGAGAAGTTTTCCTGACCGTACTATGATATGATTGGTCTAGAGCGCAATGTGGGTGGGATTTCGGCTTGCGTTCTCCGAGCCCTGCGCTTGGTAGCAAGGCGTTGTAGCACGACAGAAAATCAAAGTGAAGTAGAATGCTAAGCTAATTATTGAACACGCCTGCTTTCCTATTCTCACTGACCTTATAGAAATATAGACTAATGGACTTAAGCTGACGGGATACTATTTTATTCGCTCAGCCACGTGCACTGTATCCAGTTGATGCAATTCATGTCAATCACAGTTGACATTTTGCTAGTTAAGTTAGCTTGCAGGCTAGCATAGCTGTCAAACCCCTATTGTCTGAGAATGAATGTCGGTGCAAACACCTTCCAAATAAGGCAAAACGTCCAAACGCAGCGTCGATTCCCTTGCAGATAGTTAAAGTTGTCTCCCTTACTAGGCCTTATAAGTCCGGAGAATCAACATGGCTTTTAATCCCTCTGTAATCACAAGTATGAATGATCCGCCAGTCCTGAGGAGCATGCTCCTGAACAGGCTTGGAGGAGAATTACATTATTTCGTAGCCGTGGCTCTGTAAAAAATTTACCTAACGCGGTGATCAAGCTTGCAAATATTGAAGGGTGTCCTTGTGATCTTGGCGAGTAGAATGAAGGGTAGATGGGATGTTCATGACATCTGTCTATGGTTACTGATCAAAAATGTATCTGGGTTCACATGCAGCACCTTTGTTTCAGGTTTGCATGCATTTTGCAAAAACATTACTTTAAATCAGAATGGTCCTTCCCAACTTTACGCTGCAGAATTATATTGTTCTCTTTATTTAAGTTATATTCACCTTGCAATTCTACAGATTTATTGCAGACTGCAAAGCAGGGACCAACTTAAAGGAGAAAGTGATCACACTGGTCATTCAATGTAGTGAAATACATGGTTAAGCTGTCTGGTTAAGCATAGATGAGCTATTCTGCGCACACACGCACACAAACCAAAAAGAGACGTGTCCTTGCTGTGAACTGGACTACTCTGTTCAAGTGGAAGCCTGTGGAACAAACTATTGAATGTTTTGTTGTTCATTGTCCCAGTCGCTCACTGACCCCTTGTACATACACATGTACATGGGTATTGAAACCACAAACTCCTCTCCAAAGGTCATGTGATTCACCATCTGTGCTGGTGTTACAAATACAGGCCAGTGCTTGGTCCTGTTACTCTCTTGGACAATAATGAGATTATCCTCTGTAAGTATGCGGTCTCTCACAGGACTGAAGATGGATGGGTGGGGGGGTGTTGCTCCTCAAATTTGAACTGATAAGAAGTTGTGTTTCTGATACAAGCTGCGAGAGGGTCTTGTAAGACCTGTATATTCTCGACCCCTCTTTGTTATATCAGCAAAAAATGCTGAAACAGATTGACAGCGTCTCTGTGTCTTGAACTTACAAATTGTACTTGAAAATGTAGACTGTACTTACTATACCAAAGTACTAACAAAAGTGTGTAGCCTGGGTTTTTAAAGAGCTTTTTTCCCTCAAAACTACACTCTGGGCCATCAAAAAGGCACATGTTTCACAATCTAGATGGAGGAAAGTCGATGAACCTATTCCAGCTAATCATGTGACCTGGCACAGTAATTGTATTACTAAATCTTGGTTGGGTGGTAGGAAATATCTGTTTAATGGTATCCTTGCTTTTTTGATTTGGCACTTGAGTGTGTCTAATCATTTATAGAAATGCCAGAAAGTTATAAAATAGGTAATCCCTATTAATACACCTGGCTGGTGTGCACTCACTGGACAGCATAGCCCACTTTTTTAATTAGCTTGGGATGCTCATATCTAGTGTAAAATGATTTAAGATGGCTGGTTGTGTTGTATTTGATGATATAGAAGGTACAACAGTTTTAAAGATGCATATTAAATGCTGTCACAACCATTTGTCAAATGGAGGTGTTGCTCATAGTGATGAACCTGAGGGGACCTGCAGCTTCTCTTGGCTTTCAAAGATCATTTATTGTTTTATGGAGTTTCAAGTAACTCTTTGTTTAGCTGCTTTGCTGCAACCTTTATTTTTTTCTTTGTCTGTCTGCGATCTGTTCAGTATTCTCTTGGCTCAGAGTCTAAAGATGTCTTCACCGAATGCCTTGTGCACTACCTGAGCGGTGGCAAATGCACAAATCGTGAGTGATTAGCGATTGGACATAGTGGAGCATTTGATAGGTCGGCAGAAGGAAATTTCCTTTGGGGATGGAAAATAATAAAACCGAGCCAGGGGAAGCTGAATATTTGAAGTGAATTCACTAGGTGGAGGGGAAAAAAAAACACCACCGCGGGCAGAGATCGGCAATGATAAAAGCCCCATTTACCAGGAAGCCTCTTCAGTCAGAGATGGTAACATGGATGCCTTCTATTTCTGTCTGTCAGTGACAGGGGCCTGGGTGACGACACTGGTGCCAAGAAGAAGAAAAAGAAGCAGAAAAAGAAGAAGAAATCTGGTGCCACAGAAGCTGCTCAAGACCCCCTTGCCAAGGCATGACTTAATTCTATCAGTAACAGAAAATCCGTGGGGAAAAAAAAAAAAAAAAAAAATCACGAAACATGTATGACTCCTACTGGCCTGCAGCTTCCTCCTGCGCTCCTCATGAATGGGTTGCATGCTTGTAATACATGGAAGACGAAGGACGTACATTAAGCCCTGTGGACTGCAACATGTACAACTTTACAGTCCGTGTGTGTGTGTGTGTGTGTGTGTGTGTGTGTGTGTGTGTGTGTGTGTGTGTGTGTGTGTGTGTGTGTGTGTGTGTGTGTGTGTGTGTGTGTGTGTGTGTGTGTGTGTGTGTGTGTGTGTGTGTGTGTGTCATTAAACCTTGTATCTGGATATCACAGGCTACAAGCCCTCACAGTAAGTTAGGATTAGCTTAGCTGACCCAAGTGACCCATGTCACTTAAGTATTAACCCCCCACACACACATTGTTCACACAATGTTAAACCGGCCTTTTTTCATTTATTGATCGATGGCTACAAAGTTATTGGAATTTCATTTTTCAGTTTATCAATACAGAACCAAAAGCAGGGGTCTCCAAACCTTGGGCCCCGGACCAGTACTGGTCTGCAGATCATTTGGTACCAGTCCACAAAAAAAGTCTTTCTTGGTACAAATTAGTTTTTTCATTAGACCCTCTGGATATCAGTTTGAAAAATGACTGTTTCCACCTTCTCCTTACTGCCGCACTTAATATTGTAATAGCCTAATATAAAGTGTAATCGATGTATTCAGATTAAATACTGTGAACTGAAGAAAGTTTTTATTATTTGAAACCCTGCGCCTCTAACTGGTCCGCAGAAAGATTTCATGAATAAACCTGGTCCCTGGTACAAAAAAGGTTGGGAACAGCTGATCTAAAGCATCTTTCACACCGACTTTTTAACAATAAGTGACGAAACCGCCAAAAATGAAATGTGTGTGAAACCTCCTTCCTTTTTAAAATTACCTTTAAAGTTGTAAAAAGAACAATATATATTTCATGAATATGTTGTAAACTCTATAAATATAGGTGTTTAATATTCCGTAAGTGCACAGAAAACATGCTTGGAGGGATGCCAGGATGTATTTTTCTTATTTAAGCTCCAAAACAATCCTCTGCTTTGTTTGTGCAACTAAATTTCACTGTGATGACTTCTTTGCCTTCTTTCTAGTTTGTTTTTCATTGGGCTGACCATCTTTCAGTGAGTGAGTGAGTGAGTGAGTGAGTGAGTGAGTGAGTGAGTGAGTGAGTGAGTGAGTGAGTGAGTGAGTGAGTGAGTGAGTGAGTGAGTGAGTGAGTGAGTGAGTGAGTGAGTGAGTGTACGACCTGGTGGTTCATTGCCGCCTCTAAGCCACTCGTTTCTTGTTCAATCATCAAATTGACAAATAAACCAGAGACTGGATTTTCTGTCACAGGCAGAAGAGCGTGCATCTGTCCTCTTACTGATTTGTTCTCCCCTTATTCAAAGTGTTGTTCATTTGTGCCCCACTTACTCATTTTTTATTTTTTATTTTCCTATCACAGGTGAATTCGTTGCCAGCTGATAAGCTACAAGAAATCCAAAAGGCCATAGAACTGTTCTCTGTAGGCCAAGGCCCTGCCAAAACCATGGAAGAGGCGAGTCGGAGGAGTTACCAGTTCTGGGACACGCAGCCTGTGCCCAAGCTAGGTGTGACATCTGTCTTTCTGTTCTCAACAGATTTACTGTGTCCTTGTTTTGCACCTTGACAATAAAACTGTTTTTTTACTCTAGGGGAAACGGTGACTTCACATGGCTCCATTGAGCCTGACAAAGACCATATTCGCGAGGAGCCCTACAGCCTCCCTCAGGGCTTCAGCTGGGATACCCTGGACCTGGGAAACCCTGCTGTGGTAAGTGAGCATGGACACTGAAAACTGCTTTCTCTCTTAGTCATTATGCTAATGCTGTTTTTCTGACCATGGCACATTGTAGAATCTGCTTCAATTTATGCAACTATGCCACAAAAAAATGTAAGGCATGGCTTTTATTTGAGAAAAAATGTGATACATGATGGTTGCAATGTTTTTGCTATTTCTGGTAAAAATTCCTGGAAAAAAAATTCTATGACCATCAAAAAGAATTGTAGTTAGAAATAGTAATTTCAAATCAGTACCATATAGACACTTACAGAGACATAACAGTAAGTACGCAAAACCATTTACACAGACATGCAAAGGATGAGTTTCAGTTTCAACCCTTGTTTCCTTCTAAGTTAAGAAACAATAATGATTCTTCTATTGATATAAACATATTTAATTTCAATATCTAAATTGAGCTCTTTTTAAATTATTTTTCAGTCTTTATCGTAGGTTCTTAATTCAGTTCCTACTTTTTAATGTTTAAGCAGTAGGTTATTTTTCTTTCAAATCAACATAGGCCAATGTTAGTATAGAGATCCAGTATTGGTATTACCGGTACCTTCCTAATAGCTGGCTATTTCAGCCATAGAAACTATTGAGTGACATTAAGCATCTCAATTAACCCAAAAGGAAATACACCTTCAATTGCAATAACACTTCAGATTCACAGGTCAACATATTCAAGGTATGCCACAAAAAATGAAACATAAAGTGAATATACAGCTCCACATTTATCAAAATCCTGCTACTCAATCAGTCCCTTAGCAAGCCAATGCAAAGTCAGCAGATGAATGCAAAGCTCTCTTTCCTTATGGCCGCGTTGAGATTCACTCTCGGTAAACAGTTGGAAAACTGTACTCAGTTGGCATTGCAGTTCAAAGTCCTCGTTTTCTAAAAGTGAGGAGAACAGAAGAGTAGAAAATTTCTCCTAATGAAATTACACAACGTCGAGTCGAGGGTTTTATCGTGGGTTGCTCGCCATCAAGCTTTCATGTCCATGCGCTGGACGCATGTGCTTCAACAGTTCACCGCTCCTCTGGTAATACAGTCATCAAACTTAGCAGGAAAATGTTCAAAGTAACCACAGTCTATCAGCATACACAGAACATTAAATAAAACACTTCAAGAAATAAAATAAACATCAAGAATACTTAATATCGGTTCCCCTCTTTGTTCACTCATTAGATCAGCTCAACGGCATGACTCTGTATATCATGTTTTTTTAAATTCATTCTTGTAAATTCTGGAACAGAATCACTATCAGCGTTATGATTGGTTGATAGATCTACCATTTCTTAAAACAACAGTACTATTAAACTAAACCAAACTATTCACAAACAATATGAAATAATATGTTTTTATCCTATTTATCTAATTTAGACATTTTATATCACTAAAATGAATTTTTCAAATGATGAAATTCTATTCAATATTTAACCAATGGCTATCTTCACTAGGGTTACATAAATGAAAACAGAAGTGCAAATAATTTGTAATAAAGCTACAATGAAAACACACTTAAAAAACAAATAGCCAGGAATCAATATTGGTGTGGCTAAAGAGGGGAGCAGAATCGATCCTGGTGTTAGTAAGAATGGAATCCCAGTGTTCAGAAATGTGTAAGAACAAACACACTCAATGACAAGGTTGCTCAAACAGTGTCTATGATTTGACAGTATTCCTAAAATTATTATTGTGAACACAATAATAATTTTTTCATTTTCTCCCAAACCAGCTGAAGGAGCTTTACACCCTTCTCAATGAGAACTACGTGGAAGATGACGACAACATGTTTAGATTTGACTACTCCCCCGAGTTCCTGCTCTGGTAACTTATTATCATTAGTGAATTTTGCTTAAGGCAATGCGCCAATCTATTTTTGCAACTAAGGAAGAAGCATTGGTATATTTGGATGAAGGAGTTTGGTGACTTGAGGGGACCAAATTATCAGATGTGTCTTGTCCATGTTTCCAGGGCTCTGCGACCCCCTGGCTGGCTCCCCCAGTGGCACTGCGGGGTCAGGGTAAACTCCAATCAGAAGCTGGTTGGCTTCATCAGTGCCATTCCTGCCACCATCCACATCTATGACATGTAAGCAAGCATGCTGTTTCAAATTTAACTGACCATTAAAAACAGTCATTTCGAGCATCCTACTCACTTGATATTATCCATCCACTCCAACAGTTGGGTTTGCTATTATGACACAAGTTGTATCATGTTAGTTCTTTTTGATGCTCACATCGGTATTCTGGTCTTGCAGAGAAAAGAAAATGGTTGAGATCAATTTTCTGTGCGTCCACAAGAAGCTTCGCTCTAAACGGGTGGCTCCAGTTCTAATTAGAGAGATCACCAGACGGGTCAACCTTCAGGGCATTTTTCAGGCTGTTTACACTGCTGGAGTGGTTCTGCCAAAACCAGTGGGCACATGCAGGTGGGTCTTGGTTTTCTATGAGCATGTTCAACTCTTTCAATCCTGATGTTAGGCAAATACCTGTAAACCTTTTTTTTTGTGTGCAGATACTGGCATCGCTCTTTGAACCCCCGCAAACTAATCGAGGTGAAGTTCTCCCACCTGAGCAGGAACATGACTATGCAGCGCACCATGAAGTTATACCGCCTGCCTGAGGTGTGGAATGTGCAAATAATACACTTAAAACCAGGAAACCTTTCTTTCATAAATCATGAAATTGCTCCATAATAACTGCTTTCACTTGTCCAGGCCCCGAAGACTACCGGTCTGCGGCTGATGACAAAGAAGGACGTACCACTCGTGCATCGCCTCCTCAAGGAGTATTTGAGTCAATTCAACCTGGTGCCTGTTATGAACCAGGAGGAGGTGGCTCATTGGCTGCTACCCCGAGAAAACATTATTGATACTTACCTGGTGGAGGTAAATTTATAAATATATATCTCATTTACTATATATCCCTAATTTGTTGTTAATTGTAAACCCTTCTATTATTACATTTTAATGAGTCAGGGAGTCTTTGAATACTTAAAAAAAAATACCTGCCTTTGTGTCACACAGTATCTGAGGGTTATATTTTTCTCTTTGCAGACTAGTGGCAAAATCACGGATTTCTTGAGTTTCTACACACTGCCCTCAACCATTATGAACCATCCTGTGCATCGCAGTCTAAAGGCAGCATACTCCTTCTACAATGTGCACACGGTCACCCCGCTGCTCGACCTGATGTCCGATGCCCTCATCCTGGCCAAATCTGTGTGTGACTCAGCAGTGCATTCATCCAGGCTCCTTTTGCCATGCACATCCCCCAGGGATCTAATGGTTCCTTTCCCTCTGATCTTTTGCAGAAAGGGTTTGATGTCTTCAATGCACTGGATCTAATGGAAAACAAGACCTTCTTGGAGAAGCTCAAGTTTGGCATTGGCGATGGCAATCTACAGTATTATCTGTATAATTGGAAATGTCCAAGCATGGGCTCCGAAAAGGTATGTTTTATACCTTTTTAAGGCCAAAGATTTAAAACAAAGCAAAAAAAAAATCCTGAACAGCACTGTTGTTTCCCAGGTTGGGTTGGTACTGCAGTGACGTCCTTTTATGCCAGAAGCGAGTGTTACAGTCAGACCAGGAGAGCGCATCATCACACTGGCCACCTGACAGATGGAGTGACAATGTCCTGCTTCAGGAGAGGAAAACCCACCGCCCGTTTTACTTTTCGCCCTTTTTGAACTTGACCTGCACTACCGCTGCCAGGCTGGGAGCTGGAGAGAGTCTTCCTGCTCTTCCTCCTCCCTTCTCCACACGGACCTTAAATCATTGTAATTAACCATCCCAAAACGGAAGTGTATTACATTTGAAAGCTGTCTTGATTGTACCAAACACACACACACACACACCCATACACTCAAGAATGGTTTGCACAGGTTACTGTATACCAAACATTCACTGTTGACGTACCAGGAAACATACCAGACATGTAAATATAATCAAACATAACTGCAAATCATGACTTAACACATGCACATTAGAACCTACTGTTTTATTTTATTCCTCCAGGTTGGGAGTGCTTTTTGCAATTGAAATAAATCTGTCATCCTTGAGTTTTAGAGATAAAAAAAGAAAATTATCAAAAAATATTTTAAAGATGAAAAGGCTGGAAAAAAGATGAGGTAATAAATGCCAAAAGCGGACACCAGATAAGGGCTTCTGATTTTTCTTGCCATGCTTGACCCTTTGTCGTTTATTCATTCCTTTTTTTATCCCATCAAACCCTTTGCCGTACCAGTCATTATGTAACAAGGTCAACTCTGGTTTGAGGAAAAAACATGCTGGAACTGCCATTTGTATTCTTGTGTTCTTTTCTCCCATGTTGACTGTTGTGACCCCTCCCTGCCCTCTCCCATTGGGCCAGCCCTGTCGGAGAGCAGTGCGATTTCAGACAAGGCTGGACAACCGAGCAAAGGCCAAAGGCGCTCTGATGGGTTTCGCTCAAGACGTCCCCTGCAGGGACGACCTCTTGATTCAACCACAACCCCTGTTGCAATGTCGGCTCTGGCTGTGTTGTGGGTTTTGGACTTTGAGATCTCTGCTTGAGGGGTATAGCAAACAGTTATGTAGATTAGCCAGCCCCGTCCTGTAGGTGGGGGTGCATACATACACAAGAAAATGCACCAATGACACAATTTTTACATGCCCATGGCAGGCATTGTAATGAGCCCTGTGCTTGTGCAGAAAGGCAATGGTTTGACTCAAAACTTGATATAAAGTTATTAATCCTATTTCTCGTAGAATATGGTTTCAGAGGAACCATACTGGTGTGTGAAAGTTTGGTTTGGACGTGGGAGCAGCCTGTTGACAGTAGCCTGGACATTGTGCAGGGTGAGCAGCGATAACTGGAGAAAGGCGCCTCTCAGAAGTGTTTCTTATATAAAATGTGGACTGTTTTTTTTACAAACATGTAATAGAGCAAATGAGTTGTGAGGTGTAATGATGCAAGGGTGCATGCTAGGATGCAGGTGATTTTTTATTTTTTGGTTTTGTTTTTTGAGCAAAAATAAAATCTAGAAGTGGCTGTGGGGATTTTGCACTTTTTTCTGGTTGAACTTCTCTGGACATTCAGAATCAGCCAAATAAAATAATTCAAGGAACTGGGATACATACTTGTAAACTTAGAATAAAATAAAAAGTTCAATTTCAAGTGATTTCTGTGTCAGAAATCTAATTCCAGTAAGGAGACATAACAGCAACACTCTTAGGAGTGTAACAAAATAATCCTGACTGGTTTCATGATAGATCACCTGTTTTTGTATGGGAAAATTAAGATAATACATTTATTTTTCTTGAGCAAGTAAATGATCGAAGTCACCACTTAAATAAGTACTGCTGTAGCCCAGGTTTGAATTAGTTTGAGCAAAGCCCTCCTCTCTCCTTTTATTTTGCTGTGCGGGGAAAAGACAAACTCTTGTAAAGATCAGATTGTTATAAAATGTCAGACCTATAAAGATCTTGTTTTTTGACAGTCACATATTTTGTTCCAGATATAGCACACACTCGACGTTGGCGTCTACAATCCACGCACATACACACAATGAGAATTAGAAGGTATCTTTGTGCATTTGTTGTACGTAAAGTTAAGTATTTGAAAAGTCATGTTTTGTTTTGTTATTTAATTTTGATTAGCAGTCTCAGTAGACCACTTGAAAACTTCGTGAAATGACCTTCATTGTGACTCCTTCACAGTTATGGGTAAATTTCATCAAACCACTTGGGTGAATTTATTTCATTTCATATTTTCTAGTCTTTTAAAATTACAGATTATCAAGCGGGAAGACGTCACTCAACGTGATTGAATCTCTGTAGCGTCAGATTAAAAAAAACTTGAATGTGGTAAATGATTTAAAATAGGTTTTATTTATCGCTTCTTATTTGGAGAAGACACAAGTTCTTTAAAACTTTTACGTAACCAGAGAGTGGAGTCAATAGTCACTGTTTCCTGGGGGTGGCAAACAGAGACGTTCATTGGTCGGACGCGAAGGTCCCTGATGGCAGCGAGTGGATCTGATTGGCTGACATTATCAGTGGGCGGTTTCTTAGGTAAACTAATACGGAAGTGTGAATAGAGGGTGTTGTGTCAGTGACTCTTCTCTCTTGACAGCACGATGTGGATCACTGTGGCGATTTTATGTGGGGCTTTGGTCATATTTATCGCAAAATATGTCTTCAGAAGCGCGGGACCAAATCCCTTCGATGTGGACACGCGGGAACCACTGAAACCAATGGTTTATGACCGGAAAGAGAGAAAAAAAGTGCTCAAACAAGGTAAGCTGCGGCACGTCCATTGTGTCAAGGTTCCTCATCCAATATTTAGTCAAACAGATAATCCTGTTTGTCTCACCAAAAGTGGAATTTCACATTGGCAAATTGTAGAAAAGTGACGGCGCTAATGTGCGTATTACAAATAAAAACCTCAAAGCTGTGTCGATTTGTATGACAGTTATTGCACGTTGTTTTAAGTAGCAGACTTACATGTTCCCATCAGTCTTACAATTCATCGTTAGACATGTTTAACTGAGCATCTGTTAGAAGCTTGTCTTTCCATTCCAGTTACCAATTTTCTTGCTCCAGTTCACATTGAGCTCAAATTTTTCCTCTGTTCATATAAAATCCCTTTGAACTTTATTAAAGTTATTTGATGCAATTTATCATGTCAACATGTGGTTACAGGTTTCATCTCTTCATTTAAAAAACGGAACACTGTTCTCACAATTTTCAGAAAGTCAAATTTACAAAATAGAAAATTAAATTTTGATTTGATATTGTATAATTTCTGTTGTAATCAAAATAGCAATGCAATTTGTCAGAGCTCAAGTGCTGTTTCTGGTTGTACTCATGCTGTGTGTGTCGACGAACCAATCATCCTTCATATCTTGCTTTCTCCTCAACAGGCTTTCTGGCCACTAAGGTCCCTGAGAACCTAGATGCCATCGTCATTGGCAGCGGGATTGGGGGTCTTGGACTTGCTGTGCTGCTGGCAAAAGTTGGAAAAAAAGTCCTTGTTCTGGAGCAGCACGATCGAGCTGGGGGATGCTGCCACACATTCACAGAGAAGGGTTTTGAGTTTGATGTTGGTAAGACGGGAGTCTGACAAATAGATCAAGTATATAGTTTGACTCTGTTTTCTTTCCAGATAACTTTTTCTTAATAAGTACTGGAGCTGTAAATAGGGATTTTTTCTCCTCTTTTCTCCTTTGCAGTGAGCCAGTTTATGATCAAACAACAAACTATGGGTTTTGTATATCATAAAACTCTAAAGGGTATCCTTTTCTGATGCATCCTTAGGAATTCATTACATTGGTGACCTTTTGGAACACAAGCCGTTTCGCTGTATGTTGGACCAGATGACCAATGGACAGCTGCAATGGGATCCCCTGGAAAATCCATTTGATCAGGTAGTGCTGGGTCCACCTGAAAACCGTCGTCAGTATCCCATCTACAGTGGCAGAACCCGTTTCCCTGAAGAGTTAAAGAAATGCTTCCCTGGAGAGGAGAAAGCCATTGATGACTACATTAAGCTGGCCAAGGTGAGATAATCCATCAGTTTATTATTAAATTGCGACCTCTGAATCTCTGGTACAAAAACATATTTCAATTCAGAACCCTCTTTGAGCTGACTGAAGATCACAAAAGAAATACTCAAGGAGCATTTTCCAGTGTTTACTTTGCTTCAACCTTACGAAGACCTTTACCCCTCATCTTCCAGTTGTCATTTCTCCATGTGAACTATGGGTTTAGAACTTTAGCATGCCAGATTATTCAGTGTTTTCGCTGATCCTCCTTATGTGTAAATGAATCAAAGTTCAGGGTTATCAGCCGTGTCTTTCGGTACTTGAGACATTGCATAATATCAGAGTGGTTGAATTGCAATAAATGAGGAAATTAGACTCAGCAGAGTGAAAGGGACATTTTGGTGCTATTCTCTGTCTATGGGGGGGAAAGAGAATCTGACATGGATGCCGTAAGTTGTTTGTTCAAATTTTGTTTGTCAGGTATGGCTTATTCTAATTTGCACTGACTTCAGTTTAAATGCAACATTAAAGTATATCTGAAACAACAGAACCCTCAACTCCCATGGCTTTATCTTTCTGTAAACCTGCAATAGACAAAATCAAAGACTACAATCATTGCCTGTTTAATCAGGAGAGTCTGCATGGAGCCATAGGAGTGTGAGTGTGTTTACATGGAGACCACCCATCCTCTAGCACTTGTCTTAAGTCACAGCTTGGACTTTAAGGAGCGGAATGTGTTTTTTGTTCATGCTGGTGTCTTCTTGACCATCCCTCAATGCCTTTTTTTTCTTTTTTTCGTCTCACAGAAAGCAGGGCGTGGCATCTGGCTCATGGCACTGCTGAAGCTCCTCCCTGTCCCCTTGGCCAAGTTCCTGGTCCACACTGGCTTGGCCAAACGCTTGTCCTTCTTCTTTAAAATCGCCCCGCGGAGCTTAACTGAAGTGGTCAACGAACTGACAGAGAACAAGGACCTCAGGGCTGTCTTCATGTACATCTTCGGCACCTACGGTACACAAGGCCGCTTTTCTTACTGTAAAAACAGATTTGCTGTTCTTTACCATCTCTTTGCTATCTTCTTCTCCTTTCGGCTTTTCCCTCCAGGGGTCGCGACAGCAAATCAACCTTCTCCATCTAACCCTATTCTCTGTATCCTCCTCACTCACACCAACTACCTTCATATTCTCTCTCACTATGACCAATAGCCTTTCCACTCTTCATTCTCTTCAATGGCCTCCTCACTTCACTTTTATTAATCTCTGCTACTTTGTGGTCTACAATAGTCACCTCTTCTACCCTCTCTTTCATTTTCCTCATTTCAAAGTTCTCTTTCCATCTCTAGCATCTGTCAATACATTTCCCTCTCCATCCTTAATCCCCCGGACCTGTTGTACATCCTTTCCATCTTTATCTCTGTTTCGCCAAGCTATATACCGGTAGATCATTCTCCCTTCCTTATTGTCTAACTGAGCATACAGGTCATCGCACGCCCTTTGTTTGCCTTCTACCCCTATCTTCACCTTACGCTGTATTTCCCTGTGCTACTGTGTGTACTCTTCAGTCCCCTCAGTGTCCCACTTCTTCTTAGGTAACTGGTTTCTCTGTATATACTCCTGCACTTCCTCATTCCACCACCAAGTCTCCTTATCTATGTTTCTTCCAGATGATACATAAAGTACTCTCCTACCTGTCTCCCTTATAACATTAGCTGTAGTTGTCCGATCATCTGGAAGCTCTCCCTGACCACCCAGAGCCCTATGCAGCTCCTCCCTGAATACCATAAAACATTCCTCCCTTTACAGCTTCCACCACTTTGTCCTCTGCGCTGCCTTAGTCCTCTTGATCTTCCTTGTCACCAGTCATCCTACAAACCACCATCCTATGCCTGGCTACACTCTCACCTATAACTACTTTGCAGTCACTGATCTCTTTCAGGTTACCTTGTCCATATAAGATTAAGTCTACCTGCACGCTCCGACCTCTGCTCTTATAAGTTACCCCATGTTCCTGTCTTTTCTGGAAAAAAAATGTTCACTACATCCATTTAAATCCTTTTTGCAAAGCCTACCACCATCTGTCCTTCTGCGTTCCTATCCTGTATACCAAATCTGCCCATCCCTTCTTCATGTCCTCTATTGCCTGCACCAACATGTCTATTTGGTCTGCACCAATTACTACTCTCTCATATCTGGGGATATTGTCCATCACTTCATCTAACTCATTCCAGAACTTCTCTTTCTCCTCAAACTCACATCCTACCTGCGGGGCATAACCACTAACAACAATGAGCATCACACCTTCAATTTTCAGATTCAGACTCATAAGTCTATCCGACATTTTTTTCACCTCCAGAACATTCTTAACAAACTCCTTGACACACAGTATATCCACCTTCCTTCTCTGCATCATGTCAACCAACTCTCTACCTTTTCCTGTCATAGTCCTGGTATTCAAACTCCTTACTCTCAGTCCCAGACTCTTGCCTTTCCTCTTCTCTCTCTGCTTCTGAACATGCTTTCCTCCTCTCCTTCTTTGACCCACAGTAGCCCAGTTTCCATTGGTACCCTGTAGGTCATCTGTACCAATGGTGGTCTTTGTGAACCAGGGCCTCGACCGATCCGGTATGAAATTATTAGGTTTGATTCGCACGTTTGGTTTTGGCAAAAGTTTTACTCCAGATGCCCTTCCTGACACAACCCTCTGCATTTATCCGGGCTTGGGATGGGCTCAAGGAGACACTGACCGGGGCCACCCTGAAGATGACTCAGGGAGACACTGGCCTGTTCTGCCCTGAGGCTGTATTACTTTACCATTTCTTTGCTATGCTGCTCATATTGTTGATCATTTCTATCCCTGATCTACAGGAAACATGCCAAAAGATGCCAGTTTTGCCATGCACAGCCTACTGGTCACTCACTACCTAAACGGGGCCTGGTATCCCAAGGGTGGTGCCAGTGAAATTGCGTACCACATGATTCCTATCATAGAGAAGGCAGGTGGTGCTGTTCTAGTCCGTGCCCCAGTCAACCGTATCTTGTTCAATGATGCAAAGGAGGCCTGTGGTAGGTGACCAAGATTCTGTTCAGCTTTTGAACAGCATACAATTCTGGGAATTTGAATTTACTTCCATTGTTGCCTTATTCTATTTTTTTCAATGACCTCAGGAGTGAGTGTTATGAAAGGCCAGGAAGAAATACATATTCATGCCCCGATGGTCATCTCTAATGCTGGCATCTTCAATACCTATCAGAAGCTGCTGCCCAAAGAACTGCAGGCCATGCCAGGTTTGGAGGAGTTATTGGTGTAACATGTCATCTATTCTGTTTACGTTTCATATAATTTTCTCCAACAACGTTTATCCCTATCTGTCACTTGATAAATATTTTCCATCCCCTCAAAGACAAGATAACTATTTCAAGTTGGTTTATCAGCAGCTAAAGTGTTCACTAACAGAGCATGAAATACTCAAAATTGAGAACATGCTACTAGTGATCATACCTATTTTCTTCTTTATAGATAAGCCAACAATAACTTGGACTTGTACACACGAGTATATAATAAATACTTTACAATGTAAAGAAAATAGAGATGAATTCAATGCTGCTATGTAATTGGATGCAGATCTTCAATAGGTCCTCATCTTTTTAATCTGTGTTTCCAACGTATTATAATGTGATGGGACTCATGTGACTTGCAGCGATCCAGAGGCAGCTGAGTATGATGAAGAATGGTGAAGGGGGGCTCAGCGTGTTCCTGGGCCTGACAGGAACAAAGGAGGAATTGGGCCTGAAAGCTGACAACTACTGGATCTTTACTGAGAACAACTTTGATGAACTGTAAGCTCTTATTGCACAGATAATTCACAGCTTTCTTGTCATTGTAGTGGCGCTGACTGACCAGGCTAATGTGGTTTTCAAGTGTCATGTCTGCGCTTCAGGTTGATTTGTGAAAGTGCTCAGTATCAAGCTTCACATAAAAGTGGCTGTGAAAATGAAGGCATAGAACTGAAAGCACACTAAAAATTGCATATGCAAGCTGCTTATAGTTGTGCAAATACAAAAATGTGTGGGCTCCACGTCTGCTGTTATAAATAATGCCATGTTTTCACAGGTTCATATACTTTGCCCATGTGTGAGTCAATACTTTTTCTCTCCCAGGGTGGAAAACTACTTGAATGGGAAGAGGGAGGAATCAGCTAAAAGTGTGCCCCTCCTGTTTGTTGCCTCTCCATCTGCTAAAGACTCAACCTGGGAGGAAAGATCTCCAGGTGTGAGCAAAACTGAAGCAAAGCAGCATTCTATACATACACTTTATTTCCACTTCAAGTTGCTTCAAATTTCAAAAAAAGATCAGGGCTGAAGTCATAACTTTGCTAATGTTTTAGTTTTTCAAGCCAACAAATCTTGTTGCAACCAGTGATTGCAGGTGTTAAAGTGGACAAAATCAGTCAGGGGCTGTCGTTTTTATTAACTCAAACCCATATCAATATTTAACATGGACAAACACAGGGGTTGAAGCAAAGTGTTGTATTTATCTTCCTCCTGTGCCTGGTTGGTTTCTCTACCTTCCATAATCCCCCCAAAATTGTACTAAAGATGTCAATGAGGGTGGCTGGTTGTACAATGTCTCCGTATGTGCCTGACAGTCCAGTTGAGCTAGTGCCACTTTTTTCTAGCCGAGGATTGGTTCCATCCCGTGAATAATACTTGTCAAACTTGCTGAAGACGTTTCACAAAACGTTGTGAAACGTCTTCAAGTGAAGAAATTCAAGGCAAATTGCCAAGAAAACAAGATGTTGACAAGTATTCACCGTAACCTGGATGACTGAGAACCTCCACAGACACACTAATGATGAACAAATGTTATCAGGATCCATGAACCCTGTGTAATTAAAGAAGACCTACCAAACCGTACTATGCTACAGCACAAGTGTCTGTCAGATAGTTTCTTCATGGCAACAACACCATGTGTGTATATGCATGAATAGTTTTATTCAGTGTCCTATATGAGACAAACACGCTGCTACTTTTTTTTTCCCCTCACTCAGGCAAATCCACCTTAAGTCTGGTTAGTTTTGCAAACTTCGAGTGGTTCAAGGAGTGGAAAGATGGCAAAGTCACAAACCGAGGAGCCGAGTACAAAGAGCTGAAGCAGGCTTTCATCGACTCCATCCTTGAGGTGGTTATGGAAGTCTTCCCCAAGATCACCAGAGACAAGGTGAAGGCTCAAGACCAGCAGACTTGTTTATTCTCAGTAGCTCTTGAAATTGTGGCTTATTCACCAGATGTGTTTGTGTACCTTTTTTTGTTTATTCGTAGATTGAATACATTGATGCCGGAACACCCATCACAAACACACACTACATTGGGGCCCCGAAAGGTGAGATTTATGGAGCTGATCATGGTATGGCACGGTTCAGCCCAGAGCTCAATGCCACGGTGAGACCTCAGACCCCGCTGAAGAACCTCTACTTGACAGGTCAGTTCCTTTGAGCACCACACTGGCCCTAAATCAACAAAAACATGTCCTAATACTTATCAGGCTGCTTGTTTTGGATTTGTGTTACAGGGCAGGATGTGTTTGTGTGTGGCTTCGCCGGTGCCCTTGCTGGAGCGCTCACCTGTGGCTCAGTCATTCTCAACCGCAACCTGCACCTGGATGCCATTACACTTGCGAAAAAAATGAAATATGTCCAAGACAAATTGAAAGGAGAGTAACCGTCAGAGACGGCAACTGTATCATTTGACACAGTTTTAGAAATAAACTGTTAGGAGACTGCAAGGGAGTCTGTGCAAAAATACCTTGCTATACTCACTATATATAAAAAGTATAGTGAAAATTTACCAAAATGTTGCCGGTTCTTTTGCACTTAACCAATGTTAACTCCGTACTTAGGTGTATTTAAACTACACAGACTGCAATTTGTTGTTGGAGCAGATCTTGTGTCAAATTATGTGGATCAACTCATAATTACCCGGTGATCAACCATAACCCCTATTTATTCCTGTTTTTCAACATAAAAGCTTGATCCAAGAGTTCAGTCATGGAGTAAACTTTTTTTTTTGTGGGATAAACAAAAGGCTTTAGTACAACATGTTTGTATGAAAATGCCATTTTGAACAAGGAATGGAAATCCTGTGGTTTCAGATATGCAAGCCTTCTGAATAATTGGAACAATTTTTCATTAAAAAACAACGGGCTATAAAACGATCAGGTTTTTTTTTATTTTTTTAACCAGAACCCAGATTTTTATTGACCTCATATTTGGGGCTATTTTTTTGTTTCTCCTAAAGGCATTATACCAAAAATGTGCAAGAAATGTTGATTTCTGCTATAAGTGCCCTCCAGGGCACCTCAAAGTAATGGACTCATTAATTCAGGTTTGTGCTTGTCTGGTCATAATAAGTGAACCTCAGTGAAGTAGAAAGTTTAATTTTCTGGTACAGCAAAATATAGGTAATGTAATTCTAACCATGTAGATAACCATGTAACTACATGGTTGCAGTCTAATCATGTAGATTATGTGTTTATTTTGATTATAACTTGTATGCTAGTGCTCTTAGAATTTAATTTATAATCAAAATAAACCCATAATCTACATGGTTTCATAATCATCGAAAAGCTTCATGACTTTGGTCTGTGCTTATCTGAACTGATAAGACCTCAGTTGTTCATGAAAACTTTTCTCAACTATTTTACAGTTTTAGCGGCCTTGATATTCACACATAACTTGTATTTACGTCATTTTATATCACACTGTTGTACGTAACACTGTGCCTGAGTTTGTAAAATGTTTACAAAGATTGCTGTATTTGATATTAAACCACTTACACTGCTGCTAATTCATTTAACTTTTTATTTTGTTTACACTTGCACAACTGCGGATTATAACAAAACTATTTAGAAATCGTACTTGCATGTGATCAAAAAAAAAAAAGAGATCCAAAATAAAGGAACTACGTCACAAACAATGAGGTTTTTCAATGCAGTAAACAGTTAAAAAGACTGCATAGCTGCACCTTTCACAGCCAGTTCACCTGCCTTCTTTTTTTTTCTTTCCCTCGAAAATTGTTCTCCAGTTTAGGGGTAAAAGTAAAATCTCTTAATACTCGTTTTAAAACGCAACTTTGTGCTTAAAGTATAAACGTGGTTATTAACTGCCGACACGGTTAGTTGTGACGTATCGGTTATCGGAGCCGACGACCGGCTCGCCGCGCCAACTTCTCCCGCCAGCGACTCTGCCACGGAGGGGCGGTCGGCCGCCCCAGGTATCAAAAATAAGTACATTTAATGAATTTTTCAAAGGGCCATACAAACATTTTGAAGTAACATTTTAAAGAATTAGCTTTCCGGGTGAGACGGGTAACTGACATCTCTGAAAAAGGTTAGCTAGCTTACAAAGTGGTTTGGTAGTCATTTAAGGGCCCGTTGTGGCCCGGAAAAGTTTTAGAAAAAGACGAAGAAAATCAAAAACAAAGCATTGGGCAATTTCTTGTTTCTTATCAGGCGTAGAGACTGTTTATGTTATTTTATTCGCATGTAGTCCGTGTATGTTTTGATGTCAACATAGCAAATATATCAAAAGAAATAAGATTAGGCGACTAATCAACACGCTAAACCACTGAAATGAAGGAAGTATGATTTTCACGTTTCAATTGACATTTAATTCGTTAATTTTTTACATTATCAGTTATCTTAACAACTGGAAATACAAAAAGGAAAAAAGGCGAATAGTTTGATTTCTACACCATGGCACTTTTTAAGGATAACATTGTACGATATGAGCCTCCTAGTACTTCTCATTTGGTATATGCTATTCCTTTGATTGACATTCAGAGGGAGATGGACGCCTTGTTCCACTTACTAGACATTGATTTGACTACCATTTTCGATATTTGTTACTCATCTTATCATTATGCGATTGGTAGATCCGTTTTGTCTGGCCAACACAAAGTCTCGTTTTGTGATTAGTAGGACACCAACAGTGAGAGCATACAAACTGAAATGTCATCAGTAGCCGAATTCAATCTCCTAATCATTTAATGCTGTGTAGGTGTTTATTTCAGTAAGTGATCTAAATATGTCCAAGCCTGTCATAAGAAAAAAAGTGAGAAATTTCATTACAGTAATGAGACTGATCCCCAAGTGACAATTCATTATATTATCTTTGTCATTATTACATTATAAATAGACAAAAAACACAAACACACCTGAAGTTACATCTCAGAAAAAATAACATACATATGTATTTTTTATGAAAATCCAATAACTCTAAGCAACATTTAATGTTAAAAATCTGGCCCAGGGATAAAGGAACATTTTCTATTTATACATTGACCAAGAGAATTCTGGAATAAGAGGACATCTTGGGGTATGAAAAATAAAGGCAGAAAATGAAACCACAATAACCCTTTTGGGTTAAAGTGAGAATAAATATTTCAGTTTTCTTTGTGTGATTTTTCTTTTTTTTTTCTAGGGAGAAAAGTCCCCAGTTCAGGAATTTCCCATCTATGAAAAGCTCAGGCCAGTTTGAGAGCCATGAACAGCACCCACAGTCCTCTGAGCTATGAGCTCTTGGCAGAAATAGGGCAGGGCTTCTTTAGTAAGGTGTATAAGGCAAGAGAGCTTGGGGAGAACAAGCGGCTACTGGCGGTGAAGAAATACACCTTCAGCAGAGGCTCGTATGACAATGGGATTCCTGTGCAAATGATCCGTGAGGTGGCGCTGCTGCAGAAGATAAGGGACCGAAACCACCCGAATGTTGTCCGGTATTTTTACTCCTGTAAAATCTTTATCACAGAGAACTGCATTGAAAAACAGTACATGTTTCTCCCTCTCCATTCCTATTAATCTTTTTTTTAATTTTATTTAGGCTGTTGGATGCCTCTGCTTCTCTGGAGGGGATAAACATGGACCTTACTCTCGTATTGGAATATATTGACCAAGATCTTTCTATCTACCTCTCTAAGTTCTCTGCCACTGGTCTGAGCCGTGACAAAATCAAGGTGTGAACTATGGATTAATACTGACATTGATTGCATACAGTCTTGGCAAATTTTATGTGGGTTGAATTGTGTCAGTATAGGATCGATGCAGTGATACTATCTTTGGCTCATAACAGTCTTCTGTTTGAAAAAATAGATGTTATTCGTCCAGAAGACGTCACACCTGAAAAAGCAAAACACTTTAAAATCTCAATATTTTAGGATTGTTTCATAACTACCAGCAGCAATAAGCTGTAAGCTACGAACAGTACAAATCTAATTTTGATGCTGACTGAGACCACTAATCTGGACCAAATGAAATTTAATTAGCCTTTGGTCCTGAATATTGTTAAGTATTTCACTTGCTGTTGACTTCAAACATTGTTGTGAATGGTCAACAATAAATCTGGTAGACTTGAGAAAATGTCATTTGAAGTTACCACAAGCTGTTTCATTGCAGACGTCTGTCCCAAGGTGAATCCATTTCTCATTTGTGTGTTGAAATCATCATGTTCACCAATACAATTGAGGCTTTGACAAATTGTTCATTAGCTATACTTAAAGTCATGTTGGACAACAGGATAACACTGCCTGGCTGACAGGTTGTGCAAAATAAGTCCATCCATCCATTTCACTACTGCAGTGAATGTGATTGTTTGCCAAGGATAGAAAATTGTTTTGTAATGATTCTGTATTTTACTGCAAGTTGTTAAACATGTTTCAAGTGAATGTCGGCTTGATGGACACAGTGCCTGAGAATTTGGACTCTCTCCTCTTGCTTTCTCTCCAAGCAGGATATAATGTTCCAGTTGATGCAGGGATTGGACTTTTTGCACATAAACATGGTGCTGCATCGTGACCTCAAACCGGAAAACATCCTGGTCAGCAGTCATGGAGAAATTAAGATTGCGGACTTTGGCCTCGCACGGATCTACACCTTTAATATCGCTCTCACACCAGGTGTACGTAATGTCCAATTTATTTTGAGGCTAAGTTAGGTGTCCATTGACAGCACTTCTATTTATGTATTCATTATATTCACATATAATTTGTTGCAGAAATTCAGAATGGAAATTTCAACATATACTTTTCTTGACTGCAAAAGAGCACTATGAAGAACATCATTCTTATTTTTGTCTGGCCCTCTCTTAAACACAAATAATATTATATTTTTTCATTTGCTGTCAATTACATGAAACTAAAGTAACCTGAAATAACCCATAAGGGTAAATTTTCTATTTTTCACCAGCTCAAAACAAAATCTGTAAAAACAGCCACTTTTAACAGCATATTGTCTCAGTTTTCTCTACACCTACAAACAGAAATTATTTACACAACTCGTTTAGTAACATCTATTTGTGTGTTTTCTAAATCCAACAAAAATTATTGTAACACCTCTTTTTTGTATTGTGTTATCCCACACATCTACATAAAAACTATCATGAGGCAGTATAAGCAAACAGAACATTTTCATTGTGTTACAATCCAAAACATATTTGGCTTTGTTTAAAGTAAAACATTTCTTAGACACCGAATTTTTAACATAAAATATGCCATTTTTGTGTCAGTTATCCATTATAACTCCAAAACCTAAACTAATACATATATAAAGTTGGATGAAGTGAGTGATTTGATATTTTCTGTATTGAGTCTCTTCATTTTCAGTCCCATTGATCTTGATATGAAGTTCACACTTCCATTGGTCTGTCTTTGTACCATTTTGGATTAATTACACCTCTTTTAGGTGACAAAAGGAGTTCCATTTACCTGATTAAAGAGTAATTGACTTCAGCCTTTTTGTCAGCCTATTTGACAAATATGATAACTTGTTTGAGTAGGCTCTAGCTGGACCAGAGGTGGGACTCTCTATAGAGACACCTTGATTTTAGAAGTGGCAGGACTGAGTGTAGCTCACCAGTGGCTCATCAGAAGATTTTATTCATGGTTACCCTGACACGGAGGCCGAAAGAATTATTGTGCTCCTACTACTATAAATGATACATTTGTTTTGAACAGCCCATGTGTCATTACACTCTTTGCTGCAGGTTGTGTGTGACACTTTTATTGCTTAGGGGCTTTATGGTAAGTCAGTCATTGTTTTCCAACCTTCTTACCAGGAAAGGGAAACATTGTCCCTGGAATTCAGCCTATTTTAAATGTTTATTTTAATTTTTTATTTTTTGGTCTTTCTGTTGTTTATATTGTACATAGCTTTGTTCATTGGTATCTTTATCCCTTTTTTAACTATTACTACTATTTGCACAATTTGAAATGCTGATGTGACAAATTAATTTGCCTACTGAGGAATCATTAAAGTCTATCTTATCTTATCTTATCTTATCTTATCTTATCTTATCTTATCTTATCTTATCTTATCTTATCTTATCTTATCCCTTCCCATCCCATCCCATCCTAGGGGTTCAGTTTCCATTTATGAGATATTCGGCCAAGTTGCTCAAGTCCCTGTGTATCTTATTGACAACTGCATTGCTTTGGTTTTTTTCACGGGGGTAAATACACTTTCCACCAAATATATTGGATAATTACCTTTCCCTTCTTCTCTGTTTGATACCCAGGTGGTGACTTTGTGGTATCGAGCTCCAGAGGTGCTACTAAATTCTGTTTACATGTCATCAGTGGACATGTGGAGTGCTGGCTGCATCTTTGCTGAACTGTTCCTGCTGAGGTAGAAGGATCCTAGTATGGACACCGCCACCAGCCAGGGGCGTAGCTTTACAAATGAATGCAAGCATTTTGCAGCTCAAATTGTACCACACATTGTTTCCCACAGACCACTGTTTCAGGGTTACTCAGAGGCACAGCAACTACGAAAGATCTTTGAGTGAGTATTAAGTCTATGTCCATTTATAAGTATTCATCAAAACTATCTGCATGCATGTTTTTCTCTTACAGTAATTTTCTCCAATTGTCCCTCAGGGACAAATAAAGTATCTCTGACTGATTCTGGTTTGGCAAAAAACCTTTTTAAAATCCGTGGTAGTATAGTACGCAGCTGGGTCCCTGCAGGTCGTAACGCTGATACCTGAACCGGTGTGTTGAAAAGCCTGAACAGTCAGTTTCTCCTCCTACCTTTTCTTTCGGCTTTTCCCTTTAGGGGTCCTCAAAGCAAATTGACCTCCAACTAACCCCATTCTCTGTACTCAGACAACTTCATGTCCTCATTCAATTCTAACCTTCTAACTTCTATCCATCTAACAAGATATTCACAATCCTTCCTCTGTACAATCATCTCATTGTGGCCTCCCTGACCTTACCTCCAAAACATCTTTACATGCGCTGTTGCTCTGATGGACTCATTCCTGATCCTATCCGTCTGTATCATTACAAGAGAGAACCTCAAAAGCTTCATCTCTGCTACCTCCAGCTCTGCCTCCTTTCTTTTCCTCAATGCCACTTATTCTAAACCATACAACATTGCTGGTGTCACCAGTCTTGTATACCTATGCTTTCAGTCTGGCTGATACTCTTTTACCCCTGACACTTCTCCAGCTGTTTCATCTTGCTTGAACCTGTATTATCACCGCTTTTCCACATTCTTCTGGACTGTTGACCCTAAGTACTAAAAACTCTCAACCCTTTTTATCTCCATTCCCTGTAGCCTCAGGGTTCCACATGGGTTCCTCTCTTTCACACTCATTTATTCTGTCTTGCTGCAACTAACCTTCTTTCCTTTCCTTTCCTTTCCAGAGCATACCTCCACCTCTTGAGACTTTTGTCCATCGCTCCCTGCTCTCACTACAGATCACAACTTTATCTGCAATCATGAAGTCTTGGGTTTTATGCTAGATTCCCTTCCTGGCACCACCCTCAGCATTTACCTTGTCAGTTCAATGTCCTAAAATGTAACTGGGAATGATGTTTTGCTTGTCATTGACCAGGGTCATTGGTTTGCCCAGTGAGGAGGAATGGCCCCAGGACAGCCCAGTTATCTATTCGGTCACCTGGGGGCCCAAATGGCCCTGCTCCTACCCGTTGTGCCATCTGTTGCCTGAGGAAAAAGACCTGCTATTTGTGAGTAAATCTGTTGTCACTTTCCTGCTGAGGGGCAAATTGATTTACAGCATCATAAGTCAAAAACGTGTTTCTCTCCATTTTTTTCGCCGGATTTATTCATATAATCCTTTGAATATTTTGGCTGCTATGGTAGGTTTGAAATGTGATTTGTCTGATGTTGACTCAGGAAACTGTTTACCTTAATTTGAAGGCAAATAAACCGAATGATGACAAAGCCAAGTGTCCTCACTCGAAACACAATTTTGCAGGAAGTGTAAACACGGAGTGTTTAAATTGATTGGTGAGGAGCTGTTCGTAAACAAACCAAATCTGTAAAACAAAATAAAAAAAACAAAACAAAACAAATCTTCATTTTATTTTTCCCGCAGCAATGTCTGGCCTTCAGACCGAGCCGCCGCATTTCAGCCGCTGGGGCTATGAGTCATCCTTTCTTCGCCAATCACCGAGGTTAAAAGACAGAGGAGACAAAGAGACCTTCATCCCTGATCTGCAGCACATTCTTAACCCATCACCCGGCCAAACAATTGATTGTAAAAAATATTAATTCCATATTGGTTTTGAAGGATTTTGCACTATTAGGAGGGATTTGAGGAAAAGTACAATTAAAAATACCTTGAGATTTGGATGAGGGTGGAGCTTTCGTTTAAAGCAACATGTTTGTTTTTTTTAGTTTTAAATCTTTCATTTGTTTGGTTTCCAAACAACCTGTATGGAATGTGTTTAGTGTTTTTTAGATTCAACATAATTGTTCTGCAGCACTGTCACTTCGTTCCTTTGATCTCCCTATAACTATTATGAGAATATTTAAGTTAATGTTGTTAAATATCATCATTGTCTGTGCATTTACTTTATTTTTTTTGTTTGTTATTTTGGGGGAGTGGGGTTGTGCTTTATACATGTGACTAGAGGCACTTTTTTGATAAACAGTTAAATCACAGGAACATAACATAAAAATCACCTGATTGCACCATATACTTTTCTGTTGATTTATGTTAAACTGTTCAGTGTAAGACTCATATCTATAAATAATTCTTGTAAATGTTTTGAGTGCAGTCAATCACTAACCTTCCAAAGAGCAACTGTGTTTTAACCTTTTCCATACATCAAACAGGTTGATTTCTGTGAAAACCCTTTCGGACCACGATGTACCATAGTTAAGTTGAGTGAAGGTGACAATTTGGGGTTTATTTTTTCCAGAGAAACAAATTGGTGATTATTGTCATCATTATCATTCTTTTTATACCTGTTATTATTTTACCTGTGGATGGCATCTTGATAAATATCAGTTACATTTTTAGCTCTTGTCCACAGGTGGAGTGAGTGGAAAAAGAAGCTTAATCATTGCGATTTGTTAATGAAGACATGGTTCAAAAAGTGTCTACACTGGTGTAGCACTCTTCCCCTTTTAGCAAGAAGACCAAATCTCATCATTTGTTTTTTACCTGACCAATGCAGTCGTTGCCCGTTTGCCGATATGATCGGGGTTTGATATTTATGTGACAGGGGTGACCCCACAGCTGTAATAAGCATTGGGCTGTCACTTCCTTCCCTGATGTTGAACCAGGATAGGAACATTTTATTGGTGCTTATTCTGTTCTCTGCCGATCGTAATGATTTTTTTACACAAATCCTGATTAATACGTAATAACTGGACGACTGTAAAGTGAGTGGATTTGTAGGATTTTATTTATGCGAATATTTCTGTTCTCAAAGATGCGTATCATTTTTTTGGGGCCGGGGTGAAGCGGTATCTTCCTCCCCTTGTAATTTCCACCCTTGGCCACACGGTGGCGCGATTTTTACACCAAGGGATTTTTAGACCGTAAAGCTAAAATCAGGTTGATCCAAGCCGCACCAGACGAGTGGGTTTGACTGTTTTAATCACCACCAGAGGAGGGAAGGTCACGAACATTACTTAATTATTTCTCGGTAACGCTAAGATGCAATTAAGTTAAAAGAGGAGTGGGGTGGAGAAAAAAAAGTGTCTTTAAAACCCAATTTTGACTCCGCTCATCTGAGGTGACACACTTATATCGATAGTGTTATTTAAACCCGCCCGCCAAGTTAAAAGGGGTGACATACACACCGGTAATAGTTTCTCTATTTACCAATTGTTCTTGTCTCATGACAAAGCTGCGCCACGCCGCGATCGGGAGAGAGGGGTCTCCTCGGCGTGATGGCTGTTTTTTTTTCCAGGGGTGGGGTGGGATGGGGGGTACTGGCAGGTCGCCTGTCTATTTTTACACACGCCTTCTCTTTTTTATTTTTTTTACTACAGCCTCCCATCCACGGCTGCGAGCCTGACTACATTTGGGCTGACAGTCCGAAGCGAGGGGCCAGTGGGGAGGGACCGCGGGGTGCACAGCAGCGCTCCTGCCCACTTCTCATCGCCCGCTGGATGTAAGTACGCATGTTTGACTTTTTTTGTCACTTTTCTCAAAATCTGGGGCGTTTCGGCATCGAAATCCCCACTCGAAGATCACCGAACGCGAAGATACCCCAACCACCACAAACGTGTTTGCAGGATAGGGTCTGCCCACGGGATTTCATAGACTCGCCAAAAATCCGTCTGTACTCGGCTGTTAAAGATGTCAACCCATTGCGTGCAATTTATGTGCGGAACAAACTGCCCATGACCTTTGGTTCTCAGGCTGTTTATTCGAGTTAACAGCCAAATCAGTCAGTTTGAGTCTTTAAAGAACAGCTACTACAAGACCACGGGCGACCCTTTTTAACTCTCCATTAGGTGAATAAAAAAGGCCTTAAAGTTAATATCCCCGGGGATTAGGAACCGAGAGCTCTCCGGGGACGGACCTTTCTAAATTCAGGGATCAGTCAAGGCATAACAGAAGCAGCTGAGATGCATTTCTGAGATTCCGGTATCTGTCCTCGACAATGCGCGGCAATGCAAACCCACCCATGTCCATCGTGTTTTTTTTTATTCGCGGTATGTTTGCGTCTGCTGCGGTATGGCCCAAGAATCTGTCTCTGAAATCTGGATCTGCAAGGGTGGAGTGCAAGAAGCTCAGTGGGGACAAGTGCAATCATGATCGGAGTTTTAATCTCGCTCGCTCCCGATAATCCGTCGTAATTGGCTTCTACTGGACAAATAGCAGCGATTATGTCAATTACGCACTGTTCAAATTGCAACAAATGTGTTCTGATCCCGGCCAATGCTGGGATGTACAGTTTAATTTCTGTTTTTAGAAGTTTTCTGAAAGTTGGTGTGTTTTTTTTTTTTGACATTTAAGTTTAGAAAACCAAACTTTTTAAAGTGTTACCATAAATAAATAAATCTTACTGAGTTTGCAAACGCGCTTTATTTCTCGCCGGTGTCGCTGTGTTAGCAGCCAGTGAACCGCGGTGCCATTCAGCCTCCGGATCGTCACGTGACCCGCGCGCTTTGCACGCGCGTGGACACTTTTCGGCGGCTGCCCGCGTGCTGCCAAATAAAACAACAAAAAAATACGGCGTGGCATTTGGGCTCGCGGGAATGCTCGCTTGTCCGGGGGTGGCGTTTGTCCCACAGCGCATGCGCGGGTGGGATAGACCGCACTGACGCTCTTGAACCTGTTTCATTTCAATGCATCCGGCGGTTGAGCTTTTAAGAGTCACTTCTACGATCTTGTTTTTTTTTTTTTTAAAAATATAATTCAGACATATCTTGTGCTGATTCCGGTTTTTAAAACAGCAACTATAACAGATCTTATCATTTTTTTTTTGAAAAAAATAATATGAGCTCAATTCCATTATCTGCCAGAAATCGACTATCGTCAACACATTATTAGCACCGTTGAAAGAAAATGAGCTCGCGTTAGAATTGTTGGGGGGAAATAAGTTATCTGTAATCATTTAGTAATGATTTGATCAATTAATCAATACGAATTTTATTCTGCTTTATGCTAGGAACACAGTCAATATACATTTTGTTTGTGTTTCTGACATTACTTTCCACTGTCAGGCAGATGCAACTTACAAACGAAAAAAAAAAGTTTTTAAGTATTAAAACTTAAAAACTGTGCTGTGCTTGTATGTGTTGATTTGGTTTTAATATTGATAGATCTCTTTTTGTGTGTATGGTCTCTTCATGTTTCTTTCAGGTGGTTGAATTACAGAAACTGTCTTTACAATAATTATTGACAGCTGCTTCCAGCCGAACCATTCAGTCCACCAGCAAGTCGATCTGGTGCACAAAGTCTGTGGCTCTCATCTCTTTGTTCTGTCTCTATTATGTTTCCTGTGTGTGTGTGTGAGTGTGAGAGAGTGCAGGGGTAAAATATCAGGAATGCTGACCTCCACGGTTTTTCAAAAGCGCACAGACACATATGTGGACCCACATTTATGTTTGTACACATTGGTCAACACACACTTGCACGCAGTTCCCAACCATGCTCACTCTTAGCTGCTATTTCCATAAGTGAAACAGTGTTATATCACCGCGGTTGGTGTTATGTTATTCGCTTCCAGGCAACCATGTCGCCATGGAGGACCATCCATGTGTGCACGTCGCCCAGCTTGCTTGTCACGCTTATAAATACTTTATCGTTTGTGAGTTCAAACGAACGGGTAATTTTCCCCTGTGTATATCAGGAAGTTACTCCCTCTAAGTATGCATCGCTTGTCGTTGGAGGTTTACTCGTTATTTGCAATTGTTTATGCCATAAGGGTTTGTGGGAAAGACTAGCGAGCCTGCAGACTCTTTATCCAGCCCCTGGACCGGTGGGGTTTAGCTGAGGTGTTGGGTTTCTGTGCAAGGGAAGATTCCTGCATGGCACTGCAGGCTGGCACAGGTCATCTTACATAAAGTAGAGCCAGACCAGGAGAAAGACTCAGATGAAGGATGCACTTTTAGTAAACCAGCTCCCATTATGCAGGTATTGAAACTAAAGTCTTGCATAGGCATTGGATAGTGATGAATATCTTATACTTTTTTGTCTGCTTGCTTTGTTTCAGGAGAAAAACCCCACTCACGTGATGCACATGCAACTCTGCACCTGCAGATTGATGGACTGCACAAGAACAGCAAATCCAAAAGAATCCTGAAGTCCAATGGAACCTGAGAATTTCACTGCAAAGTGTGGCTCTGTTGTCTTTCCTGTTAACAGTTCCTAAATGCTAGGCAAGTGTTTGAGGTGCAACCAATCAGCTGGATCCCTATGAGAAACATGGACACCGTGGAGAACCCAGTCCATCAGCCCAGGTCAGAACGGATTGCGCGGTACAAAGCGGAGAGAAGGCGGGAGCTGGCTGAGCGCTTCGGCAAAACGGGCGAGGTGAGGAGAGATGGGAAAGAAAAGCCTGACCCATCGACCCAAACCCAGAGAGGAAGCTCAGGGGACACTCAGCTTCACACTGAAAGAATTAATGGCCGGAAGCACAGTGTCACAAATGGTTTAGAAGCAGACAAATCCGAAGAATCAAACTGTCTCAGAAGGTGAGTCTTTTCCGTACTGACTGACTTCTAATGTATTCAAGAGCTCCATGTGGATTTCATTTTGAAAAATGTCACTGTAATATTTTAACAGTTGAACAGTTTTTTAAGTGTCTTCTAAGGGTGGGATAAACAAACCTGCCAGGAAATTAGTTGAAATTGTTACAAAAAGGGTAAAATAATAAAGGAACATAAATTATCTCAAAATGGTGTCATTGACCATTGGTGAATGTAGTTCTTGAGTAATACTGACTGGCAGCAGTCAATTTAGGCCTCTTAATATGTTGATACTTAAATCGAAACACAATATACTTGCCATCTATAATGCCACATCAGAATTTATCAGCCACTTCAGCTGCAAACTATCCTGAAGGGAAATCCTACTTGTATAGTATAAACATGATGCAAGATCGATATCCCATGTTTTAGCTGGATACTTCCAATAAAACATGATGGTATTTTGTAACAACATTTTTTGTGTGTTGACTTAAATGCCTTGTAGAGCACAACTTTGCATTGCTCACCGCCGAGCGACATATGTTTGCAGCATTTGATTTCAGGATAAATATAGAACTTGAAGGAGTTTTCTTGCCTTACGATAGCTGCTCCTGCACGGCAGCTGTGGAAAGGCACATTAACCACAAATGTTTGTACAAGGAGAAAAAATTAAATTAAAAACAGCCCATGCATTTCATTATGTCGCTTCCTCTAAACCTGACGTGCATGGTTTGTTCGACAGATACATGGGGAAAGAAATTGGTAAAGAGAAGCAACCTCCATCCAGAAAAAATACTCGGCAAATTATTGGATTATCCATCTTATATCACCTTGATGTGATAGAAGACACCAGTAGATCATAAGAAGTTAAAAACAGTTTTTCTGGAATGATATTCTAGAAGTATCTGCTCTGACCACTCAGGCACCATTGAAGCATGAAAATATGGATTATCATATGATCTGGTGAAAACTCCCAGAAGATTGTTGGGATTTTTCGTGAGAAATAGTTCCCTGTTCAACAGTGGCTGATTGATCTTGTGGACTTTCTTGACTACTTGGGCTAAATTTGTCTAAGCACTTTAAGACAAAATTTCATTCAGTCCCATCTTCATGGATTTACACAAAAAGAAGAGGAAAAATGTGTGCAGGGTTGCAGCTGATCTGACCCTGTACTTTCAGTTCAAATGCAAACACTTAGGTATTCAGTAATATGACTTATAATCATTGGTATTATAAGATGAAGTGCTTTACAATATATTAGTTATTAATTAATCAGAACTGTTGTGTCTCAACAGTAATCATTTTAATTTCAAAGCTGACTATCTTAGGTTCATTAACTCAAAAGTTAATATTAGATATACTTTTGATTTCCAGTCTACTAAATGGTCATTAAGTGCTAGCTGTCAACGCCTTAGCGATGTAGGTGGTTGGCTGGGTGCCTGCTTGGTGCATCCTCATGTCCCTCCCCTCATTGCTGCCCCCTCCAGGCAGGGTTCTGCCAGCATGCTGAGCGGGGAGGGGCATCTCGTCCCTCACGGACCCGATGTCCCGCAGCTCCGAACTCGTGTGTCGGTCGGCCGGTTGAGAAGTGCCCTTCTGCAGCAGGCTGGGAGTGGAGTACAGCCAGACAAAGTGTAGGGTCACCTGCACGTGTGTGTGGTCCAGACCGTCATCATCAGCTTGGTACCTCGTTGGCAACGTTTGCTTTTGCATCACTGTCTGTCCTCCTTTCCTGTCTGTGTTTGGAAACTAGCAGCCCTGATTCCGGGCGAGCAACATCCTCCCTGGACCTGGCAGTGAAGCCCGGCTTGGAAGGGGGCCGGCGACGCACCCGGCGTTACCTTCCTGGAGGGTCGGGAAGCTGTCGCAAGACCAGTGACCGATTCAGGACGCAACCGATCACAGCCAATGAGATGCAGGAGAGCAGCGGGTATGTGGTCTCTGCAGAGAGCTTGTTAAAACCATTTTCGGGGGGGTACATCTGCAGTTTGCAGTGACTTTTCTTTAATTATTTTGGAAGTGACCAATTATGTCTTTCCTTCCCCGAACCAATTCTGATACCGGGCTTAGCTTACTTGCCAATTCCTTATTCTGATATCTGCAGAAAGATTTTTTTCACAAAAATTAAAGGGTCCCTTATCTAGGCTAAGAAGTATAGGTGATTTGTGTTTACAGTTGTATAGGTGTTTCCAAACAAGGAAAACAAAGCAGTGATTCAAAAATTCCAAGGCCAGCTCCAGATATTGAACTAAATCTGACTCCCTCTGGCCACTGGAATGACGACCGGGCAGAAATTCGCATGCACATTAACAGAGGGATTTAAATCAAGTATGTGTGTGTGTAATGCAGACTTAACTTCCAAATAAGTCCATTATCCATTCCCGTACTACAAGCAACAGGACATCTGTGCTTGAAAGTCAAACCTTCAAGAAAACACCAACTTCAAGTTTCATGTGTCTTTGTTTCTTTCAAATTGGAATCCTGCGGGCTGGATATTTGCTCCGCTCTCAAAATCAGGCGGGGCTCATTTGCGTGAAAGCCATTCAGGGGGATTGATTTCCATGCGTTTGACCTCCACACGTCTGCCTGGCCATAAGGACCAGGCAGGACCTGAGAGAATGCACACTGTTGCTTGGTGCTCTGCCTCCCATCTTTAGTTTCAGGATGTCACATCTTGTCTCATTTCACTCCTGTAGGGTGTTGGACGTTAAAGACGAAGACAACCTCAAAGGTAAAGCTGTCATGATGGCATACTCCGAATGGTGTTTAGCAACAAAAAGACCATAGAGACAGAATACTTGTCACTGCCAGTATTAGACACACGGATTCACACACGGTGACTCGGTGGCGAAAACTCAATGAGAGTGATGTTGGCAGGGCAACAATGACATGGCGTGTGAGCTGAATTGGAAAATGGATGCCGACAAGCACCAGGTGTTACTTCAAATATCAAAGTTCTTTGTATAAAGCAAATATTTAAGGGAGTGCAGCTTGGCCTATTGAGCCCATGTAAATGCTTTTGTTATTTTTATTTTATGCTCTGCATGTTTTCTGTAGCCACTGAAATGATCTTTCAAAGCAACATCAAGCCGTGACGCATAGATACATACTAATTCCTCCTAACAAAATCAACCAGGCAGTTTTTTTCAAAAATGAACAGAGTTGTTATTTGTTCAAGTACATGGTCTATAAAAAAGCTTGAAAGGTGTTGAAGGGGAGGACAACAGTGTGTAGCTCCTCTGTTGTACGGTTTGAATTTTCCTGCATTTTTGTAGTTTTTGCCAGATGTGTTCAAATTTGTCCGTTTGTACTTTTTCACCCATTTACATGCAAAAAATAGAAAAAACTGGACTTCGGTACCATTCATGGATTTTCAAAGTGCCTAACCTTTTTGATTTGGTTTTCTGTAACTATTTCCCCCCCCCTCCTCACAGCTGATGTGAAAACAGATGAAAGAGCCAAAATGAGTGTGGCAGCCAAGATGTCTTTGTTTAAAGTAAGTCCATGTCGGTTGCAGTGCCAGTAAACACATACCTCACGGCTGTTCAACACTTTATTGTTCTCCACTGTATGCCCTTTCTCTCTTTCATGGATATTTCCTTCCTCATCTCATAAGACCATATTTAAAACCATTAATTCATGGTAATCACAGTTCATAATTATTTTTCAGTTTATGCCATTTACATACTTAACAGAACACATCTGACATTAAGTCATCTGACCAAAACAAACAAACTGGAAGCTCTACATTGTGGTGCCCCGTCCTGGATATCCGATGTGAAAAGCAAAAGCTGGTCATCCATCGTCACCTCAGCTCCTCACTTTACAACCTCTGAGCTGAGCGGCGAGCCAGTGCTGAGCTCGCAGTGCTCATCACAGCAAGGGAATGAATGGTCAAACAGGTGGTGTCCACAGATCCGCTGTTCATTTCGCTGCTGGCGTGTCTGTCGTCTCTAGGCGGTGATCGAATCTAAGTTAAAGCCCCCAAGAAAAAGAAAGCCTTGCTGACGCAAGTGTCAAAACAAAGTAGATTAAATATTTGGTTGGACTGTTTTGCACTTTGTCTGTTTAAACTCTTGTGCTATGGACATGTTTTTTTTATGCAAATATTGCTATTTTTAACAGGGGCAATCCCAACATCATTGAGAGGTCATGCTGTAAATTACTTTAAGTACGCATAAAGAAAAGGGCTGGGTGGTAGATGAGTTAGGATATGGAAAAAATACTAGGCTGGTAGCATTACATTATCAAGACAAATGTGAATTTATATTTTAAATAACAAAACAATATTTTATATTGACCTAATGTATTTAAAGGTCACATCAGCGAATATCAGATTTTTTAAAATGTCTGCTGTACGTGAGCTACTGAACTCAAAATTTGTTTTGCTGGGGGTAGGCTAGTGAATTTTTAATCATGAACCATTGATCTACACTCGATCCAATTATTGAAATACACATTTGATAAATGGTGTGAAATAGCTAAAACAACCCTTCTGGTTTTGAATTCTCCATACCAAACTTAACCACAACACTTTCATGTCCTGCGCAGCTTTGGGGATGAAGCATCAGGTGAAAATTTTTTTCCATTAACAACCATCGCCACCGCGTTATAATTAGTCCGCTGCTCTATAGAGGCAGGCAGGAAGAAACTGAAGCTGGCAGATCTCTAGTTACACTGTGACCTGTTGGGTTGGCATTCTATCCACGTAGCCGTGACGCTCCACCTTACAGTCAGCTGCTTTATTCAACAGCCCCCCCCCCCCCCTCTTGTCTATACAAATAGATCAGGAGCCATCAGGAGAGCAGCTTTTACTGCTTTCTTTTCTTTAGCGGGTGAATGTTTGGCTACTTGATCTGTCTTTCGTGGGATGAAGTCCCACTGTGCCAGAACGGCCCCTGTTCAATCAGACCCTGATATTATCACTGCTCTCCCGGCCTGTTCTGTAGGAGCTGGAGAAGTCGGCGGCCCCTGAGGCATCCACCTTCCTAAAGCCTCGCTCGGGGAGCGTCTGTCATGAGCGTAGGGTGCGGCGAGGCCACGAGCATCGCTTTCTTACCCAGCCGATCACCTGTGAGGAGATGGTTGCCATCAGGTGAACTGAGAAGGCTTGTAGCCTTTTTCCTGCTCCTCACAAATATCGATATCCTGCTCAAGTCCAAATTTGGACTGTGTGTGTGTGTATGTGTGTGTGGTCCCAAAGTCAATTCTGAACATCAGGGGACCAGCGAGGAGTTGCAGATCAGGGTGATCTTGTGGGCCCTTTTGTTCGACCCGAAAAATACATAATAAAGTAAAGTTATCAGTGTATTTTGATGCAGAGTTAAGTAGAGAATCCAGGTACAGAATCCATGGTCTTTGTAATGAGTGTTCAAAATTCCACCAGTCTCTCAGACAAAACTTCCTCACTTCTTTAAAAGCAGAAAGTGAGTTTGACAACAAACTTGTTGGGATTTTGGTCATGAGTTTATCATGAAATGACAAGTTATAGATGACTTAATTCCTTATTTATGAATGATTATGTGTTCATGTTATCCCTCAGTGCCCCCAAACCGGCACCTCCAGTGGAGGCCCACTCTGCACCAGTGGAGTCAGCAGAGGACGGGGACGAGAGCTGCAAGCTGAGCATGAGTGAGAAGCTAGCTCTCTTCAATAAACTATCGCTGCCAGAGACCGAGGGGAGCGCCCACGCCGATGGGCCCCCAGAGAGACGGAGGCAGAAAGGGGCCCGATACCGCACACAGCCAATCACAGTGGAGGAAGTAAGCTTGGTACGGAGATGGACAATGATAACTTAAATGTTACAAATTGTTACAATGATGTCACACATCAACACCCTTTTTTTTTTTTTTTTTTTTTTTTAAAGTAAAAACAAATTTAAATAAACCACTTGTAGATAGAATATGGCAGTGATGGCTTGTGAACATTGTCTCCTAATACATGTTTAATAATTATTTTGAATTTTATCTCTGTTCAGCTCCAGAAAGGCCCTGTACAACTCCCCACGTTCTCTTTGTCACCCCATCTGTCAGACAGACAGCAGGCCTTGTCCGTCAATCTCAAACCTAGTGAGCTGCGGCTCTCACAGTCCAGACCGGACATCAGTCCCGGGACCGCCGAGTCCGCTCCCGCTCAACAGGGGCTGCAGCGCTGCGACTCCGAACCGGGTCTTAGAGGCATCCTGAAGAGGGGCTGCTCTGGGAACTCTGATTGTTACGGGACAGATGGAGAGAAGATTGAGCCTTTAAGCCACAAACAGAACGGAAGCGCCTATGAAGACGGAGAGGTTCAAGAGGCGAAAGATAGCCCTGCTGTCGCTGCACCGCCCCGGAGAGAGAGGCGCAAGGTTTCAGGCGTGGATGGCGGCCCAGTGACTGCTGCCCCCTGGAGGCAGAGGGCCAGAAACAGGAGGGAAACTATCGCCTGTACACCCGTCAGAGTTTTGTCTGAGCACAGTCCACCACGGGAGGAAAGACCCTACAGGGTTGTAAAAATGTCTGCTGCTTCTGTCGAACATGGTTCAGACATGGGTGGGGCTGCCCAGTAAGTATCTAGGAGTGGAGTTTGCTCCAAATTTGGCTAACTCTTCTCATACAACCCGATATATAGTTTTCATGAGGGCAAAATCTGTGTTTTTATGAAATCTGAGTCACTCTTGTCAGCCAAAGTCAAGTCAGTTCATTCTTTAGTCAAGATTTACTTGTTGAGCAAATTCAAACGTCTTCCCTCAAGGCCAAAGCACATCATGGAGCTCAACTCTGCCCTTGTCCTTGAACCCCTGAAAAGGAGATTTGTTCATACTTGAGGCACAGTGAACATTTGAGGCAAATTCATTTAGGCAGGTCTGGAATCTAATATTCTAATATTATTCTAATATTTATTTTATATAATATTATAATATACTGTGATATAATTTCATATATATTTAAATTTTTTCATTTGAGGAAATATAAACCGCTGGTGATAGCAGTGATGATAAAATGTACAGAGGTCAAAATTCCACTGGGCTATTGAATTGCGTTAGTTTCATATTTTGTATTTTTTATACATTTTGTATTTGTTATGTCTCAAAAGGCAGGGAGTTGAGCGAGCACCCCAGTCTGTGGGTCACGTGCAGGTCACCCTGGTGGATGGACCCAGTGAACTGCAGGGGGCGATCATGAGAAAGGTAGGAGACACACTGTTCCAAACTGTGGGTGTTAGAGCGTCTGATCAGCCGCATCAAGGGGAACAATTTGCAAACTACATAATGCCCCCAATTGCAAGAAGGTTCTCAGGGTAACTCTGGTGGTTATCTGGGAGGTGTCTGTGCAAAGCTATCACGTTCCCAAGGGTTCCCCTGCCTTAGTTCTGTCTTTCTCTCACAGTCCAAAGATAGTCAACGGGTTAATTGAAGATCAAATTGTCTGTTGGTGTGGATGGCTCAATGTGTGGCCCTGTGAGTGACAGGTGGCTCCAGGTTAAATCCTGCCGAGTGTATATCCTGTGATTGCCCACCGCTATTCCGTGGATGAATGGAATGAGTGGATTTCACACCAATTCATAATCCTTTATCCTCGTGAGTCACTGAGGAATCAGCAGAGATCAGTGACCTTTATCAGCTAACAGAATCTACTGTAGAAAGATGTATATTCAAAAACAAAAATATTAGGAAGAAGAAAGGGCGGTCATATCAATGACAGCCACTGATATGATATGACCGTGTATGCTGTTTGTCTCTTGCTCTTGTTTCTGACACTGACCTTTTGTTTGTTCCGGATTTGTTCTTGGGAACAAATGTGGGACAACTGCTTCCCTCCGTCTCGAACGTATAAAAAGCACACATAGTCTTATTTAAATCATGCAGAGGCAAAGCCAAGGTCTGACCTGTGATGTTTTAAATGGTCCTCCCCATAAATATAGTTGCCTCCTGTCAGTCATACTTTCTTCTTCTGTTGCAGAATCACAAACACAGTAACCAAGGGAGAAGCTTTATTTCTTTATTAATTTGCAAACACAGCAAACCTTAACTTTTAATGGCACCCAGGAATTTAGCAAGTTTCTTGCAGGAAGAGCGAGTCAATTAGTTACTGGATAAACGAATTAATTAATTTGTCATGAACACGACCATAAACCAGACAAGAATGTGATCCTCTTAAAGGAGTGGAAGGAAGAATATCCTAAGGAAATCTTCTCCCTCACGACATGTATCTAGAAAATATTCCCCTTCACTATGTTAAGATACTCTGTTAATACTTCGTTAATTCACCGTTTAATTGACCAAATTATAGGTCAATTAAATAGTAATTTAAAAAAAAAACACTATGTGTGTGTGTGTGTGTGTGTGTGTGTCTCACTCTCTCTCTCTCTTTATGTATATATATGTGTGTGTGTGTGTGTGTGTGTCTATAAATATATATATATATTCTCTCTCTCTCTATATATATACACATACATAGTGCTTTTTTATTACTATTTAATAATTTCGCAGATGTTTGACGCAGCCCATGTCAGAGGTTGCTCAGTTCACTTGCATTCTTTGAATCAGCAGCAAGAGATGATCTTGTAGTTTTCAGCTGGGTGCTCTTCATTCCGGTGTAACCAGATCTAGCATCTGTTTGAGATGGCACTCTGGACCCGGCCGGTGCCAGATATCTGCCAATAAATCCGGGCTGGATGTTGTTCACACGAACAACATCCACTTGTGAGGTGGAATGTGAATATCCTGCAGGTTGAAATTCAAACCCTCGGGTGACCTCATGATATCCGCTCCACAGTGTCCAATACACCACATGCACATTGCTTCAAACTTTTTATTCCTGTTTTTTAGGAGGAGAGAGAGTATACCTACAATGACAATGCTCTGTGCTGGGTAAGTGCTCAGACAGCAGACAAGCTCATTTTATAACTATATTGAAAATTGAAATTTGTCTTAGTCCTCCCCCACTTCTTCCCTCCAGGAGCCTGTCTTTGCCTCTGTCTATTCTTGCCAAACACCCCAATATATAATGTGTTTCAATCAGGTAATTGAGATTGAGAGCTTTTGGGTTGCAGAGTTTGTTTTTTTGTTACTGTTTTGCTGCTTTTCTTTCGTTTGAATGCGGTGAAAAGCTCTTGCAGTTGCACAGATATGAACGGCTGTGGGTTTGATGTGATGTGAAGTTTGTAACACTAACAAGACACTTTTGACAGCAATACCGACATGTTTGCTGATGTTGTTGAAAAATGCTCAAGAACGTTCAAGACGTTCAAGATGAAAACATTTGATTCGAAAATACATTTTAGTCAAAATATGTGGCAACTGAAACATCTGCTAAATAAATAAATATATGCGTGTGTGTAAGAATGTATGTAATAAAACTCATTTCATTCTAAATTCCTACATGTTTTAAACATCAAAATGTTGCAGACTCAAAAATCACTGGGTCTACATTTTTCTTTTTTTTAAATGTTGACAACTTTTGAATGCTGCAGAAATGTAATTGAGGCAATAAATATAAACAAGTGCTGTCGGGACCTTTACTTTTATATTATTTATTCTCAATTATTATTTCTGAAAGAAAGTATTTACTTTTCCTTGCTATAGAAATCGTTTCACTTAACGGGGCCATATTAGGTTTTTTTTTCCTCTTGCCTGGCTTGAGCTCTGAACTCTACTTTTATCGATTTTCCTCTTTTTTTCCTGATGTGTTAAAAATTGCCTTCACAGACCATCCAGTCCTTTGAGGCCCAAGAAGTCTCATCTCCAAAGAACCAGATCCAGTCTCACTGGAGACCAAAGGTGACACACACTGCAATCAGCATTTCTCGATGTACATATATATTTGTCGATATATATATATATATGCTGTTATATATATGCTGATATATGTATATAAAAAGAAAAAAATGTATATATATATTTTTTTTTTCTCCTTTTTTTTTTCTTTTATATTTTTGATGCCGACAATCACAGGACAGCTCATCCATAAGTAAATTTGTATGCTTTTTTTGCCTGGCAGGCGAAGGATGTTGAGGAGGAGAAGCCTCAGGTGGCCAAAGCTGAAGAAATTAGCTTCTGGCCAGAAAGAAAAGAAGAGGAAGCTGGACGCATAACGAAGAGAAGTGGGTTCAACCTGCCTGCATCCATGTGCTACCTTCTGTGCAAATGTGGATTCTTAGCCTCTTGATCTTTTCTACCTACCAGGTCTCGAATCTCCAGAATCAGACAGGAGCGACACTTGCCATAACAAGAGGCACTCAGTAGAGGCTCCGACTTGCACATATGAAGGTTAGACCGACCTCATGTAAAACGGTACTCGTGTTGAGCCTCCTCCTTCATTTGCTGTTTATGTTGCAGAGATCTCCATGCAGCCTGAGATGGAGTTCGAAGGTTTGTCAATGTCTCGACAGTCTAGAAGCCGCTGTATAAAGACTGAAGGTTGATGTTTTTTACACTCTTTATTTTTCCTTCGTTTCCCAGCAATGGCGACCCCAGCATCTGTGCAGAGAGCATCTCCCCCATTAGACATTCAAGAGGTGAAGAGGATGATTCGGGTGGACGATTCAGATGCGTATGACAGAGGTTTTGACGGTGAGCAGTCACGTCCTGCTGCCAGCTCACCCCTGCCGTGCGGATGGGACACCCCTGGGGAGAGTGAGCAGGACCTTGGCCTCTTCTGCCAGACCAACACACCAATGTGAGCCTGTTTTCACCAAATACCATGAAAACTTGACTTATTTAGTTTCCCGAGATATGAGCCGTCACTCAGTCATTTTTTTTGCTCTGTAATTGGGCCAAGATTGGGCTAGAGAGTTACGAGTGAGCGGAATAAATGTTTGACACTGACAAGGCCACCGCTGTCTGTGAGGTTGTCTAAAAATGTCAGAGACACCACCCGCCACGAGGCAGGCAAGTAAAATCATCAAAGTTGTTGATAGTGAGATTCTGTGACTGAGGGAGTCATCTGAGAGAACCCAAGACACATTTTGGGGGACTAGGTGCAGCAGACAGCCTGACCATCAATGCCCAAGGCATCTAAAGAGTCATTCAAAACTGTTGCTGAATTTAGTTTAGCAACAAAGTGTGGCATAATTTGCAGGTTAAAATGAGAATACATTGTAGCATTAAGTGTAAGTGCAAGTAACCTAAGTTAACTTAAGTGAACACCTTCATACAATCTTAAAGGAAAATACTCCTTAATAAAATCAGTTTATTTTTTTTCCACTTTCTTTTATTATGTATTGTGATTTATGTGTTAAGTACCTTTTTTGAAAAATGTATTTTACATTTAAAAACATACAACAAAAACAGGGGGCTGGAACGGAGTAATAGCATTTCAATTTATTTCAATGGGGAATTTTAACAGAAAGAATTAAACTCATAGGTCAGAGTATTTACTGGACTGCTTAAATGTTTATTAAATGTCTCCTTCAGGAACATTGTGTACCCATATGCCTATGTTTATACTCCACACAATATTTTAAGTCATGACCAACTACAACCAGGTCAAGAGCAGTGATTTTTTTTTTTTTTTTTTTTTTTTTTTTACACATGTGGGCAAAAAATACTGGTTGTTTGAACGGCATGTGTTCTCTCCTGTGTGTGAAGGCTGAGCTCAGCGGTCGCAGAGCACAGACGAGCCGTGCGCCCGTCCCGACGGACGCAGGGATCCAGGAACCCGCTGCGGGCTCTTGCAGCCCGCGAAGATATCAGGCAGGACTACATGGGCGAGAGGGCGGCCTCGGAGGAAAGGACCCAGGAGGAGAAGAGTGAGCAGGAATATATCTATCCCTGGTAAATTACTCCTCACATCCTGCTCCTGCTGTTGCCTCAGTTTGTTTGTTCCCCCCTCAGAGTCAAAGAACTCCTCCACGCCCGACTCACATCCAGCCAGATCCACAGACATCCCTTCCCTGGAACTTTCAGTGAACCGGACTCCTCCTCCATTCAGCAGCCGGATGCTGCTTCACATCAAAGGTCAGAAAATGCTGAGTTTACCAGCGACTGCATGATTCTATCATCGTACATGGCTGTTTCTACTCACTGGAGACTGTGGTGACAGGCAGGCAGCATGTCCAGGTCCGCCTGGCGGAGCCCTCGGTCTGCTCCTTGAACAGCGGAGACTGCTTCCTGCTGGTCACCCCCGAGCACTGCATTCTGTGGAATGGAGAGTTTGCCAACAAGCGTGAAAAAGCCAAGGTACCTGCAAGTACATCCTGCAATTGTTTAAATTTAATTCAAAACTTTAGATTGACAAGGTAGTTGTGTGTCCCAAAATTAGGATTTATCATGCAAATGTATAAAACCACTCATTCATATAGTCATGTAGAAGTAATTATAACAAATCAAATTCTGCTGATTGCTAATTTTCTTTCAAGCTTCACAATGATGCTCTGCTAATCTATTGTTGCAAATCATTTATAGTAGTTAACAAGACAAATGAATTGCTTCCTAACTGTTTTTTTTTTTGTGCTTTCTTTTCTTATTTCTTACAATCAACCTCTTTTCTATTCCTTCTCATTCACACAAACTATTGTGTTTTTAGTATTGAACTGTCATTTAAAGGCATAAAGGAAAACATGTTAAATAATCACATCATTTAAAATTCAACTGTTCTAAAGTAGCATTTCCTGGGGGTCAGAGCATTTCTCTGCTTTGTCATAAAATTCTCAAACTGTCTGTTTTTAGTCAAATTATTTTTAATTTGTGTGCTCTGACTTAGTCCTGTATGAATATTTTTCACAGTGTGTGGTGTTTTTTATTTTTTTTTCAGGCTGCAGAGCTAGCATCTGTCATCCAGGCGCAGGGGGACCTCGGCTGTAGGGCCGCCCAGATCCTCCACCTGGACGAGGGAGTGAACTCTGATAGCAGCCTGGCCGCAGACTTCTGGGAAATTCTTGGAGGGAGGACACAGTACAGAGGTTAGATACCGATACATGCCCATAAAGACGGGGTTCATCTTTGGCCTCGGTCCATTGGACCTAGAAGGGACACTGTCTGAACAACCCCACCCGCACTGAGGGGATATCAGGGTGGGGAGCTCCATTTTTTTTTGGTGTCTGACGGTGGCCCAAGCATGGCGGCCACCCCTACTTGGCAAACTGGCTATTACTTATTAATCAGAGAACCCATGATAAAGGAGCATTATTAGGAATCAACGCTGCCATGTTTTCATTAAAGTGGTGTAATTCCTTGATTTAAGAGTTTAATTTATTCTGAGACTGAGCTCCTAACTCAAAGTCCCTGTATATCAAATTAAATTTCTTGAATGAAAGAACTGAAATGCTGTTAATCCATTCCAGCCCCCCGGTTGGGTTTGTCAGCTTTATTTTTATATCAGAAAATTGTACTTTTTTATAGAATTGTATAAATAACAAATCATGTATAAAAAATTCCATAATTAAAGGAAATGTAAAGAAATATGGTTTTATTAAGTGTATTTTGGAGTTTTTCATTTCATGCATTTATCCCTCAACCAAACTTATCTCATATCTCCGATAAGTTGTAAGATGCACTTGTAAGTCAGGGTCCACTGTATTGATTTTCCCTTTCCTTTTTTTTTGAGTGCTATTTTTTCCATTCCTTACAGGAGCCGGCCCGCCAGAGGAGGATGAGCTCTTTGAGCGTGGCATCGTGGAGTCCAACTGTGTGTACATGCTGGTGGAGAACAGGCTGGTTCCCCACGACCAGGCTTGGGCCTGTGCACCCAGCAGGACCCTGCTGGAATCCAACCAGGTCTGTGGCCCCTCCTGAATCAGGCTGAGGTTTGATAATTGTTTTGTTGAGAGGTGAAGTTGGCCTCTAAACCTTTGGGTGCCCTGGTGATTGTGACCGTTCCAAGCAGCAGACAGAGTCAAGCATCTGTGATGTGTGATGTTGCCATGACGGCTTCCTATTACCCCATAGTTATTTTTTGTGATCCCAAAATGATTGTGAAGGAGTACGTTTAACTTTTTTTTTTAGCTTTTGGTATTTCACAGACGCAGGACTATGTTTTACACATTTTGAAAATCTCCCCAATGGCAAAATACATTATTCCAAGTTTTAACATATTTAATTTCTAAAAGTCTCATTAGAGAGAAAATGCTGACTGAGGTTTTTCCACCGTTTTTGGGAACTATTTTCACATTAGGTTGCAACTGAGCCAGAAAAGCCTGGTGTAAGTTTCATAATTAATACTGGCAACTACAAGCCAAGTTTTATATGTGTGTCCAGGTCTTCTTGTTTGATTTCGGCAGCGAGTTGTACCTGTGGCTCGGAGAGGATGTCTCTGCTGCCGAGCGGAGCGTTGCTCTCAAGTTGACTCACCAGGTGTGGGTTGGCACTTACGACTACAGCAACTGTCGAGTAAACCCACTGGATCCGACTCAGAGTAACACCTGCATGCAGCCGTAAGTCCTCACCGAGGGGAGTGTGAACACAGTTCACACTTTGCAATATTAATCCCCACGGCAGGTGTCTGCACTCCCTCAATGCCGGCAGCTGCTGTGCATGCAGTAAGAGCTGAGAAATAAAAGTTGCACCACGCAATTAGTTTAATAATCATGCTTTGAAGATCCCACACGTCTGAGCGAGCTGTAAAAACGGACGTATGCTCTTGTAAATCCAGCGTCTAAGCCAAGTGTACACACAGCATTGAATTTCAAACTCTAACCTCTTTCACATTCTGAGGAGGCCTCCGCCATGATCTTGGAACCTGGCTGCAGGGATTTGATCCCAGCCACGCTTCAGTAAATCCACTGATGTGGTAAAATAAAAAAGACTCTCAATCAGGGAGTGGTATCAGAACACCAGGCAGCAAAGTCACAGCCTCTTTTTGCCAATTTTCCTGTTTGTTCTTGTTTGGCATCTTTTTTAATCACAGTTTGTCTCGGCAAATTGTCATTGTAGAGGCCAGATAATCAACTTAACTCTGCCTTAAAAATGGGCAAGCGCCAATTCATAAAACATCAGTTAAAGACAAAAAAAGAAAATCATATATTCATATTAAATTATATATTTTACCAATTAGCCTTTAAATCATCAGGTCTGTTCTCTCTCCGCTGATTTCAAATTTACTTGCACTTGGTGTCGTTAGCCAGACTGACAACCAATCAGAGCAAAGAAATGTGCAGTGAACGAACCAATCAGAGGGAGAGCTTTTGATGAAACCCAAGACCCAAAAAGCTACTGACAACACGTATGCAGCTAGAAGTACCTGGGCCTCATGTTACAGCTGCATCACCGAGATGCGTGACGTTCTTTTTGCAAATGGGATTGAAATGAGACTGACTAAGAGGAGGACCAGTGGGATGTGCAGAGTCAAGTGAAACTTGAGTTCAGCACTTTTCCCTGGTTGCCAGGCCACCACTTAATGTATTCCCTTTTTATTAAAAATAAAAAATTAGGGCATGAGTCGAAAGAGTTGAAAGAGCTCTTGAGGCCCCCAGCTCTGGATTTAGTTAATCCATTTCATCCCGAAAGTGTTGAATGGTGTCAGTGTCTGGTCTCCACTGAGACGAGTCTTTTGCAAAATCCTCTGTTTGCAGACTTTCAAGAAAGACTCTCCAAAAACTGTAGGCAGCAGATGTTAGAAGTACAATTACAATATCACTTACATTTTTCGAAACCAGTCCATTAAATCAACATTGGTATGTAGGTATTCATTGCACAGAATGAACCAGTGGTTCGCATTTAGTCTGGGACACAAAAAAGCAAAGCATAAATGAAACAGTTCTGGACGTTATTCTCGTTTTTGTGATTTTTTTTTTTTTCATGGTTGTTTGTTATCACTCACAGGACGGGAGAGGGGAGGCCCAGCTGGGCGCTGTTCGGTTGTATCCTTCAGCACGGTGAGACGGCTCTGTTTCGAGAGAAATTCCCCGACTGGACAGGTGGAGAAGAAGGCCAGGAGGCTGCGCCGTCTGCAGAGGACAGAGCACAGGTTTTCTTGTCAATGATACTTAATCATCAAGTGATTCTGAATTTCCTGCTGGGTGTTGACTATTGGTGGAGTAGCGGGGGGGGGACACACTCATCAGGGGTTGAAGATCAAATATAAGTAAGAGAAACAAAAAATGATTAAAAACAGAAATCCAGATACTGAATCAAGTGGGGTTACTAAGGGGTCGGGGATTTTTACCCCATAGTGGAATGCAAACTCCAGAAAGGGTTTTTTTTTAATATCTAGCCTTTGCTGAGACAGAATCCCTTTTCCTTGTCTGGCCCATGGATAAGATGACGCTGAAAGACAGAGCCAAGGGTTTCCTCTCCTTGCCAAATTACTGTGACAGCAGATAAGAAAAACACATCACTGAATGTTACACTGCACATCCACTTTGTAGCACCACTATCTGCGTGTTTTGTTTTAAGATTGACCAAGAATAATGGTTTTTAAGTCTCTTTCAGTCAAGGAATATTGAATCTATGGCTTAAGGGTAAAAAAAGATAAATTCATTTTTTTTCTTTGATATTTGCTGCTATCGTTTCCTCAGAAAGCTTTAGAATCTAAAATAGACAGTCCTGCACTGTCACAAAAATGTTTGTCAGTCATAACTGCATGTGCAAAAACAATATAATAAAAATAAAACTTTGTCCAAAGGGTAGCTGAAGACAAGGAGTTCTGGTGTCCAGAAAAAAAGCTACTTAGATACAGTGAAATTCTTTTGATTACTTTGATCATTTTTATGTCAAGTACTCTGCCTATTCAAAATATACACAGTAAATATGAAAGAATATATATGATTTTTTTAAAGGAACACTAGATTATAAGGTGCCTCCTATTTAGGCATCAACCACTTACTTCAGAGCTTGAACTTCCTATATAGAATTGGTCTCAGTTGAACTTTGACCCTGGAATATTTTACAATCTATCATTTTAATAAAATGCAATTTGGAGAGTGAAATCCAAAGTCAAATGCAGGATAAGGAGAAACATTACTTTCTCAATGGTGGTTTGAATTTTTTGCCCTGTTAGTGCCTCAGACCTCTTGTCTGTTGTTGACTTCTGCATGTAGTCCACTCCAACCCAGTCCCTGCCCCCTGCGCCGCTGTCACCTGACCTCCTCCGGCCCTGCGACCCCCGGGCTATGCTGTTGGGTCGGCCATCGGAAGAGGATGGAGTGGTCCCTACTGTGCTGGCCGGTGTTGACATCCAGCGCGGTTATGGCGTTGTCACGCTGGAGGGGGGACAACGGGGGGAGCTGAGGACAACCGCTGTCGACACCTGGCACGTGCAGGAGTTCGATGACAGTGAGATTCCCCTGGAGAGCACAGGACAGCTGCACGAGGGGGATTCCTACGTTATCCGCTGGACCTACAGCATCAGTGCCGCTGGTAAGTGATTTCACCTGGGAATAATAAGTAAAACGCCTTCATCTGTTTCTCTCAGTTTTGCAGACTGTGTCTGCACTCTTTCCCTGTTTCAATAAATCTATCAAAACTGGCTGGTAGGAATTTAAAAAGACTGTTTTTATCACGGTTCAAAATAAAATTGTGTTTTAACATAAATTCTACCTCTGTTGCAGAGAAGACAAACGATCCCGACGATCCAGGTGAAGGTCTTGGACAAAAAGAAAATGCTGTGCTTTTTGTGTGGCGAGGGCGCCATTCCAATGCCATTGGGCGAGGCACTGTCGCTTTCCTGTCCATTGGGATGAGCGACCAGGAGGAGTCGACGGTCAGTGGACCAGGCGTTCAGTCCGCCCTTTTGTTTTATTGCAGTTTGAATTCTTCCCATTCATTGTGTTGTAAAAATGCCCGGTCAACACCTGGACCTGTGCTTTGCATCCCCCGGGATGTAAACAACCCTGCTTGCCCCTGAATGAAATTACATTTTCACCATAAATTCAAATTGCATGAAGGCACCTTTTCTCAAAATGCAGTCCCTCTCGCTGTGATGTGGGGACAAAAAGCAACAGAACATGAAGATGGGCATCAAGCAGGGCATTAATGCAGAAAATAAAGTTAAAATGCTGCACATTGTCCATGGAATTCCATTTAACCCATTTGTTTTTTTTTTTTAATTTCTTTTAGGTGGTTGTTCACCAGGAAAAGGAGCCCCCGTGTTTCCTGCAACTGTTCCATGGACACCTGGTCATTCACAAGGGCACGAGGGAGGCGTTTTCCATGAACACCGGTAGAATTTGTTGATTTTTTTCAAGGCTTTTTTTCTCTTTTACTCTCTCTTTCCTCTCATCTCACCCGTCTCTGTCCTCTGTAGCAGAATGCGGCAGCTGGCGGTTGTTCTGTGTGCGAGGGGAGCTCCCGGAGGAGGCCTCGCTCCTAGAGGTGGACTGCTGTTGCGCCAGCCTGCGGTCCCGTGGCTGCCTTGTCCTGATGAACGGCCAGCAGGGGATGCTGTACCTGTGGTTGGGCTGTAAAGCTCATGGCGGGTCCAGGGAGGCCGCCATGAGGGCTGTGGAGGATCTCACTCAAATGTAAGTTTTCACATTCAGAATTAACTCTGAAATGCCTTGTTTATTTTCTGAATATTTGCATGTGATCGTGGTTTTGTACCAGGTGTCCGCCAGAGTTGGGCCTCAGTAATGGCAGCCCTGTAAAGGTGGAGGCGGTGGAGGAAGGTTCTGAGCCCGCAGACTTCTGGACAGCGCTGGGGCAGATGGACAGGAAGGCTTATGACTGCATGCTGCAAGGTGGAACCTTTGCTCTCTCTTCTGTACCTGGATCTCTTAATTTCCATATCCCCTCCATATCTCAGCTGATGAACAGAACTCCTGTCTGATCCCTCTGCCAGATCCAGGAAAGTTCAGCTTCACACCACGTCTCTTTCACCTGAGTGCCTCATCTGGCAGCTTCCAGGCCGTCGAGCTGCAAAGCCCGTCGCGACTGCCAGGACTGGTGATGGCGATGCCCTTCGTCCAGGAGAGCCTGTTCTCTGCACCACCGCCGAGTGAGTACGCAGTCCATGCTCTCCACTGCCCCCGAACACATGGTTTATTTCTCATGGGGGGAAACACAATATATAGTAATCCACATTGGACCCATCAAGACACTAAGACCATGACTTGTAACTGCAGTATCAGCCAAAGTGTTTGATTTTTGAAAACCTTTTTTTTCCGATAATCATATTGAAAGGTAGATAATCTCTATATCATGTTATGTTTGCATGATAGTCTTTGTGCTTCTTAATGCATACACTACACATACATTGTTTATATAAACAGACCTGAAGGCGTGGTGATATACTACAGTATTGATATTTTTTGCAATATTTAATGTTCTAATAAGTCAGCGCCACTTAATTTAGAGGGAAGATTATTGGAAAAGGTAAAATTGGACTTTTAGTGGGTTTCAACATGTGAGTCCTGCAAGAAATATTAAGCAGATGTTGCAATAATTTGGATTTTGTTTTGTACGTTTTGTAATGAAATAATATCCCCATCGGGGAAATTATTTTGTCACAGCAGCGTAACAGTTATAATGTCAAAAGAAATGTGAATATGAACAGAGAGACAGTTAGAAAACAGAAGATAGCAAGACATCCACGAATAGATAGACAGCAGGGAGAACAACAACAGCAGCAACACTATCAGGGATAATAATGGACAACAGAATGGAACAGTAAGGGTGAAAAATAGACAACCTGAACTAAAGGACAATATAAATAGTGACAATAGCAATGACAAGATTAAAATAAATAAACAAAAATAGGCAGGATGCGTGTAGGCTGGGACCAACAAAGATTAAAAAAAAGACAGCTGAGTTTGGGCATGAAATGTGAATGGTTGAGGTAGTGAAATGATCCCTAATAATTTTCCTCGCTTTATCATGTTTTCCAGATGCTGAAAAGCCAAATGTCTTTATTGAATTCTCACTTAGAGCTAGCGTCAGCTCACTCTTGACCTTTTGGATTAATCCGCCAGGCCTCTTCCTGCTGGACAACCGTCTTGAGGTCTACCTGTGGCAGCGGAACCCAGCAGAGCAGCCCGATCCCTCGGCTCCAGCATGGAGCCGCTGGCAGAATGAGCAGAGGTGCGCCATGGAGACGGCGCTGCAGTACTGCAAAGGTAGCTGGGACCCGGTCATAGTACGAGCTCCTGAGGCTGAGGAAACGCTGGCTGCTGAGGTGAAGAAGTAAAAAAATTCTGTTTCCTTTGTGTGTGTCAGAGATGAACCCCAGACGCCCCCCCCAGGCCTACCTCATCTTTGAGGGGTCTGAGCCTCTCACCTTTACGAATGTCTTCCCTCGCTGGGAGAGGAAGCTGGAGCCCCACGCACAGGTACACATTTATTTCTTGTGTGTGTGTGTGTGTGTGTGTGTGTGTGTGTGTGTGTGTGTGTGTGTGTGTGTGTGTGTGTGTGTGTGTGTGTGTGTGTGTGTGTGTGTGTGTGTGTGTGTGTGTGTGTGTGTGTGTGTGTGTGTGTGTGTGTGTGTGTGAACACATCATTACATAAAGTCAGATGCCTTTCTCGGATTTTCATATTTGCTGCCACATCAGCGAGATGGATGGTCTTTACCTCCCACTGATGCATAGAACATAACCTTCAAACTCTTTATCTGAGTGCAGGACAACATCCCATAATAGTTCTTATGTTTGAATATTTAGAAGGCAGGCTTGAACGTAATAAGTGCTAATGTAGGTTGACATATTTGAAAAAAACTAAAGTTAAAACACTGATCTCATGTTTGCAGTGGTTGCAGTCGACACACTTTGAGGTTAGTTTACTATTCTGGTTTGTGCTCAGTTTGTAATATATTGAGCCTCTAATCTTGATCAATTCCACTGTTGATTCATTGATTATCTGGATGGAGACAAGCAGTTGATCTATTACTTTAACTCACAACCACAGCAAACAAATGATATAGTAAGGTTAACTGTGTCTGTTCGTCTCAAGTTCTGTGTTTAATTTTTAGATATCTCATACTTATCTCATTTCCCCCTAGGCAAATTTAGCACATCTATTAATTTTTAAATGAAGATTTTTTTTTTCCAATTACATTGTGCACACTTCAGGTACCTTTTTAATAGAATCCACTTTTACTTTGTAAGTGTGTATTTTCAGCTGTGACGTGTCTGTGACGTCCAGACTAGTATTTCAAAATTAAAGACTGTGCCCCCAAAAAATAAACTACAAAAAATGATTACGTCTAAGAGGTGGGAGGAAGAGGCCCTGCTAAAGAGATGAGTCTTCCTCTGTAGGTAAAAATCTCAAGTCAGTCAGACTTTTTTAAATTCTGCCAACTGATGTTAATCTTATTGTTCGTTCCCACTGAAGCCAGCCACACGTGATATTTCCATTTGGCTTTACAACAATCGATAATGTCCGATCCTCTTGACTTGACTACATATATGTGTGTGTGTGTGTCTCTCTCAGGGGGACACTGGGCAGGTGAGGCTGACCTTGGTGCAGGACGCCCTGGCCCGGCTCACGAAGACCCGCTACCCCCTAGAGCAGCTGCTGCAAAGCCCCTTGCCCGAGGGGGTGGACCCCCAGCATCTGGAGGTCTACCTGTCTGACCGGGACTTCCAGGTAGAGAAATGAACCAAGAGTTTGGCATCTCTCAGCCAGCAAGTGGCAGTGCTGACCCAGATCTTGTTCATGAAGGGTGTGATGTGTAAAGTTTTTAATAATGGGATCTGATTATCTTTTGAAGTTAGATTTTTATCCGCATTCTTGTCTTAAAGTCGATTTTTCAAATTCTCATTCTAGACTATTTTGGAGATGAAGCGAGATGAATACGCCTCCCTCCCAAGCTGGCAGCAAAATGACCTGAAGAAGAACAAAGGGCTACTCTGCTGAACAGCCAGAGCCACGAGCTGCTGGCAGACGCTTTACAGCGGGGACTTCCTGTCCTGCCAGGAAGTGATGACAACGAGGGGTTGCATGTTGACCACCTTGGCTGTTGCCACAAAGACTGCTCAACATAAAATAAAAAAAGAGGGAAGCTTCGCCTTTTATTTATGTCGAATTAGTATGAGTGCGTGGACTTTTCTGATCAGACATTGAAAAAAAAAAACAACAACAAGCAGGAAAAGAAAACCCAGCATGCTTTCATACTGAGCTTCTTTATCTGTGCAGATCACCGAAAGATATAGAGCATCAGTAACAGGCTGCGGATGAGAACAGTGTTGGCAAGAAAAGATCAATTGTAATACACGATGCAAACGAGGCAAACAAACAGAAACAATAAAAGGTCAACCACTTTCTAAGTCTTGGATCCATGTCTGGAGGCTCACAGCCATGTTTTGAGAACAAAGTGCTGCCAGTTCATTCTCTGATTGTCACAATGAAGTGTTTGACTGCATTATGACCTCTCAGTATATTTTCAGTTTGTTGATGCTCCTCAGGGTTCCTCTGTTACTTTGGCACATTGGAGCAGATAGACATGCCCCAAATAACCCACCACCACCACCTCAGCTTGACAGACTCCTCCCCTGACGTGGAGACGGAGCAACTCTGTGTTATGGGAAATCGCAACATCTGCGGGGGGGAAAACCGAAAAGAAAAAGACCCCGGTTCTGACCGATAGCAGGTGATGTGCTGATGTCTTGGTCGACTGATACTGTATGTGTACTGTCACTTTTCCACCTGAAAACTTGCACTGGATACACATTTGAGCTCTTTTTAAAAAACAAAAAGCATTTTGGTGTCGATTTAAAAGATAAAATAAAACCAGTATCACAGTATGGACCTACTGCAGCGTGTTTGACGTGGCGGGAGGTAAAAACAGAAATGACAGGTTGTTAAATTCCGATCGATCAATCTTTTTGAAAGCACTGGAGTGGAAAAACGCTGTTCTCTGACTGCTGATGCGACTGAGGACATCTCATAAATCAGGGACTTTTAACTGGGTATTCAAGGGAGGTCACAAATCGGGAATTAAGTCGGGTTAGCCATCCATCGGTCCGCTGAGTCTGAGACATTTGGGCTCGCTGGCACACTGGGTGTTATTTTCCTCAGAATGGATTAGCTGACTAAGCCTCCCATGTGACTGCACAGCGCCGGTGAGATTGGATTTGGGCCCACCGCTGGGTGATTGTGCACTTGAGGGGAAATTTCCCTAGGCCTTTGCAGAACAACTCTAAAAACACCTGTATGTGCTACACCTCTATGTGTGGTTTCTATAGAGCTGTGTTGACTGGTGGACTTTTCACTACTGACTGGCAGATCAAATGAAATCCTGCACAGCCAAAAAAAAAACACCTCAGGAATAAAAGAATCTTGTTTGTGTTCGTGTCCTCTTGTAGGAGTCTTCCGTCTTCCAAGTCTTTTCCGCTTAGATGGCGTGCTCTCTTTGCACGTCAGGTCCAGGTATGCCCCGGTCCGGCTCAGAGGCCAGCGCCGCCTCGCGCAAAATCACCATGTGGTCCTCTGCTGCGTGGAGGGACTGGTCGATCCAGTCCATGCTGCCCGACATGTGACAGGCGTTGCGGGTGACCAGAACCAGGTGGCTGACCGAGAGCAGGAGAGCGGTGGCCCTGTAGGGTGAAAGTGCAGTTTAATTCTACTAGTTTCTAAAATCAGGTTTTATCTTGAAGTGAACTTGAATGTTGGAATATGTTGAGCTCAGAGGGGCTTTGTGGCTCAGCAGGTATTAACACATAATACCCCCCTTTTGGAATTGAATGGTGTTTCAGTTTTGTTAAAAAAAAAGCAGGAATCATGCTCCGCCTACACCGAAGTATTTGTTGTACCTCTGCTCTTGTATCCTTTTCTTTTTAGAGGGTATTTAAATTCGTGTTGGGGAAGAATTAAGATTTGTTTGGTTTCGCATGATTCGAATGAAAAGCTTATTTTACTTCTGTGGAGCCAAATGCGTAAAAATCTCGGATTGACAGGAGTTAAATCAGGGATAAATCAAATGAACGGGAAAGTGGGCTGCAATAAAGGAGATGCAGTATTTTACTAGAGCCTGGAGTTATATTCTGCGACAGATTCTCGCACTGCCTGAGAAAGAGGGGAAAAGTTCCTGTCATGTTCCTGAAGGGCCAAGTAGACGGCCCAGACAGAGTGCTGCCCCCTCATGGTTTGCAGTAAAGAATCAAAAGTACGTGCTTGCTCTGACTGTCCAGAACTATATTTGATCTAAAAGAAGTCACCTGACAGCCCCTTTCTCCTGAAATATATAGGGGGGGCAGCTCAGGATTACCTGGCATCCAGGAGGATCGGATCCAGAGGCGGGTACATGGACCTGACAACGTCGTCCACTCTGTGAGACAAGACAGTGAGGAAAAGGTGAGCTGCGTCGGTCCGAGTGATAGGACGTGCCCGGAGGCAGTGCTTCTATTGCGTGTGTCACCTTGGGCTGATGCGTTTGGCCACGGTGATGATGTCACTCAGACTGGCAGGTGCTTTGACCTTTGCGCCTGAGCCCATTGTCATGGCGACCAGTTTCTCTGTCAGCGTGTGGCAGATCTGAAAGTGGAGGTTATTGTGACAGTGACAATCCTTTACTGTTGTTTTCTCTTTTTTTTTCCACACACTGACATAGGTTTTCATTTACCTTAAGAATGGAGATACAGTGAGACACCAGACCACTGTTAAAAACAAACAAACGGTTAAATTAGTTTGATTCATGGGAGAAACCGTGACAAAGACGTGTGCGCTTTCTCGTCCGCGGTGCAGCCACTGGGACATACGAGGCATCCTCGATCCAGTCCTCATTCTCCAAGATGGCCTCGATGTGTGGGTTGGTGATCACCACGTCGTCAAGCTCCAGTTCTGACGGCTCGCTCTGGGTTTCCATGGCGCCAATCAGATCCACTGTGGGTCTATGGAAACGGGACGGGAGCGGTAGGGAGCCCGAGTGTGATCACTTTCTAGTATGAAACACATCTAAAGATCTGCTGAACCATGCAAAAATTTAAAAAAAGCTATTTGTGAAAACTAGACCTTACCCCTTGCTTACCTGCGAGCGGTAAACACAAGATTAACCTTTGAATAACCTTTATAACTTAAGTAAATTAAATTGTAAATATATCGTTTTGCACGGTGGACTTTATTGGATCGAAATTAGGACCCTTCACTTATTACTGGCCTGAAGATGAAACCGATATACAATGTTTTGTTCGGCTTTATTTTCCTAGAACATCTCACATTTATTATTCTAAAGCTGGTACACAGAATCGGAAAGTATCTGTAACAACAGAACCCATTTTCCCTGGGTTTTCCATCTAAATGACTTTGATCAAATACATCAAACACAGAAACGTCTGACTTAATTTTCAGCAGCGGGAAGAGATGTCACATGATGTGATTGTTATTCATTGTTGTATTAACATTATTTTTCTTTGGACTTCAAAGGGAAATGAAATATTTCATATTTTCTGTTCATCGTTTTACTAGCTTGGTTTCTAGTTTGCTCCTTGTGGTATTACTAATATGACATCTTCATGTCTTGACTGACAAATATTTACTTTTCCTTTATATAACGGTGACTGGTGTGGTAATAATATGCTGAAAATCAAAGCCTGAATTGAGTTGAATTCTGGACCACAAGCAATCAGCAGATGGGGAATTGGAAATAGTAAAAATGAGCAAAATGGGAAATAGGATGTTTGTGTGGAGATGAACAAAACAAAAATAAATCCAAAACCACGGTCGGAGGATGTGTCGTCTCACACTGACTTGGAGTCAAAGTGGTGAAGGAGGTTGTGGGGGTGGCAGTAGCGGTGTCGGCACACCACCACCAGGGCTACGAAGGAGGCCAGGAAGATGGTGGCCAGTACCCCGATGGCCACAATCACCACTGTCTCCATGGTGACTTGGGCTGCCACCGAGTAGGAGGCCACAGCTTGTGATGAGAGGAACAAAAAAAAGTAATCCAGAGCAGCGTCGGCTTGACCGTTGGCCTTTTATTTTGGGAGGGTGGTCATCTGTGGAGGAAAGAGTCACAGGTTTAGGGCGACGCTTCGACAGATCACAGATTTCTGATTCCGCTCTTTGGTTTATTGTTCCGTTTCAAAACGCGGGCACGCCTCAAGCGCACACATTACCTTTACAGAAGCGCGCTCGTTCTCGAGCATTTCCACACAACTGTAGTTCAAATCCAGGAGACACAACCAGGGTAAACACAACCAAAGCAAAACAGGAAATAGATGGACTGTACCCCTCCGGCGACCTCTGAACTCAGACTGTCAGGCGTTCCCGGCCCAGACTGCGGGAGTCACCGAGGTTTGGCCTCCCCAGATGTCGTCGTCACCTGCCCTCTGCCCAATTCTGTCACTCATTAACCTTTACTGCCCCACCCTGGTGATCCCTGGGTAAATAAATCCCTTACAGCATATAAATTGGAGCTGTGCTTTCTCCCATTTTACATTTCACCCGTTATCGCTGTCACAGCAATCATTATTTATGAAAGGGGGACGTCGAAGCGATGGCCAGGAGTCGGTGGGCTTAACCTCAAAGGGCTTGTGGTTGCGCATGCTATTTCTTATCTTTTTATTTTTAATTTAGTGGCGCAAAGATGCTGTTTGAGAGAAGCCGGAGTTTAAGCAGAATTTTTGCCTGGATGGCTGTATCCCACTCTGCTGCTGGAATGCAGTAATTCTTTAATCAGATTAATTTCTGTTCCCCGCTGCTTGTACCCTCCAGGGTTCGCTGCCGCCTGAGAACTTTTACTTAATGACTTTGTTTTTGTCACAGGATGACATTTCCAAATCTTCACTGTAAGCAGGGGAAAACAGTGACAAAGAAGAAAAAGCAGAGACCAAAGTTTTTTTTTTTTTGGGTGTATCTGAGCTACATGGGGTCTTTTCATCAATCAGTGTTTCTCCCACATTCCTCTGTGGGTTTTGGACTGATAAGGAGAAGCCAAAGCCTCTGCTCCCTCACCAGTTCTCCCTTCCTTCCCTGAAAACACCGCTGAGTGTTTTTGATCTCATAAACATTTCTGCCTTAAACAGAACCCATGAATGAGACGTAGTAACTCTAGAAATCTGTACTGCTTGGCAATTGACTGGCAAAACTTACTCAGAAAACGTACAAATCAACTGCAGGGCTAGAGTACTTCAACTTAATACTCTTAATACTCTGCTGTATTTCAGAAAAAAAAACAAAAAACAACAAAAAAGAAAAACTTGACTAAACCAAAGAAATTGGTGAATATGGTGAAAAGAATCCTTTGTACCACAAAACATGTTTTGCTCCCGGTGTTATGGGAAATACTCCCATTTTATTTACCAATAAGGTTCTATTGTGCACATAACCGCACCAGTTATACTGCAGTATCAGTACTGCCATAACATTAAATACTGCTGCATCCATGATCGCATCAGTAATACTGTGGTGCCAGTATTCGAAAATTACTAAATACTGCTGCTGTATACAGGACGTGGCAAGTAATACTGCAGTAGTAGTATTGTAAGATGAAGTACTGCTGGTCTACAGATGACTACACCAGTAGTACGACAGTAGCAATACTGTAATTCCATTTAAAAAGATATAGTGAGTTACACGCGTCCATAGCGACAAGATAATTTCAATTAATTCATAATTGAATTTTAAGTATTTTACTAACCATGTTCGAAATCTATTCATAAATGTATCAAAAGTATTACAGTAACAGGAAACGAGTAGTATTGCGTGATAAGTTAACTTTTTTAATGCCAGTTTGGCTAATAGGGCTAAAAAAAATCCTGTTGAAAAGACGAGTACTTTTCAAGGGAGTTCACGAATGTGTACTTGTATTGAAACCTAAACAAGGTTTTATCAAATCAAAGTAAAATTCGCAAGAAAAAAAACAACAAATACAATCATTCTCCGGAGTTCTATTTCTTACCGTGACATTTTGAGTGTTTTCCGGCGGGTTCTCAGTCAGCGGACGGACCCCGCGTCCCTTCGCCTCCCGCGCGGCAGAGACGGCGCCGACATCGCCGGGGAAACCTGTGCACGTGCACGCGAACGCGCAAGCGGACGATTGCCCGCAAACTTTCTTTGAGACTTCGCGAAAGAGGGGGGACGCACGCGGCACTTGAGCACCGGAAGTGGGATGAAGTGGGCGGGGTTTATTTTGTAGTTTTTCTCCGAAATCCAAGGTGCCCGGAAGCAACGACGCTAAAAGCTTTCCAACGCCAGGTGGCGCACGTTCATCAGTTATTAAGACTTTAGACGCGCCGGCTGGTGGGAGGTTTAAGAGTGACAGAAAAAACATTAAATGAGACATAAAAATCAATAATACCTGATATAAAAGTCTTGTGTGTAACAAATGCCTTTCTGTTGTGGACACTGAGTTTTTTTAACGCTTGCTCTCTGCATACATTTTAGAATGTTCACAAAATGGCCTTCATGGTCTTAATATTTGGATTTTGAGCATCATGTATTTATGTATTTATCTAAACCAATTCATTATTGAATTATCTATTTTTCTTTCCCGAAATAATGTTCCAATTCGTCCACCCACAGTCCAAGGTTTTAGGGTTATTAAAACAAATGAATAAACAAGCACAAAAACTCTCCGGAGTTTCAAATTAAAATGTGAAAAAAGATACGTGTCAAGACCTGTAACTCGTCTCCGTGGAAACAGGTAGTGCCCTGCACCGTTTGACGTTATTGTGGCGCACAGGCTCAACGTCATCTGGTGGAGGTTCAAGGGCAGCTGTCCAGTGTACTCTGCGGGCACACGCAGCCTTTACTCATCCCTGTACGAACTGAAGCTTTAAAGAAGATGTTATTCTAAAATTTTGAATGGTTATATATTTACAAAAAAGTCAGTCAAGTAGTATATCAAATATACTATCTTGCCAGCAGACATTTACTTGTTAATAGCTGGTTTATAAAGTGTTCCATCATTTTCTGCAGCTGGGATTCCAATCCACGTGGAATCCGGTTGTTATTAACCTGGACCTGAATTGAAATATCGCATGGGTTGACTCTGAAAATGGGAGGGACCCTGGAAGTATCCTCCCCCAATTGCAGGGCCTCTGGGAAAAAAAAGGTGCCTTCAATTACAGCCTCATTAGAATCTTTAGATTTTATTTATTGTGAAGTGTCTTAAATATCTGTGAAAAATGTGTCTTTTTCAAACCTCAAGCTGCAGTAATTAGTTCTGGCAGTCACATCATCTGCAGACAGAGTCGATGTTTTTGTTTTAAACAGGGAAGCGCTGATATAAATCTGAGTCAGTGCCAATTAAATAGAACGATGTGGGCGGACTCTGGCGGTTCATCCGTGCGGTTTGTTTTTATTCCCCTTTGTGTCGGTGAGACAAAAGAAACCTTCAGAATAATTTAATTTTTCTAATGTCTTTTCAGCCCTCAAGCACAAATTCAAATGAATGAACGTCATCAGCTGTTTTTCTTAGACTTAAAATGTATTTCCGTTCATTAAGGACAGACTACTGGAAACACACACCTGTAAATCTACTCGCTGTCCAGATCACACTGTTTAGTGGAGATCCAAAGAACCAAACGCAATTGGATTTTGTTCAAAACGTCAACGAAAAAGGACATTCCTTCATCATAAGAATTTAATAAAGCTGCTGATATTATGACAGTGCTTCACAGGAATCAGAGCCGTGGGTAAGAGGATGGAAGATGACGCTCCTAGAAAAGTACCGGAATTGAGTGAATACGGCAAGGTTCCTCAGCCTGGGTTCTACTGCTAAGCAATAAAAATAACACACATTTGTCATCACCTCCGTAAATCTACTTTTCCCGAGTGTTGCACTTTCATGGAGGAAAGTAAACCTCCAGCAGAGATTATCTCACTCCCTTCAGAATAATCCAACAGCCCTGCATTCCAGCGGAGTGTCTCGGCATGATGCTGACAAAAACATGTTTCTGTTTGAAGCCGTCCTGTCAGATACAGAGGTTTGGTATCTTATAATACACTTGATTTATTTTGATCTGTTTATCCTGCTCACAGGGCTGGGACGAGAGGCGGGATTTAATCCGAACAGGTGAGCTGTCAATCAACGGGTCCGCACAATGCGTAGAAACATGCAAGCTTTCACTCCCTTATTAACACCTACCGCAATGCAGAGTCTTCACTGAACCTTTGGACTGTTTTGGACAGCGGGAGGAAGACGGAGAGCCTGGGGAGAAACCTGTCAGGAACCCAACCAGGAGGTTCCTTGCAAACCCCTGCAGCTCAGGTATATGAAACAAACGGAGGTCATTTGGATCTTTCATTTTGACCATGATGGGGTGAACCTTAGACACACTGTCGACTCTTAAATTATGGAATGCTCTCTGCATCTAGATTTGTTGTCTCTATATGTTATGGGTACCAGAGAGGGGGTGAGCTGCAGCTGTCACATGACAATCTCTCCTTACTGATCCCAAGACCATTATTCTGGTGCAAAATAAGAAATGATTAATTGTAACAAATGATTTCCCTCACACAGGGTAAATTTAACCTTTAAATTTATTGATCCCATTCGACGCCAAACAATGGAACAAATTTATAACTGATAAAGTTTGACTTCACTGTGCAAATTGTTTAAGCTCTATGAGTGATGACCAGTGCATCTATTTGGTCTTGTTTAGCCCCAGTGACGGTTCATTATTAAGGGTCCGTAATGTCATGATTTTTTTCAGAGTGAAAAAGGAATCCCAGACTGACCAGAGCGGACCAAACTTTGAAAATGTAATTTTTTTTTTTTTTTTGGAGCCAATACGTGTTCTCTGTCCAATACCAGTCATCAAGTTAACTGAAAACTAAATTTTTCTCTGGTTGTAGCTGTGAATGAAAGAGTGAATGTTTCTGTACGTGGCTCTGTGATTGGCAGGTGAAACCCCGCCTCTGGTCCCAATGGCATCTTGGATTTTCCCCACCCCCCGAGTTCCCCTTCCCCGCTCCTTGTTCCCCAGGACCCGGCGGGTTTCAGTGGCACCGATTAACAAGGAGACAGCAGGTATCAAGGAGCCACAATGAGCAGCTGAATAGCTAATCAGACCGCAGTACTAGGCTCCCCTGGAGGGTGAAGCTGCTGAGGTGTAACGGGACTATTAATTGCCCTCGAAGCTGCGGAGATGGCTGTCAAGGGTTTAAGGTGCTGTGAGGGGAAGTATTGACTTGGTCTCAGGCTACGCTTATCATATTTAATTGATCTTTTGGTTTGAGGGGCTCTGTATCCTCAGCTTTTACTGGATTATTCAACACCATTAGTTATGGCCTATGACCGGATTCAAGTAAAATGCTCTCCTGAGTTAGTTGTGGTTTTATACTCAAAGGCAGTGCAATTAAATTCCCGGCAATTAAAATCTTTCACTTGGTATGTCTTGAAAGGGTGCCACTATACCAAGGTTGTCATAGTACTAAAAATGAATCATTACAAGGGTGCTAGTTTCAAGTATCTATACATGGAACTTTTTTCAATACCATAGTAAGTCTGAGAGCAACATCAGACAACTGCAAATAAAACTACATGATTCCTGAATACTTTTGATGATTCATCTAAAACCTTGAAGGCCTGAAGAAATCTGGTGACAGGTATCGGCACACATTCTCCTGGTGGCCAAAATACAATACTGCAAGAAATTGGTCCAGCCTTGGATACAAATCCCCACAGTCTTCGAAAAAGAAATTGGCTGTGCGAATATTCTTTTGTGAGGCTTGACGGCCTTTGACCTGCTTAATGATTCTGAAATATTCAGACGGTGGGACCACATTTCAAAAAAGTCCGGGGGAGCTTGTCTCCTTGACCTCCAAGTGGATGAGCAGGAGACCAGATGTCGGCGGTTCTGGATTCACTCGCTCTGCAGGCAAAGCAGTCCCTATGGGCCGCCGTCAAACTGATTTTTTTTTCCCCCGCAGCATTGCAACCCTGAACACCCAATACTTTGTCAGATTGTACCACACATCCTTGATAAGTGCAATAAAACACACCAGTAATGTGAGAAATAAATGGGAGAGCACGGGGCTTCCTGGTGGCACCTGATTGTTTGAAGGCTTTGTGGACTTTGAGGGCAAGATAGCAGTGGGTCGGTAAACTGCTTTTATAATCCCCCCACTTTCCCACGTTTATCATTTATCTTTATTAATTCGACAAAAAAAACTATTAATATTAGAATGTTCAGTTACAAAAAAAACAGTTACAATGACCAAAGAGAAGGTATGAAGGTAGTTGGTGTAGGAGAGGAGGATACAGAGAATAAGGTTAGATGGAGAAGATTGATTCGCTGCGGTGACCCCTGAAGGGAAAAGCCAAAAGAAGAAGAAGATATATATATATATGTTGCATAATATTATTTTCTCTTTTCAGATCAGTCACATGGCAGTAATTATTCTTATTATCAGCAGCGCCCATACATCCCTGCGGTCTCTGAGCAGTGCCAGCCTCCCCGGGATGTAGAACCTGTTCCGCCCCCTCCTCAAGAGAGAAGTGATAATGGCCAGACCCCTTCGTCTTGTATCATATATATCATTTGTACTTTTCCCCACTGGATCCGACAAGGCTCACGAGTTCTTCTGACCTATCAGCTCCTTTATTTATTTATTCAGTTTCTCATTAAAATAACTTCCTATCTCCCCCTTGTGCAGACAAACAGTAATTTTCTGACTGTCTGGCCTCGATGGGTTGTTCCTGGTGATCCTCAAAGAGGTGCTTGGAACTACTTTTCCTCCTTCCTCCTGTTGAATGGAGAATTGGCTTACAGTTCCTCTGGCCCTTTGTGACATCTGTGACCCTGTGAAGCAACCGCAGGAAGGAGCATTAGTGATGTGTGTGCACGGAAATAAGGCGGCAACGGCGGCCGGGAGGGGGTTGCAAACAGATGGCCGACGGTGGCCTTTGGGAAGGTGTGGCTCTACAGCGGCATACTGATGATTTATCTATCGCCGGCTGTCTTGTAAACAGCAGCAACAGCAGGACGCACTCCTCGCTGTCAACGCTTGACAACAGGCTCTGTGTTTAATGCCTGTCGCCGCACTGGCTGCACAGCTTGCTGGACTCCCCCAACAGATGAGGTCATTTATGGCGAAAAGAAAAATAATATTGTGTGCTTGCTATAATCTGCTGTACTATTTCACATTTCAGGCCCATGTTTTACAGGACCTCTGGAGCTGTCTGACCATAATAAGATAAGATAAGCTTTATTGATCCCCATAGGGGAAATTCTTTTGTCACAGTAGCGTAACAGTTGCAGTGTCATTAGAAATGAATATAAATATAAGTAGACAGACAATTAGAAATAAAAAAAGACATCCACAAATAAATAGAGAGCAGAGAGCACAACAACAACATCAAGGATAAGAATGGACACCAGAATGGAGGGCAAAACATAAAGACAGAGTGATAATACAACCAAAATGACGACAACAGGAATAGGAAGATAAACAGAATGACAATAGCAATGACAAAAATAAACAAAAATAACCAGGATGTGAACAGGCTGAAACCAACAATGATAAAGTAAACAACAGTTTGGGCATGACATGTGTATATATTGAGCTCCTGTATATGATGATAAGCATGTGAGTTCAGTGTTTAAAGAGAAATATTCATATCATATATCTGTACGTTTACAGATTGACCTCTCGATAAGTGATCACATTATTTTTATTCATTACCTGTAACGCTTATCTTGCCCTCAGGGTTGCGAAGACTTTATCCCAGCTGTCATTGGGGGATCACAAGGCAACAATAAGAGAATTACTACAGTTCATTTTCTTATTCACAGGTCTGGGTTTTTTAGGGTCCAATGAACCTCCTGTGTGTTTCTGGACTGAGGGAGGAGACCAGAGAACTGGGTGGAACCCGGTGCAGACACGGGGAGAAGAACATGGAGACTCCAGACAGGAAGGCCCCCTGTTGAAATCGAACCAGGGACCCTCTTGATATGAAGCGGATCACTTCGCCACCGTGCCGCCCACATCATGTGAATTTATCATTTTGTCATATAGACTTTGCAGAGTGGTAGTGGTGTTCACATAGGAGTCTTTAGAATACATGTGTGTGAGACAGTGTACCTGACAGTGAGGTCATGGTCACTGCAATGATTTAAGAACAAAAAAAATGAAAGTGAGCACATTAAAAAAAAAACTGGCTGATATGTATAATATTAAAACCCTCAAAGTTCTTTACTGCCGCTGTAAAAGTAACGTCATATTTACAGCCCATGATAACGACCTCACTGGCCCTGACCTTCTCTTCTAGACTCTGGAGGGGAAAAATGTGATGAAAAACACACAGCAGGCCTTCATTCATGATTTAAGATGGAGGCTTGTATAACCTCTATGGGGAAAGTTGTGTCAGAACCGCCGATACTGGGTAAAAGTGCGTGAGATACAGCTTTTGGATCAAGAGGTCAGGATCCCCGAGGCCGTGATGTTCCCCCGTAAATATTTAACGTCACGCTGCACCGGAGCTGCGGGCTAAAATCCCCGACGGCCAAAATACAAGTCGAGGATCACAAAGAAACCAACAGCAGGGAACGACCGGCGGAGAGCCGAGACTCTCGAGCTAAAGCTAATTACACAATGAAAGACAGGTGAACACGAGGGCCGGACGGGAAGCCGATTGGACCGGAGCTCTGCTGACAGGGGCTAATTAACAGCAGGTGAGGATGAGGGAAACCAGACCAACACAGGAAGTGGAAGAGTGAGGAGGAGGGAGATGTACAAGACAGAATACACAATCCACGTGAAACAACATAGAGGGACATAAAGAGCAGGAAGGAGGGAACAACCGACTGAGACTCAGGTACAGATGAACACACTGGGAGGGAGCTTAGCTGAGGAAGTTTCCAGATTTTTATTGACATGTAAGAATATGGTGGTTCAGACACAGCAATGACATTATTACTTTCTATAGTTCCTTTTATGCTAGACTAATAGCATTCAAGACAATGACTGACAATAACACAAGATAATGAGACAACACACAACAGTATGGGAGACAGCTTACAGAGATGTACTTACAAAAAACGAAACAATACAGGCAGTAAGTAAGTTATTGTACAGCAATAAATACGAAGAACTAAAAACTAAGTGGAACGGTTGAAAAGTCCAGTCTCAAAATGTCTCTTTTATAGTCTACAGCTTTTGTGGATTTTCTTTGGCCCAGTTTGAAATGAGCTACTGGTTAAAACCTCGGCGCTCTGATTGTCCCCGGCAGGTTGCTGACTCAGTGCTTCTGTTGCCTGTTGGGCCGTCCCGTACCGACTGGCTCAGGAGCTCAGAGTAGAACCGCTGATTTATATTCAAAGGAGTCATTAAATATGAACCCCTCTAATATCTCTCTGTGGGTGGCGGGGGATTGGGGATGGGGTTGTATGATTTCACTGGCTGCGACTGTCAATCAGCTGCAGCTGCTCTTGTATAAAGACTGACAGGCATGACACTATTAGCACGCCACCATACTGAATATATAATGTGTATATATATATATATGAATGGCATATCTTCTGAATAAGCAATGTAGCTTATGTAAAGACCTTCTTCTGTTTTTTTCTTCCCCCAAGAGAGACAAAGGCAACAGCCAGGTAGGTGGAGTGAGGTTTGGAAGGCAGAAAAACCTTGGAGAGAAAGAAATGCATGATGAGATATGAAAGCCATAAATGCATTTTATTCTTTTTTTTTTAATCATTATTAATTGATAAGATGAGACAAGAAGCAAAAGCGTCAAAAGATGAGAATGAGGGAAGAAATGGTGGCTTCGGTCACACACAGTCAGTGGGGTATTTGAACAAAAGTGTTTTAGGTGTCATATTGCTTGATCCGGGAGAAACGTGCACAAGACAGAGGTGAGACCAGACATGTTGGTTTTGAAATGACGCCGCTGAGGAAAAGACAGACAACAGAGGTGGAGGTAGCAAATGTGAAGATGCTCAAGTTCTCTTGAGGAGTGAGCAGGATGGATAGTACAAAGAAAAAGTCCAGCACATGTTAGATGATTTTAAGATAGTCAGACAAAGATGGTTTAAAGGAGAAATAGTGGAGATCTGTGTTGAATTGCTGAGGTAGGAACTGCCAGGCAGGAGGGCAAGAGGAGGGACTGAGCGGAAATTTACGGATCCGAAAGAGAGCATGAAGTTAGCTGGTGTGAGCGAAGCGGACGCAGAGTAGAGCGGTAGATGAAGACAGATGATCGGCTGTGGCGGCCCCTGGAGAAGATGGATTGATCTCGGCAACGCGGCAGTTTAGTGCTGAGCAGGATGAGAAGGTTCCCAGGTACTCAAACCCACTTTCTGTGGAGTCACCAGGGTCCCTTTCTTCCTCCCACTGTCCAAAAACAGAGAAGGTTCATTGAGGACTTGAGCTGAATTGACCTTTCATCATCCCACAGTGGGGAAATCTCAAAAACATCCTCCGTGGTGTGTGTGTGTGACTGAGATTATGAATGGTTGGATGTCGCTGTGCATTGCCCTGTGATTGGCAGGCTAACCCCACCTCTTACCCCCAACATCAGCTGGGATTGGCTGCTGCTCCCTTCCACCCTGTGAGTAGGCTTTGTATCTGAGACGATGAATGACCAGATGATGGTTTGAAGGCAGCCGTTACTCTTCTACTTGGCTGTAGAGAGCAAAGTACGAGCACAGTGGATATGACGTGCACGGCAAATCCTTTCTTTCTGAGTATTCCTGCTTGAGAATTCTTTTTTCTTTTTTGTGTACATTGGCGGCCATGATATCATTAGTGCCTCCCCAGGGGGCAATAAGTCTACAGTTTCAATTTAATGGCACTTTTTTCAAGGTAACTGAAGTGTATAAAAGCGTCGGGCCTCTCGTCTTCGCACAAAGCTCATAATCCCCCCCCCCTGTGAGAATCCTTTGAGAAATCTCTTGACTTTCAGCAGCGTGGCGGAGTTTCTCTGACTGTTTCCAGTTTTGCCCCGGGGATCTCCCCGAGCCAGTGGCTCCTGAGGCTTACACCACCTCCTGGTTTATAAGGAGCTGAGCGGGGATTGGGGTAAGCTCTTTGTGACTGAGCAAGATACAATGGGAGCGGGTGGGATGGACCGGGCCGGGGAGGACACGGAAATGTCCTTGAGAATCAAAGACCCCAGCAGGCTTTTAGCCAAACAGCTCCGCCTCTGTTTTTTTTGCTCCAGTGTTTGCGGCGCTGTTAAAATCCCTTTCCTGGCAGAAACAATCCGAGATCCTTTTATTTTATCCTCTTTATTTATTTATTTTTGTCGGTTGTTTTGCTCTCACTGGAAATTATAGGCCCGTACAACCATATCATCCCTCATTTATGTGTTCTTTTATGTACAATTTCATCTTACATAAACACATGACAAAGCGATCGAGATGCAACCAAAGGATTTAATTTCACACTTTGACTGCTGCTCGTCTTAGTCATTTTTACACTTACCGTTTCGTGAAGATGTGCAAATTAGATATTCCCGAGACAAGCAGTTTAATGTCAGATTACCAAAGTATAAAGAATTAATGCAGCACCTAAAGTCCAGGAAGACAACTGAGGAGGATTATTGCAAATTTCCTTACTTGGCCAAAGAAACGAGTCATGAGGGGATGCCTATCATTGTAAAGCCGGATTCATGGAATTAAGAGTTTCCAAAACAAGGTTGGACTAGTAACATTCATGAAACAGAAAGCGGAAGATCTCGGATTCACTTTTTCACAGTTTTTAGCACGATTACTGCTGCAATAATGAAATGAGGGATGCCTCTTAAAGACTGCATAGACTGAAATTAAATGTGAGCTTCTGAGAAAGATCTGGGCGATTCAAACCAGCACATCAGCAGGTTGCTCTGGCACCTGGAGAAGTTATTTCCGAAGCCTCTCATTTCCAGGGTTTGTGTTAACTAAATGCTGACCCCCCCCCCCCCCCCCCCCCCCCCATTCTTCCCATTGACAAACACTTCGGAGGGATGCAGTTATTTGTTCGAGCCCGAGGCAAGGTCATGCATAACCCCCAGTCCTGCACGTGCTCCGTCTCCTCCATAATTCATACTGTCTCTGAGACAGGGGTGATTTATGTTAAGTTAGCATTTGGTGGGGGATGGGCACATCAGACATTATCAAATTACTTGTGTTTTTCCACCTCTTCAATGTCGTGCTGCTGGTGGTCAGACTATGTGGTTCATCCTGACACCAGTGATGAATGGATATCTCTCTGTTTCTCCGCTTGTCTGTTTTGCAAGATGCATCTCTCTTTGCCTTCTAACTGTATCCTTCCATCCACTTATCATCGCTAATGATATTGCTCGGATTCTGTATTCCTCCCAACCCTTCTAATTTAATTGAATGAAATTGGATTTAAGGGATTACTCACCTCTTGATTTCTTATCGTTGCATCACGAACCCGACAAATGGCTTCCTGGTCCCAATCTTGATGCAAGTTTGTGCAAAAAAAAAAAGAAGCTGAAATGAAAGTGAGAATTCAAATGCGGGTTTCATTTTCACTGGTACCGTAGTACTGTGACTACTGCGAAAGTACTCCTGTGGTGTATCTGACGGTACTCTTCGCACAGATGAATGACTCAGGCCTCTCCTGCCCTGCTGAGGTTGAGGCTGCGCATGTGATAATGCAAATGGCTGAATCATACAGAGGAGGTGTCAAACAGCATTTAGCCTGCAAGCATTTTTAATACAACCCCTGTTTTGATGACGGCCCGGCCCGGGTGTGAACACAGAGGATTCACTGGAATGATGCAAAACGACCGAGGCTGAGGGAGGAGAGGGGATGATGCCCGTGGGAGAAAAAGTTGAGATGAGTTACACAGTCCGCAGTGGTTATTTGGCTCTGGTGTCTGAGTTTTAATCCCCAAACAGTAAACACGCCAAAATGTGACTGTGGTGTTTCTCCGCTTGCTTAAACAGTTTTGGAATATAGTTTTATATTGGGGGGGGGGACCTGTCCTAAGGAGTGGAGAAAGTCATTAATAACAAACTGACATTTCAAAAACCAAAATGTCACATCTTGCACGTTAGCCTAGCATGGCATTTGATGTTCAAAGTAATGATATTCATTCATGTTCGGTATTTTTCTGGACAGGATGGAGAGAAACGGGAGGTCTTTCATCTCTTCAAACAAGACATTTAGGATCGTTAATGACTTTTTGACCGCAATTAATTCAAGTCCTAAAAACACTGCATTATCTCGTGTCAGCATTGCCCTCTGGGGACTGTTTTGTTGCTCGGAATGGGACCGTTCCAGTCGGCTGTGCGTCTAACCAGGAGCCCGGTCATCTCAGTGTCCCGTAAATTGATGAAGATCGATGATGGCTCACAACCATTGCTGCGATGATGATTGGTAAGTCTGATGGCCAGTGCGTGGCGGTCCTGCGCAGAGGACACGGCGAGCGCTGCGTAATCAGGATCCATTACCGGGCAGGCCCGCGTTGATGGTATCGCTCTGCTCTTGGTCGGCTGCCCCGACTTTAACTGAAACCGACTGTGACGCTCACTTCAATAGAAAGGCGGTGCGGAGGCGATCCGTGTAGCAGACCCTGCTCTTGCAGTGCTGATGACATCCACTCTGTGGTCTATTGATTTGGCCTGCGATTTGATTGATGCTGTCTTTAAAAATTCATTAAGTTTGAGGAATGGGGGATCCGCGGGGCAGCGGGGCTTCCTGCAGGGCACATTTGTCCATGTTTACAGAAGCAGGAGCGTTCAGTCAGGAGCAAGAAAAGAGGCATGACGGGGCCACCCAATGTCCAATAAGTCACACTTAAACACACACACACACACTGTGCGGCAAAACCAAACAACACAGTACCGTTAGCCTATATTTTGCATACTTTTGCACCTGCATATTAATCTCTGTTTATTGATAGCCTGGAGTAAACCTCATTCCTTCCTACCTTTTTGCCGACTGGCTATAACACCCCCATCTCGTATCTGCAGCAGCAATCCATCTCAGCAGATGTAAAATATACACGTTTCATTTAGAGGTTGTCGTTGTTCAATTACCTGCCAGTCCTATGTCATAAATCAGCCGCGGGGGTGAGTTTATGGGCCGTTGTTAAGAATGTAACCAGCATGTTGTTTTCTTTGTATTCAAAGTATTCCACGGCAACAAAGAAATCCCTGGATCTAGATTTCCTTCTGTGTCATGGGTGCTGTGAATTGTTCTGTGGTGTTAGAAGTGGTCTCAAATGCAGAAGCCCTCCTCTTCTGGCAGACGCTCTTCCTTTCCACTTGGTTCTCCGGCTGCACTGCTTCGTCATTCCTCTTTCACATCCACAGCTTTAACAAGTACTGAACTCCCACTTGCAATAATTGCACCTCGTTTTCTCCTCAACGAGTGTGTTGGCATAATTTTCATTTTTCCATATGGGGCCTGGTTGGCGGGTTCATCTTGGGGCCAGTTGGTCCAAAAGGCACCAGTTAAGGCCATTTAACTGATACTCGGGAAGCTAAAATTAAATAGATCTTGACTTCAAGGAGAAACTTTTCAAGAGAATAGTGTATGTTTGGCTTTATTTGGGTTTTGTGAGAGGCAGATTGGTCCTTTTCTGCCTTCTCTAACCGGTGCTTACCTTGTAAGTTGGGCTGTTCACTGGTACCAGAGGGTCAGTTTGGCATCTCAACTGGGGTGTAAAAGGAGAGGGTTTCAACCAAAGGTGTCATTCAGCCAGGATTAGGTGAGCTGTCAGGTAAGATACTATTCATATTGCAGCAAATCACGAAAAAGTTGTCTCATGACACTTTACATGTAAAACACACTTTAAAATGTGAACAAATCCAACATTCCTTCAGCAGCAAGAAAAACACTGGCCTTTGTACCGGCAGAAACTTTGGTCAGATCCCAGCTCAATGTTGGTGTCCCTCTACCTCATCCATATTGGGTAATAAGAGAGGGACAGAGAGATGTAGGGCAAAGTGTGATAGAGACAGATGACATGTAAGGGTTGGGACGGCACAAATGATCCATTACTACAAGCTATGCCCCCAGGTACCCCTCAAAGTGAGAGAGCAAAGGGACTCAGGAGAAGATATGAAGGAACTACCATGCATTGACGAAGGGACACAAGCCCAGACAGCATTGGAAGAGCGGAAGGATGCTACAAGACTGAGATCAATCTGGGTTGTGGTGAACATCGCAGCGGAGCCTAATAATAATCCATCACGGGGAAAAGAATGACTTCGAAACAGTTTGTTTGATTTCTGCATGATTCAGGTGTCTTTCTGTGGCCCAGGAAAGAATTTTCTCTGTAAGCCCCTTTGTACTACATTACTCTTAGTTGTGGTATCTGTTCTCCTAAATGCTATTTTAATTGATCAAATGGTTTTGAATTTTTTTTTTTTTTATGTATTTTTTTGTATTCACTGTTTTTTTCTAAACCTGCAGGTTGCATGGCGGTCAGAATGACCAACAGCAACATTAACCTGCATGCTGGGATGGGGCTCAGACGTAATGGCTCTGAACATGAAGAGACGAAATGAACCGACACTGAAAAGCTGCTTAAAAGGCTTACCGGACATACCCCGGGTCACAAAGCATCTTTTCTGAGCAGAATATCATTATTTCGCTTTGTGCCTGCCGTGCTGCCACTTTTCACTTTCTTTTTGGCTATAGTGTTACATGGGGGGCTCCATTAGTTTCTGTCCCCTGCGCCGTGAATCGTTTCCTGGAAGCCAATTTCAGGCGAGGAAGAAATCAACCCAAAATAAAGCGTGCCATACTGATAGTAAATCAAAATTATGGATGCAAGGTCGAAACAATTAGTCAATGCTGTGACAAATTAGTCATGGGCCTCACTCTCCCCTGTTGACACCAATGTGCCTGCATTGGACCAAAAATCTCCCACAAAAGGGACCCAGGAGTGGGCGTCGTCCCATGTGGTTTAGAGAAATTATAATTATGTATTGTCAGATTTCAATTCACAACTTACAGAAGTCAAATGCTTATTATTGCTCAGGTTCTTATTCCTGCGTGTACGTTCATCGACCTTGTTCAGCCTCGAACCCGCAGCTGATACGCGACTGCGACTGTTCCGGCTCTATTTGTTCCAAGTGTCATTTACGGTATCACAATCAGCATATGAGGTATTGATCCTGTGTGGAGCTTCAAGCTGATCATAAATCATAGCGTACTGTGGGGTATAAGCCTGTGTGTGAGAAGGGGGAGGGCATCGCTAGACTGTGAGGCAAATGTGGAACAAACGTTGTGGAAAGCAGCCTTTATTCATTTGCAAGGCCCGAGGCTTTAAATAGCCAATTAATAGTTCATTTTCCTCCTTGTTTGTATTGACCTGATTTTAAATGCGGGTCAATTTTTTCTTTTTTCGCAAAGAAAAGTGAGTCGAGTAGCCAAAATGCCAGGTAATCGTCCCAATCTGCTGCTGCTGCTGCTGCTGGGATAACACTGGCGGTATATTGAATTCAAGCCCGATGCTGCTCACCGACGGCTGCTCGCAGACGGCTGCCCACAACCCTCTCACTTCCACATGAGATGCAGAGACGGAGCAGAAGGCGATCCCCGCAGTCTGAGCTCGCAGCTTCCCCCGCAGTGCATTCTGGGTCAGGTTGTGTTCTCGCCGGCGAAGCGCAGGGAAAGCCTCGGCTGCCAGGACAAAAAACACTGCAAATATGCCAGTATTTTTTTTTTTTTTTTTTTTTTTTTTTTGAAGGTGGGAAGTGAATATTTGCCTTTGCTTGAGCCTGCGTCACCCCTGCACCTCGCCCACTCCCACGGTGGAGTGGGGGAAGAGCTCAAACGCCGTTCCGCACGGGCTCCTGTCGGTGTGGAGCCCACGCTCTACTCTGCGTTTTGTCTTCGGAAAACCTAATGTGGACCTGCACCATGCTGCTGCTGCTGTTGTTGTGTGTATCACGCTGCCGATATCGAGCATCTACCCCGTGTGCTTGTTTCCAGTGATCGATCTGCCAGAATGGCTGCACCTTGAACTCGAGGCCGTCCGCCGCGCTGCTTTCTTTCCCATGAGTCGGTAAGACGACGCCTCTGGCTTGTTTCACGAGGGTTCTGTGTGACAACAAATGACCGCAATATTAATCCCATACCAGCGGGAGACTCTGCTATGAGGGTCCCCGAGGGGAGACCTGTCTGTATGATTTACCCATAAATGTTAATGAGATGTTTGCATAGGCCTGCATCGGTATGAAAGGATAAAAAGATTTATTGTTTTTTTTTATCCTTTTGGAAAGGATGAATATTAGACATTTATTTGAACATATACAATGGTTTACAATGTAAAATATAAATTACCAGTGGTATCTACTTTATATGTTATGTAAAGCCCCCCTTTTTTTTTAACCCACTCAAAGTGTTTCCGACACAACAAACCGCAATTGTGACCTTTGGCTGCCTGTCCTGTTACTTGAAGCTTTTCGGATAGAAAACCAATGCAAACTTTTTCATTAACTGCTCCTTTCGGCACTTTACGATAAACATGCTGCTGAAGCAGGCGGAAAGAAAAACGACTGTATCCATACATTCATTATCTAAATCCTGCTTCCTGCGTCCCTGCGGTGCCGGAGTCCATCCAGCTGCCACTTGGATGATAGACGAGGTTAAACCCAGACAGGTCACCTGTCAATCACAGAGCCGCATCGAGAGACAATCCAGAGTCTGTTTCAAGCTATCATATATTTTTTGGCCGGGGGAGGAAGACCGAGAACCCAGGTTGACAGACGGAAAAAACAGGAAGATTTTTTTAATTTGCACGCCCTCAGCAGGGTTTTCTCTGCAGCTTCTGTTGCAGGGTCGCCTGACACCTTCTGCTTCAAGGCTGTTAAAATTTTTTTCCTTTCAGAAAGGAGTAGTTTCAAGTTGTCCTCCTATTTTAGAACTGCAAGGGGAGGGACTTCCTCTTAAAGCGCGGCACAAACCATAATATCGAATTTCTCCAGCCCCCATAACCCGAAGTGACGTGGACCTGGCCGACCTGCAGTCGTCCCCTGAGGTCTGTGCCGACAAGCGACTCAGGCATCTATTTTGAACCTGCCCTCTGGATGAAACGCACATGGCCTCGTAGGTGTTTCTTGTTCTTATCACCATGAGAAAAGCCTTGCATCTCAGCCCGTCTTAGAGAGAGAGGGAAAGAGGGTTTGTTTTTTAAAATACAGCCGTCGCCGATTTATTCCGAGGGAAAAGTAAAGAAGGCCTGGTCTCAGAACTGATTGCCCGCAGAATCTCTGCTATTGTTTAAGTGAAAAATCGCACTCCTTTCTGTATTCGACTCTGGCATCGAGTTCTGGGAGGGAAAGGAACGCGGCTCCTCCCTATTGTTTTCTGCTCGTTGCTCCATCATCGGAGGAGGCAACTCGTCTTTCTCACGCACGACTAATTCTGGTTTTGCTGCTCGAGGGTGATGTTTGATCCCTGGCCTTCAGGGCCCCTCGGGCTAGCGTTGCTTTATTTGTTAGATTTCAAATGGGGTACGTTTGTCTGCGGTTTGTAGTCTCTCAAAGTTTAGTAATCGATTACAAATAGAGCAGGTGCCGCGTTTGTTGTTGCGAAGAGAGGATATAATTGGTATATTAAACTCCTGCCCGTGCCTCTTTCGGGAAAATATTTCAAAGGGAAATCTAAAGATTAATTAAACTTGTGAAAATGTCTGGTTCGGGCACAAGGAGGGTTTGATGTTGCCGGAGATCAAGAAGCACCGCTGCCTTTGCAAATTTGAATAGCGAGCAGCTATTCACGGTTTTCCCCATTTCCATGTAATCATTCATAAAATATAGAAATTCGGTGACTGTTAAATTGAAGTTGGTTGCTTTGACGTTTATTTGCTTGCAGGTGTGTGTGTGTGTGTGTTGGGGGGGGCAGCCTGATAAATCACTTCTGTTCTGCACATGTGAGTCTGAGGCGAAGCGTAACCAAGTGGCGAGTGGAGTCGAACTGATCAAAAGAGGGAGAAGAGGGGCGGAAAATTGAAACGCAGACGTCGGACCCCCTCCTGCCTTGTTTCTCTGCGCTCTGTTTGTTTGCATCAGGGAGGCGGGAGAAGTTCAAGGTGTGTTCAGAGGGAAACAGTCGTTGAAGGAAGGTAAATGGAGCGGAGAATGTGTTGCATAACGGCTGTCCACCTTCGTCCCAGGTGTGGTTAGAGCAGTTTAATGAAACAAGGAAGTACAGCTGTAAGACAGGAGGGTGTTTTTGTGCGAAATAGCGACGCAGACCTCTTTATTCGCTGGCGACGAGGCATGAATTACACACCTTTGCTTACGCGCCGGGGCACTTCCTGGTTCATTCTCACACTCGAACCCGCGGGGAAACCGTTTAATATCAGGTGAGATTCCACCAGGGTTCGAAAGAGTCTTTCTGAACAAGCTTATTTATTTATTTTTGTTTATATAATTGTAGACCAACCATGAGGCCAAACACCTGTCGCAGTAAAATTATCTCTTTCTGGAAGACAAATAGAGCAGAAGGGAGTGTTTGGATGCAGCAGGGCCCGCTCAGCCTCAGCCTTTCGCACCCGAGGGAGTTAAATGTGCCAGAGCTCTTAAATGGCTCGGATGCCGTGCATCAAATTTCTAATCAGGCTGCCGATGGAGCACCGGAGCTGTTTGTGCCCACAGGTGGGCCTGCTTTTATCCCAGGGAAAAAAAAAGTGCTCGCCATTAAGCTTATCCGTTTTTTGTGTCGCAAATGTTCAGATGCTCTCCGGTCGCCAGATGCTTAGTTATGCATTTTCGTGACTTGGAATAGGCTGAGGCGGCGAGGAGTCTTGCCGCAACCACGTGGCAGATCATTAGCGAGAGATAAAAATGTCCACAAGTGTCAAATAATTTACCTTTTTCCATCAAAAAAAAAAAAGAAAAGTTAGATGGACGTGCGGATTATAAATGAGCTCAGCAGTACCTCTCAAAACAGGGGAGGAACATCCCATTACTGAGAGGAGCATGAGAGGGAGCCTTCATTACTCTGAGCAATACCAGATGAAAGTACAGGTTCGGTCAGAGACCCAATTTCCAGGAATTAGATCCTGTGAAATAACCTCGGGAAGAGGGCAAGGTGTTCTCTAAAATAATACTGTGACTGACGCGTTTGAATATGCTGCCGGATGAGGATAAATGTCAAGTATTAGGCAAATAAATCAGATTTCAGGGGAAAAGAAAAATACTGTCTGATCACTGATCTGGGTAAACTGATTATATTTCGTTGCCGTGGTGACGCTTGTTAATCAATTTCACATGGAGTGAGAAAAGTGCCGTGTTCAAGAGACAAATGATCTGTGTACTTGATACTCAGAGTGCGTGCTAAACTCCACATACTTGTAAACAAAGGCTGCTTTTCCACTTCACAGCAGATGATGTTATCGCTTCCTCACAGGTTTAAAAAAGAAGTCCATCTCCATGGCAACGCGTGCCAATTTCCAGTCTGCGAAGTGACGAAGCCACCTCATAGAAAACACAGCTTTGGGAAGTGCCAGAAGGTTCCCAGTCATGGGTCAGGGGTCCCTGCTTTGCCCAGGTTTTCTCGTGCTAGTATTAGGGTGATTTAAAAAAAAAATATATATATATACTGTATATGTATATACACAGTATATATTTGTCTCAACCGGAAAAATACAACTCTGTTTATCATCATATATCTGTAAAAATGGTAACATGTTTATGAAAACGCCGGTTACATCTTTCCGTCTCTGGTGTTTTCCTTCAATTTGTGTGTCGACTGGTGCTTTGTCTCGCTATCTAAATTCATGTATTCATCCTTTCTGTGGAAAAACAGATGGCATTGAATGAAACCTGACCTCATGTGGGAACAGAGGCGGCTGAATATTGTTCGCAGTATGTATTGAAAATTGTGCTTATTACCGAGGAATCTTCCTTATCATGCGCCGAGGTAGCCGGGTGACCATATGGGGCCTTTTCAATAAGTCTGTTCCCTGACATGGAAATGCAATCCCCGCTTTGTGTGAACCTGACGCTGTCTTGGGAAATAAAAACCTGTTGGATCTGCATAAATGTAAGTTGATGGTGGCTGTGCCGCTTAAACCTATAAGATATGGATAAGCATGTATAAGGGGCTTCTGTGTTGAGGTGCTGGACAAGCAAGGACAGACTCTGTTGAGAACAACATTTTTTCCTCATTTGAATCTCTGATCTGTTTCCTAATATGATTTATTTTCAAATATTCATACATGACTCAGCAGGACTGTTGCAGACTGGAAACTTTTTTAAAGTTTTGAAAAACCTAGTGAGGTCCATGGTGTATTGTGGGGGCAGTGAGGTTACAAAGAGCAGATATTTAATTTCTTCTGGTTTTAAAATTGCAGCTTTGCATCAGCTGCTGTCATGTGATCTCTGAAGGTAACAGATTTTATTGCATTATGAAGATTTGGCCATGAATGGAAAACAGTTTGTTTTTTTAAAACTCAGTTCTGGATAGGAATTGATGGAATTGTTGAACAATGAGCCATCGATTCACGTCACTGGTTTATTTATAATGGGAAGATTTTTTTTTTCTCCTCTTACCCTGCACACTTTTGAGAGCAACACAATATCTTCCGTGAGCAGCTGCGATTGCCAGTGTCACTTATGCCGTCTGTTACCTTGGTCGACAGTGAGATGGGATGCCTGCAGGGAAAACTGCCGAAGGGGGAAGTATCACCCCCGCCCTCCATCGCCAGCATACATATTTAGCTTATTATTTAGCATATTTATCTCAGTGATGTCATCAGATACTCCTGACATTATTCGGCTGTACGACCAATTTGGCTGCTGATGATGATAGGGAATGGCGCCTACCTGCATGGACCTCAGTCAAATGGGGGATCAATGCATCAGACAGACTGGTTGCACACGAAAAAGCCCCCATTCCTGCTCGCCCAGTGTTATTAGGCAAAACGGGGGAGATGCTGGGGGCTGTGGGGGCGGCAGAATGACAAAACAGAGATGCCCTTTGGTCATTTTGCTAACAAGCAAAATGTCCCATTGAGTGGAAGCGTTTTAACAGTAAATCGAATTGTGAGGGTTAATTACAGTTTCGGCAATAAAACCAGTGCAACTCATAAGAAGCGGTGATGTGTTCCAGTCCCCCGTCTCATTGAGGCTCGACAAGGGAGAGCAAATGCATGCTAATGTATACAAAAGAAAAAAATCAATAATAGCTTTCCTGGTGTGTTGCTCTTTTATGATTTCAATAAATCAATATACACCAGCAGCCGTTTTCCTCTCATTGTATGAACTTATCTTCACAATGTACAATAGATTTCTCAATGCAGGGGGGGGGACAAAGCACTTGCAAAGTATCCATCGAGCTAACTCATTGAATCTGAGCAAGATGCCCCCGAGTATTAAAATAATCAGTTGATGGGGATGGTTTTGAAAAGGCCCCTCCCACCTCGTTCTGCATATTCTCTATTCCTGTTACCTAACAATTTTAGTGGTCAAAGTGAAAGTAAAAACTCATTCTGGCAGTTCATTATGCCCTTTTCTTTCAAAAGTCCAAATATGAGGTGAATGTATCGAGCGGAATGGTGGTGGAGTGGTTAGCGCATCTGCCTTACAGCAAGGAGGTCCTTGATTTGATTCTGACATGGGGCCTCTCCGTGTTCTCCCGTGTCTGCGTGGGTTTCCTCCCACAGATGGTTCGTTAGAGATCCGAAATTGGCCAGATGTGTGACAGTGACCGTTGCCATACATCCCCTATTTACAAACCAGATCACTGTTTTTTCCATCCGCGTGCGACAACAGTCTTGGATTTGTGGCTCATCTAGTGCGGCCCAACAGAAGCCTCACTTCTGCGACGTACCACGCTCACAACTTCTTAATTTAACACCGGTGTTTGCCCCCTTCTGCACTATCGGTGCCGGGTTGTGGTTTCGCAAAGGTCAGAAGTCAATTGGTCATTATTGACAAATTGATCAGCTGACTAATTGTATACTTTAAATATAGCTCGGTGAGTGGAGTCTAAAATGTCTATTCTTAAATGACACCTTATTTTGAAAAGCGCCTTGTCTAAATCTTACACTATGTTGTCTATCAGTAACAGCTATTACCGTAATGGTTCTTTTTAGATATGCATTTAAAGTTTTTATTTGATCCTTGTATAAGTCTTTACTTAATGGGTATTGTTATTGCAAAGTATTTCGTTTTTATTTCCGTTGACTGAATAATAGCAACATATTTATCAAGCCGTGATCTGTTCAAGCAAAAGGGTGAAATAAAAAAGCTAAATGCATGTATGAAAATACACACACACACACTTTTGACGACCTTGAAGATGTGATTCATGGAGCAGAAGTGACGTCAAATGATGAAGAAACGGATGGTGACAAATCACGCCTGTGGTATTTTGATGTACCTCCTCCGAAGGCTGTTTTTGATCTTTGTCTCTGATCCGAGAGACGCCTTCAAATATCCACTTTTGTTTGTTTGCAGGATGGGTGATTCCTGGTGATCTGTCTTCCATTATCACACCACAATACGCCTAATCTGCTGTGGAAAACATCTTGTTTGTATTTCACTCATCATGATTTTTTTTTTTTTTGTGAAAAAGTAGAAAAAAAATGAAGACAATGGAGATTTTGAAAATATCTAGGTGTTGTGGTCAGTGCCCGCGAAGCTACGCAAACGACTAAGTGATCTATTTACACAAACAATCATACATGAAAATCCCCCCCAACAATCAAAAAAGGACAAACAAAGTACAATTAGTCCCTGCAGTGTTAGAAAAATCATTCCACGGGCTGAATCTGCCGCGTTAGTTTCCAAGTACATCTGAAATTTTCATTTCTTGCTGTAAAACAGACTAACATGACTTTTTTTTTTTTTAATTTATTTTTTTTGAAGAGCGCGAGAACACGGTCATTCAGTATTCCATCATTTTAAATATTTATGTTTCTTTCTGAAAGCAAACACTTTTCATAAGCGGGCATTTTGAAAGCCTGCGGGGGACTGTCAAGCTACTGTCAGTTTAAATGTGTTTTTTAAAATTGACTGTACAAAACACAGCAATATTTTTCACACATTTTAAGAGATTTCCCATACGGAACCACCAGCCTGGTCCTTGGCATCTCCCACCTCCACTGGAATGGGTGTTTCAAAGAGAACAAATAACATGTTACTGTAATTGAATGCCCCTAACAGACCAGCGTATCCTAGCACCGGCGTAATAGTGACCTGACCTCTCTCTTCCCTCAAATTCTGCAGAATTCTGACATGCAAACTGGGAAAGCTTGAGACACACGTTGGCTTTATGCATCAGTTGGAAACCGGGATGAAATGATGTGTACTGAAAACGCATTTGGAGTTATTTTATTTTACCAGTGGTTTTATTCTAGAATTTGTATCAGAGGCTGACATTCCTTTTTCATATATGCAAGCGTTTTATACTTTTACCATGATAAGCAAATGTGTGTATTGTATATACATGAAGACATGGACACCTTCATGCACATTCAATAGGAAAGTGCAAATTCACTTCTTCTCAAAGTGCTGGTGGACAGGTCCATCTGACTCGACAGTCATGGCTCCCAAAAGGGAAGGAAAACAAGCCCTCCGGTCTCATCCTTTATCCTTCATTCAGTCCAGGGCCGCCATTCCATTGTCTGGATGTCACACTTTCGTTGGTGGGACATTAAGGCGTGACACAGGCTGTCACAGAGAATCTACGTCTTGCAGTTTCCAGGCTGACGAGGCGTCTTTCAGCTTCGCTTCATCTGATTCCAGTGTCGTATTATCCAACACATTTTTGATGAGAAGCGCCTCTCGCCATGGAAATGTTAAGCTGTAATGGCATCAGCAGAATGAGGTCTTTTCTTTTCTCGTCCTTCAGATGGCAAATATTGGGGATTCTCTTCTATCCCAGTGCAGAACATGAAAAAAATAGGAGACAAAGTTCAGGTAGAAGGCAGAAGCATCCCAGACGCCATCTGCTATTCATCAATCTTCAGCTTTTATGCAACTTTTCGGGCGATTTTACGCCGCAAAGAAAATGTTCACTACGGCGTGTCGAGTTTGCTCAGCCCTCGACAAACCTGAATTTCTGTGATAAAGCCTGGTCTTCGAGTTCATTGTGAAACAGCGGCGCTATTAACATGTGGCCGGATAATATTAAGTGGATAAAACGGTAAAACTAAACTATTGTCACTAGTTTTCCAGCCTCCACTCCTATTATCTATCAGCCATTTTTTTTTTTCGTTTTTGGAGTCTCTCATGAGAGCATCATCTGAGAGCGTCACTGTGTTGACGTTATTCGTCAGTGGACATGTAAGAGAGTTATTGAAAAGGTAGATCAGACCGTCAGGGGGGAAAAGGGAGATCATTTGGCGGCAGGTTTTCTTGGAAGATTTGTCAGTCCAGCGGAGCGTCCAGGCGTGAAGCAAAGACTCAGGTGCATCGCGCCCAGCGATGCAGAGAGAAGCTCGGCCTCAGGTCACAGGATCCCACCCCCCGCAACTACTAGGGCTGTATTTTTGATTCCATTCGTTTTGTTGATTGTAGATCCACACACCCCCGAGGCCTCCAAGGTCAGCATCTGTACACTTTGGCTGGCAGGAGCGAGTTTTCTGTTGGGGCTCTGCTAGATGTTCATGTAAGAGCTCTTATGTGCACATTTTTAATGGAGCACAGTTCACTGCTGCTGAGTTAACCGTCCCAGTGAAGAGGATGTTTCCTGTGGGATTATCGCTCTGTCGGCGTCACACTCGCAAGCTGAGCCCAGGGTCTCATGGGCTATGGATAGGCTTTTAAAAAAAAAATCTTCAAGTCTCAAAGGTCCATTACATGAAGAAGTGATGAGGACAAATCCTGAAGGAAGGGGTCACTGGATTAATATTTGAGCCAGTTTTGTCTTGTTTAGAGGGGAAAAAAACACTTTAAATGATAAGGAACATTTAAGGGCGTGTGCGTGTGTGCATGCATGCGTGTGTGTGTGTGTGCGCAGAAAAAAAAAAACCTCCCTATTCTCCGAATCCTCCTCTCTCACACCAACTACCTTCATATCCTCTCTCACTACGTCCATAAATCTTATCTTTGGTCTTCCTCGAGACCTCCTGCCTGGCAGCTCCAATTCCAGCATCAGTCTACCAATATATTCACTGTTCCTCCTCTGTACATAACCGAATCATCTCAGTCTGGCTTCTCTGACCTTCTCTCCAAAACATCTAACGTGCTGTTCCTCTAATGGACTCATTCCTGATCCTAGTCACTCCCAAAGAGAACCTTTGCATCTTCATTTCTGGAACCCTCAGCTTTGCCTCCTGTTTGTTTGTCATTGTAAGTGTTTCGAGTCCAAACAGCATCTGTCCTACCTGCACCTTGAACTTCTCTGTTACCCCTACAGCACGCCGCACCACTGTTTCACAGCTAGCGTACATGTCCTGCACCAGTCAAAATACATCTCTGCCACTCAAGATGTCCTCATACAATACCAGAGTTCCTCTCTTGGAACCCTGTCATTTGCTTTTTCTAGGTCTACAAAAACACAATGCAGGTCCCTCTGGTCTTGTCTGTACTTCTTTATTAGCATTCTCAAAGCCAATACTGCATCTGTAGTACTCTTTCTAGGCATGAAGCCATACTGCTGTTCACAAATGCTGACTTCTGCTCTCAGTCTAGTTTTAATTACTCTTTCCCATAACTTCATTGTATGGCTCATCAACTTTATCCCTCTATAGTGCTGCAATTCTTCACATTCCCCTCATTCTTAAGAATGGGCACCATCACACTTCGTCTCCATTCTTCAGGCATCTTCTCACTCTCTAAGATCCTGTTGAATAATCTAGTCAGAAACTATACCGCTGCCTCTCCTAGACACTTCCACACCTTCATCTTCTTCAATGCCTTCTTCACTTCACTTTTACTAATTTGTGCTACTTTGTGGTCTGCGATAGTCACCTAATTTACTCTTGCTTCTCTTTCATTTTCAACATTCATCAGCTCTTCAAAGTACTCTTTCCAGCTTCTCATCAATCTTCTAGCATCTGTCAATACATTTCCCTCTCTATCCTTAATCACCCGGACCTGTTTTACATCCTTTCCATCGTTATCTCTCTGTCTTGCCAACCTGTATAGATCATTGTCTCCCTCCTCACTGTCCAACTGAGCATACAGGTCCCTGTACTCCTGTCCGTTCTCTTCAGTCCCCTCAGTGTCCCCCTTCTTCTTTGGTAATCGCTATCTCTGTATATACTCCTGCATGTCTTTATTCCACCACCAAGTTTCCTTATCTACTTTCCTTCCAGATGATACACCAAGTATTCTCCTACCTGTCTCCCTGATAACACTAGCTGCAGTTGTCCAATCATCTGGAAGCTCTCCCTGACCACCCAGAGCCTTTCTCAACTCCTCCCTGAAAACCATCCAACACGCCTCCCTTTTCAGCTCCCACCACTTTGTCCTCTGCTCTGCCTTTGTCCTCTTCATCTTCCTTGTCACCAGTCATCCTACAAACCAGCATGCTTTGCTGTCTGGCTGCACTCTCATCTGTGACTACATTGCAGTCACTGATCTCTTTCAGGTTACCTCTATATAAAAAGTAGTCTACCTGCATGCTCCTATCTCTGCTTTTATAAGTTACCCTATGTTCCTGTCTTTCCTGGAAAAAAGTGTTCACTACAGCCATTTCCATCCTTTTTGCAAAATCTATCACCATCTGTCCCTCTGCGCCCCTATCCTGCATACCAAATCTGCCCATCACTTCTTCATCCCCTCTAGTGCCTGCACCAACATGTCCATTGATGTCTGCACCAATTACCACTCTCTCATCTCTAAGGACATCTGAGGTCATCAGTACCAATGGCGGTCGTTGTTAACCTGGGCCTCAACCGATCCGGAACGAGATTATTAGGCTTGATTCGCATGTTTGGTTTTGGCAAAAGCTTTACACCGGATGCCCTTTCTGACGCAACCCTCTGGATCTATCCGGGCTTGGGACTGGCTCAGGGAGACTCTGACCCGTGCCGCCCTAAGGCTGCATTAGATATTGTGTTTTTATGGCTGTGGAGGTCATGTAACTGTAAGAGTTTTATCTGTGCATTTGCTCATATTGGGATAAGAAAAAATATAGATTAATGGCTGTGGCTGCAGCTACTCTTGCACGTGTCACGGTTGGTGATCAAATGTTGGTTTTTATCAACTTATTTTTTCTAAGCTGACATTCTGTTCAGCTCAGTGACACGGGTTCTGCGATAGAACGAGTTTTAAAACCTTCGCAAGCGAGGAAGAATTACAGATTGAAAGTCGTTCGAGTTGTAGAAAAAGTAACAGGCCTGTTATAATAATCGTAATGGTGTTCTTTCTGGTGAAGTGGCCAAATAATTTCCGTTTCTCAATTTGGCATCTTTTGGGGTTTTGTTCCTTTCTGTCAAAGAGGTTTTTTTTTCGCATTTGTCTATATGTTCACCTCAAAAGCATTTTCAGAAGTTGTGATCTTGTTTGCAGAGGTATTTGGCATCTGTTTTTTGGGCGGATTTTGCTCAATTTAAAGAAAGCCGTTCTAGCAATGGTCATTCTCCTTTTTATTACTCACTTCTTGCCATGTAATAACTTCAATTACAGTCTAAACTCAATCTCACTGTTCTCAGCTGGTGGTGATGCCTGTAAACAAGAAGCACAAAGAAAACTGTTCTTATTAAGCATGAAAATAGAAAAATGTGAAGTTAAATTTGATCAGCGGGATTGTCCACAAGAGTCGGGTGATAGCACCGCGCTAAATGATGGATTGGTCCGGTCTGTGACAGTCCATTTCTATTTTCCATCAGGTCTTTAATGACGGACACTGGGGGAGGAAATAACAAACGCTGCTGTGGAAACGCGTCGCTAGTTCTACGACCAAATGCGATAAAGCACCTTACGATGCGATGGCCAGACAGAGGCAGCCCATTCAGTCATAAACGGGAGTGGCATTTTTACTGGGTCCAGTCTTCTCTCCTCAGACTCCCCTCGACCTTTCAGATGCCCCCGGATTTAACTTACGTTCCCCCCGTGTACAATGGTCTCAGCTCCGTGTTAAGTTAACATCAGGCATCTTACATTTCCTCCCTTCCCCCACCCTGGTGCGCCACTACCCATCAGAAAAGTTTACAACGTCTCCTGACCCGAGTAAGGGGCCACGGGGACCCATGTTAATGAGTCCCTGAATGCCGGACCTGTCATTCCCTCTCCTCCTGTGGGCACTTTATTGTTTTACCTTTTTACCCTTGGTTCATAAAACAATCAACCTGCCCCAAGCCCCCGTCAGGCCCTGTATTGATTGTCAAGGCTCCCTGATATTACTGTTGAAAAGAGCCCTCACCGGCTCTTAGACGCTGAGGGATATCATTGCGGCAGATCAACAGATTAAATTTAAATGTATTTCAACATCTTTTATTTTCTTGTCCAGCAGTCAGAACAGCCTGCTCTCATCAGCGTTACGCTTCACCCTCAGCCCGACTCTTAGATTTGCACTCCATCCCGGGCCTTTTCCTGTCACATTTGGAAGATCATGGTGAACACGCCGCCTGGCTTGGCCAGGGCTTTTTAAATCAGCTGCTTATGGAAGAGCAATTAACACGCATTGGGGCTGATTCGTCTGCAAGTGTGTTGCTTGTGGACAGCTTGAGATTTTGTCGACAGCAATCACTTTGAAACTACTACTGGCACTGGTTTATTACGGTCTCTTCAGCCAAAGTGGTTGAAGTCAGACTGCTGCTTGTGGGACATTGCTAATATTGTTTGTTTCAATTACATTTTCAAGTGTTTTAATGAAATGCCCTGCAATAAAAGAACTCTAACTGGCCTGATCGCACAAACAAGCATCTGCTCATTGTTGAATTTAATTATCTTATTCACTGTAATTCCATTTTTCCCAAAGCAATAGGACTTTATGAAATGGTGCATCATCAGAGATGCTCGTAAACATTTTTTTTCTTATCATAGTTTGGAATAACAATGCAGAATACGTACATTTCTCCCATGATGGAGTGATGGCTTTAAGGACATAAAGACAGTATCAATAGACTTTGGCTCCAGGTTAAACCTCTTGCACAGGGTCAGCTGGGAACCTTTCCCATCTCTGTTCTGGATGACAGAAACTATGGCAACCAATCCTTCAAAAGCTGCATTGTTTGCACACACAATGCCTCCAGCAGCATCCTCAGCATTTGTCTAAAACTTTTTTAGCACTCTTTTGTTTTTGTGTATAAGTAGAGGTCTTCCTAATAGCTAATTAGTAAGCCGTATAGCTCTCCTCATGCAAACAAAGGGGGGGAACAAATCTTGGTCTCAGTTATCTTTTGCGGTGGTTGTTTGAAGAGTGCCAAAGGAACAGACAAATTACGTTTATGTTACGTTTGTAACATTTAATATCTGGGAACCTGTTGGTAGTTAATGGATGGCACCAAAGCATGAGGATTTGCTGCTCAGACTACAAGCTAGCCAAAAACTGCTCCCTCTGATGCCCCTTCTGGGGTTTGTCTGGCGCTGTCCTTCATGTTTGTCCAGCAGAAATGCTCACAGGTTTTACTACTAAGGTTAATGATCAGGAAGGCTAAGCAATCTGATGAACAGTTACAGCAATAACTTCAGGTAGCGGCTCGTTCTGAATGAATCCCCTGGGCTTCCGATGTGGCTACAGACATGAATGTGCAAAGCAGCTGTTTTAATGTAGGACTCATTTTCAGTGATGCACCACCAGAGCAACGAGCTCTCAGTCTGACTTTACTCATCTGATTGGAGCAAAACTTTGCGGCTGAAACCCCGGCATGCACAAGCATCAACACAGTTGGAATGGATCCCATGTCTGTTTCAACACACAAGGGAACGGACAACTGTGCGGTCATGTGTTCTCTGCCACCTTCTCCTCACTGCTGAGCGAAGATGCATAGTTTTCATTTTTATTGCCAGCATAAGCTCAATCCAGCCGTGGCCATTACAGATGGTGAGTCACTCCTCCAACAGTCGGCAATAATTGCGCTGGAAATCGCTGTCGCTGAAGCATCTGGTGTCACTCTTGCGGGACGGAGATATTTACTCTCCGTATTGGAATCTTTTCCTTTTAACTCTCCAGTGTCAGCAGTGACCTGTTCAGACTCTGGGAAACTACGTTTGTCTGCGATACAATCACCCGACACAACCTTTTTTTTATGTTTTGTTTTCCTGTCCTCTGAAGCCAGCAGTGGTATAGGATTGGCTTAACCTTGCAAATTAACAATTATTGATCTGCCAACATAGCAGCTTCTAGCCAGGTTTCTTTTCTTTTTTTCTTATTTTTGGTCACCATTTCAATGTACTCTGGAAGTTTTAAAAACAGAGAAGCATCAAATTTGCTCCTCGATGTCACTCTCACTTTACGATGGTAAAGAGTCGTTAGGGAGAAAAAGCCAACTGAGCCTGCTTGCAAAACACGCTGAAGCCAATGTTAAATGAAAATGCAGGCTTTTCGAAATCTCTCCAGCTCACCCTACAGGCGTCAGCACGTTGCCTGATTTACCTTCTTTAATCAGACTTAGCCTTTTGCAACCAAATTTCAATTCAGGTGATTCACTTGCCAACAGTTCAATCAAATTCTGCTTCTACAGAAAAACGATGTTCATCCAGCGCTTGATGTATCGTCCGATTCTTTTCTATAACTGGCACAGTTATAAATTGAGAACATTTTCAAATGATTAAGATGTAAAACTTTCCCCCTAATGTGGATTGTTTTTAAAGTAATTTTGTCTTCTTTTTGCTGTAGAAACATTTGGATGTGGTTTAGTCTGGTGCCAACATATTTGGCTTTTGATAGTCAGAGACTGATTGTTTTGGTTGGTGGTTATTTTCCTGCTTCCCTGTGGTGTATTTAAACCTGTCAGATGTGCCGACTTGACAGGGGGCAAACTGACACTGATATGAAACAAAACCTACATCATTTATTTTTTTTTTAAAAAAAAGTATTCCTGCTAATACTACGAGTAGTTTGCTTACTTAATCTTTTAAAATAAAGTGCTTCTGCTATTCATGTTTATTTTTGTTCTTCTTTAATTGAGTGAACTGCAGAACTTCTGCACTTCTCTCCTCCGCCGATTCCTAATAAGCATTATGCGAATTGAATCTGTAAACGGTTCCGCTTTGGCTATTAAGATCGGATATTGCTAGTTTAGCGAACCGCGACCTCAACTCAGAGGAAATTTCCCTTGCTTTATTGACAGCCAACAATGAGGTGTGCCTCCAAATTGATATTTCAAAGTTACTGGTATTTATTTTCTTGGTAAATATCACCATGAGATTGGAAGTTGTCCTTTACGTTTCGTCGGGCTGGTGCCTCCGGACAAAGCAGTCTCTCGCAGAGGGGCGATGCGTTTAAACCACCCCCTTGTGACATTACTCTGTAGCAGTACAGACACAATGGAGGAATAAAGTGTTGACGGCAAATGCAAGGCTCGTCACATGGGGCCACGAGCCGAGGGAGTCTGTGCAAATAAACACCTTCTCCACAAACACACATGAACATTCTTCTGCAGTGTTTTCTGCAGGGGTATTTTAGGAGGTGCTGTTCTGTCCCAAGGCGGACACTGCCAAACATTACCGGCTGGACACCTTGAAAGCCCCGGGAGGGAGATTTGCTTGGTCTGCCCCCCCGTAGCGCCGGTGGAACAGAGCAGCTCCGGGGCCGCTTTGGACCTCGATCAAGTATTGATGTCTGGCTTTCCGCGCTGGCTGAGTCACAAAAGGAGAGCGAGTCAGACACAGGAGCGAGAGAGAAAGAGAGTGGATAAAAAAATAAAAAACTCCCGAGAGGATGGTGATTTCAAAGGCTGCCTGGATAAACACTTAAGATATAATTGCAGTCTTCAGCCAAGATGATTTCCGACACACAAGTTTAAAATGGGACTTTGTCTAGATTTCTAACCCCCCCCAATCTTCGGGCAGCCATTCATTTGCTTCGAAATGGAAATTTCATGTCTCAGAGGAGGATTTCGAGCCCCCCTTCAGTCTATTTGCACTTGTATATACACACACATGCAGACTGATTTATGCCAACTGTCTAATTTTAATTTCTCTGTCCTTGCTGTGAATCATCTTTCAAAAACAGGATTTGTGACATTTTATGTTTTTGAGGCAACTATTTGTTCAAATTTTAATTCTAAATGAGGGAGGTTCTTTAATGATTTAATGTGCTCATTAAGTTTGAAAAGCAGTGGCAAACTCATTTATACATGTTGTGTTACAGCATGACATCCCAGAATCAAACCGTTGAGAAATCAAATCTATTGAAATCCCACAATTAGCCACAATTTACGATGTTGAACCATTTTTTTAGTACACTGGATCCTTTTGCATTGTTGTTTTGGGAGGAAAACTGAGTTTAGGTTCCCTGCATTGACGTATTGTTGTATATTGTGGGGACACGACTGTCACCCGGGTTAGCGATGTTGAAATGACCGGCTCAAACCAATCCACTAGTTTCAGCAAATTCCTTTCTGAGCACTGAAAGACTGTGGATCAATCGTTTACCAACTGCACCTGATGAGGGACTGCAGACACGATTGATCAAATGGCCTGAAGGCATCAAATTCTGGCCAGAGTGGGCCTCAGTTTATTTGGACATCTAATCCTTCCTTCATTATTGTCATCCAATTTGGCTTCATTGGCGCTCTTCCTCCCATGCAGTTTGCCATTGTTGTTTGTCATTCCTGCTACTTCCTCATGTCTCTCACATCTGACACTATTTCCGATGTCCCACCTCCTCCTCTTCACTGTCTGTCGGTGATATGCCTGTCGTCGGGTCAGTATTCAGCACATGTTACCAATGGACGTGCGGTGAGGGTCATGGCTGGTGAGGCACTGACGTTTCCTGTAGCTTGCTATTGCTAATTATATTATTCTGTAGCTGAGTAGTACCAGTGCCCCCTACCATGAGGCACCGTTACTGCGTGCCTCACTTAATGTCTCTTCTCATTCGTTTTATGATTACAAGAAACACGTTATAGTTGTTGACAAAAAACATTTTACACATCAGCTAAACTATGGAAATTTGTTCATATATTAAAAGTGTTTTTTTTTAATAGTGACATATACAGAAACGGCAATACAGTCTCAGTGCATAGCATGCCAGCCCAGTTAGCATAATCATTGTGCAATCCATAGTGAACTCAGCTGGTTGCTGTGTCACCGCACGTCTCTTCTTCATATTTGAACAGTAAATGTGATTTTTTTAATTTATTTTTTTTCCAAGCGATTTTGGAAAAAAAAACACTAAAAATTGTGAAGTTAAGTGGAAAATAACTTTATAGTATAAATCGCAGTAAAATATAACTATTTATTTTTTTCATTTCACATTTTTTTCTTTCCATGATGACAGGTGAGGCCGGGCCTCCCCTACCTCTACTGACTGCACGTCACTGCAATGGAGTTTGCAAAAATGTTCTAACATATTTGACGACAACTCAGGTCACCAACCAACTTTTCTGTATGACTAGCCACGCCCACTTTCCCCAACTAGTGCTGAGTGGCTCTAACTCTTACCCACGGTGAACTCTTGGGTAAAATCGTCAAAAAGTCTTCTAGTGGCCCAATATAAACCGTAACTGTACCTAATACAATATTAAAATGTAAACCATGCCAGTCGGCACAGAACCACTCTTTGGCAGGTGGTTCTGCAGAGACGTGCAAGACATTGACCCCGTCACGCTGTGAGTATTTTTCCGTGCAGCTTGTGCCGCCACACCAGTGAGAGCATTTCCTGCAACGGATTTAATATCGAGGTGTTATTTACAAGCAGGTTATTACACAAACAACACGATGCAAAATAATAAATTCACGGCAGAATTATGATTAAAAGGGAACAACTATAATTTCTAAAATCTAATACAATACAACTAGCATGTAATCAATCGCCCAGGATGTCGGAGTGACGTTTATCGGGAGCTTTTATTTGAACTTGCTGCAAGAACCGTGACCCTGAGTGTAGGGTAAGCGGTATAGATTAATATAAATGGTAACAGGTAATATGTAACATTCAATAAACTAGGTGCTGCTAGTTTACCCATAATTCACCAGGAGGCAGTAGCTAAAATGCTTTCAAGGTCATTAAATAGTGGATGGTGGTGATAGCTTCACTGAAAAACAAGACATGTAGTAACAGGGTACCAGGGGAAGTATTTGCAGCGTACGGAAGATCTGGGAAAGGACTTTAGCAAGTAGTGACGGGCTCTGAACGCTTACCTACCTGTGTTTTTATGTTCAACCCCTTTGCCTGGCTCCAGATCCCCTCTGACGGGACATTTATTTTTAACTACCTTCTTTGTATTCCTTTGCTTTGCCTCCCCCTCGCCTGCATGACCATTTTATTTTCCTTCCGATCAGCGGCTCCCCACCTGATAAACAACGTGACAAACAATTTGATTGACACTAACAAGAATCAATCAAGATATGTACCCTTGTTGACATTATTATTCTATTCACATTTGATGACTGCCAGCTGACGGCACTTCCCTTCCCCCACATAACGGAGGGTCCCTTTCTTGCCGGAGGGCCCGCGGGCACGTACGAGATTCCCTCCCATAAGCAGATCTGTGCCGCGGGGAGATGATAGGCATGGGGATGAAATGATTTGACGGTGCTCTCGGTGCTGAGACGATGTTGACACACGGAGACGAGGCTTAAAAGCTTCAATTACTCTCAGTTCCATTCAGCTGCATAAATTAAATGGCGGCTCGCGGTGGCTGGGGAGCAGCGCCTGTATGCATTGGTTATTAGTCATCCTGTGTGTTTAATCACATTGCAGGCACTCTTGTCCAACTCAGGGACAGAACCACCCCACCTCACACGCCCCAAAAAAGAAAATGTGTATGGGAGTGTGTGTCACTTGTATTTTGGACATTCATTGTGCACAAGTTAACTCTGTGTAATTACATTGTACGGCTGCCTGTTCTCTCCAGGGAGAATATAAAGTGTTTGTGTGTGAGTGAGCCCTGCTAGCACACACACACACACACACACACAACTGTAGATAACTATTTTCATGCCGCTGTTTCTTTTTTCCTCCTCCTTCTGTTGTGCACAAAGCTATTTGATAAATATTTCTTTCTGTCAGACTCTCAGGGCTGTACAGGTTTGTCACGCCACATTCTTCGCAGTGCTAGAATCTTCCACCTCACACAAACCCTTCCAATAATTCTTGGCATTGCCTCTACGAAAAAAACTGTGCGGTCGTTACTCAAGAAAAAAACGACATCTACGAGTGCCCTGCGATCCGTGGCTGCGAAAGTTCTGAACCCGCCGGAAATATTGGTTTAATTAGCCGAGGGACGGGATTTCAAGAGCAAATATAAAGTTTTGTTGCACTTTTGTTCTGCTGATGGTAAGAAAAAGCAGAAAAAACAAATGTGGTGGGATAAATGAAATTGTTTCACACCATGCAGTTATAGCTTGTAGTCTCAACCAGCCTCCATCCTGCTTGGCTTCGGCCAGAACAGGGTGGCGTGATTGTGAAGGCCTTTGCATAATCTGCACGAACTGGAGACCTGGAAGTGAGAACAGAATACTTTCTGGCTGTGACATGCCATTTCTTGGGAGAATCTCAGGTGCAGAACTCCTGGAAAGTCCTCATAGGCACCACGGGGTCTTTTTGCGGGTCCACCCATCTCTATGGTTGTCCCTTACTGCCTGCGCAAATGCAAAACTAAAGAGTTCCCCTGGAGGAGGGGAGTTCCTGGAAATGAGTTTGTGCTGGATAGTTTTTAGTGTTTTGATAGTGTTTAATGTAACAACGTGTACAGCGCTGGGATGCATTTTCTCCTGCTGATGTTGCCACTCTTTATCTGTACATGTCTTTTAGCTTTTGGGAATTTGTTGCAAAGGCATCCTCTGTGCACAAGACTCTTTCATGCATTTGTGTACCTCGCTATATGGGTTCTATAGAGTTTCATGCTTTCATCTTCGAAACTTTGTTGCCGGAAAAACTTCAGCAGAAAAGGGAGCGTAACACTTCTTTTCTGCATTAGCCATGCCCGCTGCAAATTTCTGATCAATAACATGATCGTTCTGGGGAAGAAAAAAATCCCATCACTGAGGAAAGCAAATGGCTCTGTCTTTCCATGTGGCCCTGTGATTAGTAGGTGACTTGCGCATGCACACACACACACACGTGCGCATGCACATGCACATGCACACTGGCCTAATTAGCTAGAAAAAGCAATATGTTCAGATTTGGATGACTGTGCATGTTTTTTTTTTTTTTTTTTGGATTTCGCTATCTTTTTACATTTTTTTTATTTTTTTATTTTTAAGTTTCTCCCGCTTCATCTGCTAATGTGGAAGCCGCCTCTGCTTTCTTGGACACCAGCCTTTATTCAACGATCTGACGCAGAGTTTAGATTTCTGTTCTGCCTCCCGAGCAGCTTTTTCAGCCATTTCTCATTACACACTTTTATCCAGCTCTGCTGCGCATGAATTTCTAAACGCCCTCAAACATGTAAACCTCACATCTAATTGGCCGGAATCAGAAATCTGCAGATGAAACGAGCACACCTGCTGTAATATTTATGCTAATGCTCAGAGAGCCGTGTCTTAGCAGGCCGGGAGTGTGTGACTCCCAAATTCAGTGTAAGAATCTCTTGAAGAATGTGACCTGGCGCGGCGTCACGTGCCCAGCTCTCGTTTCTCCTCCAGAATTTCCCCCTGCGTGGGCCGGGACGGCTCCCCATGTGATTGCCGAGGGGCCTGTCTGACATCGCGCGGCTTAAAAGCGTAGGCGTGACGCATTCATCACTTTGGTTTACCATTATTTAGTAAATAATGGTTGAATAATGTGATCCTCAATTAAAAATATCTGAGCTTCAACTGTTGTTTATGAACATTTGTGCAAGGGCTGTATCAGCAGTTTCTGGTTTGTTCGGCCATTCTTTTTTTTTTTAAACCACTCGGCCACTTCGTGCCGAAAATTTTTCTTTCTTCTCCTCTTATTTCTTCTCTCGCTTTCATTATATATATTTTCCGGCCCTGTCTTTGTTTGTCTGCCTCGCGGTGTGATTACCCCGCAGCCCCTTGATGTCTCTCACCTGCGAGTGACTGGCCCACGGCGGTTCATCGCTGCTCCACCCGCTCTTGTCTGATCTGCTTTGGCCTTGGGCTGTCTGCCCTCCTGAGCTCCCCTCGTCCAGCTCAGTCCCTGCGCTGTGGCTTTTCCTGGTTCTGGAAAAAGAGCTTTAAATGCCCTCTGTGTTGTTTCTGTTGAGTTTGATTTAAAGCAGGGGTGGTCAACCAGTCAGAGACTAATAGACACATTTTTTACTATGTTACTGCAAAGAGCTGCGTCACACAAATTGGCACGTATGAACTGCTCCCATTTTTCTTTCTCCCTCACACACAGACCTCTGCTGACCCACATTTGATGTAAGTTTCACACAACCATCAACATGATAATGACATAAATAGATATCTACTTCAAGACCACGGGCCAGTCATCTAAACAATGAACATTGTATGCACTCACAAACACAAAATATCAGTTCGACCAAGTATACGAACAAAATATAATAATTCAAACTTTCTTGTTTTTGTCACGCCTATTCAGTCTCACATTTATTGGAGAAAGAAAAGTGTCTGTCTGTCTGTCTGTCTGTCTGTCTGTCTGTCTGTCTGTCTGTCTGTCTGTCTGTCTGTCTGTCTGTCTGTCTGTCTGTCCTTATCAGATTTTTGGGTCTTTCCATATCTGGATAATGACTTTGTATTTTTGGCAGTTAAACCTTCCACATCTCTAAAGAAAAATATATCTTGTTTATTTTTGTGAACTGTTTTCACATCTTTTAAGTAATGTTTGTACAACATTGTTTTTTTTTTTTTTAACCAAAATTACCAATTTCACTAAAAACTGAACATAAACAGTTCTGAATACATAGATTGATTGAATACAATTATCTTTAGAAATACCTTTTTCTCAAAACTATCATTTATTAATGGGGGTGGCAGCCTTTTTTAATTGCTTTTTTCCTTTAAACATGCACGTTGTTAGTTGGACCTCTGGCATTCTTTGCCTTGAACATTTTTTGTGTGGTTTCCAAAGTTGATATGATGCAAGCGTAATGGTCTCTGGATGCTTTATTGGACCGCTTTTCTGCAAGAATGTTCAAACTGGGCAAGCTGTGCTTGCGAAGTTCACTCTCATTTGGTAATTCCTGGCCGATGATAGCATGAAGTGAACTGAAGAGGGGCTAAAGATCGGAAGTCTTGAAATGCCTGATTTGCATCTGACTAATATCAAACATGTTTGATAATATCTTAAGCCCAAGAATGTCTTGCTATTGTGTTCAGTAATAACAAAAACCCCCTCCCACTCTGTTAAATGTCCTCAGCTCTTCATATTGTTGTTTTGCTGTGCATTTCTTTGCTTTCATTTTGAGAGCAAACAAGAGTTTCCCTCCTAAAAACTTGCTTCAATCATGCATGTGCGTGAGATGAAAATACTGTTGCTCATTAGGCTCAGTGAACTTGCATACACATACACTGAAAACAAAAAATTGCATCACAAAATTTGACACGAATGTAAGAGCTGCATGAAACTGGGCAAAGAGCTGTGGGTTGGCCAGGTCTGATCTAAAACCATACATTAAGGCTGCAGACGCACTTGCCACCTCTGTTCTTACCTTGAATAGGGGCCGAGGAAACTGCAAGACCTCCTAATTGTTTCCACGTATGTCCTATATTTCTGTTGACCATTTTGTTCCTATACACATTGATCATATAAAAAAAAAGTCTTCATGCTATGGAAAAAACAGGAAGTACATTATGTTATGCAACTCAGACATATGGAATCATCCTCCGTGTTAATGATCTGATGTGTTTTTTGTTTTTTTTCTTATTTCCCCCCAAGGTGACGGGGCTGAGGACGGCTGAACATCTGGATTGAACAAGAACACAACATTCACCAGATCGACAGACTGTGGTTGGTTCCAGCTGAATTGGCTGTATTTCCTTTATTTTTAAGTCAACAAAAGGAATTTGTGTTAGTGACAGCTGCGTTGGTGAGCCTGAATCAGGAAACAAATGTGTGTAAACTTTCTTGGTTTGTATCAGTGCCAGCAGGGAAATACAAATATGGTACCTTTTTGTTTTAGAGGTGGATGATATTGATGATAGACACCTGAGATGATAGTATATTAAATTGATGTTAGAGTATAAAGATGTCACATATTGACTTAAATTGAACTTATTCAATTTAGCCAAATTGTTATTATTATTATTATTATTATTATTATTAAACTTGGTAAAGCCTACATTATTGTACAAACATGGAGCATTCATATCCCCAGCTTCAAGAATTATCTCGGATAGTATAATCTTCTGCCTGAATCAGAAATAATTCATGGTGTCTCTTTAAAAATCCACTATATTTAAATCACAATTGTTAAACATGACTATGGAGGTTCTCAGTAATCCGGGTCATGGTTAATCCTTGTTAGTCTTTTTCGTGGCAGCTGGACTGTCCAGTTGCCATGAAAAGATTTTGAAAATATCAATCCGTATCATATTCATTTCCTTTGTTTATACTTGATTCCATTACGAATTCCATTTTCTTTGGTTTTCTTAATTTTGATAAATGGTTTAATTTCAAGCGCACTCTTTGCATTTAGTCTCTTCAAAATGGTTGGTGGTTTTCCAAGAGGTAAAATAGAAAAAATGTAAAACAAACTCAGCTTTTTCATCTCAGTAGCTCCCTGTCAGTTGTACTGGTACCGACTCCCCATTGGGTGTAAATTTTCCCACTACACTGCCACCATATAATCCCCAGGGTTTTAATAATCAAGGCAGCAGGGGAGGATGGGAGGGCAGCCAGACCTCATGGGACAGTGAGTATTACCTTTGCAGCAAAACAAATATCAGGATCAAACTGGCTGACTGGGACGGTTCAGGCCTGGAATCCAGGATATCAAAATGTTTTTAATTTGTCGCTGCCTAAAAAAAAAAGGATCTTTACTGGGAACGATGTCGAGGGGGGACGATGTTGGAAAAGAAATTGTTTCATCCATTTCACAGTTTGTTTTAACGACAGTAAGCAGTGAAAAGTGCCCGTAAAATCAAATAACAGGCGGTAAAGTGGATTTCCTCCATCTTGTAATGTGTACTCTTTGGATGACTTTAAGGGATCCCCGGTTACCAAATGTTATCGTCCTGTTCGATCTAAATTTTTAACAGCTACATAAAAACGATAATGAAATCGCTCAACATATATTAGCTTGTATAAAACTGTAATAAAACTTTTCACAAGAGGCAAAAGTCATTGGTGTGCTTACAACAACTGCAAAAACTGCATTGCTATGCTAGCAGGGAGAGTAAGGCATTCCACTTTTTGTCATCGGCTGTTCACTGTTGACTCCGGGCTGCTATGCTGACTGACTGGGCGACTCTTCGTCAGATACCACCGTACTTCTGCAGTAAACCGTAACATCCGATGTATGACGTTTATTTAAGCGGGCTTCACCCATTTCCCGGGGACCTTTTGTGTCCTTGTGAATCAAAACTGTAGGCACGGCGTTTGGCTTCAGTCTCCGTTTAAAAACTTAAACCGGCTGCATCCGTGAGCTTAGGTTGGCAAAATGCGTCAAATGCATCTGTAGAGAAACATATAACACAGCAGTGGGTCCTGAGTTTCTCTCTCCTTTCTTCTCTTCTTCTCTTGTTCCTTGGAAAGCAAGACGAGCATCGGTTTCCATTGGATTGGAAATTACACCCAAAAGCAGCACAATGTGGGATTATTATTTATGTACCATACCATATCAAGCCAAAGTTAACTCTAGTGCATAGCCAAAGTTAACACGAGCATCCTGGAAATGTCATCCAGCCAGCATGCATTGTTCTAGTAAAACAATGGCAGGGCTCCTGGGTTAAAGTATATGTTATAAATTGCATTATTTTTATGAAGAAATAGCAGTACCTTGTCCTTTTTAACAACACATTCTGGTAAGAGACAAACATTAAAGCGTATTTATGCCTTCCATGCCTTCCACTTCCCTTTACAACTTGAGATGAAATTCGTTTTGAGAGGAACTGTTTTTGTTAGATGGTTGGTGCCAGAACATCCGGTTCAAGTCCCAGGAAGGGTTTACAGAGGGTTGCATGATCCCTGAGAGCACCTTCAGTCTTAAACACTGTTTTAGGGAATGAAAGTAGTGGAGGAAAGATTCCCCCACAGTGAAATGGACAGTTGCCCCCCTTCAATATTTCAGAGATCAAACACACATCTGTTACCGGGTCTGTGCTTGTCCAGATGCCACAGGCCCACATGGTTGGTGCTCGAATGGTAACCGACATGATAACCTGCCATGGCTCACAGGTGTGTGTGTGTGTGTGTGTAGGCACATCCACTGTCTGGTCGACTACCGAAGTGTTTCAGAGGCACTTCAAGTACCCCGGAGTGCAAAAAGCTGTCAGTTCTCATGCCGCCACCTGCTCCAACCCGAGTGTCCGTCCAGCTCTGAAATGCTTCCCGACCATTTTGGAAGGCGTTACTTCTTATCGTGACAGGGGTTGTAACCGGGGCCCCCGTTTGAACCGGCCGCTGACAGGTTCGGGAGGTTTGAGTGGCCGAGCAGCGTCCCTCGACGCTGCGCAGCAACTGTCAGCAACCCGTGGAGACCCCGCTCCGATAAACTGGCACTGCGGAACGGACGCCGTGGAACATCGGAAGTTTCAGACTAAACCTGAGCTCCTGAGCGACCATGACTCTATGATGCCTTCAGTTGTGTGGTCTTATCCTATTTAACTCATGTTGACAATGTGAAAGGACGATTCTAATACAATCATTTGTATGCACAGCGACGGCTTTTTCACGGACACCAGTAGGTGGCAATATAGTGTTTTGCTCCGCCCATTAACTGCCTTTTGTGGGCCAGCTTGCGCTACTTCCTTGTTGTGTAGAATGAGGCTGCCCCGGCCTGCAGCACTCATACCCACTCTCTTATCTTGCCCACTAATGGGGTCTCAACCAGAGACCTCTTACACTAGCGCGTCTTTCCTTTTTTTTCTTTTGTTCCTCAAGGTCACATCTTTGAAATGACTGAATTCGACAAGCGCGCATGCCCGCTGAAAAAACGTCGATCCCTTTTACCGGACCGCATGAAGACCGACGTTTATAAATGGCCCGGCCTCATCCGAAACTCCGGCTTATTTCTATTCTTATCTCTGTGTTTTGCAGGAAGGGGGGTGGTTGAGCGGAGGACGAGACGGGGCGGGGGGGCCGGTTGTAGCACCTACGCTTCTTGACTTTTGAAGTAGTTAATTTGTGCGAACACATCCTGGCTCCACTTGAGGCTTCAAGCTTTTCGTAGCGCACGTGGCAACTTGTGGGAAAGGGGAATACTGATAGAGAATTTTGAGGGCGGCGAGTGGTGTGTGTGCATGCGTGTGTGTGTTTGTGTGAGATGATAGTCAAGCAGAATTGACTGTCACTAAGCATATTAAACCTAACTTTTCCCTCTGTTATTAGAAGCCGGCGTGTCAGTTAAATGAAATGTCCCCTGGTGAGCAGGGATGTTTTCTTTTTCCAAAGCGGCGTGTTAATGCTGATGCGGCAGAATCGGCCCCCCCGTCACTTCTCAAGCAAAAATCAACGATTTGACTTATCAACCCAGCGTTTTTTGTTGCTTCCTCTGCCAACAAGCATGTGGGGGAATGGCTGGAAATGCTCTTTACCCGGAGAATCCCCTTTCACCTGGTGAGGATGGGCCTCGCCCCAACGGCTTGCATAGATGGTTCGATTGCTGTTACATTCTGGATTCATGCACGACAGGTGTAATATCTGGTTCTCATAAATAATTTTCCTGGAAATAAGCTGCAGCTCTGAAGAACTGGTAGCAGATTTTTCTCTCATGGAGCGATACATGAGAGAAAACGTGCTGTTTTTTTTTTTTTCCATTTCTAATTGTGCCGTTGCCCCGGGAAATCTAATGGATTTCCGAGCAAATAGTCTTCTGTTGGCCCCATTACTCAATTCAAAGTATGTGAGACAGTTAATTAGCATAGTTGGGGGTCCTTTATTTGCAATTAGATGGGGCTGGATTATTATGGGATAATTCAGCTGTTGCTGATGAGTCTCTCAAACTATCCTTGCGTGAACTTTACAGTTTACTTTTCAGCCATACTGAACTTTTTTTATGTCTCTTTTTTTTTTTCCCCAAAAAGATAAAGACAGACACACGAGTTCTGGGCTCAAATACGCAACGAGAGGCTCTCGATGTAATATATTTGCCGTCACAAAAGACTCTGCCATCTTTTGAGCCCCTCACCGGAAGGAAATTGCTTTTTTCTTCTCACAGTTTAGATCTCAGGGGGGGAAACGTGATGTGATATATCTGACCAATACATCTGGTGTGTGGAGGTGTTCCCCTTGCATTTTTACGCAGACTTTACATTAAGGATTTTGCAGCCTCGATTCTGTGCAAGGAAAGAATCCGAGAATCAAATCCCTCAATGGACTGTCAAATATGCAGGATGAAAGTGTTGGATTTCTTTTAAAATCCCCACTCCACCGATTCAGTGTATTGGACGGCCTGTTTTCAAAATGAGAATCCGTGCCGGAGAAGCACGGCTGAAAAATTAACCTTAAAGTGATGCAAAGGGGACATAATCTGCAGCCCTCCGTTTGGTCTTGCAGGATTTTCAGATCCTAGCTGAGGTTTTAAGTATCAAACTGCTCATGATCACAATTTTGCTTGTATGCTTGGCAGGAAAAAAAAGTTAGTCCTGGTTTTACAGGATTGACAAAGAGGACCTTTTAAATGTAATTAGCAGCATCTGAGATGCTGTGTGCTGCGGAAGGAAAGATGAAGATCTGATGTTGGTTTACTCCAGGTGTCTTAGGTGTGCGTGTGTGTGTGTGTGTGTGTTTGTGTGTGCGAGCACAAATTCTTTCAGTGTTTCATTGGACAAATGTGTTGACTTTAGTAGGCTTTTATAATTTTTTAATTTTGCTTTCCATTCAGGGCCTTTTCAGGGATCAGAGATAACTTTCCAGAGATAACTTCTTGGCTCGGGCCACGGGACACAGCTATCACCATGGTCACTGATGTTGAAAAGACCTAATTTATGCTAACTTACTGGTTTCAGCAGATCCCTGAATGATTTGGAATCAGCCATATACCAACTGCACCTGAACGCCCACAGACATAATTTGTCAAACCACTGGAAGGCATCAAACTGTCTGACAGCCACAGTTTGGATGGTGAGCAAACATTGAGGACAAGGGCAGCGGTTTGAGCAGCTATCTGCTCTTTCCTCCATGACTGTGGTCCAGTTTGGTTTTGTTGACCCTTTCTGGCCTTCGCTGTTCATAATCATTGTTTTGATAATTCTGCAATATCCCCTTGCCTTCATCTTTTTAAAATTTTTTTTTATTAAATTGGACTTGCAGACCACTTTTGTTGAAAATTAATGAAATTAGTAAAATAGGTTACACACTACCGCCAGGTTGATCATCATCTCTGATCAGTTTCATTTTTGAAATCAGCGAACAGCAAGACAGTGGTCTGTATCTGGACTTTTTGGATTGAATTAAACTGCCTTCATTTTCCACTCGACACGGAAGGTTGAACTTTGAATATTTTTCAGCAAAATTTGAAAGGGATAACTTTGCACACTTTGGAGGAGATTCAGCCGTCCCGGAATTCAAAGATACATGCATCTGTTCTGTTAAATCTGTTAAGTTATTGTTCAGTTGTCAATCCCAGCAGCGTGCGATGTGACTCAAGGCGCCGCAGATGTGACAGTTGAGGGTTGACGGAGTAAAGGGGTTTAATCACACCGCCGGGAGTCACTGCTGCGTTAAAAACCACGCACGTTGACACGAGTGCACATTTTACTGTAGCCTAAGAAGGATTCGTGGTGACAGCAGCGCGGGATCAGCCGGTGAATAAACGACTTTGAGTTATTTGTAAAAGTCAGCAAAGTCCGAGGGGGAGGTGACTGAGCTCCCCTGCTAAATCTGGACTCCTGTTAACCTGTTCGCCTGTCTCCTCGCCGGCCTGTCACCGCTTCCTTGATGCGCTGTGGGCCGGTGGGAAGGCCGCGCTGGGCCCTGGATGACAGGGAACCAATCCCGGCGTGTGACCGAACGCCCCGCCGACGCTCGCCTGCCCTCCTCTCTCCTTGAATCCCCTGGATCCACATCCAGCCGCTGAATCACAAGCGAGGAGCCGCTGATGGGTGCTGACAGCCCGCCTGACTCCCTGTGGACATGTTTAACGTACTGACGTGCACATATGAATTTTGAGGTCAGGGGTCTCATGTAAGCATGCACCATGTGACTGTGACAGCTAAGAGTCAAGCACGCCACGTTCGCAGTTTATTCATCATACAGTCGCTACATAAATCTATCTGGTAGTCTGATGATGCTGGATTATTCTCCCCCCCAAATATCGAAGGACTTAATCCTGTGGGCTTCTTTAACATCGGAGCGTCCAATATATGGCACACCTGGTCATCACCTGGTATGGATTGATCTGGCACCCTAATTTTTCTTATGAGAACAGCACCAAATGACTTTGTGTGATCATCAGACAATCACACGCGAACACTGTGCATTGCCATTCACGGCCCGTACGGTTTAGCATTCCAATGTATCGTTTACTGATCAGGAACTAATCGGTTGTTTTGTCAAGATGCAGGAAGCAGGAGTGTCATGAATTTACTTGGACGTCAGTATACAGTTATACAAGGCTCTGATACTATAATGATGGATGAAGTGCGTGTGTGCTTGTGTGTGTGTGTGTGTGTGTGTGTGTGTGACTTGTTCTCTAGTGTGACAAAAAAGACTCTTTAACAATTGTGTTCATTTGCTTTGGTGTAAATTTTGCAAAGTAGCAAGATGTGCTAAAAATACTTTAAACTACTGATAATAAAATCTTCAAAATACAGTCAATTGACACCCTCAAAAATTTACTCAACAATTTCATTTTTCATCAGTCACAGCTTTGCGTTCCACAACACTGCAAGACCCAGTATCAGCTAATCCAGTCAAAACTAATATATTTTTTGAGAACGTATCAAGCGTCATGGTGGAACTGAAGGTTGCGGTCAATCTGAACGGTGTGGTTGAGTGCAGCGGTAGCGGAAACAAATATTATATAGCAGGCAGACTTGTATTTAACACATATAATCAAACAAATGAGAAAGGTGCAGTATTAAGCAGCATTTGGATCTTACTAGGAACAAGAGGGCAGAGTAAATGTCAAGTGAAATGAATACTGATATAAATAATGCACTAACTCTCCAAAACTACATAAATATTCTGACCGTGCCGACTTTTCTGAAGCTGCATTTAGTGACAGTCTGTCTTGATCCTTATCCTGCTTTTATAACCTATAATAAAGTTTAGATTAAGTGAAGGGCAAAAAGGCGTGTTCAGCCCAATATCTATGTTACCTCGCCTTAGGTTTCAATACTGTTCATATCTATAATAATGTTTACAATACCTATTTATTTCCAATATAAATTTACAAATTACAAAATGCATTTTTTTTTTATTGTATAGAATTTTCTTCTGTTATTTATTATTGTTATACTTTTCTTCTAATTCTGGTGCAACAATTTCCTTCGGAATAAATAAAGTTGTTCTTATTCTTAAATGCACTGTGGACAGCAAAGTAGCACTGCACAGGGTACACACGACAATAAACACTTTGAATCTTGACTCAAGTACGCGCTTAATTTTATTTCATTAGTCAGTGAGTTGAAAAACCTCCAGGGTTTGACAGAACCATGCACCTAATTTTCAAACCTCCCCCGCCGTGCCTTGCTCAGTGGCTCCTCAGCAGGACAGATGAGTCGGCTTGAGCCAACAGCGTTCAGCACGGCGCAGGAAGTGTGCTCTGCAGGCTCCACGTGGAGGTTGAGCACAAACTTACATGATTTGGAGTGACATGTCGCTTTAGCGCCGTGGCGTTGCCGTGGCAGCGCCCGGCGGTGAACCGCACACCCCGCTGAACGTACCGTGTCTGTTTTGAAATGAGAGCGGGCAGGCAGGGGCAGATGATCAGGGCGTGTCACTCTGGAAACCCCACTCACTGTGCCGGTGGGTTTGAAAGTCAGTGACGCAAACGTCCTTGAGGGGCTTGTGTGGATTATCGCTTCATTTCCCGTGTATTTGTACCGTGTGATCGGATGAAAAATGGCAACGCGGCCTCCCCGCTGAGGAACCTTTGAGCCAATGATATGTTTGCGATGGTTGCGATGAGATTACATATCACCCCCCTCGGATCAGTCATAATAGAGAAGAAATTAAAAAAATTGAAACTGACAAAAACTATTCCCGGTCAAAATAATGAGATCTTGCATGGAAAAAAATGAAAATCTGTTTTATTTTGAGGGCAAGGGAACAATATAACTGAATGTGTCTATAACATCGGGTAGATGTCAAAGATGTACCCCGGAAATATCAGTATTTTATGAAGATGTTGCTTTCACAGAAGGAGTCTATCAGAATGAATCTGAAACATTAGTGTGATATACTAGAATTAATAATAATAATTATCCTTTATTAATCCCTGTGGGGACATTTTTTCTCTGTGATTAATCCATCATGGTTGAGCCACGAGCAGTACGCTACCGTCCACCAGCGCCAGGGGAGCAGTTAGGGGTTCGGCTTCTTGCTCAACGACACTTCGACACACTTGGAGGAGCCGGGAATCCAACCAGGAATGTTCGGTTCCAAAGCCAAGCCGCCCCCAATTACAAGATTTCCATTATTCTTAAGCAGGTTCCGTGTTGCCCGGCACGGCAGGGGTTAAGGGCACTTGCGATGCAGGGGAAATTATGTCAACTGCCTAAATCTGCTGCTGTGTGCGCGTTTGCTCACATTGAATGAAACAATCAGGCTTCGTGTCAAATGGCGTGACATTACCCGTCTGTTCCCGCACTTTTGTATGGCTCTCAGATTTGGTGTCTGCGCTGCAAACAGAATGTTTGTTGAAGGAGGCTCCGGGGGCCCCGATTGTGGACCGGCGTGGACGGAGAGGGAGCTCTAAAGGTCACTGTTTTCTCTTTGTGCCCGTTCCTGTTGGATTTTTCAGCAAACACACACATTTATTTTCGTGAGCAGACACTCGCTTTCTCCCGCCGATCCTCTGACGCCATCTGTCTCACCAAACATCCCGGGGCTGCATGTTGCTGTGAGAGGCCACAGGAGTGTCCACATGAGAGAGGCCATTTTCTTTTATGAAACAGCTACATTTATTATTTCTCTTCTACATTCTGGACAGGCAGAAAATCTCTCTCTGCAGGCTCTTACGTCTCCCCAGCGGAGAGAAAATTACTGACCGGTCGGAGAGCTCCGTGTAATTATGTCAACAGAGCTATGACGACCAGACTTGACCTCCCTGGTAATGATGCAGCATTCAGGTAGCGCCGATTCCACAGTGCACAGCTCGACCTCTGGTCAACTTCAAACCTGCAGATTTGTTCCATCACTGGAGATTCTAGAAATACTGGGATCTTGCGCTTCGGCGAAGACACGTGGTCTTGTGTGATTGACACATGGCTACGGTGTGTCCGTTTTCAGAAAAGACAAGCACATACAGGTGAATAACGGAGAGCAAATACTGGACTTTGTATCTTATTTAACCTACATTTGTTTATTATTGAGATCATGTTGTGTGTTGTGTTTGTTCCTCAACCGAAAAAAGGAAAAAGTAGACAAGTGACCATTTACCATACAAGTAAACACAAAAACAAACATATTATAACCCTCTTTAATTGAATAATTTCGTTTTTAGAATTTAATTACATATTAATATTTATTTAATATATCAGATTTGTCACCTGATGGAAAACACTGATAACACTGCCTTTAATTCAAGATGACTCAATTGCCATTTGTGATCGTATGAGTTGCAGATGCTCCCCTTAACCTCTGGCTTCATGCCTATTGTGTGTTTTACACGATGTTAAGTTACATCTTTACTAAACGGCCGAGTTGTCCAAACTATGGCCTGTGGTTCTTTCTGGCATGCAAAAAGTGGTGTTTGACTGTATTCAATACAAGTGTATTGTACTTCTTCGTTTTAACACCAACAAACAAGAAAAGGCCACAACAGCCAGCTACAAGGTGGCTGAGCAGATTGCCCAATTCATGAAACAGTGCTTCATTGAAGTCACAGGGATAATGTGCATGGAAAAAATGCATGATTTCAGCAATGTTAGCCAGAAATGCGTATGTGACGAATCAAAGACTTGTGAGCTGAAAGTACAAGATCAACTGCTCAATCTTTGGAGTCTAAAGGGAACCACAGGTAGGGAGAGTTATGGAACTGTGTCAGATGCAAGTAACAAGATGGGGCCTAAATAGGAAAAGCTATTTGGAGTTATAACAGGTAGGGCTATGGCAGGGGCGTGCAAAGGACTGGTCTCAATTGTGTGTATGTGTGTGTGCGCGCGCGCGCGTGTGTGTGTGTGTGTGTGTGTGTGTGTGTGTGCGCGCGCGCTAACGTGCAGGTGAGCAGAGGTGAGGCTCTTCTAAAATGCACTGGGTCATCCATCAAGATGCCTTCTGTGCCAGAAATAGAACAGACTTTTGAAAGTGAAGGACCAACCTCTCCATGCCTTGAATGATGCTTTATGGCAGTGCATTTTTAGTTGATCTTATAGCTCATCTTAACACACTGAATAAGAAAGCCTACAAGGCAGTGACCATCTTTTTTGCACTTTTTTGAGATGCTGCTGCTCAACTTCAATGGTGTGCATTCTCCTGCGCCATCCAAAATCATTTCAACTGTGCAAAATCAAATGTACTTTTCCAAAGAGCAACCTCTGTGCTAAAAGGCAAATATGGTAAATGGTCTAAACGATGTACTAAATAACCTGATAACTTATTTCCAAAACAATCTTGTTCACCCACACCTTTTCCCCAGGGCATGGAAGGGGAATTGCTGTCCTGGCTGAGATACTGTATCTGAGACTGCTGTTTTGAGAGTCAGCTGACATCCATTTTTATAACTAACCAATAAAAACCCATGAATGGAAATCTGTGACATTGGCTGCTTTTTCTTATGAGCATAGTAAAGCATGTTTTAACCTACATATGATTAATTTTGACACTAGAGGTGAGGCAATATACTGAATATACCTCTACTATGTGGTCCGACCCTTCTATATTTTCCTTGATGTTGCTCTTGGTGAAAAAAGCTTTGGAGACCTCTGGAGAGGATAAATTGAAGACTTTTTTTCTTTTTTTTGATAATACCACAAAGAGATCGCTGAGCATATGTGAGATCATCTGACAGATCCTCGGAGAGGATTGGAGTTGAATTTTACTTTTTGGCAGGGATGAAAAAGTTGTCACTTGTGTTGGTGTCATTCAAGGAATTACTGTTTAGGCTGAGCTACAAGGCTAGACGTAAAATCACATCTTTGCTTGCAACCAATCCTATAGGATCAATACAAGCAACCTGGAGTGACCAATGCATTGCTCCGGTTGCTATGGTGACAATCTAGCCATCTGTGACCTGATAGTCTCTGGAGCTTGGTTTTCTTTCTTTTAATTGCAGAAGCTGAGAAAACAGAGGTCCATCTGCAGAAACCTGGAGTCACAATTCAAAATGTGGCTTGGATGAAATTTCATTGAATTTTTAAATGCATTTATAGAGTAGACTTTCCAATTCTGGTACAATACATGTATGAAAATTTCGGACCGGCACTCTAAACAGCGACCCGGACGAGACCCAAAATTCAGTTTTTTTAGAGTGTGTGGCAGATCTGTTTTGGTATCCGCTGTTGGAAGCATTTGGAAGGGAAATGTAATCAGAGGGTCCACTGATGCCTGTTGGGAGAGAGGAGCCATCTTCCAAACGGATAATTGAGTTTGTTATCCCCTTTGGTCAAAACTAGGAAAGAAAATGAATTTGTATCTGTCAATACCCTTGCGGATTCTCTCCCGGTCTTGGGTCCTAATGGAGGTCCAAATTAACCAAGATTGTCACTGGGTAGCAAAAGATTGTCAATTAGGCATGTCAAAACTATGATTTGATCAGTGATACATAATTGGAAAAAAAAAATTGTGATTATAAGTAAAGTTGTATTGCTAACATGCTTGGCCTTCAAAAACAGTCGTATCCGCACACACAGGCTTCACATTCCATACCTACAAATCTAACATCAACCTGCAATGAAAAAAAGAAAAAAAAAGTACATATAATTATGTTTAATATGATGAAGAAACCTTGTTAACGTGGTCTGTCGTTGATGCACCGAAAAGAACACGGCAGATGACGCATGGTCTTCATTTCTGAAGGGATCCCATGAAAGTTAAAGCCGAATAGAATCCCCTTTCAACTGCTTGAAGATCTCCTTCGGGTGGCTTGTGACGCTGCGAAGGGTTGATCTTTTGTGATCCCCGGGGAGCGGAGGGCTCAGGCTCAGCTGTCATCTCACTCTGGCTTCACCTGAAGAAATCAAAGTTCCAGGTTATTTTGGGGCGCGTCACGATGTGTGTGTTGGCGGGATGTACGATGGGGAAGAGGGTAATGTAGCAGATGGGCTGTCCCCTAATGCCCGCTTCACCGTGCTTCCTGGATCACTTGGCGGCCATGCTTTCTCTCTCACCTCTACACTTCCTGTTTACACTGCCAGTGGAAAAAGAAAGGCTGTAAATGAAGAGGGGGGGAGAAATTACATTGGAACATAAAAAAGGAGAAACATATTAGTTTTGAGGGGCTTTCTGTGGGGATGGAGGGAGGAATGTGATAGTAATGTTATAGGATAGATAGATTGAAGAAGGTGGAGACAGAGCTGATGACACACTTGGGGGTTGTTGGTGGCTCCAACTCATTAACTGCATGGGAAAATTAACTGCAGGGGTTCCTGGTTTTGTGTTCTTGCACCATGCTGTCTGTAGATACTGCAGGCAGGGTGTTAGAGATGAAAGATATAAAGATGTTTATAACACCTTGTAAACCGGTGCTGAAAAATCACTTACTGAGAAAATGACGCTGGGAAGAGTGGTGATTTGGTGATTATGTGGTGGCTTTTTAGTAAATTAAAGAAAGTCATGAACCTCCCAGCTGGTGAGCGATAGGTCCTCAAACAGGGATGTCCGTGGTTTCTGATGCAACATGTGCGAGATCGTACGCATCTGACCTTTTCTTAAATTTTTTTTATTTATTTTTTTTACCATCACCTTCCCACAAAAGCCAAGAGGTTTATAATGAGCAAGTTTGGCCACAATCCCCCCCCCGGCTTTGAAAATATTATATCGGCAAAGGAAAACACCAGCCAAGGCTGCAGCCACTTTGGCACAGCTATGTTGTTGAGCCGGATATTGAAATATTGACACGCCTGGCAGTTCTATGAATTCAAGTCATCGTTTAGCTCAGAATTTTGACTTTAGCCCCTAGACTTGTGTGAGCATGTAGTTTTTCAACACATTATTCCTTTTTTTTTTGTTTGTTATTCATTACTTCCCACTCGTTGCCAAGGAACAGTATCAGATGAATGCTGGGTCTTATCTTGTCACACTGCTAATTTCCTGCTGACTGGCAACCCCCTCCCGTAGCTGCCGCTCCCAAGACGATGGAGATGAAGATGAGGTGGAGGGACAGAGCTCCCCCTAACAAAACGGCGGCGTCACACAAGGCGCAGAGGCTCGTAATGACTGTGAACAGTGCGGGGAACATACGGACCCTCCGTCGCCAGGGACAACACTCCCACAACAAATACGCCTCGAATTTCCCTCTGGCTGGACAGAAGCATCTGTTCCGATGTTTGCCTTGAACAGGGCCCAGGGCAAACAATAGAACCATGACGACGCAGGATGGCTGAATGTCCTGATCCCTGTAATCAGTGTGGCCAGCTCACTACGTGTCTCTGTTATTGTCTGGCAGGACGAGTAAATGAAGGGGGTTTCGTGCTCCGCGCCACGAACACGAAGTGCGAGATAAACAGCTCTGGCGATTTGAATTTGGTTATTTCTTTCCCCACATCCTGTCGTGGGCGATAGAAACATGACAGCAGAACACAGCGTTGGCGGGGAACACCCCTGGAAGTTTGCCTGATGGAGTAGCTGACGGCGCTGCGTCATTCTGTGGAATTCTGACACCAAATATCAGTTTAACCCCATTTTACTCACACGTTCACAAATATAGAGGAAAGTATGTCTCTGTCAACATGAGAAGGCAGCCAGGATGAGCTGATCTGTTGTTCTAACAACGACACAGACAGTTTCCTATTTTTTTTATTTTGGCAAGCTTTGAATATGGCCTCATCAATGATAAGCTACTCAATTTTTTTCATGATTAAACAATTTTGGGACATTTCTGGCATTTCATCTGACTAGAAAGGCTGACAACACATGGCTGGTTAATGTAGATGAACATCTGACACAGTTGGATGTCCATGATGAATATCAAGAGGGTTTAGAACGAGGAGCTGGAGAAGCTCAGGATCAAGATGATCAGCTCCTACCTCCATAGACTTGGTTTGGATTTAGATTTATAGTTTTGTTTACTTTGGAGCCTCTAAAGAAATGTTTTTGTTAAACTGACTGTGTCTCAGTCAGTACTTAGTATTCACAGTACACAGTACACAGCTAAATGAGCTGCATTTGTCTTATTTATTATAAAAGCTATATTTGTCATCTTTACCCAAACAGCACTAGCTACCATTATGTAGCATTGTGTGCAAAAAGACGGGAGGAAGAAACAGAACAATACTTTCAAGGTCCTATATATATGTATAAAAAAAGCATAATTTTTCCCTTGGTTTAAATGATTTATTTATTCATATATTATCTATTTACTGAAATCATAGTTAAAGGGACAAGACATATAGGTGTTTCTGTAAATGTGTAGTCCATGAGTAATAAAAACAAAATGTATTCCAAAATAAGTTTATAGAACTATTAAATATCAACAACAAACAAGAAAAAAAAACCCAATGATACCTGCTCGTAGCAAAACCACTATAAAACAAGGCATCACAAAGCACATTGCAGGTCATCCACAATGAGTTCAAAACAGTCAGACAAGTGTGTTTTGTGATAATTGTGATAATTGTGATTGTGAGCTAGCTTTAAAGGGATCCCTGGCTATCAATATGCTATTGTCCTATTTGCTGAATATCTGTGTCAGCTTCATAAAAACAATAATGAAGTATCTCAACATCCTAGTTTGAATAAAATTGTAAAAAATACCGTTTCATTTGTAGGCCGCCAATGTTGTTTACATCGCAGTGCTGTCTGGGTAGTGATGTTGTGGTTGCACTCAGCTTGGTCCCATTTCTATTACCCTGCGGTGCAAAATTGTGCAACCTTCCCCATTGAACCTGAGAGATGTGAGTAAGAATAACCCCAAAGACAGAAGTCAAAATAAGCTTCAAAATGAAGACTAACAAAGACACGAACAGGTACTTGTCAGGCAAAGTCAATGGTGTGTTTGTGTGGCAGCTCCGTTACTATGCCGACAGGGAGAGTGTGTATTGTAGGGAGCAACACTTTCTGTCATCGGCCGTTAACTGACGGTGTGCTGACGGACCAGGTGACTCGTCGGCATCTTCTTTCATGATCGTGCCAGTGCCGGTCTTTCGTCTTCAGATGCCACTTCTCCAGTAGCAGGTCATTGACAACCTCGCAGGAGAACATTTAGCGTCTCCTGCCTGTGGCGTTTGTTCAAGCGGTCTTCACTCGTTTCCTGAGGACCTTTTTGTATGCTTGTGAAAGAAAACTGTCGGCACATTGTTTGGCTTTAGTTTCCGTCTAAAACTAGCAGCACCCGTGAAATCTTTCACGAGCCTAGGATGGCTGAATGCGTTAAACACATCAATGGAAAAGTGTCTAACGCAACCGCGGGTCCTGAGGAAGTTGTTTACGTCCACAAGCAATTTCCCACTCCTTTCTTCTCTTCTTGTCTCTTGGAAGGCTGTTTTAGACAAGCATCAGTCTCTTTGTTTCCCTTAGCCTGGAAATTGCACCCAAAAGCAGCGCAATGTGGCATTATTGCAGTATACGCCTTACCGTAACGAGCAAAAGTTAACACTAGCGGAAAACCAAAGTTAACAAAATGCAACCAGTATGCATTCGGCACAAGTAGGTTACAATATGTTATAATTTGCAATTTTTAAAAAATAACAACAGTGTGTGCTTAACAGTGTGCTTAAAAAAAAAAAAAAACATATTCTAACATTACAGTATATTTATGCCAATTCGTCCTCCTGGGCTGGGTTCCCTTTAAATGAATCGTGTCACGGTTTCTGATAGCTGTTGGCTGACTGTTTCAAGTGCGACCAAATCTCACCGAAAAAGATGCCCAGGAAAAAAGATTAAAAGACAAAAAAGATGCCTCCTATTAGGAGGAAGACCCCCTCAAAGGAATGTATTACACAGTCCCCTCTTTCTATGGACCCAGTCTGTTTTCTGTTGTATAAAAGCACCAAGGGAGGAAGGAGCCAAGACACAGAGGATCTTACAAACAACACAGACGTCTGAGTTAGATGGGATAATCCCGGCTCAATAAACTGTGGTTTATAAGCAGCGATGACAACATTTTGGTTAATTTGGTAATTTGATTTGAAATAATTTGATTTGAGCTAATTGCAGTATAACAGTATTAATTATGCCATTGCGTAACATCAGCCTCTCAGCTGTGAGCTGAAACGGAGCTTGCTGCATTTGGACCTCACAGTCCCGGTATATGATCATGATCTTTTACGTGGTGGTTGACCAAGAGAAGCTCGATGTTCCAACTAAGAGCTGATGACAACTTGCCCATTATTCTAAACTACTGTGTTCTATCTTGCAAATAGGACTGCATCCATGTGATGCCATCGTCAGAAAATCTGACACCTGGAGAGCTTTTCCAGAAGAACACCGTACTCAATAGTATCAAATACTTTTCTTAGATATAGGAAAGTGGCCCCGATGACCCCTTCCCTTATCTAATTTAGATATGTTCTCTAGGAGCATTCGGTTTGCTCCTAAAACCAAACCAAGAAGGGTGCAATTTGAGGGGGGGTGGTTTTAAGATAATTAGAAAATTATTTTTCACTGGGTCTTGCAACTGCAACTGGCAACTGCAATATGTCTTGCAACTACCTTTGATAAAACGGTCACTATGCAAACTGGCCAGTAGTTGCAAACCTCTGCGGGATCACCAGTTTCATGAAAAGGAGATATGAAAGTTGTCTTTCAAGCTCTCTGAAAGATGCTCTCATGAATGGATCTATTTATAACCATTGTTGCTGGTTTTTAAAAGCATTGCATTCTTCCATAAACATCCTAAGCTTCTGCTGTTTCATATTGGTTGTAATATTTGTGTAATATCTGTACATATTGGTTGTACAGATACTCTACACATTGATCAATGGTCTGTATGAGCGTCTGCACTGATTGCTGAAAGGAAAACCCCAATTTATGCACATCAACTTTTCCCTGCAGTGCAAAGCAGAGCGCCGCTCTCCCTCAGTGGCTGCCTTCCATCATCTGGTTTGGTCCAGTCCACACTATGGCTTTCTAATTGTTCTCCAAGCGATCAGCTGTCAGGCCCGGAGATGCATGGCCCCCGCCGTCAGCCGCTCAAGGTCCCCCCCTCCGATTAAGATCTGTTACAGCGCCGTAACAACAGCAATTCAATTAGCCAGGCCCCACTCCTGTGTTAGCGGCTGAAATGTGCAAAAAGACGGGCAAGCCCGTGCACCTACTGATCACGTTTGCACTCAATAATCTCTTTTTCAAAACCACTAATTTCTTTTCCTTTTTTTTTTTTTTTTTTGCTCTTGTTGCTTCTATTGTTCCTTTTTAAACACAAACAGCTGCCTTATTTTTTAATGGAACTAGAAAATTAAGGATTTTTCCCTGCTGCAGATTTTTCATTTGTGCGCGTGTCTACGCTCTAATTCGACATGACTGCGGGGTAATGTTCCGTTCCTGCTCCCCCCAAACCCCCCATTTTAACACCACTGTGCTGAAACATTCACTTGGAGAGAGTTTTGCCCACAAGGAAGCAGCTCTCAAACAGCTAGGCAGGCAAAGCTTATAAGGAATTAGCTGGTTGGGATTAGGCTAACATTATGTATTCAGCTCACCGCTTGTACTTGCATGCTGCATACGGGCCATTGCCGGTTGTTCAACTGTGTGTTTATGTGTTGCCCCCCTCACGACCTCTATTGACTTTCCTCTAATAATTCCCAACTGGACGTCGTGTCCCTCACTGCCCATCATCCGTTCATCATATATTGCCAGTTAAAATGCAAAATGAGAGATGTGGCTAAATGAGGCCATGTCTACTTGGAGAAGAAAATAATCTTTCTTTCTGTGTTAGAATTTTTTCCCAGAATACAGTGTTGTCTCACAAATGTGTGGGGTTTTTGTGTGTGTCCACACAAAACTACTGGTTGCTGTAACACTGCTACAGAAATACACGAAAAACAGAGAAGAAAACATAGAGTGCTTTCGTAAAACTTGTAATCATGAAAATGTATAGACTGAGACGTCATCATCATCTCAGAAAAGCTGCATAGTTGTTGTTAATGCAGATATTCAGAAGTGGTGATTTGAGATTTATTCACTCTGGGACAAGTTTTTCAAATAAACAAAAAAAGTTTGAATAATTCATACAATGGATATGTATAGAATCAAAAGACACCTCCCTCCGTGTTGCAGCGAGGCATTAAATATAGCATAGTGATTCTGCAGATGTCGTCTCCCGCGGCCTCCGTAGATCACCCCTCCGAGCTGACGTGACCGGCCTTTAAATTGCCTCATTCAGATAACAGGTCAGCAACATGGTTGGGAACATGTGGTGACATCTGCTGATCATCCTCTTTCACACATCAAGCCCCGGCGGTCCGATCGCCCGTCCGGCCAACACCCCCGTTTTCATTCTCACCTGCTATCTGTATCCAGAGCTTTTCATTCACACCCACTTTCACGCCCACCCAGAGTGAAGCCCCCCCGTGTTTTCAGATTCAATCTGTCTTCAGTTCTATTGCAAGCGTGTCATCCTGTTCTCACCTCTCCTGCTCAAGTACCGGCCCCTTCGCTCGCCAGACACAACTAATCCTCTTCATCAGAGCAAAAGAACATCGCCGTACTAAAAATATAAATCAGGCTTGTTTTATCACATTCGGGTGGTTGCTATCAGTTCTGGTTAATCTTGTGTTGACTGACGGATTTCTGACACACTGGCAGCGCAGGGGTGAGCACTTCTCCCACATGGGCATTGTTTGATTCCGATTAGGGCCTTTCTACATGTTCTCCGCATGTTTTCCTGCCTTGGTCGTCTCCAGGTTCTCTGTCGTCCTCCCAGTCAGTGGGCTGATTGAAAAGTCATCGAATTTAATGGTGGGATGTATGAATTGCGAATGAGGGGTCATCCTGTGATTGACAGGTGAGCAGCCCAAGTTAAATCCCCACCTCTGACCTCAAAGTCCTCTGGGATGGGCTACATCCCCACCACGACCCTGAACAGAGGATAAGTGGTGTAAAAAAAATACATAAAAGAATGAATGTTGCCGAGTGTGATAGACAATGGAAATTTGGACTGCAGACCTGAACCTAAACTGAAACACCGATTTTAACCAACGTCTCTTCATGTTCCAGTCCACCAGGTTCCCCTGCCCAATTGCCCCTTGGGAACAAATTGTTTTTCCTGATTCTGATTCTGGCAACTATTTTGGTTCTTTCCAAAAACATGGATTAGGTTAATTGAAGATACTAAATTGGCAGCTGGGGTTAGTCCCCCCATCCCACAGGACCCTGTTTGCAGAACAAGCAGTACAGATGATGAATGGATTAATAACATAAAACTAAGAATGGCGGTTGAAGTCAAACCAAAGGTTACATTATGTCTCCTAATCAAATGACGTCAAACTGATTACGGTAGTTTATTAATGATAATACAAAGAAAATACCTTGAAGATTGAATCAATTGTTTATGATGAAATATGAGTATTAATGGTTTGAAATCATGTGATTGGAGCCTGCAGGGCTGCTTCACATGTAGTTCCTAGTGGTATAACTGTATTGCAGTCACACACATTTGGAAAAAAAAATGACATCGCATTTGCTCCCGTGCTGTTCAGCATGATATTTGCTATGTTTTCCATTATGGTAAAAAAAGAGCAAATTATTAACAAAATGCATCTTCCCTCAATTACATATTAAATTCCACTCAGCTTGTTGTCGAGCGTTTTCTGTGTTTCCGTCAGAGCTGCATTTTGGCGTAAAGTTACACCGATCGGTTTTTTGATATCCGGGGAAGACAGTGACAGCAACAGGAAGCACGTGGAACCTGCAGGGGTGCGTTCGTGTTTTTGTTGTTTGGACAGATTCACCCGAAACTAAGCTAAATTGAAAGACCCCCTGGAAAATCTGTCATTTCGCTGTGGTCTTTTATAAATGAATCAGTGTTGTAAAATATCCACTTTACAGGGAATTTTTTATTCTGACCTCAATTTATTCTGACCTCGATCTGCTCTGTGAGGCTGGTGGACATGCATTTTCCAGTACAAGTCTTGGCTATTTACTTATTTATCATCTATTTTTATCGATGTAACGCTCCTCCAGGAATACACAATGCCAGAAACTGCGCACAACCGTTAAACGCCTTATCAAAGTAATAAAGATTGAGATCTGACGCTTACCTCTCCCGCTTACCTGCTCTGCGTCTGTCAGGAATAAACAGGCAAATGCTACTTTGAAGCTGTTGATTACCACTGGGTGAAAATACGAGGGGAAAAAAAGAGTTTATCTCACTCATTCAGTCAGTAATAATCATGAATATTGTGCTTTTGGCTGTGGAAGTAAACACATTATATTGCTGACATTCCCCTTGTCCAGGCAGCCCGTGTCACACCACAACCCGGTTTTTCCGCTTTAATACACCTGCCTTATTTAAACCAATTTGGTTCAACTTCGCTCCCCGAATCCTTCTGCGTGATGTTTCGACATCCACCACTAAGCCAACACCATCTTCATGCTATGTTCAGTTTGATCAGTCTCCCCTCTGACTTCCTGACTCGCTTCAGCGCCTTCACTAACTAGAAACATGACAGGTAACATTAAATGCAACTCGCAATTAACTTTTGTTTTGATTAAAATGACTGCTCTATTCACGTAGCAGAAAAATATGGCATTCGCATTCTGGAGTCTGACTCTGTGGCTTCGTGCTTGTCGATAAGCCACAGGCGGGAATCTGCGACCGGCCCCAAGGGGGAACGGGAGGGGGGTGTGTGTGCAATAAATAGTGAGCTAGAACAGTCCGTGTTCCTTTTAGAGAACACTGATAATGCCTGAACACAGGTGACAAGCAGAACACTGGCATAATGTTTTATGTACATCCAGTCGGCTCATGTTTTTGTTAATGCATTTTGAGTTAATGGAATGCATGTGTGTGTGTGTGTGTGTGTGTGTGTGTGTGTGTTCTATGAGCTGGTTATGACACACCCACCTCCAATATATGAATATATTCTCAGTCAGGAGAGTCTATATAGTGTACATGTTGTATGCATATGTATTGTGTGAACTGATGCATGAAGGTGTGTGTGTGTGTGTGTGTGTGTGTTTGTGTTGTTAGTGTGTGTGGGGGGGTGCTTCCATGATAACACTGGAGAAGTGGTTGGGACAAACGTTGTGCTCCAGGCCCATTGCCCAGAGAGTTGTGCTGCTGGGTCCTCGGGGATGTTCTCTAGTGTTCTCTGCCGAGGTCCATATGGCACCGTGGCAGAACACGATGAACCTTATTATTCAGTGGGCGTGTGAGCGTGCATTGACACGGGGCCCAAATGAGGTCAAAGGATTCTACAGGCATTGGGTTAACCACTGTGCATATATTTTGCATATATAATATACAGTATATACCGCTATATCAGCCCGGAGGTCACCGTTAACATGGATCCAGGGAAGGGGTTGTTGTCACGGCATTACAGAATGGATCTGTGAGGTTCCTTAGGGTCAAGGACTCAAAGGGTCTTCTCTCACCTAATGGGTTTAATCTTCATCGTTTCTGTCCACATCCGTTGCCAGTGGTCCATTTTTTTTTTCTCCCCTGTGCAGACAGACGGTGATGGATGGCAGGGCTCCAGCAGCACATAGCTGAGATAATAAGAAAACATGTCTGTGGAGGTTCTCAGTCATCCAGGTCCCGGTTAACCCTTGTCAAAGCTTGTCGTGGCAACTGGACTTTTTTTTTTTGAAGACATTTCACCTCTGAGGGACTTCTTTGTTTGTACTAGACTGTTGTGAGTTTCCGGTATGTAACCGCTGTGGCGGGGCGTTGGTCCAGTTTGAGACGGCAAATAAGGTTTAAATAAAGTGCTGTGGATGGGCCAGTGGTGGATTCGCAGTAGTGCGATTCCATCACTGGTCACTTGGGCCGTGAAAGACCAGAGAGAAGCAGCCTGGAAGAATATGGCTGATAATTTTCATTGCTGAACCTGCATGGAAATGAGCCAATCAGTGTCAGTAATTTGATTTGAGTGGTTAATGGCCCGATCAGTCCCGGCTCCTGTGACTCAGACGTTTAAAAGTCACAGCCTAGGTGGCTCAAAAAAAAAAAAGCTGATGGTCTGCTGCAGCTGCCTTAGAGTGGGCTGTTTAAACCAGACACACTCTCACACTCTCACACACACAAACACACAAACACAAACGCACACACACACACACACACACACACACACACACACGCACACAGAGTGACAAGGTGAGACCAGTGACCACTCCTGATTTATGCAGACTTGTATTTTACATAGATGTTGCTGCTGGGGAGAGAAGAAAAAATTTGGATGTTGCGCGTGTGTGTGTGTTTGTGTGTGTGTGCGTACATACGTACATGTGTGCATGCTTACAAGTCAGTGCTTCGCAGCTACTGTGGATGTTTCATCTTTCATTTTTAAGTTTAAATATTCCTCCTTTTGGAAGTTTTACAAAAATTAATGAATGCAGAAATTTAAAATTCTAATTCAGATCAAACTTGTGGGAATAAATAAAGCCATTGGAATTAAGTGACTCTTTTTAAGAGCCAATAGTGTCTCAGTTTCAACTGATTAAAGATGGACTTTTGAACTCCCCAATATTTCAGATTTTTCTGCCTGTGGAAGAAGTACTATTCCTAGTTACTGCATCTGTGTAAAAATACCAGCAAATGATAAGGAACTGCACAGCACCAGGGGATGTTATTGTATTCAAATTTGAATTTTATAAAGATTTATTCCATTGTTCCCCAGATAGCTAGACCATTGTGACTGATTGTTCATAAATATAAGATAAAAGCAGCCACTCAAATCATTACACACTGCAGTGCATCAGAAAAAAAAGATAAAAAGGAAAACCTACACTGACATAGAGAGCTGATGTACATTTATTCAAGATTCAAAAGTGATTATTGTCACGTGTGCAGCCGAGAAACATTTGTCCCTGCACGATGAAATTCTTACTTTGCCGTCCACAGTGAAGACAGATAATTAGGTCGACAATAAAAACCTAAAACAATAATATAAAAACATAAGTATCATTGCAAAGACATGGAAAAAAAGCAAAGGCATGTTCATGGTGCAAAGAAATGCAAAAATGCCAAGAAATGTAAATAGGTCACAGAAATGTTAACATTGCAAAGTTAACATTAACAGTTGTGTTCATGGGATGGACAAGTTAAGAAAGCACAGATTGACTTCTTAAAAATTGAGTACAGCTTGAGTGTGCAAACGGACAAAGCACAAGTTGTACGCAAACCGGTAAACACACAGTTAAATTAAATGACCAGTTAAGTGAAGCACTGGCTGTGCTGAATGTAAAGTACAGAGAAGTGAAAAATTGATTGTATCTAATTGTCCTAGTATGTAGTTATTGAATTCTGTCAGTTGCTTCGGAGTCTAAAAATGGTTGGATGGAAGATGTTCTTTAGTCATGACCTACATTTCACGTTCCTGTACCTCTGGCCGGTGGGTAGTGGTGGGAACACTCCACGCAGGTGTGGTCCTCGGTGATGGAAGGCATCTCCTCCGTTGTTGATGGTTTGCACAGAAGGCAGTGAGGTCCTTGTCATCTTCTCTGAGGTCTTCACCACTTGCGGAAGGTGCTGCCGTCCCTTTCAGAGATGCAGCTGGTGGAGATGCTCTCAACTGTAGAAGGTTCTCAGGCCACATGCCAAACTTCCTAAGCCTGTTCAGAAACTACAGCTGCTGTTGAGCCCCCTTAACCATCTGTGTGCTGCTGAGTGACCAGGTGAGGCCCTCACTGATGTGCACATTCAGGTATTTAAAGCTGCTCATCCTCCGTTCGTCAAGATCTCGTATGAAAAGTGACTGATGAGGTCTCCTCTTCTTCCTCACTGTCCACTATCATCTCAATCATCTTGTCCATTTTTATAGCCTAATCCTAAGGTGTTATGGAGATCTGTATTTTTTTTTTTTTTGGTTCAGGCTCAAATGTACAGTGCAGCTATTGCATGGATTACTCGACATATAACTTCTTAATAAAACGGCAAAATAAATAGAAGAGGTAATAAACCAGTGGAAGTAATTGGAAAAATTCACAGTGAACACTGAGGAACCAAGCCGAAACCACACCTCTGCTAATTGCACACCGAGAGACGGGTGAAGATGTGGGCAGGGCGCTAAGATGATCGGACCAGACAGGAGCCGCCGAGCGCTGATTACCAGCGGGTGGCGACGAACGAGAGAGAGGGAAGACGGACAGCCGAAGAGAGGAAACCGCACAAGACACAGTTACCGTATAACGTGGGAGACACTGGAAGATAATGCAGAGACGCAGCTGGGAGTAAACAGAGAACCGAGGAGAACACAGAACACTGAGATAAGGATGCAGCCTGGCGCTGAGGGAAGAAAAGAATTAAAACCCGGGCGCTCAGAACCGGGCCGCCAAAGACACGTCAACTTTAAAACCAAGCCAGTTTTTGAATGTATAAATGCAAGCATAGGCTGCGCTCGGGCAAGTTATCGCTCCTCCGCCATCTACTCTTGAAATCATAGCCCCTTTCACATTTTTTGCGGTTTCTAGAAGTGTCTTGGGAACTAGACAATTATTTCCTAGCAGTGGGACAACATCGGGCATCTCAGACCAGATACTGCATTTCCTAGAAGGGAGAAAATTAAACACTTCAGCCCATCTGATAGTCCATAGTTATTATCCCTGCCATGCTGGAAAGAAATACTGTCTAAACTTCTCCATGTAGTCATTGTTGTCTTCCCCTTGTTTGCATGGTTTGTTTTTGAGTGTGCAAATTAAGGTACTAGTTCGAAGAGTCCCCATGTTTGTCCCCTACGGTCTGTTCCAATGCAAAAATAGGTTTCCAGGGGGAGGGGAGTTCCCAGAGTGAGGCTAAGGCTAAACAGTTCTTAGATCTCATGTCTTGGAACTTTTCCGTCTGAAAACTGCTAATGACGGCAAAAAAATGCAACCTTTTTGCTTTAATTTTCAGATTCCCTCAGGGAAAAAAGCCAGGCCTGCCATATTTATTTAAATGGTGGCCAGTTTGTCCTCCCAAACAGACTTATGCAGAAAATGCTAATATTTTCATTTCCTTTCCCGCAGGTTAGTATGTTGGGATGCTGAGATGTTGAGTCAGTGACTTTAACTGTCTGGCGCAGAAGCAACAAATCAGCAGGGAGGACAATTCTGCACTTCCATTTTCCTCCAGGTTGTTTTTTTTTTTTTTTTAGATTTCTGCCTCTCATTATTATTGGTTGACAGTTTATGTTTAATTCATGTCAACGGTGATGATGCCGAGGCCCTCAACTAATCATTAGCCATCTTGAGAGTGAGGATTCTCTATCATTAGCTCAGCCTTTGGCCGGACTCTCCTCAGCTACAGATACTAATCGGTTTCACACACACACACACACACATGCATAAACGCCAGCCCCCCTGTGTATCTTTAAATGCAGTTTTGAAGGATGACTCCTCATCGGCAGTCATCTTGTAACTCGTGACGGGGGCAAGGCAGCAGCCTATTTGAGGCCCCTAATAGACAATTAGGGAAAATTTGAATCCTGCTGCAGGGAAAAGAAAAACTGCAAAGCGGTGGAGTCTCGAACCAAACAGCTTGGAGAGCTTTGGCTCAGTACAAAGAAAACATTAAAAAGAAAAAAAAAAAACAATCACCTTGACTGTGTGCGTGATTGACATATGGTTAGAAGATGAGTGTTGCATTTGCTGTATTTTCACCACAGAATGCATCTGGTGATAACAGAGTTGTCTTGGGTGTTTTTCTCAACAATAAGGAACCGTAATTTTCCTCTTTGTTGTGTATGACTTTTGAAATAAAAAAAGACTCCTTTGAATGCAGAGCAGTCATGTTTATTTTCTAACAAATAGCCTTTGTTATAGTCCCTCTCACAAACTATCACGTGCATGCTAGCCAGGAAGCAACCTGACTGTTTGCCGATGTACCGCAATGATGACGCACGAGTGTAATCTAGTACTTGTACTTTGAGTGATGATTGTGTTTTCTCTTGCACTCCGAAAAATACCTACGATACTTCAGTCCAAAAAAGAACCGGCTCATCCAAAATTGTAATCTGAAGTGCAAACGACCGCATCTGGACCAAAAAAAATGAACCTCGTTGGATAATGCTGGAAGAAGAGCACGATAATTAGTGTTTTCAGATGCGCTATGATCACTTAACACCACCAGGAGATGCCGAAGGGCCAGTATCATGCATCATGCCTCTGAAAATATTAGATTAAATTAAAATAAATATATACAGCTCAGACTAATTGCTCCTGTACGACCTCTACGACTGAATGTAAAGAAGATTTTCTGTGTCCAGGATCTCGGGCCATTGCGTTCTCTCCGGTCGCTGGCGGGAAATCATTGGCGCCCTGGCATTCTTCAATGTTTTGCAATGGAAGGGGAGCCTTGAACTAGATTAGAATGCAGGAATGATAAATGTATAGCTTGTTTATTTGCATTTATCAATTTTTGTAACATTAAGTTATTCACACATTATATTTCTTACCCTGCAGTCAGGGTTGCGGGGGGGTACCGGTGCCTGTCCCAGCTGAGCAAGAGGTCACCTCATTTTATGTGTGGACTACTTCCCTAAAAAATTGGATTGTGAATAAAATTTCCGGAAGAAATGCCTTAGTACACTGACATCATGTTGCTCGGCAAACAAACTGGCTGCTGACAGGCTGCTCGCCTTTTGCTGAGATATGTCAGTCACATTGCAGCGTCCGTTGTACGAACACGATGCTGAACCTCATTGGTTCTCATTGCTTTACTGTTGATAGCAGATAAAGGTGGGAGAAATCATAGCGAAGGCTGAACAAGGTGCGGCTAGATTGTCGATCTGTCGTCAAAACAAAGAGGAAATGAAGGGAGGTGATGTTCTTGGATGCAAAGCAGGGTCATCAGCTTAAAAAGACATTTCCAGGCTCCCCTGTGATGGTCAAGGGAGCTCCTATTTTGGGGGTCAAGAGTGGATTCATCCATTTTCCATTTTTTTCTTTTGGAAACATTAGTTTTGGTTTACAAATAACATTCAGAAACAAATTAAAATAGGGAATGAAGGTTGCATAGTCCATGCATTGATCAGCCATGGTATGTCTCAGCGCCGCTCACTAAATTGTTTTGGCAAATCTCAAAGAAAAATAGCAGAAATATCGACATGTTCTCGCAACATCAAAATTATGACGACAAGACCTCTCTCTCCAACAACACTACGTAAAACTCAGAAGGTCTTCCTTTATTGAAGCTGCACTTCAAATTGTTGGCCTGATTGTCCAGATCTTTCTGCTTAAAAAAAACCCATACACACATTGAAAAAGTCTGCCAGGAGAAGTCAGAGGCTGGGGGTAGTAGCAACCAGCTAATCAGCTTTTACTGACTAATCCCCGGTCCCAAATTGTCAGCCGGAGAGAAGTGTAAAACACAAAGTTAACCACAAACGCCCAACTGCCAAACACGACAGAAATTAAGGAACTCCTTGGGAGTCTGGACTCCGAACAGCTTATTTACTTTTTAGTTATCTCAAAAGTGCAGCAGCAGGAGCCTTGGCCTTTGCGAGTTTGTATCATTTAAAGGGGGAAAACGCAACCATGACTACTTTAGGAGCTCATATTTGGAAGAAATACAGTTAATGTTCAGGTACAACTTTGTTTGGATGACGCAGTGATTCTTTGGAGGAGACAGACCATCTGAGGGAGACACACAAACACATGCACGCACTTACTGAAGTTGCCATGGTAGCCGTCCTCGTGAGATAACTACGCTGCTGGAGCGCCACAGATTTTTTTTTTCAATATAAAAGGCTTAAAGATGAGTTGGATACAGCGAGTGTTAGACCTCCAGAAACACACGGGTTCGAAGCTTCACTCCAGGGCCCCTCACACTTTGTGTGTGACTTACACACACACACACACACACACGATCTGTCCAAATTTCATACACAGTATGGGGCCCCTTGATGTAACCAAAGCAAAATTTGTGTCACGCTACATAAGGTCGCCTCGGTGGGGTTTTGGATCCGGGTCGCCTGCCGCACTGGTAGAAAGGGAGTGGTAGGAGATGGCGATAATAGCTGTCATGTTGACTCTTAACAGCATTAAGTCTGACTGGCCACCCGGGAGAATGAATATTACGGGCATGAACCATGTATGTCCTGGAAAATCTCATTAAGGTTTCATCATCTATTCTGTTTGGCACTAACAAACTAGAGGAGCTTTGTTCATTCTCTTTGCTCCTGTTATACGGACACACACAGGTATTCTTTCATGAATCAAATTTGTTAGTGTCAGGGATATGAATTTTATGTTTGTTTTTTTTTTTTATTTAATGCAAAGAAATGTTCTGACAGGAAACATGGAAATTACCAGAGTTGCTGCTTTTGGCATTTTTGCCTTTTGTGGTTTGGGTGTTTGTTTTTTTTTCAATTAAGATATATATTTGATTATTAACCCAGCACTGCCTGCCAGTTTGTGCGGCAAGAACATTTATTCTAAAATCAAATCAAACATTCATATGTGAGACGGCAGCTTGTTCCCTGTTAATCATCATTACCTTGAAACCTGACAGAAGCTTGCTGTGTCGCTCGGCCCTGAGTGAAACCAAGCTGCTGTATTTGTGTGAAAGTTTCTGTCAAAAATGGCAACCTTTTCATTGAAAATTTTGAAAATGTTTTTATTTGAAATTTTAACATCTCTTTATGTGGTTCTGAAATACAAAATCCTCAGAGCTTGGGGTTTTCAGTTCATACAATAGAAACTCATTTATACACTGAGAAGAGCCCGTATTGTTTTCTTGAGTCAATACTGAATTAATTACATCAGCCGCCTTCTATAAACGCCACTGATTACTTTTCCGCTTCATAGTTCGGTTTGCACAAGTAAAAGCGGATGATTTCATGCACGTCCGCTTTCTTCTCCCCTTGACCAGCTTATCGTATCGTATGGTAGCGGCCAGTTGCGAGGATGCAGTGTTGCAGTGAAACACACCGCTTTGATAGCATCGCGTTTAGCCTCCATTATCTGCAGCCACTTTAATTTAGTGTTGGCGGTCACATTTCAGTTGTTAACTGAAGCCGATAACATAATGCGATGGCGCAGTTCAATGTAATTGAGTTAATTATAGCTGGCTTGATGGTGAGTTTTGTGCCCGTGTGTGTACTTGAACGGACGCGCACACACACACACAAGCATACCCACCCACACACACGCATACACACAAAGAACTAAGAGGTCGAACACATCGCCAATGCTGTTTTTGGCATCAAAGGAAATTTCAGTCTGAAAAGCTATGAACATTTTTTCTGCATTTCTAGCTGATGAATGAATGAAGGAAATAACCGGTGGATTCTGGAGCAAAGTCTGCGTGGGAAGAGAAAAACAAACAAATTTTGATTTGTTGGGATCTAAAAAATACAAACAAAGCACTCTGATTTTCGAGGTCTGTACTGAATAAATTGGTTACTCATCAACTGTCTACACTGCTTTTCTTGCACACTCAGGGTTTAGTGGGGTTGGAGCTTCCGCTAACATTGACATGTCAGGTGCAGATTTAACCCGGGCTGCTCACCTGGTCAGCCCACAGAAACCTCCAACCAAAAGAGAGAACCGCAGGCAGGAGAACACGGAGAGAACGGAGGCAAGAGCAGGACATGGAGAGCCCACCCATAGAGAACCCAGTCCCAACTGCATGAACAGCAGGAACAGCCTTGCTGTGGAGCATCAGCACCAACCACTGTACTGGCATGAATACATCATAAGCAATATTTCAATGACATCCAAAAGAAAAAGCCACAAAAAAAAATCTTTTGACTTACTTATCGTGTACCTTTTCACACACTAGCTGTTTTTATGTTCACAGGCTCGAGGTTGAATCAGTTTATTTAGTAATGAATCAATTGCATTAACTGCTTGCTATCCATCATCCATCTGTCTCACATGGTGGGTGTCTGGTCTCTAAGTGAATTCCAGGGTTAAATTCTCCAACGTGCAGCAGTGGTAGCAAAGCGAACCTTCTAGGTTGCAACAGTCATACTTTTTATTCATCTATTTATTTTTTTAACTTCAGTCCGTTATCCAGCAGCCAAGCGGTTCATCTCGCTCAGTGAGCCGAGACGAAACCAAAATAAGCATTTTTGCAACCTCGTTCTAGCTGATGAATGAATGAATTTTGGAGCAAACTCTCAAAAATGTTTTAAGTAGTTACAAACTACAGTTACAAACAAAAAAAGGGTTTTTTTCTTTTTCTTTTTTTTTTTTTTACTTCAGTCCGTTATTCAGCAGCTGAACTGCTAAGTTCCTCTGAGTGACCTTAGTCAAGAGTAAAACTGAACTTCATTGAACTGCCGACTCCCGATTGGCTGGAGAGTGATGCTTACAGAGCGTGGCGCTCGACACAAGAATCATCTTGTTGTATTTTAGCAGTGGAATTCTAGAAGAAAGACGTGACCGATGTTCAGGTGGAAGAGTCTATCGTTCAGCCTTCATTGGCCTGTCTCTTGCCTTGTGTGACAGGAAGCCTCAAACCGGCAACGGTGTGCAGCGGTGACACCATCGCCTCCATTTACTCCTTTGCATGTGTGTTTATAGTTGCGTGTAAATCAACATCAGGGCTGTTTGTTGCCACCGAGCTAAAGGGACCCTGACCACATTGAGGAGACACTATGAAGTAACAGAAAACCATCCAAGTCGAGTTGATCTTGAATCATGTGGACAAAAAGCAACATGATTTGATATCTAGAAGACGAGTTAACCCGACCTGGTAGTTATTGCTGCAGCATACTTAATACTAATTACCGTATCGGCTTAAGAGCGTATTAAATGCTGTGTGAATTTAGATTTTCTTTAATATGATCATGGTAAATGTAGTTAAATGACCTTATTACTCGATGGTAATGAATCTATTAGCATATAAAATGTTCCCACCGAGTTAAACCTTTTTTTTTTTTTTCCGTCGAGCTTTGCAATTATTGAAGCTGAAATTTCTCTCCTGCCCACACTCCGACTCTAACCCTACTTTTCTCGGCCCACTCGGGCTTTCGGAGCTCCAGGATTAGATTAGCGATCATTTATAGCAGGCCTGGGAGGCTGTGAAGAGCAGGCTCCATCAGATGGAGAGATAATGGTACTTTATGATAGATCCTGGCTAATGAAATGCCACTGTCTATAATGAGATCAGTGAAAAGTGAGCTTTTGACCCCCCGAAAAGGGCAGGCGGCACGCTGAGAATATCCGAGGATGTTTCTGACATCCCAGGTTTGTTCTCCCCTCTCTCCGTTCAGCAAATGGCATTATTTTTTGGAGAGAAGCAAGCGGCCAAATCACCTCGCAGCGCCGCAGCCGTGGCCCAGCCTGGCAGGCAGCGCAGAAGAGCGCAGCCCACACATACACACACACACACACACACACACACAGAGGCAAGAAGGACAAACAGTGGAAATGCCAAAATGCTAATGCGAACATTTACCGGGGGGCCCGAGAGGTGGGGCCGTTCAAACTGTGGGAGGTGTTTAAGGTCAAAATGGAAATGACGCGTTTGCTGAGGCCTTCAGTGGAGTAAACTTTTTCCACAGAAGATTGAGGTGCCGACCTCGTAATCCATATGAAGTCTGGGGTTCAAATGGCAGAAAGCCATGGTAGCGTTCATTTTTAACCCTGTAACCTGCAAGTTGGGACAATGGTTGGCACTTCTGTCGCACAGCAAGGAGGTTCCTGGTTCAATTCTGACAGGGTGGGCTTTCTAGGTGTAGTTTGCATTTCTCCCTTGCGTCTGCGTGGGTTTCCAATGGGTTCTCCGGTATCTAAAAAACATGCAAAAGTTTCATTGGAGTCCCTAAAATATCCAAGCATGTGAATGAGAGCGTGAAGGCTTGCTTATCTATATATTTTTCCCCATGATCGACTGGCGTCGAGGGTGAATCCCGGCTTTCAGCCAATGAAAGCTGCGACCTTGAGCAAAGAAAAAGCGCTATATCGATGATGAATGGATGAACGAATAAACTCGTATGGATACGAGTGTTTCTTTGTTGGAAAAAGCAGCTCGCAGCACCTTCTTCCTGTAATACAGTGGCTATTTTCTTGATTGGTTCTCCATCCTTCAGCCCACCTTCCCCCCCTCCCGCAGCCTCTCAGCAACGTCTTACTTCTGTCTGGCTTTCTTCCGCCTCGTCAAGTGTCATCGAGCTGGAGCTCGGCCACGTGTTGGAGTCTGCAGAAGGCAGGATCCCTTCCCTCCTCACCAGAAATAGTGAATTGACCTTATTTTTTCCAGACATCTTATTATTTTAAGTGATCTTATGAAATAGCTGGTGGCTAATTTACAATGTTTTTGGTAGCGTTTTTGTTTTTGTTTTTCTTTTTTTAATCCTCCACCTGCGGTCGCCTCCTGTTTCACAGGGACCAATTGAGTCTGACGCCAGACACTTCATCACTGTGAAGTATCTTCCCGACATCCGCGGCTCGGCTCACCACGGCCTGTCACCCATGAGAGGCTCTCCCGCTGCCAGCAGACACCAAAAGACCAAAGCCTCCTCGAGCCGTCTGTCCTTTCTCCTTTGTTTCTTTGTAATAACATTTCTATTATTCCCTGGAAGTAATTTCCTCTGTGGATCGACTTCAGGAAAAAGACATGGAGAAGTCACAGAGAGCTATTTTTTTTTTCCCTTAACTTAAGGAGTCATGGCAGGATTGAGCTTTAGGTCCAGGGTAGCAGCCGGTCCTCGTGAGGCGACAGAGGAAATTGGTCTCCGCCCCCCTGAAATCCTCCCGCGGCTCTTGGCTTGCGTTAGGATGAAGTGGAACGGTGCCGGCGTTCAGTGCCCATTTCCATGTGTCTATCTCTGAATTTGAGGGCGGGGGGGGACAGACCTCCTTCTCTGGGCAAAGCAAGCCATTAGTTAAGGCATCATGGTTCTCCTCAGTTCGGATTAAATATGTTGGCTGCTTTGGTCACGGTTAATGCGCTCGGGTTCTTTATCACCTCAGCTGCTTCGGGTCAAGTTCTGGTCTGCACAGATGGTCGGAGGGTTGATTTAGAGTTACACCCGAGCCGCCCCTCCTTTCACGGCAGCAGGCCGGTGGGCTCGCCAGCGGCGGCGGAGTTCTCTTGGCAGGCTTGGAATACCACGAGCAGTTCTCACCTCGGACGGTGCTAACAGGACGAAAAATGGTCCGGTTTGACCTTTCCAGCCCCCGAGCGGGGTGTGGACAGATGTGACACACCGGCCGGTGCTCTGCGGGGAGACGCCGGAGGCCGTTTAGCGCCGGGTTTTGCCATTTATGCGAATCTGAGCTCTTTCTTTATGTCGCCCGTCTCTTCCTCGCCTCATATTTGAAATGTCGGTGAGGTCACTGCTTCCAATATGCACAGGCAGTGTTGGCATGGATGACTCTCTTACATATTTATATATAAACACATATAATAAATATTCCGCAATCAACATTCTCTGATCCCATAAAAGGTTGAGGAACATGTTTTTATTCTGGAGCCTCAAAACCTTGCTATATCTCCTGACCGTGTTATCAGGTGTTGGATTGGGCTTGGGACAAATCTAAACTTCACACTGTTTGAAGGGGAAGCCTCCACCTGACGGCGGAGGGTGTCACATGTCCCGGTCACATTAACCGCTAACGGCAGCCGGCAGCCGATCCGCTCACACCTCCCTCCCCTCTTGTTTTGGTGCTTTGCGAGTGCGAGAGGTCCTCATATCAGCAGAAGCAAAGCATGTGCAGCCTCACACGCTTGTGACGACGTGACGTGACTCATTCATTCCCCTCCGCGTGCAGTGGAAGCTCCCGCCCCGGGAAAAGATTTTTCACCTGGAGTGAATGAGGGAAAAGAGTAGACAGAGACAAATAGTTGCCGTCATGTAGAGACTTGATCCTATAAAGAATAATTGAAAGCTTTGAAATAAATCGGAGTCTGTGATGCACTTATGAGGTGGCGCTGATCCAAACCAGTGCTTCGAACTGACACCTTCATCTTTATATCATCCTGCATTAGGACGTGTTGTTTCTAAGAACACTAATCCCCTCTGTGCTTTGAGTGATTTCGGCTCAAAGTCAGCTTGGAACGATGTCTGTCGGGTTGTCAACAGCATCTGGGCCCATTTTAATATTTTGTTTTTCTCCAGATCAAGATCTGACACTTTTCTTAAAAAGTTGTGACTTCAAAGAACCTTTCTGCAAAACAAAACTCAAATACAGTGGAACCTTGACTTACAAGTGCATCAAATTTATGGTTTTTCTGAGATACGAGCTGTCACTCAGTCGATTTTTTTTTTACATTTTTTATAGGATGCAGGATGAGTGTTTGACACCGACATGGCCGCTACTGCTCTTGCCATGCCGTTTAAAAAAAGTTGGACACACCACTTGCCATGAGGTAGCCCAGCGTAAATCACTGAAAAACATGAGCGAGGTGTGTGTGTTGTGGACTTGTCCATGAAGAGATGGATGTGGATGTTGGTGAGATACCATGACTTAGAGCATTATCTGTGAAGGCACATTGATTGGCGGTGCTGGTGCAGCAGATGGCGGGAACGTAAATGGACAAAGCATCAGAAGAGTAATTCAAGGCAAGTCGGGGACGGTTTGATCATTTTAAAACGAAGATCGGCATTCACTCTGTTCTTAAATTGAGTTTGGTGGGAAAGTGTCGCATTGTGTGAAAGTTAAATTTCACCGTAATGTGTAGCGTTTAGTGCAGGGGTGGGCAAACTTTTTGTCTCAGAGGCTGCATTGACGGGCCAGGTCACCACAAGATACGTTACACATAAAAAAAGAACGCATTTGTTAACAGTACACATCATACTTGTCTGACATTTGCTCTGAAAATAAAACCAGCTTGGTTTTGAAAGCTCTGACATTTGCTTGCATTTCACACGCAAACCGTCTTTTCCCTTATAGCTTCATGTCCAGCTCATTCGTGTGTGTCAGTATGTTCACAATAAAAGCTAAATCACGAAGCCAATCTGTGTCATTCAGCGCTGGAGTATTCTCAAGTGTTCTCAAGTAGCTCCAAAAATGAAATAATCACCTGTTTGAGCTTCCACACTTATTGATCCAATCATTCAATTGTTCACATCAAGTATGAATTCTGTACCAATCTTTGGCAGGCCAGATTAAAAAGACCAACGGGCCGGATGTGGCCCGCGGGCCGTAGTTTGCCAACCCCTGGTTTAGCGTGTAGCGAGTAAGTGAAGATAAGCAATAGAGCACAAATGATGAACATAGATTATTTATCAAAGTACATATTTATTTTTAAATAAAGGTAATACAACAGGTAGCTGGAATGGATTAATAGCATTTCAATTCATTTCAATGGGAAAATTGAATTCGATATACGAGCCAATTGGGTTACGAGCTAGGTCACAGAAGGAATTACATTCACAAGTCAGGGTATTACTGTACACACAAACCTGGTTGCAGGACCTGCTGATGATGACACAACTTGTTAGCATGGACTGCTAAAATGAATTTCCACACAAAAGGAAAATCAATAAGTCCGTTCACATCGTAAAAATTGTGGAGTTGTGCGCTTTGTTTGTTTGTGTGTGTGTGTGTATGTATGGAAAGCTGCCTTATCACCCTGGTTGCAGGCGAGGGCCGAAGCTCTGGCCACCGTTCTCCGATAAGCAGAACATCAGAAGAGCCCCTCATACGTTTTTACCCCTGCTGTTTCCACAGCTAGGGTCTTTTGAGGTAGTGACCCGCTTGTCTGTGAAAATACCGGGACATCAGCTTCTCCGAAACTCACCTGACAAAAACAAACAAAAAAAAAAATTGAATCAAAATCATCGAAACTTACCAGAAATAGTGAGATACTGCAGCATCAAGTTAATAAGCGATGTCTCCTGTTCCTGATTACTGCAATTTCCGGACTGTTGAGCGCACCTCAATATAAGCTGCACCGGCTAGCCGATCGCAATCTCGGACTTCCTCCTGCGCACTAAAACCGTCGTCTTCTTCAGTGTCGGAGTTGAACGGACTCAGAATTTCTTGGTCATTTCATCGGTCCGATGTGACGAGGATAAATGTTTTAGCGGCGTGAAGCTCGTTAGCACCCCCCCCCCCCCCCCCCCCCCCCCCCCCAAGAAAAGTGCATATATTAGCCGCAGCATTGTTTACGGGAAAAAAGTCGCGGCTTATCGTCCGGAAATTACGGTAGGTCTCTCTAGGATCTCCTGCCTGGTTTCTCTCCGAGTTCTCAGTCTTTTGCCCACCGGCAAAACGCAGTCAGTAGGTGGATTGGAGACTCTACATTGTGTGTAGGTGTGGATGAGCGTGAATGGTTGGATGTTTAAATGTGTAGTCCTGTGATTGACAGGCAACCCTGTGAGTGACAGCTCTGACCCTATCTTTTGAGTTCTCAGAATCTTAAAGCTAATTCCGTCCATGGCTTGTTCTGCTGCTTCTTCGTATGTTGTTTGTGCAAAAGGCTCGAATCATTAGTGTGGAAAATTTTACTGACAGAAAAGAAATTTGTGAAATGTGGTGGTGGTGGAGGGTTGTTGATGTTCATTGAAGACAGAGTTTGATGAGTTTGCTTCAAAACAAAAGTTGGGCAGTGGAGATTGTCGGGCAAACAGACTAAAAAAGTTTTGATGTGAATACTCATATGGTTTTGTTCTTTCTTTTTTTTTTCAATTATTTTTGCCTTTCGTCTTGATTTATTTGCTTGAAACATCTTTGATGGGTTCTCTTCAGGTTCTCCCGCCTGGGTCCTATCCATGTTCTCCGTCTTCAGTCCAAAACGAGTCAGCTGGTTCATTGAGGACTCTAAATTGTCCGTAGATGTGAAAAACCAAGTGAATGGTTGGAAGCCTCTATCTGCGAACCTGACAGGTGACTGTTTCAGGTTAAACCCCGCCTCTCTCTCCAATGACAACTGGAATCGGCTCCACCCTCCCCTGGGATGATGAATGGCATTAATTTCTCAGACCTGCATCGTCTGTGAAATCGACCTCCCGCCTGGAAATAAGGAATCATTCACTGACAGAGTGAAGAATTGTTTTGACGTGAGCAGCGAGCCGACTGACACCGCACCGAGTCCAAGCTCTGGACTGGTGTGTTTTATTTCCTTCAAATCTTATGATTATCGACTCGCTCCGGCTCTCGGAGTGAGTCCTAACATGCTCTCGGTGGTCGACAGAGCCGATTGGCTGAACACCCTAGTCCCTCCGAAAATACCGCCACTCCAGCCCTCTTTATTTATTTTCTTGTTAGCGAATTCAAACAGTGTGCATCCATAAATGTTTAACATTGCAGAAACATCTTGCTTGTCCGCCGGCATTGTCCTAGTTTTTTTATTTAAACCTGTGGAGACGATCCGGAGACACGTTTGCATGTTCTGGCGTCTCACAGACCGTGAGCTTTCTGTTTTCCCAGTTGGCTGCATGAACATCCATCGCTGAAACCAGAGAAATTAAATCCAGAAAATAAAATAAGTTGCAGGCCTTTAATTTCTCAAAGGCTGAACACCACAGATTGCTCAAGACACGATCTCCATTTAGGCGTGATTGGATCATTAGATTATAATTACAATCTGAGTAAGAGCTTCAGAAGAAATCATTTGGACAGAACAGAAAAAAAGCAGGAAGAATCTTTTAGCTTCTTCTGACGTTCATCAGTTAAAATTTAAATTCTCACGATCTGCCTACTGGATAGAATGCTTTCCACACATACGCTCTTCTTCATTTGTTTGTTTTGTATCCAATATTTAATCTCTAGAGCCAGACAATGCCTTATTTCTTGTGCTCTGCTCTGGTGTTTACGGCATCAGCAGCAGCCATCCTGCATGTTTGGTCCTAAAGAGAAAAAAACAAAAGAAAAATGAAAAAGCTAATGAGAGATGGAGTCGGAGCGTTTGATTATCGAGGCGCTGCGGGCCTTTTTCCTTTTTTTTTTTTTTTAAGTTCACCCCAGAGGGACGAGGCCATGAGCCGTTTCCAATTGGCATCAGAAACATGGACTTTCTCCATTTTCCAGGTGACCGCACACACGAAATACACCTGAACGTGTATCCAATGGCCAAAATAAACCATGTGGAATTTCTGTATATCCATAAATATTTCTACCAAACTTCTCAATGCGGTTTCCACGATCTATACAAGCGTCGCTCTCGATTGTTGTCATTGAGTTTAAACACAATTTACAAACATGACTTCCGAGGCGAATGAAATGAATTAAGTTGTGATGCCGAAAGGGGATGGCGGCACACGGTGACCTCGAAATCAAGAAAGTTTGTTCCTCATTGACCTGATTTACTGCCAACCGGTATAGGGTGATCCAACTGAACGCCACAGGAGATCTTTCCTACCTGAGGCTATCAGACTTTTTAATTCCTCTTCCCTCAGCCGCAGGGAATCTTATATTTAAGACCATAAAACACTGATAGCCTTAACCTTGACAATTTATATTTAATGTATTTCTTATTCTCTCTCCTTCCTACTATTATCTATTATTGTTATGTTTTTGCTTTTTTTCTTTTGAAACTCTGGCACAACAAATTCCTTCGGGATAAATAAAGTTGTTCTCATCTCATCTCATCTCATCCCAACTTCACCCAATAAAAGCGGGGACAGGCTCCAGTGCTGGATTAGTGGTATAAATAATAAATGAATGAAATTTAAGAATGGCATCCCAATTATTAATATACTGTACAATCCCAGAATCAACTCTTGACACCTCGTGTCCAAACCAATGCGGTTTCAGTGTGGAAGGTTTTCGTATTTGTCAATCAAACTTCTTGTCCTTCGCCTTCTTTTGAAACATGCAGCACATGTAATGTCTTCAGTTAGCAGTGGAATTCCAAATGTACAACATACAGCATGTGAGACTTGTAATAATTTATGTGGGATGTTACATAACAAGTAGCTCTTTATTTATTTACTATTTATTTTTATCTACCTGCTCACGCCCTGAGATCCAGCCGTCCTTTTAACACGGTTCTCATTTGTATCTTTCAAACTAGAATTAATGGTAACCCCGGGACCTCTGTCCCAAGAGACATGCAGTTCATTATTGTTCCATTTTCTCCCAACAGAGCTTCCGTCTGTGAGGACACTCAGATTGGGAAGAAAAAAAAAACAGGATGAACCTAGAAAGAAAAAAAAGTTATTGCCGGGGGAGCAGCGGCGCCCTCGTGGCGGCCTAACTGTGTTTGACAGGGCTAAATGCAGGAGCCCGCCGGTTTGGTGTCCCTCCGCACCGCCCTGTCAGGATCCGTCGGAACCCGACGCCGGTTCGCGGAGAGGAGGCTTTGTCCGTGACTCAAGTGCCGCTTTTGGCTTCTGCTTCCAAAAGATTCTGACAAATTCAATTCCCCCAAAAGAAGCGAAGAATGTGCGAGGAGCGTTAGGCGCCGGAGGTGGTTATCTGAGACCGGACCCGGTGCCCGTTCTGTAAGACACATCTGATTTACGCCACAGTTTCTCTGATTAATTCGACTCAAATTCTGACAGAAACAATTTCCTCATTTTAGATGCAAGATGTCGCGACTTTCATAATATAACTGTCATTAACTGACTTTAATTCTACCAAGATTCATTGTAAATGGTCACAGATAGACAGGAGGCATGTTTCAGTTGAGCTCCAATGGCTAATTTTATTTTTATGTACCGTTGGTACATTTTTGGATTTTCCCGCCGTAATGATTGATTGTTGGAAGCGGGGTCATATGAAACTAAAAGCTGGATACACTTTTTGAGCCGTCTGAGTAAATTCTCTCGGTGGCTAAACCTTAGAATTGTGTGAACGGTCATGTGATCTGCCCGAGACAGAAGCGGCGCAACCACTTTTTGAGAAACCGCAATGTCCTCAATGATCCGTTTAACAATCCTGTTGGGATTTGTTTGGCTGACGGCTTAAACTGAACGACTTTTGTTCACGAGTTCTAAGTCCACAGTTTGACACTGTTTGCTGCTAATGGTGTCATATTACATTCTTTTAAGTTTTCCTCATACTTCTCTTAATACTTACCTAGTCAGGCTATTTGGTAATAGCTTAGCGTTGAACTTTTCATACTAGCTCGGCTAATTTTGGATGTAAAAGGGAAGATTCTTGCTCTGATTATTGAATTTGGCTGGTTGTTGATAATTAGCTGTGTAAATCACATGATAAGAATAATATAAAATACAGTGTACGCACACACCAATCAGATGAAAAGGAAAGACAATGAGACCCCATTACATCATTTTTATCATAATTATTATGATTATTAAAATGACACACTGAGGCCAACCGTCGCTTCACGCTCTCAGCCCTGTTCCGATGACGGACTAGCGTTCCCTCCACGTTCTCCGTTTTCCTCCCACAGTCCAAAAACAGCCAGTGGGTTATTTGAAGACCCCTAAATTGTGTGTAAGTGTGAATGAGTGGATTTGGTGGGTGTTTCTATATGTGGACCAGTGATTGACAGCTGATTGTTCCAGGTTAAACCCCACCTCACTCTCCTCAATGTCAGCTGGGACCGGCTCTGCCCTCTAAACCTGTGAGCTGGATCACTGGAATTAATGCAGGATTCACGAACCTGTGACGACAAACAAAATGCATCAATCTCAGTATTGAAGTTTAATCTGTCTCCTCACAAGCAGAGTTATTCAGTCTTCTGATTACTTAAAATGCAAATATAAACAAATACGAGATCCCTGGAAAACCAATAAAACCAAAATGTATTTTATATCTTCTCATACAATGTAAGCCCGGATCAGACAAAGCAAACGGACGGAACAGACGAAGGATTTCAGAAAAGAAGAAGATGGGGGTTTTGGACGTTCCAAAAAAAAAAAAAGGAAAAAATAATGAGCCTACGGAAGCAGCAATTGCGAGGATAAACACTGTTTTCTGTGACATCAATTAGAATACCTCCTCCCACATGGTTCCTGGGTGTGTGTCACGCTTGGCTAGTATTTACAACAACCACAGCGATGACCAAAAAGCCTTCGCTTCAAACTATCTTTATTCACCTAACACTGGTGATAAATTATGAAATTATTAATTTCGCCGCTCAGAAACGTCTGATAACTTCTTTAAGCTCCAGTGTGTGTTTGCAGTGTGTATTTAGCTCATCCGTTCAGTGAGTAAACTAAAACGCAGCACCGGATGATTAACCTGCACAAATATGCGCCGACAGCAGTCATATTAACCCATTAATTACCAAACGGGTATTAGTCTGTCATCTCGTCAGAGGCAAACATTAATGCTCATATGCATAAATCCATTGCGACTGCTGGCCGAGCTCCCCACGGAGAAGCCGCATCGTCTTCCGTCTTTACCACGTGTCCATTTACATAATGGCAGCCGTCAAGCAGCAGACGGATGATCGAAGTAAAACACGGCTGTCAGCGAACTGGTGTGAACTGATAACTTCCCCCCCCCCGATATTTCTCATGAGATATAGCGATCGGGAACACCGTATCATTTTTTCCCCACTTACTTTTGATGGGAACAGACCATTTTAATGGAGCTGACAAAATAATGGGAGGGGCGGTAAATCAGCTTTCTGGTCACAGGATGGCGGCTCGGTGGTCCGCTTCCGCTCGCCGCTGTAATTGACTGCATTGTTGCGGAAAAAGGAAAACAAGTCAAATGTCCGTCGTTATTGCTTTTGGGTGTGTCTTCGTACCTGAGGCCGAAGAGCCCGGCGGGACACGTAGGCCATGCTTGTCGATCAGATCGTGACCGTCTTCCAATCTGTACGAAAATAGAAAATAATCAAAAATAACACTGGATCTGAGCGAGGGCAAGTCGCCGTCGCCAGCCTGGATTGTTTTCTCTTTCCCTGTAACAAGTCAAATACTTGTTCCTGCTTCGAAATGGTTGGAATGCGAATGCATCTCCCTGGGTGACACTTCTAGCTCTCCAGCCTGGCGGGTGCTGCGGGCGGGATGAGGTATTTAATTGGGAAAGTTCCAGATTTGTTTTGCCTTCCAAGTCTATGGACACCAATTCCTATGTATGGTTGTGTTTAAAAGACTTATTTTGGCTTGTTTTTTAGTTTTTTTCCATGGAGTGTTTCAGAAAATATATGATAATTTGAAATACACACTAAAGATGCACAGAAGGTCAATGGGGGGCAAAAGCCATTCCCACCTGATGAGAGACAGAGTTTAACTTGAACTAGTCATGTGTCAATCACATAGTTACATATAGACGTCCAACCATAAACTAGGCCAGGGGTCGGCAACTTTTACCATTCCAAGAGCTATTTTGACCAATTAGCCCACAGTAAAGAAAACACCGGGAGCAACGCAACCCTTTTAAAATTTAAAAAGACTTAACAAGGCATATGATGTTATTTTTTTGCCTTTATGCTATGTATAAATGAAATATATGTTGCATTTTTTTAAATAAATGAACAACTGCAGAGGAATTGAAATTAGATTTTTGCATGTAACAAAACATATAGAATTCTTAAATAAAAAAAACGTTGGGTTGAAGGTAAAATACTCAATGTCTCCTTGAGTCCTATTTATTACAAAAAAAAAAAAGCCAAACTTAAATTGTCCCCCAGCAGCAAACCAAAAATGCCGTCCTCTCTCTGTGTGCCGTCATCCTTTTACTGGTGCATGCATTTGAAAATTATGGCAATCTTGTAACACCTAAATTAAGTTGTTACAAGACTGCCATTATCTTCAAATTTAAAATGACATTTTAAAAATGAACAGACTCAAAAAATTTTAATTAAATACTCGTTAATAGTTTTCAAAAGCCACAGTGAACAGTATTGGAGAGATCTAAGAGTCGCGGGTTCCCGACCTCTGAACTTGGCCATTCAGTGTCTTTGCTGAACCTGCTGAGTCTGGAGAGAACCCAGGAACAACCTGGAGACTCTACACATAGAAAACCCAGTCAGAATAGAACCAGTAACCTTCATGCTGTGTCGTGGTGAACAAACCTCTGCTGCGTAAATGTTTTTGTGTTGAACTGTTGAGTTTCAACAGAGCAGTCGCCACGGTAGCGCCTAAACACACCCCATCATTAGCCAAACATGCCTATGATCGGTTTACCATTTGGGACGTGTTGCTGGGTGGTCAAATAGTCATTGTGTCTTATTTCTCGCCCCCCCCACAACTTTAAATTAATTACAGGCTGGGTTCTTAGCCAATGCCTCTTTGGATGCGCATGCATCCACAGTGTGTCTCCACCATGCCAGTGTTTATGGCCTCTCCGCCGTCAAACTGTTTAGAAGTCACAGTAGCAGCGCTCTCAGCAACCAAATCCATGTTGGAGACTGCATTTCCGGCAATGCTACTCAGCCCGCCTGCGGCAGACGAGCTCAGGCTCTGCGACAGTTCGGGCTCCCGTGGCTTTGTTGGGGGAGATTAAGGAAGCAATAAAGCAGGTGGAGACCCGCATCTGCACGAATGAGTATTCTCTGTGTAATAAACAAGGCGTCAAACCTGCAGAGCCTAGTTGAGAACTGGCTATTTTAATCACACATGAAATGCAACGTGAGGACTCAATAGTAAGTTTCCATCGAGCTGGCGGCTCCACCGGGCAGGAAGCTGAGGATTCATTATGGAGGACACACTTGTTTGCTTGGCTGTTTATTATTTTATTTCCAAGGGAGGCAACAGTGGAGAAATATTTATGGATGCAGTGCTACTTCGGTGGGCGAGAAGAACTACCTTTAAATCGCCCGCCGGCGTTTGTGCGATCAACGCGGCACCTTCTCTTTGAAAGCGACTCCACTTTAAGTGCCGACACGAAGGAAGGACAAAACGCTGACATGTAACTTTTTGGCAGACCCGCACATTGGTACGGCCTTGAGCACCAAAGGTTGAAAATTGAGTTTCTATCAATGATTTGTACCGTATTATTCTGTATAACAATACCTGACAAAAACTACCTGGAAAGGGGAAAAAAGTAAAAAGTGCACATTTTTCAGAGGGAAATTGCGCTGCAGCTGGAACAGAGGACATCGCTCCTCACCTTGCAATGTGTCCTGAGAAATTTGGGTGTAGATGCAGAGTGGAGAAAGACCAAGATGAATGAGGACACTGTGCACTTCCTTAGTCACGACTATCTAGTTTATCAAGATGTTTTTGACCCGAAGTCACGCTGCATCAATGGGAGATAAGGAAAGCGTGCCGGGCTGCGTGACACCTTCTCCAACAGCATGTCCTGCTTGGAGATGCTTACTGCAGACGCTCTGGCCACGGCAAGAAATAACAATCAGGAAGTGAGTTAATGGCCCCGAGCACGCGGTCATACGAGCCCCAATGCCTTCAGCAATCAGCAGATTCTCATTTACATGCCAGATTGCTGTGAGAATGGAGCGTCTCCACATCCCGATGCTAATTTGCCCAGATGCTTACCTGTGCTGAATCATTTTCTCTGTAGCATTCTCCTCTCCGTGAGGTTCTACAAAAGATACTCCACGTAGCCAGGAAATTCAAGGCGTTCACTTTGGAGTTTTTTTTTCCACTGGTTTGATAGTAAGCGTGCTAAGATTGCTGGCCAGTTAAACAGCGAACACAGATGCCTTTGTAGCAGCTTAATGATTTTTCCGCTTTTGAATTGAACATAAACGCGCAATGACGCGAAACACTGTTATAAAACCGAGGGGCAGCTCATTCATTCAAAAAGCCAACATGATAAAGAGCACAAACCGAGCAGAGCATCCTTGAGATCCTTAAAGAATAAATCAAACCGAACTAAATTGTTATCATTTATTCAAGCAGATCTCAATGCATTCGGCTATAAAAAAAAAATAAGCTGCTAAAGCAGAACCATCCGTTCTACATTACGGGGTGGAGCAGCACCAAAGCCGATTATTGGAAGAGGCTGAGCCATTGTGGAGGACGGAAACCTCCTGATGACGTGGATCCCAACAGGAAATTGGCAAGAAAGTTGAAGGCAAGAAAGTCGGCCACTTTCCCTCCTTCTTTCTTGCTCGTATATATAATAATTTTTCATATTTCCTTCATCAGAAAACCACTTTCAGCCACTAGATGATCATCAGAAGCGGCTCCATGTCTCCGTGCGCTCTCTCTGCACTGGAATCCTACTCATACATGTTGGGCTTCACCAAAAACCATAACGTGCGGTTACCTGCGGTTCTCATGCTTGAGCTCCCACTGTGTTGGTAATCACCCAGTGTAAAATCCACCCCCCCCACCCAAAAAAACATTTCTTAGTTCTTTTAACACATGAATTGGCAGGCTGACAGACAGGCAGATGTTCAAACAGAGTGTGCATTCTTCTTTTGTGAAGGGAGAGCTGCTGTGTTTGGCCGCTTTTAAAACAGACCTGTTGTGATGGAGATTGAAAGCAATTGCTGCGCAGCCCTTTTTAAATGGGCTGTGCATGCATGCCGGCTCGGGGACAGCTTTTACATAATAAAAGGCGAGCAACCATGAGAGGAAGGCGAGCGAGCATCAGGCTTTGTGATCCTGAATCCACTCCGCACGTCACAACACCGGAGGCCAGAGGAGAGTGGATTCAGGAGAGTCGGAGGGAGCGGTAGCTTCAATTTTTAGGCAGATTTACCGAACAGTCTTTGACTGGGTCTTTAAACTCCTTGCAGATGGTCGCCATACATCACGAATATTTTTTATTAACCCAGTTGTGTCCCCTCTCACGACCTGGTCCCGAACAGCGGCTGGGCTAATAAGGCAAGAACCGCTGGCCTCGGGCTGAATCATGTCAGTGGATTAGGTCTTTATAATGAATTCAGGATTTTTTCAGTGGAGCAAAAAAAAAAAACCAAGTATAATAATGTGTCTTGTTTGGAACTGCTTCAGATTTCAAGGACAACGTTTTATACAAATAACATTTCCTCAGATTTGTAAATGGTGGAGTTTGTCGGCAGCCCTCAATTACCTCTTGGTGAATGGTCTCTGGCACAACTGTCGTCCTCACAGATACGCAATGTATTACAATGTACACGAAACACAGGGGCGACAGGGGGGAGGAATCCACCGGGGGTCGGGGGGGAAGGTTGGGAACCGATTGGGTGGGAAAAGTCCGTAGGGGTGGGACTTATGAGGGGGAATCCAGTGAGCCTCTTGAACGGAGCAAATTGAAAATAGCTTAAAAAATGAAGGTCTGAGACAGTTGAGATATGATTATAGGAATAAATGACCTCGGAAAATTCTCTGATGACAGGTTTATAACACATTTATTATTGTTGTCTTCGGTCCCTTACACCCTTTCCTTGTAATCAGTTCTTTGGGAAAATGAAATAAAAGTGACAGTTTTTTCCCCACACATCTTTATTTGCGCCCGATGTCGGCAAAATGGCGGCCAGAAGAGGTGGTCCCTCCACCGAGCCGAAGGCGGCGAGGCTATTAAAATCAACAGCATGAAGCAAAAAAAAAAAAAAAGAAACATTAAAAATGATGTCCCCTTGTGAAATTCCAGCCCCCCGATAATGACCCCAGGCCCCGATATATTCTATTGACGACCAACCCCCCCGTGTCAAAATCCACCGGGGGGATAAAAAGCAATAACCGGATGTAAATGACCGATGGGGGCATTAGGTACTTTCTTAATCATTCTGTGCCTCCTCCTACTTGCACGCTGAGAAATTGGCCTCATATATAAGTCGACAACGCCCCTCGCCGCGGAATTAACGCTATTATTCTCCGTACCGAGATGAAGTTATGCAGCCGTGACCATTAGTGTGTGACAACTGGAATTATTACATCCCACGGAGCCCCCATAGACCGCCTGCTGCAGGGGTGAGCTGCAGGAAGGCAGCACCGGAGGTGGCGGTGGGGGCAACTGAACAAATGCAATATAGGTCTCAAGAAATTTTCCCCTGCAAACCCAATTATGGGAGGAGGAAGAGGAGGGTGACCATGGGTCATTTTGCTGGTTCTGATGCATTGACTGGCCTCGTGAGGATGGGGGGGGTTCTTTTTATTCTTTCTGCCTCCTCTCACCGATCCGTCACACTCTGCTTCCCTTTTTACACACACACACACACACGCATGCAGAAGCACAGCAGATGTGTGCGCGCATGCGTGATTTAAAGTCAGTTAACTTAGAGTGTAATTAAAGAATAAAAGCTTTCCAGTGTCTGAGGATGGGAGTTGACTCGGGTCACGGGAAAATTTGATCCCCAAAAACCCCAAGTGAAGAAAACATGAGGAAACAGGGAGGAGTCCCCCCCCCCCCCCAGTTCAACGGACCCCAGTGTCGAGACCCATACGCCGCATGCGACGAATAATTTCACAGAGGAGATAGCATTTGATAAACGGTTTGTCCACAAGAAGGGTGGAAGAGAGGAGGGGAAAAAAAAGACGTAAAGAAAGATAAGGAGGACAAAGGGAGGGGGGAGATAAATGGGACATCGGAAAGCCATTAGTCACATTTACAAGCGCCAGACCCAGGATTTCACTTAGTTTTTTTGATGGGCGAGAAGTTGCCCGGCGTAGCGCAGCGCAGCCTGCTAAAACAAGCAAAACAAGTCAATATGGGATTTCTTTTGGGTTTGCAAATATCCGACGGTGACCTAGAGGTTAATCGTTTAACCTGCCGCGCTTTCAGCTAAACCTCAAACAAAGGAGTACGAGGCTGCGGCGATGGGTGGGAAGGGCCTATCACAGCAGGCGCCAGATTCCCTTTTTCTAGTTATTCAAGTGAGAGGAACCAGGATTTAAATTTAAATTAGAGAATTTGGGAGAAATGAACCGAAGCTCATCAAATGGCTCGTTCATCGCATGTTTATTTCAATTTATCCAGAACATCTTGCTTTTTCCCGATATGTACGTCAAATCCGCGCACAAGGTCGGGGAAGACACCTTAGTTTACACTCAAGGTCAGAACATGTACAAAGAAATTCTGCTCGACACCAGAACCAGAATGCAGTAGTGTGTCCTTCAAAAAGCACTTCATCTTCATTACTGAATATTATTTTATCTCAACTCTGCCATTCTTCTTTTCCCCCCCTGTTTGGGAGTTGTTTTTCCTTTGTCATCGTGGTTCTTCTCCATTGTGTGGTCACTGTAGGCTGATACAAGGAAAATCTATTGCATTTGTATATGTGTGCATGAGTGTGTGCATGTGTGTGAGTACTGTTTGCCTCTGAGAGCTGTTCAGCTTACAAATGACCAAAAAAAAAGAACCCTCTCCCCTCTGAAAAAAGGCTTCGTGGATTCTCTCTAGGTTGTCATTCTTCGTGCCTAAAACAGCCAGCAGTCTTGTTGAAGTTGAAATTGCCAGAGAGTGATGTGTGTATGCTGTATGTGATTGACAGGTGATCTGTCCAGGTTAGACTCCTCCTCTCTAGCGCTAAAGACTCCGTCCCCTCATGTGGCCCTGTGAGCAGGACGCATGGCGCAGATGATAAATAAGTTAACCAATGTTGTATTCGTTGTGATGCTGAAGTGTTTTCTTTCACAATAAAAGCAAAAGAGACGAGAGATGAAGGTTTGCCCTGAAACCTCTTCATCAGGTTTGATGTGCGGGAAAAAAAAAAAAAACGTTTCCTTTATGACTGCACCATCTTCCATTTTTTACAACTATAACCCCGCTCAGACGTGGGAGGAGATATAGTTGACATTTGAATTTTTTTTTTTAGTTCTCGGTTAATTCGAGTGTATTAAACCATGAACCTGCTGTCATCATTCAGAATGAATCATCGGCCGGCTCTTCGCCTCCCGACCCCATGGATTCCTCTAGTAGGGCACAAAAAAACCTCAACAGGCAGCACAGCCTCGGGGGCTAAAATCAAACATGGACCTTGGAGCTTCTGCACTGAATTCCTCTAGTTTTCATACACACACACACACACACTCACATACACACTCAGATCGAAAAGTTCAAGCAATGCATCTGTCTGAGATGACGTGTCCAGCCGTGACAAAGACCACCTAGGCTGCTATTGAAACATAAAAACATATTTTCTGGCAGAAACATTGAGCTTGCATTCACACTAGTGCTGGTCAACCCAGGTGCAGTCTAGCAGTCGATCCGCTTGGACCGGTGTGAGCACCCCAACAGACCAACAGGTGCATATCAAAGATACAAACTCTGGTTCGCTTGAAAAGACGAGTCTTGTTTTTTCTTTCGATCGGACCGACCAGAAAGCAAAAGCGCCGGGTTCTTGGAGAGGAGCAAAATGCATTGCGTCGTGGGAATCAGGAAGTAAACAATTGACACTAAGCCAGAGAATGACCGCAGTTGGTTTTAATGGTGCCGGTGAAAAGTGCATTCCCTTCAAATAACCTCTTGCTTGTTCCAATAGATGAATGGTCCTCTTCCTCGTTGTCTTCATTGTTGGTGTTTGTTGATCGGTGGAGATCAACCCAGAGGATGCATCACTGCTACAGGCCAGCCAATGTTGCAACGGATTTGGTCCATTTGACGAAGTCCGCTTCGAAAACAAATGTACCAACCAAAGCAGAGTCCGACAGTGTCAGTCTAAAGTGAGTCCCTCGGGCTATTAGTAGTGAAAACAACCTAAGATTGCCTTTGTATGCGTCAAAGTTCTTCTCCCTGCCTCCTCCTGCCGCCATCGATCGGCAGGAACAAGAGGCCACCTGGGACAGTTTGCCTGGATATTCTTTCTGACCTCCATCCTCCGATCCCTGCTCCGCCAGTTGCCCTCTGTAGAGCGGACTGATTATCCAGGTACCCGGGCGTCGGACTCCATGCTGGGTTGCGGGTCTGGGCGGCAGCAGGGAGGCAAGAATTGATGCTCCCTTTGATTTTTGAGCGATAGAGGCCTGTCCCCTGAGCATGCCTTGACTGTGTAGCATCTACAGGACGGCACATTCATTCTAACCCATCAGTCAAGTTGAGCAAAAGATGTTACACTTACCTCACACACACACACACACATGCACACACACACACACACGCACACACAAATGCTTTTCATTTGAATAATAAATGAAAGGCCGTGCATAGGATTTGGCCCGGACGAAACCCCATCCATAACCTCCATGATTGCTTACACTTCTGCCAGCGAGGACAATCCCATGTTGCCGTGGCGACAGTGGAACGGAGTGGCTTCTTGTTTTTCCATACTAATGGTTGCTGCGTCTGCTATGGTGTGCGCGTGAGTGAATGCACCTGGGATGGCTCGGTCAGGCGTGGTGCCCTTTCACACAACACAGGTGATCTAATTGTGCGTCCAGAGCGGGTTTCGCATGAATGAGCCACACAGCTGACGGTCTGCTGCAGGAGCGGGACATCAATCCTACCTGATTACGTGACGGACGCAGAAGTGATGGTCTTATAACTTTTTCAACACCCCAGAGCAGAGAATTTTTTTTTCCCCGCAGAGGAGCGCCGGTGAGACTGATCCTAATGAGTCTCTCCAGCTACTTGTCTTGTGATCAACTATTCATGCTTAAGGTATTTTTAACCTGCTGAGACGTCATTGACAAGGTTACGGGCATCAGCGGTGCAAAAACTTCCAAAAGCTGGTCCTGACGCAGGGAAGGAGAAACAGGATGGAAAGTTTGGAGAAGAGGGCTGTGCCTGATTGTGAAAGTAGGGACGTCCAGATGTTTCTCAAGGTAAAGTGTTTTAAGGGGCTTCTGAATCACTAAGGTCCTTTCACTTGGCTTGCTGATCACAAAACCAAAAGAATGTCATGAATGATATGACTGTAGATCCTGGGCAAAAAAAACAAACAAACCTGCAAGTGATTAGATCAACAAGCAGGATTCTCTCAGGTGATAAAAAACGCATTCAACCCATCATGGATGAACCACGAGCTGCAGGGTGAAGTTAGAGTTTGGGTGCCTGGCTCAGAACTCTTTGACAGCCTAGGGGGAGCTCAGGAATCAAACCATGCATGTTTGGCTTCAAGACAACCACTTTGAACCTCAAGGACCGACTGGCTATTCTATTTCTTCTGAACATTTTCATTAGGATTCAAAAATTGTGTGAAGATGAAGATGTTAGTGAGATGCTTTGGACTTCCACCTCAGAGTCAGAATGCTGCATGATTGGGTTCTGCAGGCTCTCCTACCTTGGTTCTCTCCATGTTCTCTGTCTCCCTCCAACTCCAAAAACAGTCAGTAGGTTCACTGAAGATTCTAAATCAGGGGTGCTCACACTTTTTCAGCATGCAAGCTACTTATAACATGACCAAGTCAAAATGATCTACCCACAACAAAAATGCAAAACTATGTTGATATGACCTTGCATAACCTCATGAGCCAATATTAAACAACACAAAATAAATATGTAAATTTTTTTGTCATGAGCCACGTTCGCTCTGATGACTTGCACTGATTTGAATCATTATCCGGACAGTAGCTGCTGACGGCCAGCTGTATCAGCAATGACGTGACTCACCCGGAACGATGCTTCGGTCGCGGCATTCGTTTTTGAAGTATGTTGTGTGAAAAGTGACTGCTGTCTGGGCAACTGGGATTTTAATTCCATCACTTTTCTCTTTCTCAGCTCGCTTTTTGGCAGGATGTTTGTGTCCTATTTTCCATGAACAGTCTGAAAATGCCGCTCCACATTACCCTTCTTTGGTAATGCGATGGTAGACCAGCAGATGAGGCGAACGCACTACGAAAATGTCATCGTGAAAAAAAGTCCTTCTCCAATTCCATATGAAAGTGATACATTTTTGTATTCTTACTTGGTCCGGCTCCCTCACTCATTTTATACCCTGTCTTAAATTTAAGAGAAAAAAATGAGGGCTAAAAATCGGAGGTAACTTGCTGACTAGCTTGCAAGTTTTGCTGCACTTCGCGCCGTTGTTTGTGTGTCTGCAGTGACCTCAGCGGCCCTGTTTATCAATCAAGTGACAGGATGGATGATCGGCTGATGTCTATTTTTTTAATGTCATGCGATCTACCAGTATTACCTTTGTGATCGACTGGTAGCTCGCAATCAACGTATCGAGCACCCCTGCTCTAGATTGTCCGTAGGCGTGAATGGGAGGGTGAAGGGTTGGATGTCACTATCTGTAGCCCTATGATTGACAGCTAACCTGGCCAGGTTACACGCTGTCGGCTGGGATTGGATCCAGCTGTTCCTGTTCTTCAGAAGGGTAAATGGATGAATATATCTAAATGTTCATAATTTATAACTTATAAGATATTTGAGGTATTTTGGGCTCATGCCTCGGAGGTGTGATGGCAGCTTTGCTCACTGCAGCCAAAGCATTAATCTTCTCCTCAAGTCATTGATTTTCCCATCTCAGCTCTGCTGTCTTGGTCAAATGAAGGATTAGCTGCTGCTGAAAAAGCCTTTGTTTTGGCAAAATTCTCCAACCTCACGTTTTTGTGGACAGATCATGTCGGTGACCAGGTCGCCTCCCTGTCCACTAGGACCAATCGGCTCTCGTCGTATTTCTCTCTCAGCAACGGCCCGGTCCTTCATCCTCCAGCATCTCTCAAAGGCTCCTCATCCATCCAGGATTTATGTGATTGCCGCTGTTTGAAGTGTTGCTTGTAAATTAAGGACGCTAACTGCAAATCTGAGCCGTGTTTTTCAGTCTCATTGATATTCTGCAAAAGAGCAAATTGGATGTGAATCGTGGCTGTTGGTGTGATGACAAACAAAAAAAAAGCACAGAAGAAAGTTGAAAGAGCATTTTATTATCAGCTCAGTATTGTTAATATATATCGATAAAACTAAGGTAGACTATTGAGTGAAGTGGTGCATTCACTGAACATGCACAACTCTTGCAGAATGATTGTTTTTTTTTGCATTTAGCACTGTGTGTGTGTGTTTGTGTGTGGATTTGTGTGTGTGTTAATCTGTAACATTTCATAATACAGCTCATGTTTCATTGCGAAAACAATACTAACTAATCATAGTAATTTCCCAGAAAGTATGTTGTTCTTTCGCACAAATCCTTCCACACACATCCAACTTATCAGTTCCCACTGGTACTTGAATGCAGATATGATGGAACAAAATACCTTGTAGGTACCTGGTATTTACAAAATAGTTACAATAAAATATGTACAGATTTTCTCTTAGAATACTGTAACCAGTACTTAATAAACTCTTGCAATAAAATATCTCTTACTCATCCAATAAAATACAATGTGGGTATGCAGTACTTAGAAAAAAACGATAGTATTATCTGTTTTCACTTCTCACTGAAACACAATGTAGGTACCTGGAACTTTCAAAATACATGAGGTTTACTCCATCTTCCATTTCCTCTCATAAGGGTTTTTTTTTTTTTACCAGGTACTTAAAAATACTTTGTTACATAAAATACTTACATTCTTTGTACTTTTTTTAAAATACCTCTTTATTGGTTTCCTAACAATAAAAATACTACTCGCTCCTTGTGTGGCGCATGTATTCAAGTCCCAGTCGGTACTGATAAATATTTCAAACGCACATGTTCATACAAGAAGGTTAAAAGTGTACTCTCTGGAAAATTCCAAGGTGATGCCAAACTGGTTCAGTCTAAAACACGAGCTGCTACTATGAAGTTTGTTTCTTTGTAGTAAAAGAAGCCCGTATGAATGCCTTTCGCCACCGAACACAAATCACAGTAATTCAAGTCAAGGTTGTATCTCTGGAAAAAAAAACAAACAAAAACAAAACAACCTGGAACTAAACCATGTTCTCGCTGCGCCATGTCTCCCGGCGCTCGAGTCCAAAACCTGTTTCCATGCAGATCTCCCCCCGCCCGGCTCAGGGAGGGCTAGCGTCCCTGCGTGCGGGGCGTCAGCGGTCAGCGTTCATCTTGCGCAGCTTTGCCGGCAGGTTGTCCTCCGGCCTTCCGCCGGCTGAGAGGAGGGGGCTGTGCATGGGGCCGGGGGCCGGGGACAGAGGAGCTGGCAGGCTGTGGTGGTAAAGGTCCCCGGTGGACTGAGTCATGGGTTCGAAGCCCACCTTGAGGGACTTGAGCTGCAGCCGGTTCTCTGCCTCTGGGCCGGACGAGGAGCTGAGGCGCTGGAGCTTCAGGGGCAGGTCCCCCGTACTGCAGGCCTTCTCCGAGTGCTGGGAGCTCAGCATTAGCACCTTCCTTTGCAGGTCCTCCTTGCCGGAAGAACTCATCCTCTGAAGCTTGCTCGGTAGCCGACCCCCGGCGCCGCCGTGGCGGCCTCTGTCGTCCGAGGTGTTGATGCAATCCACGGAAAACACCCGGTCACGGTGAGCGCCGTGGCTCTCAGTCAGTGCGGGGGTGGGAGTGGACAGGGGCGATGGCAGGGAGTTCTTCTCCTCATGCTCCTTGACGCTGTACGAAGGTGTCGGTACCTCGAACGTGCTGTGGAACTGGGAGTAGTCCACTCTGAAGAAGCCCTCCTCCAGTGACATCACCGGCAAGAATCGATGACCCCACAGCACCTCGTCCTCAGTATACGAAGTCCGCGCCTGGCATGTCATACCTAGGAGAGAAATACGGCGGTGTAATAATTCAAACATCTGTCATTAAACGGGAAAGTCCATTAAAACTGTTATTGGCTGATAAAGTTGAACAAAACAGGGTTGTATCCCCTGCGATGATTTCATTCTGCTCTCTAATGCTTATTGAATTACTGCCTCGGTCACATTGTGTGGGTTTTGAAACACTCTCATGCCAGTAAATCCATCGAGCGATGCCGTCCAATTCCGTATAAAACGCTTCACAGATGCAGACTTCGTCTTTTCATATCCCGAGCACATCAGATTAAATGAACTGTGGCAGGAGCCCGAGCAGGGTGATGGCCTAACTCGACAGTTTCTGATTTCCTCACATTAATATGAATAGATATTGAGTTTTGCCGTCGCCCGTTCCGTAAATCCCCCTTTGTTTAACCTGATCGGAGAATTACACCCTGACACCCAGCGGCCTTCCTTCATTGGCGGACAAATCCGCAGACCCTGTCTCTACATGCCGCACCATAATGGTGAAGATCGCTGACATAAATTCTCTGTCTTTTTCCGTCTGATTAACCGACCAGAGAAAATAACGGCGTGCTCTTCTGTACACAGTTCCTGAAGAAACTTGTAGTTGGGTTACAGATTGATCCTTGAATCAATCTCACCGCCGTTACATGGGATGTATCCTGGTGCGTCAGTCAAATAACAAATGATCCTGATCTACCGGTACAATGAGTAAATATTGATGTGCATGATATCACCCACAAGTGCAATTTTTCAAAACACTATCTGCATCCTGTGGGTTATTTACTGACACATTAGTTTACGGTTGATCTTTTAAGTAACCTAAGCATTTAATTTTAACGAGGCTTACTGGCAGTTGGCAGCAAAATAAGAATAACATGCAGTAGCTGCATGCTGACTCCAGCCATCTTTTTCATTATTCTTCATATTTTACATTTAATGATGACGTAATACTGTTTGTGTCGACGCGTGTGTCTGTTTCCACCTCTTACAAACTCCACTTCTCTGCCCTCTGACCTTAGGTTTGTAAAAATATGTCTTCTTTATTTTTTGTTTTGGGCCCTTCATAATCAATAAGCATTTAGTGCTTTTATTTTTCGTATCCAATGGCTCCTCCGCAACCCGAGCTTCCCCGTAAAACACTCCAACCGGCTCCCGAGTAGGAGTCTGATCCCGTCCCTCTGAGGGATGCGTGCCGTGTTATGTCATACCCTGATGCTATTCCAGGCTCACTACTCATCTTCATCCCGAACAAAACCTTCAACAGTCCCGCATCTGCACAAAGGTCACATTTGTTCTTAATTAGCCCAAAGGCTGACTTTCATCGCAAGGGTGAGACCAATCCATCTGTCCGACTCAGCGGTCCGATCGTGTCTTCATGACCGCTGACTGGAGCTGCTCAAGATGGCGGTGAGGCTGGTGCGTCATGAGCTGTTTAATATTTAAGATATACAAACTCTTAGGACAACAATGAGGATGATGGCATCCCTGGAGGAGGATTTTCAAATTCTTGCCCGCAGCCTTTTTACCGCTGCTGTTTCCCTGACACGTCCTGATGCATCAGCTTCTCCCCGGGTCTCTGCCCGACCCCGGAGGAATTTTAAATGGGGCAAAGACAGAGATGCAACATTTGCATGGGCATGAGGGGTGCATCATCTGCGAATAAGGGAAAGTACAGTGTACGGGTAGAGCAAGTTTGTTGGACCGCAAAGATGAACAGGATGTGGACGGGGCAGGAAGAGTCTTGATCCGCAGGGACAGGCAAAGCGGGTTGGCAGAGCGTTGACTAATCTTCCCTCTCTGGAAAGGATGACAAATTATGCTGTATTTACATGCACCTTACTACAGCTGTGGTGGCGTTTTTTTTTTTAATTTGGTCTCTGAATCTATAGCAAGAATAGCGAGTAGTACAAAGACATGGCAAGAGGCATCTGGATATTTGTGACATTTTCAAAATAAAATGGCATGACTGATGGTCAATTGGCTCTACAATGAAAACAAGTCAGTTGTTGGGAGAGATGGCCCATAGGGGATGACTCGGAGGGATGGAGGACAAGGAAAAGTAATATGCACACACACTCACACACACACACATATGGACCTCAGGCATTCGTACACACACGTAAAACTGACTTCAAGTGAAAGTTGGCTGACTGTCTATAACGGCTTGAAAAAGTCTCAAGACTCTAAATTGTCCTTCGGTGTGAATGATTGGATGTCTCTCCAGGCTCTGTGATTGACAGCTGAAATGTCTGGGATACACCGTGCCTCTTGCTCCGATGTCAGAAAGGATTAGTTCAAGGACGAGCACTGCACTGTTTGTGTTTGTGAAATAAATAGTAGAAAGAATGAATGAATGATGGGAGGAGAGAGGAAGAATGTCCAGTAATCCATTAGAAGTGCTTCAACAAGGGCTATTTGTTTTCTACATTATCTGTTTTTTCAAAAACTTATAGTCACTCTACTTAACATTCAATCATTTTGTAACTACTTTTGTCCAAAGGAACCACTGATCTTTTTCAGCCTTAACCCCGGACAGTTAAGACTTTCCAATACACACCGCCACAAGTTGCTGGTCCCAACAAAAATGTCTCTCAATACATAAAGTCATTTTTGATTACATTGCAGGTCATTTGCTTCACTTCAGCAGAGGCTGCTATCTTGCATTTCGAAAAATATAACCTAGTGGCCATTAGATTCAATCCCAACTCTACCTAAGATATTGTGAGTCGATCCGTGTCAGGGAAACCATCGCAGACTGAGGAGTGGGATGGACCTGCAGAGTGAGAAGAAATTCGTTTGGTCTGGAGCGAAGGCATTTGGGCGTTTTGTCAACAGTACTGACAGAACCCGATTTTAGACGGTTCAGATCATTTCACTTTTCACGTTGACAGAGGCTCCTTGAAGCTGCTGTCTGCTGTGCAGACTGAGCAGAACAGGCAGTCACACACCAATGGACCATTTGACGCTTTGGACAACAGAAAAAGAAAATAAATACTGTTATCTCCTATCAATACATCGACATGATGATGGGACCGAGCAGAAATGACGGAGGGGATTATCACCCCCTGAAATATAAAGACAATCTACGTAAACATAACTGTATTTTTACTCGCTGGCTGTCACGGCACAAGAAAGTCTAATGGCACAAATGACCGTTTTTAAAAGGCATAATAAACAAACCATTTCATCCGTTTGAAATGTTCTTGGGAGCGCAAAGCTATTCTGAGCAGACAAAACCCTCTGAGTTTGGGATTGCATGGTACTGACTCAGAGCAGTGGCTCTCAGTGTAATGAGAGCGCACGTCCGACCTAGCAGCTTTGCTGTTTTCACATCAGCGGAGGCAAAAAAGAAGAACGAGGTGTTTGAATACAGAGTCGAGATTTGTTGGCAAGATTTCATTGGAAGGTTCGGTACTTTTCTTAGAGGAAGCGAGGAAGAGATGAGACAGGAGATGATGGTCGACCCGGTCGGGACGTGTCACCGAACATTAAGCGGCCAATACTTTAACCGCGAAAGCAATTTATTCCGTCTTCACAGCACAATCTTACTGCTGATTGGTCACATACTTTTTCAGAATTTAGAAGAAGACGGTTCATTTTCAAGGAAAAAGGCCAATGCTCCGTTTCTCTTGCTGGCTTCAGAGCCGCCTGCGTTCGGAATGGAAATGACAATATCAGCGTTGATGATAGGATTTATAATTTAACGTGCACCCTAAAGTATTTCTGAACGAATTATATAACCACAGCGCGATGAATAAATTACACGCAGACATTAAAAATCTGCATTTGATGCTTTGAAAAATTAAAGGACACAAATATAAAAGACTGAGAGGATGTGGAAGTGACTCCAGTCCAGTCCCAAAGAGGGTGGAGTGAGTTCATTGACCTTGAGCCTGACGTCATGGTGATGAGTTTATGGAGGTGAAAAGAGACGGTCAGGCAGCCATTAATCCTCACAAAATGATCCATGATGTCATCAGACATAAATGGAAAAAAGGAGGGCTCCCCCATGGTTCTCTCTCACAGGGTTAACGGTAGATGGTCCCCACTTATACAGCGACTCCATCACCTTTTGGTTCCAAAGCACTTTTCACAGGATCACATTCACATACACAATCACACACTGATGGACGCAGAACTACCACGCAAGGCGCTAAGCATACCATTGGGAGCAACTACGGGTTTAGCGTCTTGCCCGAGACACTTTGGCATGCGGAGATGAAGGAGCCGGAGATCGAACCGCCGATCGTCCGATTGGAAGGTTGCCACCCTACCAACTGAACTCCGGCTGCCCAGCAGTGACACCACAGAGTGACATCTTGAGAGAAATGTTGCGTCTTATTTGAAAACACCAAAGTCAAAGTCCTCTCGCTTGCCCCTCACATACAGGGCTGGACCAGCCATCCGGCAACACGGTTATCTTCCTTTCTTTTCTGCCAGTACATCAACAAGCTGGTATTCATTTGATCGACAGCAGGCTGTCTCAGGCCCTCTATTATCCTCCCCTCCTCCAGCCCCCTGGTGTTGTTATCCTTACAAAACATAATTCATGTTTTGTCCCCGTTCATTGTTACTAACCCAAATAAGAAGATCACCGTCTCAGCGGTGATTTGTTTGTGAACGTGTCAGTCAGTGTTGATGCTGAGGAGGCCTGCTGGCCACCATGGTTCTCACACACGTGCAGTGGAGGTCTGCTTTTTGCTAAAGTGGTCTTTGTGCAGAAAATTGCAACGATAATTGTGCATCACACACACTGCTGTTGTACATTTTCTGATGCAAACTGTGGAAACGTCAGGTCACGTGACTGTTGACACCAGTGGGCATGTTGCAAGTTCACCACTGAATGTCATTCCTACTGTCCCCTACCGCCTTTTTATTTTAAAACTTTAGCCTTGGTGATTCCTGTAGTGAAGCGCAATGGAGGGTGAGATGTTCGCACACTTTCCCCCGTTAGCGTCTGAGCTCTACGTGTTCATGATGCCTGGTGGTTAGCCACACTGCTAACTCTTGGCAATCCAAAAGAGTATCTTAGCCAGGAGTGCTCAATCAGCACTTTCTGAACGTGCACATCCGGTGAACATAACTGTTTACATTTCAATTCCATTCTTTCTTTCAAATTATACATCCTGTTACTACTCTTTAAATTTCTCTGCACTGTTTACATTTGTTTTCACTGTGCAGGGAAACACATTTCCAGACTGTACACATGACAATACACGCTGTGAATCTTGAAAATGGTAACAAAAAAAAACAAACAAACACTGTGGTGATGATGCTAGCAGTGAAGATGGCTTCAGTGATGACTTAATGATCAGATGACAACTTTTATATGCTTCCTTTGGCATGTTTCAGATGTGCTAATTTTCACTAACTACCTTGTTTGGCACACTTTGAATATCACGCCTTCATAATTTAGTAATAATTGTTGAGGCGGACCAACAGTCGCTTCCTGTTCTGAGAAACCTGACCCCCGACTTCAAGAGCTGGCGTTATTGGTTTATCACCATCTATAAGTTGCAGACATAAATACTGTGTTGATTATAGTTCTAGTATTATGGTAATGAGAGCTGAGCGTGGGCACTGACCAGACAGTCGGCCTTGCTCCTCAGCATGTTATTAAGGATGATGGAGGGTTAGTGTGGACGCCCTTCTCCAGCTGGGTTAGTTTGCCATCTTTATGAGGGCAGACGTTTCCTGGCAAGGAAGTGACATTGTTGAAATCAGCCCTCGAGGTTGGGGATGCTGATTGAAACGTTCAGCAAACATTAGATTGCTCGCTTATATTTCCCCCGGCAAGCTAAAATAGTTTTTAATATAGTTCTGATCGTCTCAAAGCAAAAAAACATAAACAAAAATTATTTTTCCAACCCACTTTTAGTGACAAGGAGAGTGAGGGCGGTTGTTTTTTCTTTTAAGACTTTTTTCAGTGTTTACAAGGCTAGGTGATCAAATGATGGTATGATAACATGAGGTCAAACAAGAAAGGCATTTCGCTAGTTACCTGTATAAAGAAATGTTTTTCAAAAATGGGCAAAGGGCAAATGATTTGTGACGTCACAAGTCACCCACTGGCAACAAGGGCAAACGTCTTGTGGTGGAAATATGAAAATCACCGGAGCTGGTCTGTTCCAATTAATGCTGATGCAGTGTGAGCGTGACAGGATGTCGTCGCCCGGAGGAAGGCAGCGCCATCGGGGTGTCCTACATCAAACCCGCTCCGCTCAGCAACATCACAGAACACCTGATGGCGTTTCAGAGAAAACACGGACCGTGTTCGCCGCCGACCCCTCCCTCCCGCCAGCACTGTGGTTTCTCCTGCAGCGGTGGGAGACGTGAGGATTATTAAGTCGGATAAGAGGGAGAGAGAGCGAGTGAGCGGGCGAGATTTATTTGTATTGGACTTCAGGGGAAAATCGTTCCGTTAAATATGCAACAGAGAGAGGGGTGTTTGTTGCGGGGGCCTACTCCAGCAGCGCCGCCTGTCTTTTACAGCGGAGTTCGTTCCGGCCCCGCTATAAGAGACTGAATATTTCAGGGGCTCAAAATTACCTCTGTTCTCAGCTGTCGTATGAAGGAGGGGGTTCGGGGTGCGTGTACTGTAACTTTTACTAACCCCCTCCCCACCGGCTCGTTCATCAAACTGACACGCATCCATAACCACAGGCTTTTATTATGCATAGAGTGGGTATAAACCAATCCTGCAGTAATAAAATACCCAGCATAATTCAATCAGCATGTCAGTCTAATGTGTTGACGTCGCTCTTTGCCTGTTTTCCCAGCTGTTGTGTTCTTCAAACATGCCAAAGTGGCAGATAAGTGAGATTTCAGAATCTGGATTAGGAGTAACGCCAGCCTAATCTGGGCTGATACCGACACAAAGGATTGCGTTTAAGATCGTAAGATACAAAGAGGAAAAAGTAAAAAAATGTTAGATTGAAGGGCTGGAGTAATGTAGAATGTGAGTTAGACGAGGGAGTCCTCACCAGTGGTCTCCACGATGCCCTCCAGGATGACGACGATCTCAAACTGCTCATTCATGAGCGAACGCTGGGACAGGTCGAAGAAGGGGCTCTTGGGGTTGATTTCGTGGCAAATGGTGAGAGGGGAGACCAAGAAGAGCTGGTCGGCACCGGTTCCGAAACCCACATCCAGCTCACACTGGTCCAGGGGCAGGAACTCCCCCTCCGGTGTCTGTCGTGACTAAGGGAGGCACGGAGACAAAAGCAGAGATAGTTGTAAATTCAAGAGGAAAAACCAGGGCAGACAAAATACAGGATGACTTCTTTCGGCATAACATCAGAGAATAGTTGAAATGAGTGACAAATTAGGATTACGGGTGAGCCCACTAGTGCAATAAATCCAAAATTGTCACGAAACTTTTGAAGTAGATCCAATGATCTAATGTCGACACTAGCTGGCAATAAAGGGAGAAAAAGCCTCGGTAAGATTCTGTTGCAAAGTCTGTTGTCGACCTGTCAATCCACCACGACCTTCGAGCAACGCCAAATTAGCTCAATATGAAACAAAAACAAAACAAAATACAAGGTCTTCTGTTTGGCTTTGTCAAACTTACTGAAATCACTTTGGGGGAGTTTTTTCCAACTCTATAAGGCTTTTCCCAAGTCTCTGAACGACCAACTAGCAACTAGCTACGGTAACTGACGTTGTGCTAGGTTAGCCGAGCAGGCAAGCTTTAGGGGACACGAGAAATATGGTAGTGAAGGAAATTGGTTCAAATTTACCCGCGGGAATGCATCACGGGACGACAAAGGAATGCCAAACTCTGTATTTTTCCCCCTCGTGTAATCGATCACACACCCCGTAGCTTTGTGCGGGGCACCCCAAGTGCCCAAATTCCAAGAGTGTGTAAGACAAGTCCATTAAAATGGACAAATTACTGAGCTGAAAATGAGCAGAATTAAGAATTTTTCATAAAATTGTTTGTTTCAGAGTGTTTTCACTTACCTGTCTGCTTTTCAGTTTTGTTACAATGTGAAAACTTGAAACCGGAGTCTGAGCGCAGCTAGCAGTGCTACTAGTCTGCACTGGAAACTGCATCCGCCTTGTGGAACTTCAGATTCGCAAACGCACCTGCATGCCAATGCACTGCTTGGTGTGTATGTTTGTTTGAGTGTGTGTGTGTGTGTGTGTATGTGTGTGTGTGCTCTGACGGTGAATTTAGAACATACCCTCATTATAGAGTGTTTAGACTAGACTGTTTACAAATTCAGGCAACTATGAATTACAGCAATTACCTGAGCTCTTCAAACCAGGTCTAATTCCACGATGCATGTATGAATGATATCTTAGGGGTACACAAACACACACACACACACACACACACACACACACACAAACACACACACACAGACATCTCCAGACGCCTCTCTTTCAAATTTTTTCCATCTAAGTCACCTCAGAGTGACAAACCCAAACCAAAATATCAAGGAAAAATGACACCAGCGCGACTGGAACACAGGTGATCAACTGTGAGAAAATTGGGACAGTCAACAACTCAGGACCGCTAGAGCTGTTCATCGACTTTGTGTTTTCAGTGACTGTTAGTGTAATATGCGTATCTGTAGCGATATAAAGTGCACATTAATATATCAAAAGCATATTTTTAATTGGATGTGCTTTTTTTCGGGTAATATTTTCTCTTTTCTATCTAACAATGTTATCAGCTGTCTGTCTCAATGCTGGTTAAACTGGTGACGTGCCCAGGCGTCATCTGACCCTCTGGCAGCCATGACAGCAGGTTGCAGACTACTCCATCTGCGAATCGTCCAACAAACTTCGAGATGAGCCCGGTGAACCGAGCCCCCTGGCGCGGAGTTCACATCCTTCAACCGTAAAAAACGAGCGGAGGGTGAATTCGACCGCGGCCCTGAAAACCCGTCGGATCATCAAAGCGGAGCCCCGAGAAACGATAGCTCACCGAGGCGGAAAGCATCCTGCCAAAGAGTTGCTCTTTTGAAAGGAGCGCAGCCTCCGCAGATCCATTTGTGGATTGCATATCTGTGCTGAGACGAAGGGAGGAAAGGCAAGTTTGAGGATTCTGGCAAAGAAAAACCAACATGTGAGAGGCTTGTTAATGTTTTATACTTTGAAGGACGGTTGTATCATTCAACATGTCTCCTGGAGTTCTTTATTATTCCAGCCGCCCGAAAGAGGCAAATTGTACAAAATAAATGATGCAAGATCTCTCCCCCCCCCCCCGACCGCTGCGGCTGCAGACTTGGTGCTTCACGTCAGCTTCCAGACGCGACGTGCAGACGGGTGTTTGAGGAAGCGGCGCTCGGACAGGCCTCGCCCACCGAGCGCTAACTGGTGCGGAAGCATTTAGCTGCCTAGACGACGTCGAAGAAGAGGGTCAGGGATCTCCAAAGTATTTTTTTCTTCCTGTCTTACTCAGTCTAATCCATCTGCTCACTTTCCCTCCCCCCGACCTGCTTCCCTCCGCTCAGCGGCGTGTTTTCCCTCGTTCCTGCGGGCTCACTTACATTCAAAACCCTTCTGCTGTTTTTTTGTTTTTCGAATTTTTCACTTTTTTCATTTTTGTCAGCTTGGAAAAAAGGTAGAATCGAGCAAAAGTAGAAAGAGAGTGTTTCAGAGCTCGTTTGAGTTTTTGTCTATTTCTCTGTCAGTTAAAAGGAAACGCTTCATCTTCCCTGGTCCTGCTGCTGTTTTATTACACCTCCGACTAATAACTCAGATTTGACAGCCCCCTCCCGCATTATTCCTCTACGACAGGGTTGATAATAATTACAGAGCTCTCCCACGCAGACACACACAGGCCCACGCTATCTTTCCCCCTTTCTGTCATTTCTGTAGCTATTGTTTCATCCTGTAAATGCGCATACTCACAAATCCAGACAGAAAAAGGCAATTTTCTTCTTGAGCGTTTATCAACCGTTATCGTTATTAGAGATATACTTGGTAAAGCCACAAACTTAGTGGCTCGGTGACAACGGTCAGGCTGATATACCAGAAAAAATGGCACAAAAGTGACGTTTGAAACCACTGGGCCACGATCTGAGGCAAAGGGTGTTTCACACAGTGACTAGCAATCCCACCGGACAGCAGGGAGGTCGGTTTTTGACTGGGTTCTCTCCATGTTCTCCATCTACATTCAAAATATTATCTTAAGGTTCATTGAAGACTCAAAATTGTCCATGAGTGTGAATGAGTAAGGGAACGAGGCCCCGTGATTGACGGGTCCAAGTTAGACCCTGCGTCTTGGACGACGGTCTGCTGCGATTGGCTCAAGACCCCTGTGAGCAAAATTATGGGTAATGAATGAATGAATGAACAGAATTTCACTCTAAAAAATAGACTTTCATATATTTTTGACACAAAAAGGGCGGCACTTCCGCCTCACATCAGGAATATCTGATTAGATTCCAACAGGGGGCCTCTCTTTGTAGAGTTTGCATGTTCTTCACTCCAGGTTTCCTCCCACAGTACAAAAAATACTCCTACAGGTCGACTCGAGAACCTAAATGCCCGGATGTATAGATAAGAGAGTGAATAGTTGTTTGTCTATTACTGGTCCATGATCGACAGTTGACCGGTGATCCGCCTGTTGTCCAATCAGCTGAGATCGGCTCCGGCACCGTTACGGCCACGACTGCAGGATAAGCTGTACAGATAATGGATGGATGTTTTATAAGTACTTTTATTGGGGTGCAACTGAAGTTCTGCTGGACTTTTATTTGTCTTGTCAAGAGCAATTGTCAGTACAGTTCAATATTTTACAAAAAAAAATCATCACGATTCCAAACTTCACCCTGAACTCTGGTGGGAGTCAGAATATGAATTAAGCACCTCTGGCCTTTGTCTCACAGATGCTGGAAAGCCATCCATCCATCCTGACCGTCAGTTGATCATTGCCATACTGGTTAACCCTCTGAGAATCACATTGTGAAATAGGTGAGTCAGCAGGCCTCCCACCGCCACTGAACCGTATTTCTCCTTCCTTTGAACAATAAGGAGTTTGTCCCTCTGGATTTACGGCGCAAGCGACTTATGTCAGCGGGTCTTTGTTCCACTTTCAGGTACTCAGTTTTCTGAATGCACTTCAGCATCATTCTTCCGTGTGGGTTATTGCAAGCTAGCTTAGGGAAATTTTACTTCATTTCGCTGTCTTTGTCACTTAAGATTAAAAAGATGGATGAGTGTATGCATACATTGACAGACAAAGCTCCTTACACATCCCCCGCTGGCACCCGCCCACGCCTCTACCCGCATAAAGATTCCAAGATAGCGGAGCTACTCTCTTTTCCCGTGAATCTGACACTGTTCCAGCAGATAAACTAATTGTTCTCCCTGATGTACTATATGGAGACAACGCGAGGACTTATCATTTTCACAAAGCCCTTTGGGGGAAGACGGGAAGCCTAAAAGCTCCAAATAGAGATGGAAAAACAAATTCATTGGCTCTTATTTAAAAAAAAAATCATAACAAAGTCGGGACGGCGCTCATGCTTTGGGGAGAGAATCAAAAAATCCAAGTCGGCTCGTAACAGGCGGGCAGAAGCATCGGCCTTTTGGCAGCATTGCCCTTACTCTTGTTGATACTGACATTTTGCTTTTGGCAAATTTCAATAGTTAAAAAGTGTTGGTTAAGCGAAATAACCAAGATCTAACCCATCCATCCATCGTCTGCTACTTATCCTGCACGCAGGGTCGTGGGGGATGCTGAAGCCTATCCGAACCTATCGGGCGAGAGGCGGGTTACACCCTTGAATGGTTGCCAGTCAATCACATACGCTAACAAACAACCAAGATCGAATCCAATAATAGTTAATTCCACATATCGTAGTGGACAACCAGGTGCCCTCCATGATATGGTACTAGAGACAAACACAAGACACCTGGTCAAGCTTAGCTGTTTCTATGGGTCTGTGTGTGTTTGTACAGATGTAATACTGTTGAAGCTACGCTAAAGACACCCAAGGCACGACACCATGAGGAAGAACACTGGCTGGTCCCCTTTCAGAAGCCCCAGAGAGGTCACTCTAACACGAGCCCCTTGCAGGAACTTTTTGCAGTCCCTACAACCTTCTCAGGAACAAGTCAGTTTCTTTGTGCATTTGGACAGCAAAGGTGCCAGGGACCATGGACTTCAGTTCCTAGAACCGAACCATTTTAGCTCAGTTTAACTGAAACTCTTATGAGGCAGGTGCTTGAAGATTGGTAGAACTCATAAGCCACGTCCGTTAGGAGATACTTCTTGCAGACATCTGAGTGTCATTTTTAAAAACTATTGGTGTAACTGGTCGGCTGTTTTTCTCAGAACTTGCAATAAATGGACAGAACCAGCAAGAAGTGGACCAACAAAGAGGTCTGAGCTCTTCTTGCGTGCTACACCACAGAGGGGTTTCCAGGGCTCACTGCAAAACATAAACATTTTGACCAAAATAAGTATGGAGTTAGCTAATGGCGGGAATTTCACATGGCAAAACAGTGCAAGGAGGAAATAACAACACTTCAAGACATTTAATAGTCCATGGTTATTATTTCCACCATGCAGAACATGAATGCCGTGGGAACTTTTCTCTCTATGTTGCCCACGGTCGTTTGTTTTTGAGTGTGGCACTTAAGGTGCACGTCATGCCAATCCCTACCGCGCTCCCTTGCTGCCTGTGTCAGTGCAAAACTAAAAGGTTCCCTTTGAGGAGGGGAATTTTCAAAACAAAGTATTCAAATAACGTTTTTGCTCCGAAAGTGACTGTGGGTACAGCTGGAGGAATATCTAGAGTGCGTCTTGAAAAGTTGCTACACGGCGTCTCATCAGTTATAGCTTTTGGATAAAACCATCGAGTAATTTGTTTCTTTTACAGAACCTGTTGATTCGTATTTTGCTGAAAACTGACACCCTGATCGCACCAGGTAAAGTGTGGTTGTGTGCGTGTGTGATGGTTCAACCTGGAACCCTCAGTCTTTGTTTACCGGTTGTGAGTGTTCTGGTAAGCAGTGTTGCAAAAGTGCTGTGATTCATTTTTATTATTCATGTTAAAACTTTGGGAAAGTTCGCAGCCGGAGTTCTATCTTGATACTTTTCGTTTCTTGTATAACAAGCAGGCGTGCCCCGATATCTGGGACACTGTTAGCAGTTTATCAGGAAGTGTGTGAAAGTGGCTCTAGTCAACCCAAGCTGCTCATTACCATCAGAAAGAAAGGCTCACGGGGAGAGATTATCAGCTGTGTGAATGATTCTCACGGTTGAAGAAGAGAGATAAATAAAATTGATTCGACCAAGAGTGGGCCGATTTTCCCACTCAACATCAGCCCATACTCTGCCGGGCCCTCATCAATCTCCCAATAGCCCGAAGAGGGGGCGGCGGAGATTGCAAGCAATCGGGTCGCCTGACAGCCCCGGTTGAAACACACAAGCTTTCACGCTAAAAGATACCGCCCGCGTTTTCAAAAAAGGCCAGGACAGCCTGACATTTCAGCTAACGATTCCCAGACTGAGTGAAATGGACCGGGCAGATCCATCACCTGCCATGTGATCATCACGACTCACATCAATTCAGCCGTCTTACTGGGACAGAATGAACAGAAGCCGAGCGTAAACGAAAAAAACGACAGGCTAGCTTTTCCTCTTTATCTCCCAGACGAGCGCTGTAAAGATCACCGTATCCTTCGGCTTAAAGCAGCAGTCGGATTCATTCATCTCCCTCCAGGTTTAAAAAAACCACACTCAAGTGCTTCAAATGAAATACAGCCCAATTTTTTTCTTTTTTGTAAACCCTGGTTACTTCCTGTTGTTCTGCTTTTTCTTACTGCATTTGAATGGAACCTGATTTGAAATGTAAATGCGCTCCTGATAATTTGGGAAGCCTTCCCTCACTCAGATGCTTTCCGTGGGGATTTTTGGCCACTGGGAAGTCTTAATACTGCTTCACAAAACTTTTTGGGGGGCTGTGGAAGCACACAATCCTCTATGGAAATTGACTGTATTTATTTTGTGTCTACGTGCCCCGGTTCCTGTGCACAAGAGTGTCAGCGTGCTGTTTTAGTGTAATAACTCTCTGGAGTGAGCTGCAATTTCACTCCCTATGCAAATGTCTGAACTGGTACTGAACTGCTCAACCTTCCTCGCAGCTTGTTGGGCAGTGACAGACCTTGGCATACCGGGACCCCCCACAAAACCACGTACCTTTTCTGAGGTGAACCATCAGTGGTTGGTTCTCATCAGAGCAGCTAACGTCCCAATGATTGGGACGCATTTTTTACCCCCAGCTTCCAACACCTTCATAACATCAAGACATGACTCCCTGGTGAAAACAAACATTCATGTATTCATTACTCGGCTATTGCCGCACACAAGCAAGGGGGAAGAGAGGAGGGGTTTAACGTGGATGGGACACCTGTCAATCACAAGGCTACATGTGGAAACCATTCACCCACTTTTTCATACCAGTGAACAATATACAGTCTTCCATGAACCTATAGAGTGTTTGCAGACTGTTGGGGAGGATAGAAAACTGGAAGCGAACTTGAGGCCAGATGGGCACGGGGGAAGAACATGAGGATGGAGAAAACCCAATCAGGATCTGATTGAGAACTTTCCCTGCACGAAAAGCTTGTGAGGAAACCGAGTGTCTGTGAGGTGATGAGTAGGTACGGCAAAAATCCTCTTATGTGGCACGCACACATGGTTATGGGTAATCGGTGACTCAAATCCTCCACAACCAGGCCATTATGGAATCTCTATTTTTCTTTAGAAAGGGAATGAAAATGCAATTCCGCTTGTGATAACCGTCTGCATGTAGCTCAGGGTGCAATCTGCACGGGAGATGCGCCACCAAAAAGGAATTTCTCCCCCAGTATATCTCCGAGGCAGGAGATGCTGCTCAGAGAATGGGATTATTGAGGGAGGGGGTGAATAAAAAAAGTTTATCTATTTTATTTCTTTCGCACTCTCACTCCGGCTCCTCTGTACACTTTTTTTTTTTCGCAACTTGGCGTTGCTCTGATACCTGCTGAGGCTGCCGCATATTCAGCACAAAGCTGCGTCTCGGCTTCATAACGCTGGGGAATCTTTGTGACGGCACCCGGTGGACTTTCTACACTGTATTTCCGCCGCAATGCTCCAGCAGAGCCCCCCCCGACCCGACACCATGCAACTTCTGTCGACACACTGACCATTGCCTCTACTTTTATTCTCACTCGTTTCGATCCCGGACAAAAATAGCGACAACAACAAACAAAAAATAAAAAACAGCACTTCCTGTTTCAGGGCATTGATCCCCATGAGCTGATTGTGTTTTGCCACAGGCCTCAGCAGTCCGTCAAACTGGGACACCTTTCCCAGAGCCGGGTTCTAACCGCAGTCCATTGATAGCTTGGCTTTAGGCTACTCCCCCCTTCGGATTTGAAGCTGGTTAAATCTCTGCAGGTGTGAATAGGGAGGGGGTTTCTGACATAAACATGAGAAGAATAGACTCTCTGCTGCACCTGAGCTGCTCCATACCTGGCAAAAGCCTCTCTGACTGCTATTCCATCATCCACTACTGGCAGTTAGTTTGATTCCTCTAGCTGCTGCTGCGGAGGCCATCTCTTCTTTTTTTGTGCTGCTTCTGCAGTCTGTAGGAAGACACCTATTTCTGATTGAAACCCCAAGTATTTGCCTTCGTGCTTCCACAAATCACGTCGCTGTGCTTGGCTGAAGCCGGGCGCTCCCCCTTTGACGCAATATTTCCCCAAGCTTTTATCGGCGACAGAACAAGGTGGGAGTCTTGTATCAAGGTGCGGGCAGAGGGCCAGGGGCACACTCTCAACCAAAGGTCAGCTCGTGTGTGGAGTGAGCACAGCACTGGGGTGACAGCTCTGGGAGTGACAGGCCGGTACAATACAACAACAGCCTGAGGGCAGCAGACTTGTCCAAATGTATATCCTGATGGAATATTTAGTTTTACAAATATCAGAACACGAAGAACATAATGTTGGTTTCATCTAAAATCGTTTAATCTGCATCAAATGGAGCTCCGCGCATTTGTAGACTAGTTATGGATTCAAGACGCTAAGGCAAAATCTGAATCAAAGAAGGAGGCGAAAACCTCTGTGGAGAATCTACACACGATATCAAGGGTTTATTCTAGCGGTTTCTTTGGACTTTTATCGGACGTTAGTTTGCAATGACATGTCTTGCATAGTGTTTTGTCCCAGCAGCCCCAAGAGAAGTCCCTCCAGGGGTGTTCTGGTTGAAGTTGCATGAAAAGAAATGATAGTAATGGCTGGGAAAAAAACTCCTGCGGAAGAACAATCTCTAAAAAGAAGGCGTAGTATCTGGAGCCCATGGACAAACCCAGACAGAAATCCTCTAACGCTTCCCTGGTTCTCCCTCGGCAGGGAGTCTTAGTGCTGTTTCCGCTGAGGGGAAGAAATAAGCTTTACTTGTGAAGCACGTTTTTGAAATGTCACATGGATGTGATCGTGGTACACAGAGGGAAATTCAAACCCAGAGAATTATATTTTGCAGGAGGAAATTGAAGGTGTCTGCACAATGACTTCTTTTCAATTTGGTCTTTGTGATTGTTACACAATATCTCAGATGTTGGAGGTGTGTATTCCAAGTTTGCATGTCATCCTAGAGCTTCAGAGGATCTGTCTGAAGCGAATCAGGCCTGAAATGTGATCTGATCGTCCATATCTTAGGCTTTCGAGCGGAGCGAAGAGCGGCTTTTCTGCAAGTCCTCGGGTTTTGGAGGCAGCTGAGTTTCATCCCCGGAAGTTGCCGCGGATAGATTTCAAACATCTGACAGGCACTTCAATTCAAAGAAAAGCACCTCTGCGCCCCGAGATAGATTTGAATTTAATTACACCCAATTTGGTATCATAATAAAATCGCTGTTTGATTTACGGAAGATCAGCAAACATGAACTTTTAGAGGAAAGTTGTTCAACTGGCTTTTCTGTTTTAGTACCACTTTATGTTAAAATTTTTCACACAAGCCTTTGCACACACACACAAACACACACACACACACACACATATACACACATGCTGTTTCAAGTCCCGCTGCCAGTGACGTCTGTTTATGGTGAATGATGAGACTCAACTTGAGGAAGGTTATAGTTCAATAGCACCACCAACATTCCTGCACAGGGACTGCAGCCAGAGCTCTGCCATATTTTACCCCGAGACTCCTTTATTTATCTACCTTTTCAAAAACATTGCATGTAGCATGTACCGTCTAAAGGTGTGCTCAGCCAAAAACCTTGCTGATGCTCATGCAGGATGAGTCACTTTGTATTTTCGTGCTCTTTTCTCTGGCAGAGCTGCTGCAAAAATTCAGGCTCAGTCAGAGAGTCTTTGAAGCGAAAGAACAAGGTTAGACCACAAAGCCCCGGAGCTAAAATATAAAAAAAAGAAAGAAAGAAAAGGAAAATCAGGAGCACGGAGTGGATGCTGTATTTATTGTGTTTCACAGAGAGCTGCGGTGTAAAATGATGTGAGGCTGGAAACAAAGCTCTGGAAATGTATATTGATTGTAGTCCGGAGACAGAGGTAGTAGGGGGTTGGGAACCGCACAAAAACTAAAGTAAATAAAATAAAATCAAATTTGAAAAGAACCCCCCTACAACCCCCCGGGGGCTGGATCATGTTCTCGCATCTGCTCTCGTCTGCTCTTCGGGAGGCTTTTGTTGTAATGACTGTTTTACAGCTGGTTGTGATTTCTGTGTGCCTTTGTTTTGGGGAGAGAAAAAAAGGCAAAAAAATTAAAAAAAACAAACAAACAAACAAAAAAAAAAAACACAAACTCTGCATGTGAAGATGAAGAGGGGTGATGAAGCTTTACTGATGGCACCTCTGATTAGGATGCTGCGCGTTTACGACTCAATCTCGCGGGGGGAAATTGGGAGGTGCGTGTGCGGCTGCACTTAATGCTTGTGAGTTTTTGGCTGGCCTGTGAACGTGGAGTGTCGTTCCCACTCCCACTCCCACTCCCACCCCCTCCACCCTGCCTCCCTCTGCCTGCCTGCATGCATCATTAGGCTGACCAAGGCTGTGCTGGATGTGGCTGATGCAGAGGAGAGTACACACACACACACACACACGCGCGCGCGCGCACACACACTAAGCAAAATACACGCGCCGAGCACCTCACTAATGCTGCTTGTCTTTTTTTTTTCCCTCTTCTTTATTTTACGGCCCATTTTGCACATTGAACACGGATATGGCTGGAAGGAGCTCAATTATGATCATTAAAAGAGGAGGGAGTCATTTTACTCTTTAAGGGCAACTTTCTGCTTTGTAGCTCTTTTTTTTTTAATTATTATTATTATTTCCAGAATGGGAGGTTTATTAGTCATGCCCCATAGTGTATTGGTCTGGAACTCGGGATTCCATCCGGTGTGCAGAAAGCCTGCTGACTAAAAAGCTTCTGTCATTACATAACTTGCAGAGCTTTCCTCTCGCTGGTGATTCTCAGCCGAACTTCACCCTTGCCTTCCCCACCTGGCTGACCAGGTGTGGCCGGGGGTCGTCGAACTGACCCTCCAGGCGGCGGCGCCCGGCGGCCTCACCTCTACTCCTGCTGTTGATGGGGAGGCACCTGGCCGCCACCTGGCCTCTGCATCCTGCAGCTGCCGGATTATGGTAATGATACCCATAAGCCAGATTTGTTGAACAAGGCATGTGTTGTAAACAGGGTGGTGCGGGGACGAGGGGGTTTGGGTCTGAATCGAGCGGCTTTATTTCAATATTTGAATTGAATGGAGGAGAAGTGACAGATTTGAAAAAGCCTGTTTCAATTGGAGTTTCCTCTTTTTTTCTAATATGTAATGTCCTTCTGGCAGATCGATAGCACCCAATCTGTAAATCACTAGTAAATAATTGGCATAATATACCATGCACATTTGGTTAATTTATTTCTGATATCTGCACTTGTGGTTCGATCAGGAAACTGCCAATAAAGTGGAATGCAATCGATTCTTTGACATGAAATCCACTCCATCCCACCTGCTTCGATGTCGTGCACCCCCGTGTGTGGATATTTACGCTTACCTTTATGAGTTTGCACCTGATCTGCGCGGATACCATGTGGCTGTTGCGCAGGTTCCCCACGCGGAACATGAGGCAGAGTTTCCCGTCACGCTGGGAGATCACGGCGTCCTGGCTGAACATGAGCGTCTCGGCGCGCTTCTTGGGCTGGGACATCTTGATGAACATGCAGCCGATGAGGAAAGCGTCCACGATGGAGCCCAGCAGCGACTGGAAGAGGAAGAGGATGATGCCCTCCGGACACTTCTCCGTGATGTAACGGTATCCGTATCCGATCGTGGCCTCGGTCTCGATGAAGAACAGAAAAGCCGACGGGAAGTTGTACACGTTGGCCACGCACGGCGTGTAGGACGAGTCGTGGCCGTGATTCAGGTCCCCGCGGATGTAGGCGATGATCCACCACATGGATGCCATGACCAGCCAGGCGATGGTGTAGGTCAGGATGAAGATGAGCAGGTTCCATCTCCACTTGAGGTCCACCAGGGTGGTGAAGAGGTCGGACAGGTACCGGCTGGTCTCTCCGCCGAGGTTCCCGTGCTGCACGTTGCAGCGGCCGTTCTTCTCCACGAAGCGCTGCCGCTTCTTCTTCACCGGCGCCGCGAAGCCGCTCGCCCGGTTCGTGTTCACCACCTGGTAGTCCTCGCCGAATTTTCTACGGAGTGCTGCCATTTGGTCTCCGGTGGGGCCGGTCGGGAGGAGAGAGCCGGCGCTCAGAGCATGTCCCCCGGGCTGCCCGGCAGCGGTTACCTGCAGTGCGTAAAAGGAGCCATGGGGCACTTGACCGCGCACGGACCGAAACCGTTTAAAAATGTAATGTAAATGTTAAAAAAAAATAAAAAACGGTATATATCAGCACTTTAAATCGCAAAATGTTTCTATTTCAGTAAATATATAGGCTGAATCGGCTTGACTTGGCCCGGCGGAGCGACGCGCTCGTCTCAGCCTCCGGAGCCGCTCGCCATCCACAGCTTCTGGAGAGCCGTGGAGGATGAGGAGGAGAGTACAGGGAAGGGGGAGGAGGGAGGGGGAGGAAGGGGGCGTTACACGGCACGGGGTGAGAGTCTGAGAAGAGGGGAGGTGAGAGGTGAGCGTCATCTGCGCTCCGCGGGTCCAAATCAGTGAATGAGACGGAACTCCGGGACGATCGGAGGACGCGTCTCGGCGGTTCGATGTTTTGAATCGCCCTCGGGTTCCGACCGCTCTCCGGTTGGCAGCAGGAGAAGCGGAACTGCCCCCTGCTTCCAAGCTGGACTGTGCCACCTACCGGATCCGGCGACTCCGTGCACGTTTGACCTCACCTAGCGGGGAGTCAGGTGCAAGTGAGAATATGATCTGCTTAGTCTTTTCCTTTCGTCGGCTCATTTCGGTTGTCGTCCCGGCGAATCAACCTCCTCCATCGAACCATCGTCTCTGTGTCATCTTCTCTCTTACCAGCTAACTTCCTGCCCTCTTACACTAAATCCACACATCTTCTCTTTGGTCTTCCTCTTGGCCTCCTGCCTGGTAGCTCCAATCCCAATGGCAGCTCCAATCTCCAATCTTTCCACCAGTATACTCACCATCCTTCCTCTGTACATGACAAACCATCTCAGCGTTCAAAATATGTGCTGTCCCTCTGATGGACTCATTCCTGATCCCATCCATCCTCCTCACTTCCAAAGAGAACCTCAACATCTTCGTCTCTGCCGCCTTCTGCTCTGCTTCTCGTCTTTTTCCTCAATGTCTCTAGACCACACGGCTTTGTTGGTCTCACCACTGTCTTCTACACCTTCCCTTTCACTTTGCAGCTTTCTAGGTTCCTCCCAAGGGACATTGTTCTTTTAATTTCATCTGCACAGACCACAATATTCTTGTTCCTCTATGCAGATGAAAATCTGGTCGGCGGAAGAACAGCCATTGTGAAGTGGCCGATCGGCGTTTCCATCGTAAGCCCGTGACCAGCCTCCTCTCCCGTCCTCATCTCCTTTGCCACTCAGACCCAGAGTCTTTGTGGTGAAGTGACATTGTGATCTTTGGCTTTTCGGAACACAAGACCCAAAGCCCCTTTCTCATTGTAGAGATACTCTGTAGTTCCGAGAACCTTTTTAAGAATTGGGCTGTTACTTCCTGCATTGGGATAGTACAGAACAGAAACCATGGACCTCAGCTCCTCGATCCATTTAAGCTCCTACTCCGCGGCAGGGTCTTTTCACAGTTCCATCGGAACTCGTATGGCGCAGGTGCTTGGTGATTGCTGGACCTCATGGTAAGCCATGAACGGATACTTCTTGCACGGCGGCATTTTTAGAAACTATCAAGGTCACTGGTCAGCTATTTTCTTGCGAGTTGCGACAGAGAGGTCCGAGTTCTTCTGTCCTGCTACTCCACTGAAGGTTTTTCTGGGGCTCGCGGCAGAATAGGCTTTCACAAACACTTCAATCCATGTTATAGTCAGCGGTTATTATTGCCGCCATGCAGAACATGAATGCCATGGCGGTTTCCCTCTTCATGTTGTCCATGTCTTCCTCCTCTTCTCAGCAGTGGTTTGTTATTGAGTGTGGTTTGTTTTTAAGTTGCACTGCATCACACCGGCCCCTACCATGGAATGCAAAGCGAGAGGGTTCCTTGGAGGAGGGAATTTCTCAGAAAAAATTCAAGTTGGACAGCTCTTAGAATCGAGTTCTCAGAACTTTTCAGTCCAAAAGTGGCTAACCAGGGTTATCCTGAGCCTTAAGGTTCAAACATTTCCCTCGGCCTCATTGCTTGTATACAAAACGTTGTTACAAGCCCTTGAAAGCAAAAACTAAGGATGACCTAAGATGATTCTGGATTATTACCATCACGAGGTTGCAAGATTATTTTGGAACCATCGTCTGTGTTAAACAACTCTTCCGAGGAATGTTCGTCGAACCGTCACACGAGCCGCCGATGTAATCGCTCCTCTCAGACAATGACTCATACGTTTTCGACTTTCTTTCACTTTGTTCAGAGGGAGATGCTCATTTACGTAGAAATCCTTATAATAATCCATCATCTAATGAGGACATTTATCTTCAGGCTACTCTGAACCTCAACAGCTCTAGTTTAGTTCAGTGAGTTTATTTCTGTCTTTTCAACTTGTCGAATCAGATACATAAGTAAAAAAATGCCAATATATACTCATAACACTTAATTACACAAGAAACCAATAATTCATATAAAATTTCAAAAAACATCTTTACCCTGACCATAAAGGCATCAGCAGATGCTTTAGCTTTTTTTTGAGTCCCTCATTACACCAACCACTTTTAGAAATTAAGAAAAGAATTAGATCCTTATTTTAAACATACAGTCGGCAGTTTACAAGCACTCCTGCTCGTTCTCATTATTCATTTCTATATTTACTAATATTATTTCTAAATTGGATTGGGTGTATTTATTTCTATTTCTGAATTTTTACATTAATTGACTCCTTTCATTAATGTGCCTTTTTCTAACATTTACTATACATTAAAATCCAACAAGTGGCTGAATTTTGGGGTTAATAAGTTTATGAAAACGTTTTGTTAGTCTATAATAAAAAACACCCTACTGATTATCCTCATTGCTTGCTTTTGTGATATGGAAATTGTTTTTTTTTATTGTTTCATATGTAAATCCACAGCATTTGCCACACATGTTAAGTGAAAGGCTGAGAACCTTGTTAGACGTAATGAGCCGTCGGAAGGAGGAACACCTGCAAGTACACTCCAGCTTTTGAAGCACCGATTTCTACTCAACTGAGACCCAGGGGCCGCGCTTTCTCTCATCGACGCCCCGTTTGATTCTGGTTCGACTGAAGTGGTAAGTTTGTGAGTTCGGATGGTTTCCCCGTCCCTATTTTCATGCAGAGCAATAAAGAAAAAAGAAAAAAAAGTAGGAATCAAAGTGAATGTTGTCACTACAAACCACGGGGAAATGTTCACACCATTTGTTCAGCAAACCATTGTTGTGCAAGAGGGAGACAGTTCTGTGGCTTGGACTAGTGTGTATTTATGTGTGTGTGTGTGTGTGTGTGTGTGTGTGTGTGTGTACCTTTTTTCCACTATCCATGCTTACTCTGATGCACCCAGAATACCTAGGTTCTGGTTCCACCAGGTACCGGAGAACGTGACAGAGTTCTCATGTGGCTCTTCATGTCCAAGCCTGTCGGGGATCCCTGTCCTCATCCCCGCTCAGATGGCCTGCGGTGGAGGGATAACACTCCAGGGATCAGGACAGCTCTACTAAACTGTGAAGGTGTGAAAATACTATAAGAGGAAACTGTTTGTGCTCTGGCAAGTGCACACACACACACACAACACTTCAGGGAACCACAACATAGCAAAGTCGAAGCTGAACAGGATGAAATGAAGGTGAATTTGATTTTGTCTGAATTTTCAATGCAAGAAATCATATAGAAATGTTGCTTCCACTAATGACAGCTGAACTTACAGAGCAGTTTGTTAATAGTGTGAAAAACTAAGAGTCTAATTCATCCTCTCTTGAGCAAGTTTGGAAAGCATTTCAACTGAATTGTAACTGCAAAAGGAAAAAGAAATACAAAGGCAAAAAAAATTGAAAACAGACGAGGTTAACAGGGAAATGTTTTTACCAAGGAACAAAAAAAGTTTCAAGAAAAACAAATGCACAGACTTGGATCCCCCGAGTTTTGTGTGTTTCATACACTTTTTCACAACTTTGCTCTTGTTCTGTCAAGTGAACCCCTTTTAAAACTGCAAGAGAATCTGTTAAACACTCCTGGGGCTTAAACGCAGTTATATATGCCATATGAAATATATGATTTTCACTTTATTTGCTAATGAAGTGAAAATCCAGAGAAACTTTCTGTCGTACCTTCTCTGACCACCAGAGGGACACAAACCCCTTGTTATTTGTAGACCTCTTTTTACAGCTACATGAGTTATTTTGCTCCCTCCATTTTACTCTTTTAATAATTAATATATGTTTCAGTGTCTCTGTATCTCTGCTCGGAGCCGGTAAACCTGGCCGTCACATTCTGTTGTTTTTTTTTTCTTTGAATGACATCGACCACTTTGAAACTAACACAGGCGAACCAAGCCGAGGAATTTTGGTGATTTAAAAGGTGACGGTTAAAATATGTGAATCCTGTGTGTCCGGGCAGAGGCCCCTGGAACCCCAGCGGTGCGCCACTCCTCCCGGGCCCAGGTGCTCTCCGGAGGGGTGAGGATTAACGGGAGCGCAGGCGTCCGAGACGACCATCTGCTCAGTTTAAGGCACAGCTACACTTTTCTCTGTGACGTGCATCCAAAACAGCACAAAATGGAGAAAACGTTTTTTAGAGTTTAATTTTTTGTTGCAATTCTGTTCAGTGTTTTCTTTGTTTCCATCCTCGGGCAGGGGGGGGAGGGAGGGCGTCCCAATTTGTGTGATGCGGGGCTTGGATAGGTTTAGGGGAGCGCCGAGACAGAACAAAGACTCACGGCACAGACTGAATTATTAATGAGGACCGCGGATTTGATAAACACGCGTGTCATGTGATCCACGGACTGTCACAGATTCCAGATGAGAATGATTCTGGGTTGTTTTCGTCTCTCCCCACCTTGTTGTTTCAGTTTAAACTCACGCTCGTCGTTCCCGGAGCAGCGAGGGTGGACGGGCACTGTGGAAGGGAAGTGAACGTCTCACGGAGGCCACATCCTGAGATCGATTGGTTGACTAATGATGTGACACTGAAACAAACCCCTGCATCCTCTTTATCTTTTTTTTTTTTGGGGGGGGGGGGGGGGGGGGGTTACAGATGTCGGATTGTTTTTTTTCTCCCGATGTCATTTTCCGTCTTTGAATTTGACAAAGAAATCTGCCACAGTCTTCATTTATACCATGGAAATGCTTCAAATTCCTTTTGCGCGTCTCCTTATTATCATCAATAGTTTTCATATCCATATCTACCGTATTCAAATCTTATCATGGCAACTGGACGTCTCTGGTTCCACTATTATAAACCATGACCTGGATCACTTAGAGCAAACATAGATGTATAATTCCAGTCGTCTATACTATTTCTCAGTCAGAAAATCAGGGAATAACATTGTATCAGCGGGACTCTCACTGTTCGTCTTGTGAATGAAAATGTTTAACAATTCATATTCACATTGCAGGAGAGAACCCAGGTGGGAGGAAAAGAGGAGCCAAAATATGACTTATGAATTGAAAAATATGATTAACTTTAGTGGCCTGCACTAAATTACACTAAATCACACAGTCACTGTTATCCTTATCCGTCGTTGCGCTTGCTCAAATGCCGGAAAATTAGCATGATTTCAAAGATGTTGTCATGGATGATTTGATAGAATGAGGAAATCAAACGCTCTTCCTCTGATGCCCCCTCCTCTTTTTTTTGCATATCTCTGCTGTCTGCATTTCAATGAAGTCATGTTTTGTGCATTAAGTAGCTCATTAGCAAAGTGGGAGTGGGAGTTTGTAGGCCTGACTCTGCATGGGGTTCTTCATGTCTGCATTGTCATTCATGTGGCAGATCTGAGGGGTTTCAGTCCGAGGACCTGGATTGGCTCCGTCCTTCCAGTGTCCGGTCAACCATTTTGAATTTGGCAACCTTTGTCCATCACCTCCAAGAAAAACTGCCTTCATTAATGAGTGAATTCCATGCAATTGTAATCAATAACATTAAATGATGAAAGAAATCTTCAAGGTGAGTTCAAGACAGGTAAAGGAAAGATATATGTGAACACCAACAGTTTAACTCACTGAAGTAACAGGATTTGTATTCGAATTAAACGAGGATGTCTTTAATGTCAAGGTTGCCTGTTTATCACTGATTATATTTTGAGATTCAAGTCAAATTGGGGCTTGAAGTATTAATATTCAAGAGGTAGCATATGTGGCAAACTAAAGAACCCAAACAAAAAAAAAATATATTTACAAGGCAGATCAGTAAAATAAAAAAAATGGTTTACATTCCTCTGCACAGTTTACATCAGTCTGCAACAGTATGCGTATTATCTATGTATCGCTACCTATCACTGTGGACAAAACAGCATAATAAGAAGTTAATTTTACAGGGAAACATTTTTCGAGACTGTACACATGATAATAAACACTTTGAATCTTGAAAATAGAGTCACCGTGGTAATAGCCTGATGTTTTTGCCTAGCAAACTTCTATAAGAAAAAAGCTTTTTTTTTTAAGTTGCATTGAGAAAAAAAAAACGTTATTGCATTATTACTGAAAGGCGTCCTTTCCATGTTTTATTGTATTGGTTTGAATTCCTCAACTCCCTGTATATACTCTGTGGGATGTATAAAGCGCGCGTGTGTGGGTTTTCCTTTTGTTTTTATCTGCAAACAGCAAAAATAAGAAAAAAACTGCAGGCTGCAGCAGAGGCAATGGTGCGATTAACTCGGTGCAGTCTGGCTTTTCTTTGTGCAAACTGCTCGGATCGTTGCGGCTCCTGCAGAAAACGGCGAACCGTTGCGTGTAACGGGAATGCACAGTCGCATCCTGCACAAAATCGACTCCAGCGCAAATTCGACCGGTGGCAGGTCGGAGTGACGCGTCCGCTCAGGGTCGCCAGACACAATGAGTGCGCGTCCCCCCGCACGGCGATCCTCGCCTCTCTTTCAGGACTCGTCCCTCTGCGGGACCCAGAATTCCCTGCGCCGAGGCAAGATGGAAGAGCCCAGCAGCTGCGGGAGAACAATGTTTTGGCTCTAGGTTTTTTTCTTCTCTCCCCCCCCCCTCGACGCGCCGCTGAGGGCGAACTACGCGAGCCGAGACATCAGGTCGTGGTCATGCACCGGTAAGAGGATTTCATGGAATAAAATGAAGTTTCCCGGGAGGGAAGTCGGCCGGTACCGCAGTTCGAACTTCTCGCACGGGACGGACAACAAAGCGCAGCGCACTAACGTACCTCACCGCTAGTTAGCCTGCTAACTTAGCCGTCTCGGCTAGTTGGGCAGCATCATTGTTCGCTCGGAGTTGTATGGGCCGTTTGTTATGGGGTCACGTCTGCTCCATCACCTACGGTCCGGCTCTCCTTCCACAGGAAGGCAGCCGCCAACTTTGGATTAAACACGAAACCCTTAAAATGAACACCGTACAGTCCCAAACCCGCCGAAAAGCGACGCGTTTGCCCCGTCGCGGAGAGTTCGCGATTATTATTCTCTCTCGCGAGCCCACAGATTTTTTGTTTGTCTCGTGACGCCACGGTGCGATAACGGTTGCTAAATCGCCGATTCTTCTTTTTATTATCATTTTTTCCGGGTGGGAAGAAGTGAAGCCAACTTCTGAAACACGATAAAACCAGCACATTATTAGCACTGGCCGTTTTATTTCAAGCCTGCCGGCGTTCAGGCGGGTTGGCGTCCATCAGCGCCGACCCGCCGCTGTTATTGCCTGGCCATATTAATTATTGCCTGATCCTGCATCACAAAGAAGGGCCCCGCAAGATTGGCTAGCCAAGTGGTTAGCTAGGTTAGCTAATTGCATCGCACAAGTACGGTAACGGTAGTCTTCGGTTTTAATTGTTTTTTCTTTTCTGTCGTGCACGCCGCAAACGTGCCTCGAAGGGCGAAGCGAGGACCGCAGATTTACCGATTTGAAACGTCTTCATTCATTTATAAACTTACATGAAAAAGCCCTCCCCGCATTTGCGCTACGCCTCTATTGCTGCTAGCGAGATGATCCAAGCTCAAGGCGTTTGGCAGCATTTCGGGTTCATTAGCTGAAATGGACCTTTCATGCAGAGTCTGAAGTCAATTATCATTACCGCTGGTTTGTTTTTGTTTATTAGGGGGGAAAAGAAGTAATCCAGCCTAGTTGAAAATAGCGATGGAGCTTAAATAACATTTGCATCCATCAGAACTCCTTAAATCAATTAATTTTCATTATACAATACATTTTATCACCACCGGAAATGTTTGCACAGGCTGTATGAATGCCAAGCCAGAACCGCTGCAGATCATTTGGTTTATTTTAATTCTATTTTTGATTTTTGTACTCTTTGCTAAGCAGCAGCCACGTAATTACACAAACAGACATGCAACCGCAGGCTGTGTGCACTCTCATTGGCAGATAAGCTCATGTAAATAGGATGACTGGGTCAGACAGGCCCATCAAACAGATTAACACACAACGTGAATCCTTTTTATAACTGGTTTGATGTCATTTGATGTTGCTGTCGCAAGTGACCTCTATGACCTGTAAAGTACTGTACAGGCGTACTGCAACCATTGACAGAACATCAGATTTGTGCTCCTGTCTCTTTGTTGTGTGTCAGACTGTAACCCACTGTTGACCCACAAATCATAAGTTTTAATCCCAACCAAGCGCCCAGTTGTGGGACTGCAGATCATGACACTCATTCCTGAAGCCTGAGCTTAACTAGCTGCGTAATTGTTGTCTGTTAGCCATTATTCTGTGTATCAGCTCCACGGACTGATTATTAGAGAGCCCGAGATCTGCAATATAATATCAACCTTGACCGTGGGTGTTTTGTCTTTTTTTGCAGAACGACACTGATTGGTATCCCATAGCTTTCCTGCTCACCAGCATTCGCCATGAGCATCATTCAGGACAAAATAGGAAACGAATTCCTGCGCTCCAACGGCAACATGGAGTCCAACTTTGGCCCCAGCATGATCATGTTCAGCCACCTCCCTCCAGTGACCAGTTTCACTCGACTGGCTGCGCAGTCTGTCATGCACGACCTTCCACCACAAGAAATGATCTTCAAGAAGGAGCGCGACTCGCCCGACTGCAGCATGGGGGTTCAGGGCGGCATCCCCACGCTAGGGTGTACAGGGGTAGGGGACTACGTTCATGCCATGGGTATAAAGCAAGAGAAGATGTCAGAGCACGACTATCGCCTGCCTTTGTACCCAGGAGGGATGGGCAAGAGCACGGAGCTGCTGGAGGGGACAGTTGGTAACAGCCAGAACCTGCTGGTGCCGAACCTCAACATGGGCCAGGTAGGCATTCCTGATAGGGAAACGCAGTGTGAGCAGGTGTGAGGTTTAAAGACTGCACTGTCATGTCTTTTTGATTGCTGAATGCAGCATTGGCCTAATCTCACGTGATAAACCCATCTTTAGCAAACCAAGAGTGACTTCAGCATTCAATTGAGTTGTGTTTCTGTCCCGCTGGCAAATGATATGATAATAGATTCATTGATTGTCCCCTGGATCTGAGGGGTAAAAATCTTTTGTCCCCAGTAGCTCTCTGCGCTGGGTAACATGGGAAAACTGTAAAAACCACAAAATAAGCATATTTCTATTCATCCTTTTCAATACAAATGGAAACAGGATTACAATTTGCTTTTAGCCCTGATGTGAGTATTGCAGATTTTTAGCCTGGCAGACCAACCAATCTGCCACGCTGACATTTGATTTCCCTCTGTGGACCCATCTGGAGCCCCTTTCCCATTCTGTCAGATTTTTAGCGGTCTTGCCAATGACAGGCCAGTCACAGCCGGTCATTTTGTGTTGCGGTTGATTAAAGCTCCCGTGGAGCTGGGATGACCGATGCACGGCGTTGGCTGTTTCCGGGCACTGTGTTGTCCACCGTTGCCAGAGTACACCGGACAGCTGAGTTGTTGCAGAGTTGAGCAAAAATGCACTTGAAGGGTTTTTTTTTCTGTGGGAAAAAATACTAATTTCTATCTATGCTGGACTACATATATACGTGTGTGTGTGTGTGTGTGTGTGTGTGTGTGTGTGTGACCGCGCATGTAGTTTGGTTCGGTGGTCTCCATTTCTAAAGTAATCCATAACATGATATTATAGTTATACCGTATTAGCAACATCAGTTGCTATAGGTCTGCCATGACTTCTAAATGGTCGTCTTCTTTTCTAATGTTTGTCTGGTATGTTGTGTGGTTGTGTAAGCGTTTTTTTCTGGACTCAGGGTTCCTGATAGTGCTGGGAAAAAAAAGTAATGAAGCTCTGAGCCGTTTAAAGTAAACTGAAAGCCAGGGCAACCCAGGCTTCTGGTAAACCAGCTCTTTCCTTTACAGAAAGATGATCATGATGATAGGTCTTAAGGTTATCAGGGTCTGGCCACCTCTTAAAACTTCATTACACACATTAGTGCCCTCATGTTTGTGTGCCGCTGTTTCCCTGAATGAGAGAGACAGTGTTGGCGTTGGAGTGGTGTGTGAATCCATTCAGAGTGGAGTTCAGAGTGTAATACTCCAGTGGCAACTCTCGCAAGCTAAGGTCTGAAAATCATGACCTGTTCAGTGAAGGCGAGATTGAATTCAGATGGATTTTAGTTTAAAAACATTCATGCTGATCCTCAGAATACGAAGATGCTGACAACTTGTTCTTTGGTGCGTAGTGTCAGTAGGTTGTGAGATGGATGACGACCTTGCGGCTGATGCCCTGTAGAAACATTTCAATAGACATTTTTATGCCTTTTGATAGGCACTCTTTAAATGCAGTCCCCAGAATGAGGATTGTGAAAATACATCAGCTACTCTATGACTCATAAGCAAATTATATTTTCCCTCATGATGAAAGGCTCTGTTAAGCATGCTGAGCAAGACATTTGGAAAAAAGTCGAAATAAAATTTTTTTGTCTGAAAAAAGGTGGTGGGGGGTTAATGCAGAACAGAAGGGTTTGCGCTGCTTGAATCAGCAGTACAAATACAGACTTGCACTGTGACTCAGGAGATGTAAACCTGAAGGAATTTAAAAATGTTTTGTCTTGATTAAAACCGATGCGCCCAGAGCTTTTATGTTCCCCACAAGGGCACAGAGCCAAATGTCATTCCCGGCAGCGACAGCCACACTGAGCTGCCGTCAATCCCCAGTCCATGCACTACACCAGAATTTTGCAGGTGGGTCAGCTGTGATGCACCTTTTGTCCAGGTGAGAGTTGGGTGGCACTTCCACAAACTCCCAACTGATGAGCTGATACCAGTAATTCTATTCTTTATATTTTTTCCTGAGTTGATGTTTTGTCATAAAATTTTAACTGCGGTTCTGCTGGGTCTTAATAATATCTCTATCCTGAGAGAAACACCTTAGCTCTTGGCTGTACAATACTTTGGCCCGCAGTTTTCGGTGCCATTTGTCAAGCTTCGACGTCCCATAAAGCAGAGTGATGCTGCACAGTCCAGTTGTAAATGGTGTCACTGAACGATGGGCTGTAAAAATGATCACCGTTCAAATCAGTGAGTCATTAAGGTTTTGGTCTCATTCCAGATTTGTGAGGCCTTTAGTTTATGATTATCTGTTATTTTTAACTTTGAGTCGTCCGATGTCGAGTTATTTATCTGTTCATGAATCCAAAAACTTTGTATTTTATTTGGTTTTATTTGTGGAAATTGTCTTGAAATAATCAGCTATGGGAAGAGGCGATAGGTTAAGCCTGTGAGGGTCGGAAAGGCTGCTGAGGAGGAGCTTTTAGGCAACTTTTTTTTAACCGGTGACATAAATCTACTGATGGCTTGAAATGCAAAATATAAATGAGCCCCCCCCATTCTCTCTTTGGCTTAAAGGGTGATGTCATTCAGGCTCAGTTTGAATGAAAACATCTTGCCAAGGACACAGCTGTCTTGTTTGAGGTTGCACTTCATTTCAGACATCTTTTGTGCTCATTCAAATAGAAACGCACACATCCACACACTTGCAACAATAGCCAGTCATCAGGGGTCATCAGACTCTCCGTGCAACAGAATTAATTGTTGTCTACAGACGCAGCCTCTTGTTGTGGATATGGTTGATTCAATGATGATTAAATGGTTTAACTTGCAGCATGTATTCTCATCTAACATGTACGATTCCTAGTACTGATATTTGTTTTGTTTGTCGTACCGTCAGATTGGCTATATTGCATTTCATTTTTTTCTTTTTTTTTTTGCCACTTCATCCAAGCTGTTTTGGTCTTGTTTTGCTTTTATGGAAGGTTTGATATTGTTGTACGATTAAAAACATCTTGATTTTGTACGGTTAAAAACATCATGATTTTGAGAGCAGCAGGTGCACCTGCTATTAGCCCGTCTATCACCATATGGCACTGAGGAGCGTCGTTTCAGCAAACAACCGTGAAGAACAGCAAAACAGACGGAACAAAGGAGGATTCAGGAATCTTTCAAGAATCTTTCAATATTTTTTTCACTCCTTTCTCTTGTTACTGAATGTTTGCGATCGAAATCTGGTTAAGAGCTCGAATGCTTGTTTTGGGAACTGTGGTGTGTGAGGTGTGTTTTTGTATTTTACTTAGAACAGTCAATTAAAAGCCCTCACAGTGAATTATAGGTCATTTATCCACAGGAGGGCCGTAAATTTAGGGCTTTGTTATCCTACATGCCAGAGACACATCTTGCCAACTGACAGCCACACAACCCTGTGCAAGTGTTCCACTTTTAACAACAGGCAGCCACCGTGGTCTTGTTTTCCTTACAGTGCCAGACCTGAAGGCCCTTAACCTTCAATTAAGTAATTTCCTTGTCATAGCTAGCTTTCACACTGCCCCCCGTCTCGCTCTCTCTCACCACCCACAGCTGCCAAGTCAGTTAAGAAAGGAGCCCACAGGGAGGAAAGGTCGAAGGTCAAATGGTGATGGACAGGATGGCAGACCTAGAAAGAAGCGAAGCGAGGCAAAGGTTTGTCATCATTTATTTATGCATGCTTTACATGTTATCCCATGAAGACTGTAGCATCATACATAAGCAAATAAACATCACTAACAAAGGGGTTTAATTTGGGAACGAGCCAATACTGTTGAAACACACCCACTAAAATGCGATCTAGAAATTGTCCATTTAACATAAGAGCATGTTTGAAGATACTCAAGCTTTTCTGTTTCCACCCTTCCTCCTGTCCAACAGCAGTCGGCGATGCTAGATGCCGACGGGGGGAGCCTGTCGCCAGGAGCCAAGCCTCACATCTGTGAGCACTGCACTGCATCCTTTAGGAGCTCCTATCACCTACGGAGACACGTCCTCATTCACACAGGTTGGCTGCATGCAAAATAATGTCATGATCCTCTGACCTACTTTCACCCACACTGCCGCCACTGATCCAATTGTTTGCATTTCGGTCTTCATTATCACCGTATACATGCTTTTACAAATTGCTAATTTGCTTTGCCCTTTTTCACATGGATGCATGTGTAGAACATTTTTAGATCTACTCAGAACATGGGGCCTTCGGTGAGATGTGTGATAGCATCGAATAACCCAAGGGATCAGCCCTTGGATTTTTGAGTTTTTGATTTAAAGAAAGTAAAGCGGAATCTTTGATGCTGTTAGTTTTACACCACTGTTTCAGGCCATAGTAGTCTAGACGCCAAGGCTGGGCAATCTGGGTCGACTTTAATTGCTCCAGATGTATAAATCTATTGGGTTTCTTTGCAGGGGAAAGACCCTTCCGATGCAGTCAGTGCAACATGAGTTTCATACAGAAGTACCTTCTCCAGCGGCACGAGAAAATCCACAGTGGTGAGTTTTTTTTTTGTTTGTTTTTTTTTTCCGACAAACACCACTAAAGCGCCTGACAAATTGTGAGTCACCCAGCGCTTCCACTGAAGCGGAAGATAAGTAACCTTAAGCGGTGCTGTTTTATGATGTCAGGAGAGAAGCCATTCAGCTGTGACCAGTGTAACATGCGATTCATTCAGAAGTACCACATGGAGAGGCACAAAAGGACACACAGCGGGGAAAAGCCATACAGATGTGAGACTTGCCAACAGGTCAGCAAGCTCGCATCGCCTTTTGAAGAATCTACAATCCGACAATTCTCAAGTCTGCATCAAAGACAAACAGCTGCCACCATTTATTTACATATATATTCATGTATTTTGTTTTTTTGTTTCCTTAGTATTTTTCCAGGACGGATCGACTGCTTAAGCACAAGCGAACCTGTGGAGAAGCCATGAGGAAGGGGCTGGATCCTGGGATGATGGACCTGGGTTGTGTTGATGTTGGGCCAGGCAGGTACGGGATCACTCAGGGAAATGCAGGGAGTACTGGGAAGAAACGCGGAAGGTCCAAGAATGCTGGAGAAGGAGGTGAGCGCAAGAAAAAGGGAGGTGCAGGGGGAGCGTCGTCAGTACTTAGGGTACCACACAGTCACGGCTCCGTACCAGAAGGCTACGGCATCCATGAGTACTCGGCGGAGAATCAAACAGTATCTTCCTCTACTGAGCCCGGACCCAGCATGCAGCAGGGTCACCCTGGCCGAGCTCCCAAGATGGCGTTTAAGAAGGCCAACCGTAAGAGCCTGGACAAGGCTGGTCTGGGACAGGCCAAGGCTGGCCCTCTGGGCCAGAGCGGGGGCTTGGATGGCCTCGGCCTCATGCAGGGTAGCGGGGCCAAGGTGGGCCCCAGCAGCAGCAGCAACTATGACGATGCCATGCAGTTTCTGAAGAAGAGGCGCTACCTTCACGCAGCGAACAATGCAAACTCCTCGGGGCCTGCGTTGGCAGGGGCCACTGGCGGCGAGTATGATGTCGGTGTTTCCCTTTTGCCATCGCAGCAGTCAGTTATTCAGGGTGTCCCCGGTGTGATGGAAAGCGACGCGCCTCTGGGTCTCGACAAGTCAGGGATCCCAGATGAGGTGCTGCAGAGCCTCCTCGACCACTACGCCCAGAAACCTGACGGCTCGCACCACGACCTACACTTTGACATTGGTGACCATCACGTGGAGCTGAACCCTACCTCGGCCGACGGCCCGGACATCGTCCACGGCTCGGACGCCCCCAGCCCGTCGGGAGACAAGGCCATCGTGATGCACGAGTACTCCCGCTTTCTGCTGCAGACGCTGGAGCGCACTAGTCACGGTGCCGGTTTCCCCCTCGGCCATGGGCACCCTTCAGCAGGGCCCTTCACCAGTTCTCATACGGGCAACCCCCTTTACTCCGACAAAAACATCTACACTACTTCCCCTCTGGAGTGCGGGTTCGGTCCCCCGGTGGCCTCACCGTCACTGTCCTCCGTGCCAAAGTCTCACTTTGCGATGCTGACCGGCACCTCGCCGCAGCACAGCTTCCACCTGAGCAGCCTGGAGGCCCCCACGCACCAGCAGCTCACCCCGTCTCAGGAGCTCGCAGAGCAGATGGAGAAGCAGCACTCCTCCACCCCTCCTTCCTCCTACCAGATCACCCCATCCGAACTGAGCAGCCAGAAAGACCAGCTCCCTGTCAAGAACGGGGCTACGGTGTTCCCCATGGCCCCCTCACAGGATCTGGCCTCTTCGAAGCCTTCCTACCAGATAGAAAACTTTGCTCAGGCCTTTGGCTCCCAGTTCAAGTCGGACGGCAGCGGCGGCGGCGGCGGCTTGTCTTACGGCACTGACTCAGGCGGGGAAGTGGACCACAGGATTAGGACGCCTGTGTCTGAATTCTCAGGGTATAGTAGTTTGTTGTCTGATGTCAATGAGCCAGTAAGTACAGGTTCCAAAACTCCAACAAGCCAAAGCTACAGATGAGTCCACAAGGGAGACAACACTGTTGCTGTCTTTATTTGAACATTTTTTTTTAGTGCTCCTATTTTATTATTAATATTATTATTATTATTTTTTTAAGTCACGTCTTCATTTTGATTATACTGATGCTGTTTCTTTTTTGTTTTTTCGTGCCCACTCCTCTTCCATCGGTGAACCTGCGAGGCTACCCGCGAATGCAAAATTTTTTACGGCTCTGTTACTTTTAGTTTTAAACCGTCTTCGCTTGTCATTTATTAAGGGTCCCGGTCACCAGTCGTGAACCGAATGTGCTTTTTAAAGTTACCGTAGCAACAGATGACTTTCTTTTTCCCAATTGAGCTGAATGAAGTGTTTTGAGAAATCAACTTTACATCTGACATTGCAAAAATGATAATAATAACAATAATAATGGACATGATGGCAGGGAAAAGCCCAGAATTGAAAATGCAAAAAAAAGTTACTGTCTGTTACAAGGTTTAAAAAAAAAAACAAAAAAAAAAAACAAGTATTACTCAGGAATAAGTGGAAAAGGAGATACGTTCAGAAGTGTAATTTTGTGACTTCAGAGAGGATTTTTTTGTTTGTTTTTTGTTTTGTTAATGTTTTATAACTTGTGGAATGAGTGTGACACAACCAGACTGCTGCCAGCTCACTTGAACACTGAAAACACTTTCTACTTGGCTAAATAGAGATTATGGTACTTTGGTGTCAATGTGAAACTCACGTCTTCTTCAATAAGGGCCATACATATATCTATATATCTATATATATTTATAAGAATATATATTATGTAAAGTAACAGATATAATCACTCTGGTGACATACCAGTCGAAGCAGAGGAAGAACGAGAGCTGTCTCTGGGTAGGGGGGGTGTAAATCTTGTCCTTGTTTATATGTTTTTGGAGAACAAACGTTGACATTGTGGCTTTTTCTGTGGCCAATAGAGGTTCGCTGTTGGACAGGGATAGAATGGCCTTCCCCTTTTACCCCCCTCATGCCCTGCCCTCCTTCCTCATTTCTACAATGTCTTTTAAAGAATCCAATTAGCACTTTGAGCCGTTGTTTTGTTTATTTGTTTTTTTTTTTTAGTTTTTTTTTTTAGTTTTATTTTCCTTTTAAATATCCATTGCGTTAAGTAACCCCCCGCCCTGCCTTTGTCCATTTTGAAAAAGAAGTAAGAAACACGGTTTAAGGGGCTGAATATATTCTGAATGATGGGTGTACCTCCTTTTTTGTGGGTGGTGTGTTTTGTATGGGCTGGTGGGTGGGTGGGTGGGTGGTTGGGTGGGGGGTGTAAAAGTGGTCCTTTTTCATTGATATTATCTTTTTTCGTACTTTTAGGGAGGGTCTAGGCTTGGGCGGGTGGGCGGGTGGGCTGTATCATTTAATCGGGATAATGTAAATGTAATTCAAACCCCTAGTTTTAGTTATTACACTTGTTTACCTGACATAGCAGTTTTGCTTTCTTATCGAATTTGATGACAAACGTGTTAGTGACCCAGTGTGTGTCCGGGCCCGTCGCTGAGGCGGCTGCGTGGCGACGTGAGCGAAATACTGCGGCCGTGGGTGAACCCCCTCCTACCCCCGTGAGAAATCTATACTTCCTTCCACATGTGACTGCAGAGAAGAGTGTGTTTTCCTCCCCTGTGGGAAAGGGGGTGCCTGATCCTGAGAAGTGCAGGATGTTGTCTAGTAAATGTTTGATGTATTTTCTTGACGATTTACAAAATGTATTTATGCTCTGTTTTTTTTTTTTTTTTTTTTAAACAAACAAAAAAAGACTACAATAATTGCGCTGTCTTCCGTAGCTACTGCTGGCCTTGAGCGCTGGAAACAATATCACTCTGCTGTCTTTAAAATTTTTTTTTTTTTTTTCGAAGCCCCAATTGCCTGCTGTTTGAAGCAATCATGAGACGTTGTAGAACAGCAGCGGCGTGAAATAGCGCTACATTGAGCGGTTTAGGGGCGAATTACAAAAAAAAATAAAAGAAATAAATTGCCTCTTACAATACCTCATATCTTAGCAATGCAGGGAAAAGGAGTGAAAGTGCTCAGATGACTCTTGTAAAAGAAGGAAGAAAAAAAAAAAAGATGTTTTGTGAGACTATTTTTCTAACGGCCTTAGTCCGTATTACCCAGTGAGGCATTGCTCAAGGGTTTCCTGTCTGTCTCACGCTAATCAGTGTTCAATTTCCCTGTCCTTCGCTTCCTGTCTGCCATATTTCCAGTGCGCTTAGTGTTTACAGAAACTGCATTCAACACTACATTTCTTTTTCTTAATTACGACCCTGTATAAATTTCTATTTTACTATCTTTACTTCCCCTTTATGATAATGATGATGATAATTTTGATTTTACTTTATTTTTTTTTAAATCACCGCCAAAATTTAGTAGCTGATGATACCCCCCTCCATTATGTTTCTTGTGACTGATTTCACAAGAAAATACATGTCCAATGGATTTTAAGCTGATTAGGGAGAAAACAATAAAGAAAAATAAATTCAGTAGAGGAAAGTCTCTGTCATTTCCTTCCAGCTGGAACTGATTCGGAGCCTGCTCAGTGTCAGCTGCTGTGCCTGATTCTCACTGCTAGGTGGAGCTGTTCCCTAGGAAACGGGGCATGAAAAAGTTTATTTTTTTGTCTTTAAATCTTCCTAAGCAACCAGATCTGATTTCGCCCCCGGCCATAAAACAACCATCTAACCCCGAATTTGTCAGTACGAAAGTCAAACCATGCAAAGGGAGTGGAGAGCAGGCTGGGCCGCTGACGCACTTGTGCTTCAGCAAAGAAAATACGTTTTACGTTTCACACTCAACTAATTTCTTAACTGCATGGAAACCATGAACCCCAAAGGTAAAAAAAAAAACCCATCCACTTTTGATGTTTATTCTGTTTCTTATTTACATGGGCAGGAAAACTCATCCTTTTCAGTTTAGAGTTCTAGGAATCCCCATAATCTTTACTTCAATGGAGGAATTTTATCAGTCATTCTGTAAAGAAATGTCCAATCCTGATTTAAAACAAAAAATTCCCCACACCTGAGGGAAGCGATACTGCATGCTAAACACCTGTGAGGATGAGGAGGACCATTGTGGGCAAGGCAGGTGTCTTTCTTTCATTCATGGTGACTTCATGCAGAACAACTCTGCAAATCAGAAAAAAGGGAACTAGATAATCTTCCTATGAGCACAGAACAAAACACATCACAACTCCACGCTGCACCCACCTGGCTATTTTTAAAATATTCCCTCAAAGCCAAACGTGGCACTTCCTGAATGGAATATAAATTAACCATACTAATTAAATCAACAAAAGCAGATGATAAAAATGGTCTGCGATTGTCCCGCTAAATAACATTTATAAAATGTACATTTCTACATATACTGTGAAGAAAACTTTTCCTTTGGGCTGTTCCCTGTAGGAATCACCACCACAAATCATTGCCTCCATAGAGCTCCATCCTCTGCGTCCGCCCCCGCGATACCGTTACTTTGGGTCCTCTTTCAGAACATCTAATCTTCTCTTCGGTCTTCTTCTTGTCCTTCTGCCAATTTATTCTATATCCCTCCTCTGCACATGTCCATCTCATCTCAGTCCAGTCTCTTTGACCTTATCTAACATGTGCTGTCCCCCTGATGGAATTATTTCTGATCCTATCCATCCTCCTCACCCCGAAAGAACCTCAGCATCTTCATCTCTGCTACGTCCAGCTCTGCTCTATGTCTTTTCCCTCAAATCAGTGTGCTTAGACCGTGCAGCACCATTTGTCTCACCCGGCCCCCTACACTTTTCCATTCATTCTAGCTGATACTCTTACGACACAGCACCCCTGACACTTTTCCCCCGCTGTACCAACCTCCTTGAATGTGTTTGTTCACCTCATTTTCACCCTCTCCATTTTGTTTTGTGTGTGTGTGTGTGTATAAACCCCTAACCTCTTTGTTCCTACAGGTCTTAAACTCTCAAAGCTCAGGTGAGAGGACAAGGAGGTCTTCCAGAACTTTCTCATCAAACTCCTCTTGTGGTTTGGAAGAAGGCTCAAAGTCCCCATCCACCCCCACCTGCTCTGACCTTTCCCCCTTGTAATGAGATGGGGGCAGGACAATGATGGCCCGGGATGCCTGAGTCTCTTATCGAGAGCGTAAGGAGGCTGGTATTTACACAAGGACAAAATAACGCTGGATAAGTGTGTGTGTGTGTGTAGTGGGGGGCCATAAAGTGAGGATGGACTTTGACAATGCTATAACTTGAGTCACAAGTAAGACCAGGATGTTGTGAATGAAAAAAAATGGTGTGCCCTTGGAGGTATTGGCGGTTGTGTGTGTGCGTTTCCTCCAGAAATTTGCAAGTCATCATCATCCGATCACTATCATCACCAAATTGGATCATGTCAAAGCAAAAAATACACACAAACTGTCGATGGCAAAGATTACGTTATTGACTTGATTGGAATTCCAAAATATACTTTTTACCAAAATTACTCTTGCATACTTTTTCAACCACGTAACTAAGGTGGACATTCATATCGTGTAGGTCTAGATATTTTCATGGATCCCCATTTTTTTTTCTTAATTTGCACCGGGACACGCGTGGGTAGTGAACCGCTCAATGTAACAAGAAAGCACTCCCAGAATCACGGTATACATCAACTTGTTCAGGTGGAGTTTGGCTTCCGTGCCATTGATGTGTCATCGATGGGAGAGTATGAAATTCTGGTAATAAGTTAATAATCTACAAAAAAATATTTTTTGGTCTGTTGAGGAGGCCACAGGAATTCATCTGGAAGGTTTTGCCGGGCCTGGACCCGACCCCAGATAACACATTTTGCAACACTGCCTCATATGTTGCGCTTGTGCTTCTATTTTGTTTCCGGACGGAGGCTTTATTGGCTGAACCATGGCAACACGAGGGAGTTTCCAAGGGAGCAAATTTCACAAGATTGCACTGACCACTCCGCCACTACACCTGCAAGTCCACACCTTCATTAAATAAGACATGGATGACGTGCACGGCACATTCCCTCCATATCGCCTCAGCATCTGTGATGTTCCTCACCATATAGCCACATCATTACTTTATCACTGTGATGAATGAAGTCAAGGTCAAGGTCCTGCAATTTGTCAGGTTTCCTGCACATGTATCGGGAAGGGCAACTGAGAACTAAAAATCTTAGGTCTTGAAAACTGCCCCTGCTATGTAAATGTGTGTATCTTTATATTGTCTTTGCTATCTTCCCTCGTGCAGATTCGATTCCGTGAACCTCCACAGTTTTGGAAGATATAACAAGTGGAAAAGCTTCAGGTGGACAGCGTTAACAGGTTTTAAGCTGGCTAGGAGGCGCCAACCGCGGCCCTCCGATGTTTGTTTGGTTTTAAAAATGACAGTGCAGCAGAGCTTTGTTTTTATTGGCTGAATTTGATTTCTTGGTAATCAAGTCTTTCACGCCCAGATCTTTCCTTGATGGCGGGAAAAAAGGAAACGAAATATAAATTACGAAAGAGTTTCTGCGGAAAGTGTTGGGCCCGGCTCGTCAAGCACGGCTATTTTTAGTATAGCCAATGTGTGACGGGCAAAGGGTGTGACATTATTGAAACATACGCTGATAAACCTCCTGACATTTTTCCAGACATTATCAATCACTGCCCGCGGGACGGGTTTACTTCCCCGTTCTTTTTGACGCCAAACCTGAGTGTTTGCGCGACGATACAATAGAGTGCCTCCCTTCCTCCCCCAATGGTTCTGCTTTGAACGAGGACTCTAAGTTCTTCACCGCTCGCTTCGTCAAAGCTGGGGTGTGTGTGTGTGTGTGTGTGTAGGTACGTGTGTGTGGTTGTGCTTACGTAACAGCCAATGTTTCTTTGCCTTTTTTCCGTTGATCTAATTTATCCCGGAATGGGCGACCCAGTTCAGCGATTGGAGACGTAAAGACGAAGTCGGAGAGGCTCCGGTTGTGTTTTTCACTCTAATTACATCAAAAATATAGAATACTCTGCTTTCAGACTTTGAAACGCACAAAAAGAAAGTCGTTATTATGACTTTTAACCCCTTTGCCCTCAAAATGTTTAATCTTAATCGAAGCAACAGCGGTATCGAGTGGAACGGTTCCGCCCCTGTGGGGCCCCGGTTCGATTCCGACAGGAAGTCTTGCTTTGTGGCTTTTGCATGGAGATCCTAAATTGTCCAAATGTGTGAATGAGAGCGAATGGCTGTGTGTGTCTATAACTGACCCTGTGATTGACTGGCGACCGTTGGAGAGAGAACCCTGCCTCTCGCCCAGACAGCTGGGATTGACTCCAGAACTCGCTGCAACCCTGACTACAGGATCATCAGCATAGATAATGGCTGAATGAATGAATGAATGAATGAAAATGGTATCTTGGCCCCATATTGTTGACCCGTAAAACTGGACTCCAACGCCGAGGGAGGGCGAACCGGCTCCTGGTGGGGTCGAGTCCCGATGCCAACTATCCGACTCAGAGTAGCTGAGGTTGAGCCGGGCACAGCAAACATTCCACGCCCTGCTCCTGAACCCAAACACACCCCCGGATCGCCATCATCAAATATGTTTTTGAGGTGAAGAGGGACAGAAAAAAAGAAAAAAAAAGTTTGTGCTGCATTATGACCCGAAAAATACTTCACTCCCGGTGTAAGGTAAGGAGAACGGTTTTTGATACGGCTTTTGTTTGCCATGGCCCACGGCTCTGTTTGAGTTCTGGGTTGACCCAGAACCGTTGCAATCCTTGATATCTGACTGGCAAACATCATACCATCAGACAAAAATGAGTGGAATTTCCTCAAAGTAATTGACAGCGATCGCATTGGCTTCTTGGCTTCTTGGCTTCTTGGCCTCTGGCGTGGATCTGCGTCAGGGCTTCAGTGGCGGCACTCAAACCCGAGGCGTCCCGATGACTCCTGACGGACATTTGATTTTCCCAGTGTTTTTAATTTGGGCCTCAGCCAAATGCTGGCAGCCGGGGATTTAGCCTGTAGAACTTTGTGCGGTCATGCAATGAGTACCAGTGCGGTGAAACAGCCACATCTCGGGCCATTAAAGTTTAATGGGAGTGAATGGCGGTTTTGACATTGAGCATCAGAACAATGTTATGTGGAGGACACTCCATATTTGAAGCATTTTGTCTGAAATGCGGACTTCGTTTCGAGTGGTTTGAAAACTTTTGTGTCACAACAACATGGGGATACTCTGAGTCGAATCCAAAGTCTCTGCACGACCAAGACCGACCTCTGATAAATTCAATAGTGACCCAGAAACTCAATGAATAAATAAAAATGAATATATTGTAGCGTGTCATGGATGTTGGGGTTTATGTTTTGTTGCTTATTTTCTGTGGGATTTTGGAGTTGCTGGGAATGATGGGGGTGTGGTTTGAGGTGCAATGAATTCTGTTTTTTGTTTTTTTTTTCCCACCCGGAATTGAGCAGGAACAGTTGGTAATATTGCAGGCTTGTGTGGCGTGGCTGTGGCCAACAACAGCTACTGCTCATTAATAGACGCTTTACTGTGACCTGAGTGTTTCCCTGACTAAAACCCAGACTTAAATTTTTATATTAATCAATGAGTGGGTGAGAAATGCTGTGATGGGCTTCCAGGGGTCTGAGCCACTGGTGGAGGACCCTTTCCCGTTAATGGGGTCCTTTTAAAACACACACCGAAGTGGCTATTTCTGAGCTGTCAATCATCCGTTCAAGATGATTGACAGCTTGAGAATGACTTTTTTTTTTTTTTTTTTTTGTAAAAGTTCTGTTTTTCTCCGTTTCTGATCTTCCACTTCTGTGGAACTTACCGTTGAGATGTGTGTGTTACACAGTTGGATGGCAGGTTTACGGTCCAGGAGAAGGAGGAGATGGAGGAGGCGCCGTGGCAGCGCGGCGGGCCAATCAGAGGCGAGCCTAAAGCTCTTAATGCCGGGAAAGGCTGCCGCTCCCAGACCACCTGGAGCGGCCAGCCGGGCGCAGGAGCAACGGAGGAGAACCGGAGGAGAACCGGAGGCGCACCGGAGCCATGATCTTCACATGTCTGAACGTGGTGCTCCTGCTGGGCGCCGTCACACACGGTGAGCGGAACTTTCCTGCACTCTCACTGGATGGAAGTTTTTCCATTTTTTTTTTTTTTTTTTTTTAATTTCTATATTTCCTCTAGAAAAAGAAACGATGATAATTCAACTGCGCGTTCTAGAAATAATGTTTGGCGGTGGGTCGCAGAAACGAAGTCCAATTTCATTATTTCATATGTATACACACACACATATATATCTATATATACTCTCACATATGTCTATAAATATATGTTTTCTACATTCCATGTGAATTAGCACTGACTTTTATACTTACATGAAGTGGAATTTGCAGCTGCCTCCTTTTGATATTCACAAGAGTTTTTTGACACACACACTACCGTATACATGTACCTATAATTATTTTTATATATTTTATATCATATTCTATACTAAGATATATATTTATAGAAACAAATAGAGCGTGTTTATATTGAAACAATATTTGCAGAAAAAAAATATTATCCATTTGTTTCTGGAGGCCCGTACTTTGTAGTTTTCCATCTTGCTGGAGAGGACGACATCAATAGACAGCCCATAATATGGTGAAAAGATTTTTGAGCCGTGTTCTGCGATGAAACACCTTGGGGAGTTATCACAAAGTATTGATGTGTTTATTTATCTAAATGTTCAGGGAGGGAATACTTTAAAGAATGAATTAATATAGTTTTATAGCAAAACAACCCCCCACAACCCAGCAACTGCAGTAGGTATATTACTTTATTATTATTGTATTATATTATATTATTATAATTATGTAATTATCACATTAGTCATATTTCAAAATGACATATAAAATTCACGTTGGGAATATGATATGTTTCATCAATTTTACCGAGATTAACATTGTAGTGCAGGATGTGCACGTATGTGTTTAATTCTAGTTATTACTCAATGTCTGGAAGTATATGTGTTTACAATGAGGTTTTCCAACACTCATGTTTCCAGAACAATCTGTTACAATGATAGTCTCATAAAATGTTTGATAAATTACTGCTATCTGATCGTGAGATTTGAATGCATCACACAGGTTAGGTGAGATCACACCTACAAGTCATTACATAACTGAGTAAAGCCTTTAAAAACGTACGTTTCTATGATTAAAAAAAACGTTTGAAAATGCGATTGAAAAAAGAAATAATGGAAAAATAATTGTATTATGTAAAGTGTTCCAGCAGCTGTTCTAAAATGATAAATTTTACTTTTAAAATACCACACTTACAGTCCTTTTTAAAAAAAAAAAAAAAAAAACGGTTGGGGTTTCAGGGGCATGTGGTAAGGGGTGGGGGTCTTCCCTCGCAATAATCTCCAAATAGTTTTAAGTCTGACTCACAGCTTCTTCAGACTGACTCAAAAGTGGGGGTGAGGGGTTGGACAGGTGACCACATTTTTCTTTTATTATCATGAGACACAAAAAATGCAAATGTAAAATGCACACTCACGCACATACATATATATATATAAGTTTTATAGTCCCATCCTCTCGTCTCTCCTGCCACTTCCTACTCAAGTAGCCAGCCGTGCCGCTGCCAGTCTCAATACCCAGACGCCTTTGTTTCCGATCTGTGCCTTTGTGGATCGTCATGTGTTCGGACGCAGTTTGGATGATGAAACTCTTCCCCTTCTTCAAACTCCAGCTGTACTTTCCTGGTTTCAGTGTCACATCTCCCGAGCCCGCGCTGCGTTTCCGTCACTTGTTGCTGCCTCCCTTCCGCCATCTCCGCGTCCCCTCGGCATCCTACTGGATTAGACCTTCTCCAGGCTACTTAATCTCACCGGGTAATTGGAAAGCATGTGCTGGCGGAGCTTTAATTGGATATGATACGTGCACAGGCCACGGGCACAAGCGAGCTCCGCCTCGGTCCAGCCATCTGTCACCCCCGGCAGTAAGAACTCTGTGGTGATAAGGAAAACTTGTCGGCAGTTTACATGGGAGTGGCTGGAGGGGAAAAGACAGAAAAAGAGACGTAGTGACGTGATTAGCCACAGATAATGTGCACGAACGCCGCCCACCTGTTCAGGGAAACAGGGATGAGTCAGTCATCAGTCCTCTCTTCAGCAAGTTGAGCTGCACTTTCCAGGATTACTTTGAAAAGCTCAGGAGTTTTGTGTTGCCTTTCAAAGACAGGCAGCACATTTCAGATTTGACTGAGATTGTTTTGGGACGTGTCCGGTGGCTCCCGGCAATCCGGACTGGGAGTGTGGCGTGTTTTCACCCCCCCGTCCTTTTGGCAATGGACTCAGAGGGGGGGGGGGGGGTACTGACTTGTCTGTGTCCGTGACTTTTCATGTGGCGTGTGTTGTGTAATGCACCGTCGTTAAAAATACCGGGAGACCATAAAGCAGCGGGCTGTGCAAGAAATGTGTTCTCATTAGAGGCAGCCCAAAGTGTGAGCTGTGTTTAGCCGGGAGCCGGGAGCCGGGTCCTTCCAGCGTTCCTCCTCTTTGATCAGCTGGCTTCAGATGTCATACCGCACAGCTCCTGAAACAGAGGCACCACACATACACACACACACACACTTGCATCCCGGGTCGGCTCGCCACATGATGCCTCTTTCTCCTAATAAGTTCCTGCATCTCGGCCTCTCGCTCTTCCTGTCTGGTGGGTCGCAGCCTGTCAATTCATCTCCTGTCCTGTTTGGATTCTTTAACTGTCTCCGTCCCCCGGGGTGCTTAAAAAAAATCGCATCAATGAGGCGTCAATTCATTTTTTTTATGGCAACTCTGAAAAATTAACTTTTATTGTGCTTGAGGTCACCTGGTCAGCCCTTGCCCGGAGGCCTGTCATCAGTCTGCACAAGGCAGTCTGATGTGTGTGTCATTGTGTTGGCCATGTGAGCAGCAAGCTGAGCTTTTGCGTGTGCGTGTGTATGTGTGTGTGTGTGTGTGAGAGTGTGTGGATGGATCTGACAATCGGCCCAAGAACAGGTACTTTACAGGGGTGCCATTGTGTCGCACGAATAGAACCCCCCACCTCCGGAGTGCTGGTCTGTGCTGAAACACGAGCAGCAGTGCCCGACCGTCCCTCTTGTTACTGTCAGTGATTTAAAGCTGGGCAGAGCTTGAACAGCCTCAAGCCGGCGTCCCCACGGCAACAGAAACACTCAAGCGCTCCTTGTGTCGCAACCCCCCCCCCCCCTTCACAAAAGAAAAGGGTTGAAGGTGGGGCGCAGCCGTTGTTTCCAACCTTCCCTACTGGACATGGACTGCCAGCTGAACTCAGCGGGCAGAGCCGGACCTCATTCTCCACATCCTCCTGTGTGTGTGTATGTATGTGTGTGTGTGTGTGTGTGTGTGTGTGTGTGTGTGTGTGTGTGTGTGTGTGTACAGGTGACCTTAGACCCACTTGTCACCCTGCCTGACCCAGTCATCCCTTTTGTGTCTGCACTGGATTATCTGGCTGCAGGGTTAAATCCTGAGAGACAAGTCTTCTTGTTGAGCAGGCAAACCCCCTCATATGTTGTTAATAACACCATTCTTGCAATGTTATTACACCAAGTTATTGTCCGCTCTGCTCCAGTTTTATAACTTTTCCTGATGTGAGCGGCATCGGCATGGGAACTATCCGGAAACCGTCTGCAGCTCAAGCAGGAGAGCCGTAGAACGTTTTGTACGTTGTCATGATTCGGACCCATTCGGCGCAAACAATCTTCAGTGTCAACAGAGATTTTTAAAAAAGGAAAAAGCAGCAGAGAACTTTGAAAGCAGAAGCAAACATGAATATATTTCTCCGGCGTATTATTCATGTCCAGCACAAAAACATCCCTATTTCTGATTTTTAAACGTTTCCCCTCTACCACTTTCCCCTTATTTTAAATCACATAACCTCAATGTTCATCCCCATTCATGATTTTGGTTTAATACGTGTGTGAAATATCTCAGCGAGTCCAGAGCGCCAAGGTCAGCGATTGACCATTGTCACTTCTGTTTTTCGGTATTTGGGTCCATTTTCGCTTTTTGCGGCTTGAAACAGGCTCAATGCGGGAACATTTCTCCTGTAAACAAAGCAATCACTTGCCAGTTTGGCTCTAGTACCAACCTGTTGCCGTGGGTTACTGTGACTTAACATCAATATGGATATGACTAGTGGAAGAAATTAAAAGTTGCAGTGAGAGCTGACATTATATGCTAAAGAGAATCGTGCAAAAGAACAGGAAATGCTAGACAGGCATTCTTCCTCTTTGTCGATCACAGCTGCAATCCCAGCATTGACTATTGTTTGTAGATTATAATCTGAATATGAATCACTGAATATATTTAAAATATGTGGTTTATTTATAATATTCCTGATTCTGGTTGGAGCTTAATCTGAGGCAATGAAATTGAGGTTGGATTTTACGTTAGCTGAACTGAAATAACTGCCCGAGTTACATGCAAAAAAGTAAAAGAAATTTGACAATTGAGACATTTCGTGTTGATGGCGCGTTGTCTCATAACCATATCGTAAGCGTTTTGACATAGTGAATAAACTATGTTATTAAACTTCTTCTCAGCCTTTCAATACCACAAAAGACACAGATGTTGGGGCCATTGAAACTCTAGCTGCCCCCTGTTGTATTTATGATGCATTCAAAGGTAAATGATCAACAGGACTTTTTATCGTTCCAGTCAACTCAGAGATATATTGACCCCATGTGAAAAACTAACAAATATGGAAGGCATGAATCATAAAATTCTGTTTTCATGCATTTGCTCACACGTGTTCATTCAAAGAAACATGTAGAAACAAACACTATGGAGGAAATTAGCAGTTTGAATCTGATCAAGGGGTTTAAAATGCAGCTAGTTCAGTCATTACAAGACAAAACTCCTGCATCTCATACCAGGCTGGAGTGTAATGCGAGTGTGAACGACCTCACGAGTGGCAGACATCCGTTCACACACTCCGGTCCCAGAGTGGGCAGAAGGCTGATGACTGAGGGCGCAACAATGCTGATTAATGCAGAGTTGGCTCCTGCTGATTTAAGAGGTTTTTCCCATTAATCTTGGGTCTCTGGTCCTCCAGTAAGATTAGCCTGTTGTGTTAATACTTAATCTAGATGAGTCCTGTACATGTATGTGTGTGTGGGGTTTTTTTTTTTCTACATGTTCTCACTCCCAAGCCTGCGTCACATATCTCTGCAATAGAACCCCTTTCTTGTCATTTTCTTACGCATTTTCCCTTGTTTTTTTCGACCGACCTAAAGAAGCGTCTGTTTTCAACTGCAGCGGCAGTGGGTGGATGCATTTTCAGAAAGATGTGGATAGAAAGTTGTGGAAAATACAAACTCTGCTTTTATTTTGTTTCATTTTGATATCGATACTGATGTTGATGTAGACATGACGGACCACGGTTCATCGAAAAAATTTCAATAAAGGGGTTCTAATGCATCTGAATGTGACGCAAAGGGAAAACGTCACGCCATTGACGCATTGGGATGAAAACGCGCTCGGTTTGTCCCTCAAGAGACTGTGCCCATGTTGACCATTCCACCACCCATTTTCGAAAAAGAGCTCTGCAGTTTCCTAAGTACTCATAGTATTCATAGCAAAACCAGAATCTTGTCCAAGAACAAGTCGTATTACTACAACTTCATTCTGATATAAGATTGACAGTGATATTAGTTTAAATTGGCATAAAACTACGAGGGCGCAATGGTGAGCAGTCCCGCCTCACAGCATGAAGGTCCCAAGCTTGACTCCGATGGGGGACCTTTAGGGAGTTTGCAGGTTCATCACGCATTTCATTGAGGTTCATTGAGGACCCTAAATTGGGATGGGTGACCCTGAGTTCAGGAAAAGCAGTGTAGATAATGAACGAATGAATGACTGAGGCCACGATGCCTGTTGCTGGGGTCTTAATTACCTATTTATTATGACCAACACGTTCCAGAATTGAAAGAGAAGCTGAAAAAAGATGCAACATAAAAAAGACTTATCATTAGTTTCGTTGTTATTCCTATATGTATTATTTTATTTGTATCAAACCCCAGTGGGGGCTAAACCTAACTGCTAAGTTAAATTGGTCAATGTTTTCGAGTTCGGAATGTTAGGCAACTTCTGCTCTCCTTCCTCCAACTGCTGACCCTCCTCCACTTGAGAAGCTTTGTGCGACCTGGCCCCTCGCTGTCACTCCTTCACATTACGGCCGCTTAAAGGCCTCGCCCACCCAGAACACATTTCTCCCTCTTTCTATCACTTCCTTTTACCTGTTGTCGGTGATTGCTTCTACTCACTGTTTAGGGAGGGCGTGTGTGAGAGTGCTTGCGTGCGTGTATATTAGGAAAATCATAGGACTCTGCTTTCAATATATAAACTCAAGGTCACAGAGAGCTTTGAGCCCGGAGAACAATCAAATGAGCCCCGCTGGCTGATACTAGCCTCGCTCTCTCATCTTCTCGAGCCCCCGTGGTGAGAGGTGTTTGTGCAAGGCGTCCCTGTCTTGCCACGCAGCACTTCCGCCGATGCTGCCAGGGGACTTTCGAATGTAATCATGCAGTGCATACAGACCATGAGTTTATGTCAATGCCATTATCAGGGGCGTGCCATCAGTTTCTTGCTGTAACCACCTTTACGTACGCTCACTTTGTCAACAGTACAGATATATTTATATGATATGTCATCTGGCCTCCTTCTCTGGGTTTGTTTGCCCCCACAGTGGTTCCCTTCCTGAGCAGCGTGGGGCAGTAAATACACAACTTGACACTGTGGCTACAGAAAAACAAAAACTCCAAAGAGTCCTTTGGATTTTTTTACTGATGTACACTAGTTCCTGATTCTAATCAGGATACATCAGTGATCATTTGTTAGTGAGATGATAAGCATTTACCAACAGTTATTACAGCATTTAGAACTTCATACATAAACATCATCAAGTCATTTTTCTTGAAGATGAACATATATTTGTTGCACCGATGGTTGTCACCCGATGACAAATCATCTGTCTGGATTTTTGTAGAATTACATTGATCAAATGAATCGATAAATAAAATCCATGAAACATTGTATTCATGTGTTTGGTTACAGTCCCGGTTCACATTCATTGTCCTACTCAAGGTTACTTACACGTTGGTACTTTTTGTTTAATTCACACAGAAATTGAGGCAGCTGAACTGGAAACTGACCCCAGCAGCACCACGCAAATGATCTACAAAACCTCTTCCACAACATTGCATCCCCTCCTCATCACTGGAACCACCACAGGATCCGAAGCTGACAGAACCTCAAGGGACTCTATGCCACCAGACAGCAGTACCCCAATCAGTCTGCCCGGCAACACCAGTGAGATGCAAGATATAACAACCACACCACATCAACACAAAACCTCCATAACTCCGACCACCAACAGAGAGGAATCCTCCAACACACCAACCACTTCACACAACAATGACATATCTCCAAGTGTACCAACCACGCCAAACAACGACAAAACCTCAATTACACCAACTACCCCAAACAACGACAAGACTTCCATTACACCAACTACCCCAAACAACGACAAGACTTCCATAACACCAACCACCCCAAACAACGACAAGACTTCCATTACACCAACCACACCAAACAACAACGACACAACTTCAATGACACCAACTACCCCAAGCAACAATGACAAAACCTCAATAACACCAACAACCCCAAATAAAAATGATACAACTTCAATTACACCAACTAGCCCAAACAACAATGGCAAAACCTCAATTACACCAACCACCCCAAACAACAACACAACTTCCATTTCATCCACCACCCCAAATAATGACACAACCTCAATCATACCAACCACCCCAAACAATGACACAACTTCAATTTCACCAACTACCCCAAGCAACAATGATACAACCTCAATTAAACCAACCACCCCAAACAATGACACAACTTCAATTTCACCAACTAACCCAAGCAACAATCATACAACCTCAATTAAACCAACCACCCCAAACAATGACACAACTTCAATTTCACCAACTACCCCAAGCAACAATGATACAACCTCAATTAAACCAACCACCCCAAACAATGACACAACTTCAATTTCACCAACTAACCCAAGCAACAATCATACAACCTCAATTAAACCAACCACCCCAAACAATGACACAACTTCAATTTCACCAACTATCCCAAGCAACAATGATACAACCTCAATTAAACCAACCACCCCAAACAATGACACAACTTCAATTTCACCAACTATCCCAAGCAACAATGATACAACCTCAATTAAACCAACCACCCCAAACAATGACACAACTTCAATTTCACCAACTATCCCAAGCAACAATGATACAACCTCAATTAAACCAACCACCCCAAACAATGACACAACTTCAATTTCACCAACTATCCCAAGCAACAATGATACAACCTCAATTAAACCAACCACCCCAAACAATGACACAACTTCAATTTCACCAACTATCCCAAGCAACAATGATACAACCTCAATTAAACCAACCACCCCAAACAATGACACAACTTCAATTTCACCAACTAACCCAAGCAACAATCATACAACCTCAATTAAACCAACCACCCCAAACAATGACACAACTTCAATTTCACCAACTATCCCAAGCAACAATGATACAACCTCAATTAAACCAACCACCCCAAACAATGACACAACTTCAATTTCACCAACTATCCCAAGCAACAATGATACAACCTCAATTAAACCAACCACCCCAAACAATGACACAACTTCAATATCACCAACTATCCCAAGCAACAATGATACAACCTCAATTAAACCAACCACCCCAAACAATGACACAACTTCAATTTCACCAACTATCCCAAGCAACAATGATACAACCTCAATTAAACCAACCACCCCAAACAATGACACAACTTCAATTTCACCAACTACCCCAAGCAGTAATGATACATCCTCCATTACACCAACCATCCCAAGCAACAATGACACAACTTCAATTACACCAACCATCCCAAGCAACAATGACACAACTTCAATTACACCAACCAACCAAGGCAACAATGAAACAACTTCCATTTCACCAACCACCCCAAACCACAATGACACCACTTCCATTTCACCAACCACCCCAAACAACGACACAACTTCAATAACACCAACCACCCCAAGCAACAATGACACAACTTCAATTAAACCAACCACCCCACACAACAACACAACTTCTATTTCACCAACTACCCCAAACAACAATGACAGGACTTCAATTACACCAACTACCCCAAATAAAAATGACACAACTTCAATTTCACCAACTAGCCCAAACAACAATGACAAAACCTCAATTACACCAACCACCCCAAACAATGACACAACTTCTATTACACCAACATCCCCAAAAAGCATTAACACAACCCCGATCAAACTGACCACTCTGCCCAACAATGAGACAACCTCCATCACACGGACAGCCCTGACCAACAGTGAGACTCCCATTGCACCCTCAACTCTCACCACCAGTAGAACAGAAATGACCACAGTGCGATCCGGAACCTCACCCTCTTCACCTGTCTCCACCTCCCCGAGTAGTAGCACCAAACCCTCAACTGGAGACACCACCCCCACCCCCTCAGCACCGACCTCCGGAGGTAGGATGAGCGAGATGCTGCGTGTTGACTCGTGTTCTTAGGATTATGATGCGGGCAGACAGGGGAACCCCAGGGTTACATCCCAAACTAAACATGTACTAATTCAGACCTTAAGAGGCAAAATCTCAATTGCTGGAAAATCAAACTTTGCAGTTTGGTGTTGCAGTTTGAAACTTTGCATCAAAGATTTGCATTGAAATTTCTACTTAGGGATTCAAGGTTGATAAACACAAAGGCAGGGATTTCTACTACATAATTATCTATCATATACAGTACAATCATGCACGTGCATGTGTTTGTGTAAAGTTTCAAGTTAATGACAGATTTTTCTCAGCAGTATTAAAAAGTAAGTAATTATGGTTGAATAATATAGAATAAGTTTTGTGTTGAATAATAGCATTTATGGTTACCTCTTGTCTCGGCAAAATATTTCAACGAATATTTCAACCAATCAGCATTTTCTTTTGTACAAGAATACGCAATTGATCAGGTTTATATTCGTCGTATTCTAACTTGGTTTCAGTCATTTAATGTTGGCGTATTGCCACAGCTCACTGACTGCAGCTGCCGTGAAACAGAGATCAGCTGATGTTTTATCGACCTGTGCTTTGGACGGCACACAGAGCTGAGGTTCAGACCTGCGAGTCCATCGTACTGTCGCTGTAGTACTTTGTACTGTGATATAACACAGCAATGCTAAATTTTCCAAATCAATTGTCAATGTCCAATTGATTTTTTTCTTGGGCCGTTTAGGTGTTTCGGCTCAGCTTGGTCCACTGTTACTCAATGACATACCAATTTATGAGGTAGCCATTAACTTAGCTAAAGACGTTATACAACAACATTAATGCGAAGACTCATTGAGTTCACTTCTTCTTTTCTCCAGTAATTGCATGTTTTGTCTTGCCTCCCCCCTCCCCCCTGATGTTCTCCTCCCTGTTGGTACCTGTCGATAGTCTTACCAATTTTTCATTGTGGCCCTCCCTGTAGCAAATCATGGCATCAGGCATAGTGATAAGGACAGTTCTCGGTCACTGCTGTGGCATCAGACGAAAGGAATTAAGGAAAGATTTTCAATGCTACAATCACAAGCTACATGCTAAAGGTATAAGCCTGATGAAGTACTACTACTATTATGTACTTCACAATACATATCAGATAATTTTATATGTATGTTCTGTGATTTCAGTAAATAGTATTTTAAATGCATGCAGCACTATAAAGTCATACCTTTTTGGAGGTATTTTACTGATGTCAGCTGTTTTCTGCTGATATGAAGTGATCCGTACTTGTCTTTTTTTTGTCACAGGAACAGTTCCGACACCAGTAACCACCCAAAAACCCTCAAGCAGCATGACAACTGCTGTCACCAATCAGTCCCCAGACACCGAGTTCACCACCTTAAAACCAACAGGGATCACCACCGGCTCCACTCCAGCTTTACCCATCCCAACCGATGGTATGTGTCTGAAACTTTGGCGGTTTTGTCATGAAGCTTTTTTTTGTGTGTGTGCTACAGGGATCCCACCTGTCCGGGATAAAAAAATAGAAAATGAGTGACCAGTTTTCTAGTCAATTTTTTTTAGTCATAATGAAAACGAGAAACAGAAGTCAAATGTCTTGGAAAAGCTCAAAAAGTCCTGAAAAATTACTTACTCCTCCCTCAGCCTCTCTCTGACTTGTTAGTGAACGGCTCCGCAGAGGGGGATTGAAGCCTATACCAGCTGACATTGGGCGAGAAGCAAGGTTCATCCTGAACCGCAGGGCTACATGTAGAGGCACACAACCATTCACTCTGTCATTCACACTTCTGGGCAATATGAGGTCTTGTATAAACTTGCAGGGTGTTTTTTGACTGTGGGAGGAAACCAGAGAACCCGGAGGAAGCCCAAGCAGACACAGGAAAAACATGCTAACTCCACATAGAAAGGGCATTCTTGGAGGCGCTCACCACTTTGCCAGTCTCGCTGCTCCAATTTAATTGTCTGACAGCAAAAACAGAGAATAAGTAAATGATAGAATGATATCCACTGAATGGTGACAACTTTATTAAAAAATTTGCTTGTATTACAATACTGTGTATGTGCACAGAGGAGAAAAGTAGACATTTGTGAGACTAGTGACTTTTCCTGCAGCCTACTTCAAGTGAGAAGCATTGGAAGGACGAGCACCGTTGAAATCCCCCATTCTTATTGCTAATGTTAGCATATATCAATAGGATTTAACCTGGCTAAAATTAGCTGTTCAACCATGATTTGATCATTTTTTCTCTATCTTGCAACTTGTTAGCAAGTCGCTTCCAATTCAAAGGGTTGATTAAACAGCAAAAAAAAAATGGAAATAAAGTTAATGGGCTATTGTTTTAGCGTATGATGTGAAAACCTGCCTGCCATACTAGAGAAGCTGAAGATGTCCTGGAAAATAATATCGAGAAAGGTGTGGGTACCCTGAACTGTTGTAAAGCAACCACAACAGCAATACATATATATTCACATAAAAACAGAACAATATTCTTGTTACAGACAAGACAACAAATATAACTTCAATGAGATATGAGCTGCTGAAACGATGGGACTTAAATCCTGCACAGACATATCTATATTTTTCGCTGTTTTGTGTTTTCATGCTTGAACCATTTCTAGTGATATGGAGGATAACAAAATACCATGGTGATTTTTACTTGCATTATTTATTTTTCATTTTTTGTCCCTTTTCAAGTTTGCCCTGACAAACCCTGCCCTTTGAACATGGCCTGTCTTGGCGGAACTTGCCAGTGTTTGTCCGGTTTCATTCTGCAAGATGGACTTTGCACACCTGGTATGGACCCAACAGCAAAACAGACAAAATCAAATCAAATCAAATCACAAGAATATCCCAGCTTGACCACCTTGTGCCGTATTTCCTCCTTTTTTTCAGCGCAAGTGTTCCCTGGTGACCTTCACATCAATTCCTTGCAATTTGTCCCCGAAATGTCAAACAGGTCATCACCTGTATTCCTGTCAGTGGCAAAAAGGATCTCGACTGTGGTGGGTCCCGCAAAGAATGCTGACCGGTAGTCACTTTGAACTATTCTTTCATTTTAAGTTTATTTATTTTTTATTCCTCCACAGCTCAGCAACATCCTCAGCGATGAGCCGGGCTACATCACCTCTGAGGTGGTGAGCCTTGAGTGAGTATTTTATAAAACTTTAAAAACAGCCCGCTCCCCACCCCCACGGTCCTTCATGTTCTCTTTCACTACTCTTCTAGAAAAGGCAGCGTGATAGCTTCTGTAAACAACATCTATCGCAACACATCCGCCACTGCGGTGTCCATCAGTCAGACAATCACGGAGGCCATAAAGAGCAGCACGGAAGGGTTGCTGTCCGATGCCGAGTTTACGCGTGAGTGTTGCCCCAACCCGCCCCTCCTGAAAATCAAGTTTGTGATGGTGTGATTTCAAGTCCTGCCTCTCTGTTGTAGGTAAAGACCTGTGCAAGCAGCTGCCTTTCCCCTGCGAGACCAGCACCACAACGTGCCGAGAGAAAGACGGCATGGCGTTCTGCTCATGTAAAGACGGCTTCATCAACATCGTCTATTCCAACACCAGCTGCACGGGTAAATAACCGTAGCCGTCTTTTCCGTCACCTCAGTCTCGAGGAAGCAGGTAGCTCGGCTTATCAGGCAGTTTCAGGCAGTGACGGGAAACTGTTGCTGAGGTCAATGTCAAGGAGTAGATAACTTAATATAAATTTCTGTGTTGGTTGATTTGTTACTCATTATGCATTAGTGTTTCTTGTTTTTAGCCGTGAAGAAGCATTTTTTAATTTTTTGAACCTTTGAAATGGTTTCTGGCTAAAAGTAAGGTGAAATGCTAATTAGCAAACAATTATGACCTTACATTTCACCTTTGTTACTGTGAAAATTGTGAAAACAACAATTCATCTTATCATCATGTATCCATCATTACAGATTCAATTGTCATTTCAGGGAAAAAAACAAAACGAAAACATGGGAACTAACAGGGGAACTTCCTCACTTAGTTTTTATTATTTCAAAACTGAATAAAGGAACTATTCTGTCAGCTCTTCATCTGAGGGAAATGTCACAATAACATTTTGTTGTCAGTGAAGTATTTTAGTGTAAGAATGGAAATCTGGCTGGAGGGGGCATCAACGCTGACCCTGGACCCTCACCGTGCTTAACTCTGTTTAATGGGGTGGTTTCCCTGGAAACGAGCACAAGAATCCCTGTCCCAAACTCCTGAAGACAAACCGAAATGCTGAGCAGTAATGTGGCATTATAGCATTATGCCCTGGTTTTTGTCTGTCAGGGCGAAGACGTACGTATCCTGGCCGGGACGCTGGGATATGTACATCGCACGATACGTAGCTTGTTAGGTCCTCATTTTAGTCTCACTGAGATAAATGTGGTGTGCTTGAAAAAAAAAAGAAAATAAACATTTCTTATATTTATAACATTTTTTTTTTCCAGCCTGTCGAAGTGGCCAGAAAGCAGTGGATAATCATTGTGAAGAGTATGTGCACACATTTATACCATTTTTAATTTATTTATTGCCCTCATGCAAACTTGATCGTTTTAAATTTTCCATCATTTAGTTGTGCCTTTGGATACGGCGGCTTCAACTGCCAGGATTGTAAGTAATTGTGATATTAAACACTAAAAAAAGACATGAAAAGAAGAAATTACCTCTTAAAACTTCTGCTCACTGCAGTAATTCATGTTCTGTCTTTGTAGCGTCTCTGCTGGCAGTGGTGGTCATCTCTTGTGTTCTAGGAGGCATCCTACTCATTCTCGTTTTGGCATTGCTTGCATACTGCTGCTGGTAAGAGATTGAAACACACACACACAAACACACACATATTCCATTAGGCCTCATATCGATTGAAAATGGAGCGCACAGTGGATTTCTTGAAACATCGTGCATCGGAAATTTGCTTTTTGGTTTTAAAAAAAGAAAAGTAATCTCAAGTATAAGGATTCACCATCTGATTTACAAAATGAATGTTTCAATATCAAATGTAATAATCTTTTAGTTACTAAAATGGGAATCACAGAAGTCAAGAGGCCCAATTCAATTATATTTCACAATATTCTCTTGTATACAAGCAGCTGCTTTATCTGCTCTCAGTTTTTGAGGTCCATTACATAATTTACTCAGCAATAATTGACTCCGTATTCAAGTACTTTGATTGCACACTTTTGTGGCACACCAGCAATTTTCAGTACCTTGCAATACTTCGCATAGTTCCTGCACTGCAGTATTGCAGTATTTGCAATAAAACACCAGGGGTCAGTCTGCTCTCAGGGAACAGCCGCCCAGCTCCAAGGCTTTTCCATCAGACAGAAATAACACACACCCCTCTAAATTGAAATGCATCTTTTCACTTAATTAAGTTAATTTATTTCTCTTTGAAATGTGATAATGATCTGTTTATAAGAGATATTGTTTTGTTTAACTATTTTGATGAGAGAGAGCGCTTTGATATTTCTGTGTGTGTCTCTGTGATTGACAGCTGCATTGGCCAGGTTAAACCCTGCCTCTCACCTTATCATGAGCTGCCCCCCCCACCCCCTACCCAACACCACTTAAAAAAAACATTTTTACAGGATAAGCATCTGTGAAGAGAAGTTATGGTAGTTGAATTACTGATTATTCATCACCTTCCCAGGAGGACCTGCTCAGAAAGCAGCAAACAGGATGCCAGCGGCATCAGCCCTTATTCATCCGGAAACGTGAGCAAGCCCTGGCCCACGGAAGTCACCACCATTCCCCGCGCCACCACCACCAGCTGGAACACCGCCTCCATGGAGATGACTGAGGGGGGCAGCACTCGATCCTTAGTGGACAAAAAGCCCCAGAGCAACGGATTGGTGAGTTCACACGTCCGGTCGCTCGGACTCGTCTTAGAATCGGCCTATTATTTGTCCAAAGCTGCTTCACCTCTTCGTCCAGATCACACCCTGAACATTCCCATCCCGCAAGCCTGGGGCCGGGTTGCATCTTGATCAAGTCTCAGACGTAGCTGCGACATAAATTATAAAACGCTTCATTTCAGCGTTTCGCCTTAAATGCTGTCTCGGCCCATAGTTTGAGTCAGGCGTGTAGGGAGTTGGTAATTTGTAGCACACGTAGCCTCCGCCCGTTGCTCTTCGCTTTGCCTGACCCCCACCCCGTGTGTTGCTTTAGGGGTTTGAACTCAAGCAGAAAGGATGGAAAAAGGTAAGGCTTCGCTTTTAGATTTTCTCCCCCCCCCCCCCTTGTAGCCCCTCACTTAGATTTGCAATGTCGAGAAGCTTGTCGGTGGCGGTGGCCCGGGGCTCGGCAGTTTGCTTTTGCGTCCAACCCTAAGCTTGTGTTTTTGTTACGAAAAAGGTCACTGCTCCAAGGAGAAGCTGAGCTCACGCAAGTGTTTGAGGGTGTGTGGAATGCAGGGTGTGTGTGTGTGTTCTGTGTTTGGAGGGGATTAGGTTTCCCACCGCCTGCACGTTGGTGGACGCAGCTACTTATTTACATGTGCTTGGCATTTACCTGCTAATAATGTGTGTGAGATCTGTCGGTGGAAAAGATACTAACATTCCCGCCGGTCTGGCTGACATTTCAGTCGGGGTCGTACGATTTCCACCCGGACGGGCTGAAGACCTTCACAGGTAAACACCCGTCCCGCTACTCGTACCTGGTTCAGGGACACGAGAACCCCTACTTCCTACCGGGAGAGCTGAAGAAAAACTGAGCAGCCGGGGAGGAAGCAATTCTGAGACAATCACGATGGAAAAAAAACAAGGGACCGCAGGGACGTCTCCTGGGCAGGACCAGGCTATTTATGAAGTACTTTTTGTTTGTATTTTGAATTGTTCCGACGAATCAAAAGGACGAGGAACCTGGACGACCAAAGAGAAACGTTTAAACTGCATGAACTTTTGCGCCACTGGATTTCCTCTGATATCAGATTGAATATTGCACTTTCCAGGGTTACTTTATCCTTTTCATATGTAATGATTGATTTCTTTTTTTCTTTATTTTATTTTATGTATTTGTTTTGGGGGGGTATATCTATAAATGACTGAAGGACTCAAGGGGGCTGGATCCCTGGTTCTGTAAGTGTTTAAAGAGATTCTTTTGATAATTACCTTTCGTCTTATTTCTAGCTAAATGACTGTTGCTGTTTAAAGCTGCACTTGCCACATTTCAATTGACTAATGCAAAATCTGGTTGATGTGCCAATTACCACATTTTTTAAAAGCCTCTTTTACACCTCTTTATCATCCTTATGTGTCTAAGATAGTGCAGTATATATGTAGAGTGTATATATATATGTATATATACATATGTGTCTTTACAGTTTTTGTAAATAATACAAGATGGGCAGAGGAATAAATTAATCGAAACCCTAACCTTCCTGTCATATCTATCTATCTATCTATCTATCTATCTATCTATCTATCTATCTATCTATCTATCTATCTATCTATCTATCTATCTATCTATCTATCTATCTATCTATCTATCTATCTATCTATCTGATAGATAGATTACTAACTGTGTGGATGGATATAAAAAGCAGTGGATGCAATGTATAACGGGGAAAACATAAATGATGGTTTAATTATTTCCCTGGAAACATGACAGTGAGGTCATGAAGATACAAACACACGGAGGGCAAAGTTCGTCCTCCAGACCTCAGACACCACCCTGGGTTACGCCACCTGGCAACGGCCTCAAATAAAAGACGCCTCGCTTCAAGGTTCAGCATCTGGGCTGGAAGGCATGAACATATGACACCTGTGGAGAACAACATGCCTGGATACCAAGGCAACGGGGCGCAGCCTGGCAGTTAGGTGATAACGTGGCCTCCACTAGCTTAGAGATAGATAAACAATATACTTATGATATAACATCGACAGTAATCAGCTGATACCAGATACTCCTCCAATATCAGATGGAATGTTGAACTTTCCATCTATCGTTTTATGATTTTCATGCTCTTTACCCCGTTCCATCTTCTCCACCATTTTTTCTTTTTTGTGGATTAAAAAGACTGAATCCACAATTAAATTAAATTTTTCCACCCGAGTTTGTTCCTGTGACCTGAGGCAGCTGTGCTAATTCACTTGTTAATTCACCCTGGAAACAAGCAAACAGAGATTTTAAACTCCAGGGTTTAATTTTCAGTGAAGAACCTGGGCTTTGATTTAAAAGTAACATCACAAGACAAATATATATCACCGATGTAACATAAATTTATTTTATGTTTGGTGAAATTCAGCTGTTCAGACTAGAAAACAATATTCACCATTGCCACTTCATTAGATACACCTGTTCAACCGCTACTTAACTCAAACAGCTAATCAGCCAATCAAATAGCAGCAACTCTTGTATTTAGGTGTGTAGACCTGGTAAAGATGATTAGCTAAATTTGGCCTGTTCAAAGGAGGAAATCAATGAACATTTCCACGACACCTTCATTGACCCCCACCTGAGAGCAAGGCTCCTGGACGAGATGGAAGCAACTTGCAGAGAGGAAGATTTTGTGAGCTCTGGCATGAATCAGGTTCTTGGTCCGGCCTATCTATGACGTACTTCCAAGCCCATCCAACCTGCACCGCTGGGGTTTGGTTGACACACCGGCATCCCCCTTTTGCCAGAGAAAGGGGACTCTTAAGGACATACTAAGTTGCCCAAAAGCTGTGGGGCAAGGCAGATACCGATGGCGTCATGATCAGGTGCTCAGGTCCATTGCAGAAAGCATCTGGAGTGGCATTGCAAGGTGTCGGAGGTCAAAACCCAAGAAGAAGCCACCATCTTCATCAGAGCAGGAGAGAAGCCAATAATACAGAAAGCAACATCGGGGCTTCTCAACACTGTGCAGGACTGGCAGCTGTCAGTGGAATTGGGGAGCCAGCTCATGTATGTTGTTAAGACCCCCCTCACACCTGACATTGTTCTGGTGTCAGAGGCAACAAAGAGTGTTGTCATGTTGGCGCTCACTGTGTTGTGGGAAGAACTTATGGAGGAGGCCTGTGAGCGGAAGAGGAGAAACCTCAGCCCGGTTAGCGACGACCAGGGACAAGGATGGAAGGCTAGGTGCTTGCTTGTGAAGGTAAGGTGCTGGGGATTTTCCGGACAGTCTCTGTGCAGAACCTATGCTGCACTTGGCGTCACAGGAGCAAGAAGGAGGGCCATCTTTAACAACACTGAGGCAGCAGAAAAAGCCTCTAGATGGCTCCCGATAAAGAGGGTGGATCCGTGGTCAATTGCTGCTAGGGCACAAGTTTAGGGCTGATCAACCACAGCTGGCTCGCCTGAGTAAGGGTGTCTGATGTTCGGAAGACCCGAATAATCCAATGACATCACTGATGATGTTCCTTTGCTATGCATCAGACGATGTTTCACTAAAAAACTGAAGAGAATGTGGATAAAAGTAGACTTTGAAAATAACATGGTTGCTGGTTCCAGATGACTTGGTCAGAGTATTTCCCAAACTGCCAAACTGCTGGGATTTTCATTCACAAACTGTTCCCAGGGTTTACAGAGAACAATCCAAAGAGAGGGAAGGTCCACTGAGCAGCGATTATTTGATGTCAGACGGGAACAGACAGTAGGGTTCCAGATGACAAAAGGACAACGGGGACTTAAATAGCCACACTTTGCAACTGCGGTAAGTAGAAGACCACCTCTTCGTGAACAACGCAAGGAAACTTGCAGCTCCAACAGCAGAAGATCCCACCAGGTGCCACATCTATGTAAGCTAAGAACAGGAAATTGAAGCTACTCACCAGAGTTAGACAATTGGAAAATGGCGCCTGGGTGAATGAGTAACATTTGGCTCAAACAACCTGAAAGCATGGATCCATCCCATCTTGCCTCAGATCAGCAGTTGAGGCTGCTGTTGGTTTAATGACATTTACTTGGCTCACAAAAGCTCTGAAGAATATTTGCAGCACCTCGTTGAGGGTGCCAAAGGGGGTCCAACCAGGTACCAGCATGGTGTACCTAATAAAATGGCTGAACGTATGTGCGAACATCCATGTGCTGATGCCAGTTCTGCATGGAGGAACCTCTTGTGATTTGGGCCCCCGTGACTCGGCTCTGCAGCGGCCCGACCTGTCATCCGGTGGGCCGCTGATTAATCGATAGACCACTTTGCAGCCTGATGTATGCGTCCCAGCAGACCGACCCGCCGTAGCGCAATCCAATAAGCATCGGACCGCAGCGAGACGGGAGCTCGACGGTGGGCCGGTGTGTGTCCATTCTGGAAGAGATGAATATGTGACCCTGGTGAGTGATCAGTTTCCTTGCTTGCCTGGATAAATAGTGGAAACACTGGTTAGAATAATAATAATTACAGAAGTACATTTTCAGGGGTCACTTTAAAGAATTTTAATGACTTGAAAGGGAACCCTGCCTGGGAGGTTAACTGGGATAAAGGGGATTCAATGTTTGTGTCATACCAGCATTTGTTAAAAGGACACAATTATTTTTCATGCTCATTTTGACTTCTGTCTCCAGCGTCATCTACCTTGCTCATGTCTCTCCCGGGTTCATATGGACAGATATGTTTTTGTAATGTACAGTAAAATGAATGAATGGATCAAGCCCAAGTCAACCTCATGACATCCCTACCAAGATAGCTTTGTGATGTAAACAATAGTGGCCTACAACTGAGGTTTATTTGCAATTTTATTTCAACTAAGATATGCTGAGATACTATATTATTGTTTTCATGTAGCTGGTACAAATATTGATCAAATAGGTTGCTAGATTCGGTTCACAAATAGGGTCACAGTTTATTTTTGTATTGAAGCTGTTAATTGGGCAAAGCTTAATCTGCACCGGTCATCATTCAATCGCAGGTCCACATAGGGGGATGTTTAACCTCTTAACTAACCCACTGTTTATCAGGAGTTGGTAAATCTGTCATTTCTAGGTCTTATATTTTGAATTTTAATACGTCAGTAGGAAAGTGTGAGCTTCCTTGCAATCCCCTTCTTGTCGGCATGGTTGACTATTCTGCTCCGGAACAGGGCGGAGCCTCAGCTGTAACCATGCAGGAAGAAGCACTTGTTTCAAAGAAGCCTGATAGCTGACAAATAGCATAGTAAATTCTTGCCCCCCAAAAAGGATGCCACAAGGCAGCCAAAGCCACCTGCTCCTCTGTTTCACTGCGGTGAATGAGCAGCCATTCTGCCTCGCTTCCAAAGCATCCATTGCATCATGCTGACAGCTATAATTCACTTTGGCCAATACAGCGCTGCAGCAGCTGGCGACAGATCCCATTTTTCGGCAAACAGCTGCTGGTTGAATAAAACCATTTAACCCAAGCAAAAGTTTTTATCTGACATTTAAATAAGGAAAAATTGATGCATCAGGCAGTTTTTATTTTTATGTTGCACGACATCCTCCTTCGCCTCCATTTATATTCATCCATAATGTATTTGGAGTGATGAGGGGTCTAAAGCCAGGGGCTGTAGATTACACCTTCTCTATCCTGGCCCATATCTGTGGCTACAAGAGGATTTGTTCTCCTTAAATCTCAGACAGAGGAGAGGGTAGTCAGAGGCCTTGAGTGCAGAAGAGACAATCATATCGATGTCTCTTGGAGGGCCGGGTGGAGCGAAGAAGACTCGGCGCCAGACGATCTTTCGTCTGAAAGGGCATTAAGGCACCTGCGCAACGTGCAGCGATGAGCTGAGAAGCAGCAGAGTTAATGTGATTGCAGCTGATCTGTAGAAAGACGAGCCCGCCGTCTTCTTCTCCCTCAGCCGGCGTGGCAAACCTACACCTCTGAAAGCCTACGGGGATGAAACAGCAGTTAGACTCCAGACTAATCTGCCCATCCCAACCACTTTGTCACAAAATAATTTCATTTAATTGTATCCATTATCTTCAGATTTGTAATTGACACTGGTGTGCTCCAAGGAGACCATCTGTCTCTTTTCCTGTTATTTGCCTTGACTTTGCTCTTTGAATTGGCATCTCTAAGATGGTCTGACAGTCATATCTTGCAAAAGTAAACGCTATCCAGCCTTAGTCCCTGTCTTTGCCATGATATCGCTCTTTTAGAGGGCCTGCACAAGATCTCCTAGCTCATGTAGAACAAGCATACCAAAACATTATATTCTTTCTACATTCTGTAAGTGCACATGAACTCCACACCTGTTAGTCATCCAACCTCTATGGGCGATTCCTGTATCGACCTCATTCACAACTCCAAGTACTTGACTTCATTCACCAATATTATTGTTTTACCAGCCCTAAGCTTGGACCGCTCTGAATGCATTGGATAAGGTGTGGGAAGCCCCTATCAAAATGAAACCCAAGACATCAAGCATTTTATGGCTACTATGTGGCCCATCTGAGTGGATCTGACTTGCAGACCCTAAATACTACCCATACAAGAAGACTCATACAAGAATGCTTCAAGCACCATTCAACTTGTCTTTGAATAGCCACACTCCAAATAATGTTCTCCGTGGTAGGCTGCCAAAACTTTCAGATGGAATCAAAACAGACCATCTTTCTTTTGCTGGTCATGTTATTTGTTACGACATGGAGAAGCTGCTGGAAAGGTACTCTAATGGTAACGCAAGATGTAGAGTAGGATGTCCCAACATTGCCCCAAAGATCTATTCCATCAAGTTATTGGCAAATCTGATTCTGAACCGCTGGAGGCAATGAGGAACTTTGAATTCTGATGTAAAAACTACATTCACTGTGCCTCACCATTCAGATGATGGCAGAGAGAGAGAGAGCACTTATCAGAAGTGAGAGCTTCCCAACAAGGAGGAATCTAATGACAAAGACACACCTGTTTGAATTGTATTTTCCTACAGTTGTTATCCATGTTTGGGTCAGTCAAATTATGTTTGACATAAGGTTGACTGAGGTATGTGCGTGATGTTTTGATTCAAGTTCCAATTTATGCTGACCTCCCACCCCCATGCATAAAATGACCAGCTATTCCATCTTAGGAAGGAGACCTCTTTGGGACTGGGGAGGAATCACATGCATCCAGTATTACTGTGTCTGATTACAGGGCAATTGAAGAGGAAAGAACAACATGAACTGCTGCAGTATATTTTAAATGATCTCTGTTTGAAATGTAAAAAATGGCAAGGGAAAGGAAAGATAATGAGAGAGTCTTTTTTTCACTGTGGGTCTTTTCTGCTTTTTCTTTTTTTAAATACACATTCTTGGTTTCACCGCCCAGAGAGCAGTGCCACTCAGTCAAACCCTGGCATCTGTGCTTGGCCCGGAATAATGGCCTCCTGCATCTGCCCAATTATCTTCCCCACTGGAGCAGAGCAAGCAAGAGCAGGCCCATATAATCAACCTGTGTGTGTGTGTGTGTGCATGCCCCCTGCCCATTTGACCCTGCCCACATGGACATCAGGCCAGGCTGGACCGCTTGTCGCGTGAGTCAAGATAACAGATGCCCCCTATCAATCTGCTCAGAGATCCATGACGACCTGCGGTGTGATTGACAGAGGGGGCGCTTAAAATGAAAAACACACCCCCAGAACTGACCTGCTGTCACTTGCCTGCTCCCCCCCCCTCCCCCTTTTTAAATGATCATTTTTTTAAATCTGCTGATACAGTTTGTCTGAGATACGTCAAGAGATAGTGGGTATTAACGTGTGTGTGTGTGTGTGTGTTTCTTGTCAGAGGTCACCAAGGCATAGAGGTGGACTGGAAACATCCCCAGTCACAATGAATGAGAGGGAGCAACATGGACTAATCAAGTAATTTGATTTCCACAAACAATTATTATTGCAATGATTTAAAAACAATTATAAGCTGTTTTGATAGTTTCAGACGGTGCCTGTTATTGGTCTGTAATTTCATAATCAGACTTTTGCAGGAAAAATTACCTGCATGTCTTGAGTAGCAAGGAAATTAGTTTTTCTGTTGTCTTTCAAGAGTATCTTTCTAATTCCGACTTTTTTTTTTCTCAAATTCTTAAAAATGTATTTATTGATAAGAATACGTTATTTCATGACTTTTGACAGCAGAGACCTGCTAGCCTAAATTGTTCATTAAATTTCACAAATTTTTAAAATGTATTAAATGTACAAATATTTTTTTCTTCAAACTAATATGTAACATGTCTTTTGTAAAATTCTTGTTGCCTCCAGCTTTATATCTTTTTATTAAAGTTCGCATAATTTAAAAACGTATTCATTTTTTTGGTTCGAACTCATCAATATCTAAAATGTCGGTGTAAAATCAGTTGCGTCAGAGGTATAACATACGTCATGATTTGCTTACGTCATGAGTGTCACGTAGCCATTACATTCTAAAAACGTCATCGGCAAAATACACATTTCATTTAAATCACAAGCATTTTTTTTTGTTGTCACAGAAGCCCAACGGCGTCAGGCGCGCCTCCTCCAGGCCGAGCCCGGAGGAGGAGGAGGCGGCGGAGGCGAGAGGGAGGAGCCCGGGAGGGGCGGGAAGGAGGCGGACACTCCGCCGCGCAACGCCCGGGCGAGGAGGAGAGGAGGAGGAGGAGGACCGACGGAGGGAGGGAGGGAGGGAGGCAGCGGCGGGAGGAAACGGAGCGGGTTGGCTGCAGTCGACGCGGGGTAAGAAGAGGAGGAGAGACACGCAGAGAGACGGTAAGAGCTAGCTCCGGCTAACACCGAGGGGTGGAGGCGGCGACGGCCCACCGGGATGCTGCTTCACCCGGCTGCGTCTTTTCTCGGTATCCGCCTCTTGACGGGGAGAGAGGAGAGGAGAGAGGGAGCACTGCGGGGTGATGCGGAGAGAGGAGGGGGGTGGGGGCGGGTCGGGACACCATTCGGCTCCTTCACACAGGAGGAAATCAAAACAGGAGAGAGGAGAGGAGGGAAGGAAAGGAGACGAGGAAAGGAGGGATGAGAGGAGAGGAGGATGATAAACACCGGCCGCTGCTTTGCTGTGCAGGAGTGGGGTGCTGGTAAGACTGGGGGGACCGGGGAGCTGTGTGTGTGGGTGTGTGTCTGTATGTGAGTGTGTGTGTTTGCGTGTGTGTGTGTGAGAGAGAGAGATAGATAGAGAGAGGCAGAGGGATGGCGTGTCACCACTGAGCATGTGCATGTGAGCTGTCAACATCAGAAGATTCCCTCCATGTTGCAGAACCATCACCACCAAGTTTTTGCTCGACCACACCCTCCGCTGGGGCTGAGACTGCACGATTGGCATCTGTGTGTGTGTGTGTGTGTGTGTGTTTGTGCGTGAGAGTGTGCCTGGATGTGCTCGCTAGGCACGCTCAGCGTCGCCTCCCGCTTACCACCTTGGGCAGTGGATTAGCCGTGCTCATTCTCAGACACGTACACACCAAAATACTGCCACTGTTAGCCGTGTGTGTGTTTGTGTGTGTGTGTGCACGGTCCTGAAGGAGTTCCTCAACTGGCAAAGCAACATATACACACCTTTAGAGGTCACATCTTGTCCTCAGTACCTCCATGGTAACTTCACCTGATTTCCTCTTTGGATCTTAAGCAAACCCTTTTGAGAAATCCCCTCATCAAGACTGCTGTCATTATGGGATGTCAGCCCCGCCGTCTTTTACTCATCTGCATCTTGACCTCTGTGAGAAAAGACTTGTGTTCCCCAAAAAGTTGAATAAAATGGATGGTGGAATTCCAGCTTTTGTTCGTTCAGCTGTTGATCTGGACTTACAAACAAACCAACCTAAATCCAGCAATGTAAAATGATTGGCTGTTGTATTTCTGCGAAACTATAACACGGGAGGATTCATTGAGAAGAGAGCCGGGATTTAACCTGGCTGGATCAGCTGTCGATCACAGGGTTACATTCATCCTTCAATGAACTAACTGACTGTTTTTGGACTGTGGGAGGAAAATGGAGAACCTTGAGCTAACAGGCAAGACAACATGGAGCGAACCCAAGCAGGAGAACCTGCAGAGAACAATGTCAGGCATTGGTGTGTAGACAAAGGGAACCCCTGTGAGCTGAAGCTGCGTGTCCGTGTTGAGCATCAGGTTGTTATCGCTGTGTCAGCATTTTTAGTCCCTAGAATTATCAGAACTCACCGAGGGGATCCTCACACCCTCGGGCTTTTTGACTCCCACCAGAGGATCCCGAGTTCTAGCAGGTCCACAAGCTCACTCACAAGTGAAAGCAGGCGAACAGGGACGCATCGTGAGGGAAGGCGAGAACCCGCGGATGGAGAGGTGCGACGGCTCAGACGGGATAATCTGGGTCTGTCACTTTGTCCGTCAGTCCCGTCCACATTCTTAATCTTAGAGGAACCAGACCGCGCTTGGGGGAAACATCTGCTGTGCTTTTGGCAGATACTTATGGTTATTTATTTTCATTTGTCCGAATACGGTGGCGGCGGCAGTCACCCCCGACCCCCAGCTACCAGCCCTCCTCCCACTCTGACCTCACTGGGACTCCATCATGTTTGTGTGATCCCCTGCTAAGCTCTTCACTAGATTCCAGCAAAAAAATCCCAAAAAAGCCATTTTGATATTTTTTTTCTCTTTTGGCCCAAATGCGATACGCATTTCGTCTGATTCTATTTCTGGAGTAGTGACGTACGTTCCCTGATCTAATGCCGGGCCTTCGTGTTCCATGGCGAGGTCAGACATGGAGGATTTGGCGAGTTTTTTGTTTGTTTAAGCTAGAACTGAATTCTGCTGTTGAATTAGAAACCAAACTCTGAGGTTCATGCTGAAAAGACACAGAAGCTTATTCTGATTTTGGACAACAGGAGGCCAAAGTCTATGCGATCGTGAATATCTGCTTGTTTTTCTCCAACCATGTCATTCCCCCCGGGACGTTTTTACCGACGTCCTGCCGAGTGTGACGCGAGGCGACGTGTCCTGCGGCCTCGTTTCTGGCAGCGCTGACAGCGGATTCCTGATATGTGGTAAACATTTCCCATCCCCGCGTCCTTCTTCATGTCGAAGCCTGAAGGAATATTTGTGAGTGTCAAGGTTTCAGCCGTCTGGGCCGGCCTTTATCCGCAGGCCTGTCAGTCAAACTGATGGGGTTTGAACCAAATGCAGGTTTTTTCGGGAAAAACAAGAGGAAAAAAATTGTGCGGATAAAACATTTGAAAAATTGGAAATCAGTTGTATCCGCTGTCTTCGATTGTCCCTCTGATTTCAGCTCCGTTCTCTTCTGAAATTCTTCTCTTCTTTCCCCTGAGACTTCAGACCAGTGAACATTTTCCAATCCCGTAAAGCAAGATCGCAAAAAGGAATGGATCGTTCAGGTTTCACCACGATCTCCGTCTTTACCTCTTCTCTAGTTCATTGAAACAAAGAACCAAAACAAATAAAATCAGAAACAAGAAACTGGGAACCAATGAGCAGTTTGATGGATGTTGGCATAACGGATATTGCAGTGTGACTGACAATACCTATCTCATCTAGCATTTTTCCTCCTCACACCGAGAAGGATTGTGGTTTGAGCCCGACAGGGGGGCTTTCTGTGTGGAATTCTTCTGCCTGTGTTTTCTCCCACAGTCCAAAAACACGCACTAGCTTTATTGATGATTGCCCAGACGGGTGACTGACAGCGTGAACAGTTGTGTGTCTCTATATTTGGCCCTGTGACTGACTCAAGACAAGGGAGTACCCTGCCTTTTGGTGGATGACAGCTGGGATAGCCTTCAGACCCCCGCGACCTCGACCGCAGGCTAAGCTGTTCTGATAATTAATGAATTATGAGCTCGCGTTTAGCCGCCTGCTTACAAACTGTGAGCACTTTGTCACGAAAAGTGGCTTTGTATTATCTTCAAATTGCTGGCAAGTCAAGCAAATATTTAGTAGTCAGGGGCAGCGGGGGGGAAAGTTTGAGTGTTTATTTACTGAATACTCTGTGGCTCATTTGAATTGAATCTGATTTTTAGAGGGGTGGGAGGCGTGGGGGGGGGGGCTGTCTATCATGGCTTGATCCTGCAGATTTTACCGACAGACAGAAGTCCTGCTCAAGATATGCATCACTCCCTCACCCCCTTTTTTATTAATGGCTTGGTGACTGGCTGAGTCTTTGCTTTGAGGTCAACATGTTTCCATGATGAACTTTCAAATTTTTTTTTTTTTTAAACATCGGAACTTTGCGAGATGCATTGTCAGGGCTGTTACATTCAGGCTGTGATGTCGATGGTCTTTTGGGGATATTTAATTAAATCTAATTCTATTTCATTACTTTATTTTTTTTTTTTAGTGGACCATCGTAACAGAACAGATCTTCTTCTTCTTCTTGTTTCGGCTTTTCCCTTCAGGGGTCGCCACAGCGAATCAACTTTCTCCGTCTAACCATATTCTCCGTATACTCCTCTCTCACACCAACTACCCTCATATCCAATCGTAACAGAACAGATAAACTAAGAAAAGTCAAGTAACATCAGAACATCCGGATGTGACTTATTGCAGGTGATTATTATTATATTTATTATTGATTTCATACCCCAGCTGCCAAAACTCAGGGAAAAAAAACAAAACAGAACACATTTATTCATGTAATCTAGTCCTTTCTGTCTTATATTTATTTAACGATAATTTACTTAGTAATAATTTACTGCCATAATTTACTTAGCGACAAAGACATGAAGGAAACCCCCAATAAACCGTAATTCCAAATTATGATGATTGATATCCACCAAATGAAAAGAAATCAATTCAAAGGGCTGAGAGCAGTTGGAATATTCTCCATGTCTGACTCTGTGTCGGTGCTTATATTTATTTTTCAAGGCAAAGTAGAGATAAAACATAAAACATGTAGGGAATGTTGAATAATCCCTGATAACAGCGGAGCGTCAGAGTCTCTGTGAAGGAGACGGCTAACTGTAGGACGAGGGCAGGGTGTCAATGGCCACTCATGATAAAAATACTTCATTTCAAACAAAAAAAAATTAAATCTCCACCCTTTTCCCAAACACTTGAAACAGTGCAAATAGCTTGTGGAGGCGGCTCTTGATGGTGCATCTTCATGTTTAAGCATGTTTAGCACCACGATGGATGACGTCCAAATGAGAACATAATTGTGTGATCTGGCATTCTCTCTCACCCAAAGTCCATGTATTATATAGTGTTTCGCTTGCAGAGAAAAGTTTCGCAAGAAGAAGTTATTTCAGTTTCGGTCGAAGTATAACTTCTACTTTACAGACTCTCTATGGACTCTTGCTGTTTACAGACAGTCTGGGGGTTCTGTTTCGGACTGCTCTCCCGTGGGCGGGAGAACTTATGTGTGGCGGCCGATCAATACAGAGCATGGCTAATCCCGTGGTTGACTCCGCTCCGTCTAGCCCAGAGACATTGGTACCCATAAACACAACGTTGCCTTATTTATTCCAGTCACTACAATACGATTTTGTATATTAGCAATTTATGGCGATGCTGGTTTATTATTATAGAGGTTCATAATTTAGCAGCCAGTGTGTTACCTCACACAGGCAAACGCCGTTTCAGTCCCGTCGATGAGTCAATTTTCAAAAAGAAAAAAAACAAGTTTGCTTTATTCTGTTGGTTCATTCTGTTTTGAGTTCATTGCTGAGTTCAGGCATTAAAAGTGAAATACTGTAAAGATTTCCTGGGAAGAGACCAGTGTTTTTTTTTGTGAAAACAAAGCAGCTGTCCTTCCCCTCCGGTCTATGTTTCCATCTCTGTCTCCATTTCGGAGCCATGTGTTCCTGAATACTTTTACCTCAGATATGTGTGTTTGTGTTCGCAGAACGATAAAACAACACTAAGAAACCCCGCACAGGAGTACATTAAAGACGGCCGATTGGATTCTCTTCTCCTGCTGCCAGGCTTCCCCTTCCTCGCCTCCCTGACCCATGAAAGAAGCCATGCCGGTCCTCACAGCGGGAGCAGGTGAGACCAGCTCGCCGCACACTTCCACCGCTCACTGCCCTCCATCTCTCTGTCACTCATCCCTCTCTCTTCCTCTTCCTCCTCAAGGGCTGCACGAAACGCTAGCCCTGCTGACATCTCAGCTACGGCCCGATGCCAACCACAAGGAGGACATGGTCTTCCTCAGAGATGTCTTCAGCGAGAGAAGCCTGGGATATCTGATGAAGGTGAGGGACTCCTGACAATCTGCTTCCTGGTGCGGAGGGAGCTGGAATGTTATTGGGCAGTCTGGCTTCCTACAGCCAGAAATGAAACCCCGATATTTCTTATTTTTTGTTATTTTGAATTTCTGCAAAGTCGTATGAAGCCAGTCATCATACCTGTAAGGTTTATCCAAACATTTTATACATGCTTTTTAATATATTTCTTGTGCTTGAAGGCTCTATAAGCATAACTTTCTCTGCATTGTCCTCTGTGATCAAACATCGGTTAGAGGCAAATACATTTATTTTATTATAGTATATTATATTATGAGCGGTACGGTGATGCATCGATTAGCGCTTCAGCCTCAGAGCATGAAGGACCCTGGTTCAATTCCCTCTATGTGTGGAGTTTGCATGTTCTTTCTGTGTCTGCGTGGGTTTCCTCTGGGTTCTCTGGTTTCCTCCCACAGTCCAAATCATACAGATTAACTGGAAAAAATTTGGGACGATTGGCCGGAATGAGTGAGTGAATGATTCTTTTCACTATATATGTGGCCCTGCGATTGACTGGCAACCAGTCCAGGGTGTACCCTGCCTCTCGCCTGATGACAGCATCCCCCGCGACCCTGCAGGATAAGCGGCAGGACATTAATGGATGGAAATAAACACGAAAATCACTTTGACAGCCAAACTTTTATTTCTTGGAAAACATTAATTGAATGCTTACAATTTTCCAGGTACAAACATCTTGGCGAGTTCCTTCACCATTGGTCTTTGATTGTTTCTGCCAAAGAGTTTTTCTCTCCGACTCCAGGGGGCTTGCAAACTTACTGCAAATTGTAATGGAAATTGCAAGATATTTAGCTAAATCGATGTCTTTTCGTCGCAGATTCACGAGAAACTGAGACAGTATGAGAGGCAGAGTCCAACGCCCGTACTGCACAGCGCCTCCTCTCTGGCTGAGGATGTGAGTGCGATACACACACACACACTCACACGAGGCACGTACACCTGGATCACCACTTCCCCTCAGTTATCAAAAGTGAATTTTAATGCCCACAAAGTGCTGAATCATCCCCATGCTCATCTAGGGAAGCACTACTTCCTGCAGTTCTCCCCCCTTGCTTGACATAGTTGGGGAAACTGCTGATCTCCGCCACACACCACTTATCCTCACGCGCGTTTATTATGTGTGTGTCTGTGTGTGTCTGCACTTTCTCCATTACCGTGGTAATGGCGTTCTATGTGTTCGGGCCAAGTTGTTGCTCATGCCTCATTCGTGTATTGTGACGGGCAGGTGGCGGAGGAGCTGCAGAGCGGACCGATGAGCACGGAGGAGAAGGAGCTGCTACATCTGCTGACCTCGCCGCACCTCAAGGTAGACACGCCTCCCAGAAGATACTTCCTGTTTGTTTACGTGCCTTGGGTTCTCTCCAGGTTCTCCATCTTCCTCTCACAGTCCAAATCAGTAGGTTCATTGAAAACTCCAAAATAGTCCATCAGTGTGAATGATAGAGTGGATATCTCAATATGCGGACCTGTGATTGACAGGTGACCTGTCCAATGACAGCTGGGGTTTGCTCCAGACCCCCTGTGGCCATGTTAGCAGGATAAATTGTGTGGAAAACAAATAAATGAATGACTGTATTTTTTGAAAGCCCACTTTTTCCAGTGGGTTGTGAATAAAGACTGTCCGGCGCATAAGCGATCCAGGCATCCTGTTTGATTGTAAAGAGATTTGGTTGTGTTATAACACAATTACAAATCCATGTGGCCCCTTTTCTGTTGGATGAGATTTCTATTGTCCTGATATCAAAGTGCAAATTCATTTTGCCAGCTGTCTGCTGTGTGTCTGTGTGTGTGTTTGTTTTTGTGTGTGTGCGCGCATGTGCCCCAGTAGTCCATTTCATTTCTGTCCCTGCAGGCCGTGCTTTCGGTGCACGACACGGTAGCGCAGAAGAATTTCGACCCCGTTCTTCCGCCACTGCCAGACGACTTTGACGACGAGCTGGAGGAGGAGTCGGTGAAGATAGTCAGGCTGGTGAAGAACAAAGAGCCGCTGGTGAGATGAGAGGAGCGGCAGTGACACGGAACTTGGCTTTCCTATTTATTTTTCCCGTTAATGACCCCTCCCCCCGCATTGCCCCGCAGGGAGCCACCATCAGACGCGACGAGGCCACCGGCGCGGTGATCGTGGCTCGGATCATGAGAGGGGGAGCGGCCGACCGAAGCGGTAAACCTTTTACTGCTAATTGGCTAATTATATTTCAGGGTTGATTTCAAGAGCAACTATGAAATCATTAGGCTCATATTGATACATCAAGAATGAAAGTCCCTGGATGTTGCAGTCATGTGACCTTAAGGTGGTAAGATCCCAAATTGAATCCATACGTGTCCCGGAGGCTGTATCAAACCTGCTAATGAGAGTGGGTTGAGGGCCACGGGGCGAGAGAGAGGCGGAGAAGGTGGGAAGGATGTGGCGGTCGGTCGTCTGAAACCGAAGTCGGTCTGATTCCCTGAAGACTCAATCATACATAACAAAGACTCAGCAAAGATCCTTTCATGAGCGTTGCCTTGGAGACATCAGCCTTGTGCAAGTGCGTGTGAGTGTGTGTTACTTTGGCATTGGAATCGTGTGTGCTGCAGAATATAAACCAATTAGTGGTCATACTTATGAATAATTTACATGTTCCTGATCCTTTGCCTTGTCAAGTGAAATCGTCAGTCCGTTCCTAAACCTGGACCGCAGCCACATGACGCACGGTGCCTGGCAGTGTTGGTTCAAGGCTTATACATATGTTATAACATATTACAGTGTTTTGTTCGGCGTCAGCAACATATTGATGTCAGCCTATTACTTCGCTTTTGTGGGCTGCAGTCAAACATGCCTGTATTAAAAGTTTTGTTTGTATTGATGCCTGATGAAGTTTCCCGCTCTGTGTTTGAACTTTCATGCCGTCTCTGGTGTCACTCACAGGTTTGGTCCATGTGGGGGACGAACTCCGGGAGGTCAACGGCGTCTCCGTCATCCACAAGAGGCCCGATGAGATCAGTCAGCTGCTGGTAAGACACGGGTGGGGCTGCAGCTGGATTCAGGCCAGTCAACATCCCAATGTGGTATGACCATCTTACATATGGTGCAGTTTATTTTCCTTTTTACATGCTATATGCTACATATGCTATATATATATACATGCTATGTGGTATATATATATATATATATATATATATATATATATAAAAGGGTGGCATGGCGTTGCAGTGGTTACCGCTTCGGCCTCATGGCACAATAGACCCAGGGACAAGCATTAGGACAAGGGGACATCTCTGTGTAGGGTTTGCATGTTCTCCCCGTGTCTGCATGGGTTTCCTCAGAGTTCTCCAGTATCCGCCCACAGTACAAAAAAAAATGCAGGTTAATTGGAAAAAATTTGGAAAAAATAAACGAGTGAGTGAATGAATGGATGTTTGTCTATATATGTAGCTCTGTGATTGACTGGTATAGGCTCCAGCATGCCCCACAACCCTGAGTGCAGGATAAATGGAAGAAGATGTATGTATGTATAGATATATGTGTGTGCATGTATGTTTCATGGTACTACTGTGCCGCTGTCTCTCCTTGATGGCTATTGGCTGATCCTCGCGTCAGTCACGAATCAACCGGAAGTAAGACTGGTGTGTTGTGAAAACATTGGCAAATTGAACAGATTGAATCAACGCTGAGCTGATTCACAGGGATTAGCCAGTGGCAAAACATCGAGAACACAGTGCCTCGGGGTTTTAACTACCAGAATAATGGAGTAGCGTTGATACAGCGCTTGAATCTGCATTCTCTCCCAGTCCCAGTCCCAGGGCTCCATCACTCTGAAGATAATCCCTGCAATCAAAGAGGAAGACCGAATGAGGGAGAGCAAGGTGAGGAAGAGGTCCACACAAGCTTACCAAACATTTCTTCCCTCAGAAAATTCTAAACTTTCCAATCACTGCTCCCAGGTGTACATGAGAGCCTTGTTTGACTACATCCCCTTGGAAGACAAAGCCACGCCCTGCCAGGAGGCGGGACTTCCCTTCAAGCGGGGTGACATCCTGCAGGTGGTGACCCAGGATGACCCCACGTGGTGGCAGGCCAAGCGGGTGGGAGACAGCAACCTGCGGGCAGGACTCATCCCCTCCAAGACCTTCCAGGAAAGGTGAGAGTGGTTGGAGTGGCGTATCCCTCCACCCGAACGATAGGGCCACGTTAAAGAAGTTGCGACGTGCAGGAGCAATGCTTTTGTAATCTGTTAGATCCATACTCATGTGTTCCACTCAGTGATGGGACGGAGTCAGATCCCGCTTGGAAACAACAAAAACAAAACAAAAAGCCAAGGCACAGCCTTGAACAGGCACATGCTGGAGTGTCATAATCCCTTGGTAAGACGGCCAGATCCGTTCTAACACACTTCTAGCGTCTGCTGGAATTAATAATGGCAGATTATCCGGAGGCGGGTCAGGAGCATGGCGGAACCTTGAGAAGCTCGAACGGAGATCTCGGGTGCGTGAAATGAATATTCTGGCCCGACTAAGTGGGGCGCTGTGGATTAGTGGTTTTGTCGGATTGAAGGTAAAAGGGCCAATGCATGACAAAGACAATGTCTTTCAGTCAACGCTCAGCACTTTTCCCGCCGCCCGACAGGTCGAGACGATCCCCCGCCTCTCATGTCCGACTCTTTTATTTCACCTCCTCTCTGATTTTCTCTCCTCTCCTCTCAATTGCCTCCTCCGGCTCCTTGCTCTGCACGTTTCCTCCAGGCGGCTGGCCTACAGGATGAAAGTGGGCACGCTCCCGAATCCAAAATCCCCTAAAAAGCCTGTCTGTAAGTTGATTCCCCTCTCAGGATGCTACGGATTTCCATTTCATTCATTGATTATCATTTCCTGAGTTGCCTGATAATTGTGGCCCAAGTTTAAGAGGAGAGGAAATGGCGAGCAGAGGTCATGCCCTGTGGAGTGGACCAGGCTTAGCTGTGGTGCTGATTACCTTAATAATAACATTAATGGATGACATGAGGATGATAAAAAATAATAATCTTCTACATAATAATGAGAATAATTCTGCTAATAACAATAACAGCAACAACTAATAATTACCATCCGTATAATAATAATAATTATGATGATAAAAATATGAGCCATAATAATAATAATAGTAATATTTATTATTGTTTTTATTCATTATTATGGTAATAGGCAACAATTATAATGAAATAATAAAAAAGGGGAGGTTAATATTATCAGCCAAACTTTAATCTTGGCAGCAGAGGCTAGAAATTGTTTTTCTGTTATACAGTGAATACTATAAGCCTCCTCCTTTTCTCTAGATGTATCATTTCCCAGATATTCAGTTTTCTTCCTCGCTGCTCTCCTCTGGATAATTGCATTCCTATTGACATTTGTCAACCCTTATTTTATTTATTTATCCTTCTACCAGCAATCGGCACTCTCTGGAGACATTAGCATTCGCTGCGGCTCCTCTCCACGCTGCTGTGTCGGCGTGTTTCTGAAAGAGATGAGGAAGAAGAGGGATCACAGATATGCATTAATCTCTTCCATGTCTGCTCCATCTGGCGCGTTAGCAGGCCTGTGGTTGAGGCTTAAGTCCAACCTGATAGCGTTACAAATGCCACCCCTCCCCACACACATCCCCACCGCAGCAGTGGTTAGCGCTCTCCTCACGCCGACCGCCGTACAGGTTGGCGTGTAAACAGCCAGGTGAGCGGGCAACGCAAGTGGCAGCCCCTTTGTGGTGCATTAGCAGCAGGCTATCCGATTAGGCCTTAGCCACGGGGAGACAACAAGGGCTTAGCAACATGGCAGCTCGCCCTGCTGGGCCCTGCTGGGCCCTGCTGCCGCTGCTGCAGCTGCAGCGACCCTACAGGGGTCTCCTCTGTCTCTGCCTCCTCGCCACACACCTCCAGCTCAGTTCATTTCCCTCAATCCCAGGTGGGGGCCTCCTCAGCTGGGTAGCATGAATTCTAATAAGTCCCCCATTCGGATGATTGTTTTTTTTTTTTTTTACAAATATTTCATATTTCCCATCTCACCCAGTCATCTGATCTGGAGGAAATGTTTCACCGCTGACACTAACCATGTTCTCACGCTGTCTCCTGTCCCGCTGCTGCCGCCTCTGTCAGACGACCAAGGATGCGACAAAGGTGGGTGCTCGTGCTGCAGCGCACGAGTGCAATGCACACCCCCCCCCCAACACATTTCAAAACACACGCTAGAGACAAGGTGCTGGAGGACGTGTGTGTGTGTGTACGCGTGAGTGTGTGTACAGTTTTGAACGCAAGTGGGGTGTGCGTTCGGGATTTCTGCGGCTTCTAGCTTAATTCCTCCCCTCCTGCTGTTGCTCTAGCAGACCAGTAAGCATGCGTGCGTGCGCGCGTGTGTGTGTGTGCGTGTATATACGCGAGCATGTGCGTGTGTGTTTGTGCGTGCCTGTACCAGTTGATGTGCTGGCTGATTATAGAGGCATCCCTAGAGACTCCAACCAAGCGCCGGTTGTTAAACATAACAATAGCTCCCCTTCTCTTTGGCATCATCCTGATTTCCCCTTTATCTTTTGTTCTATTTGTTTTTTTTTTCCTTCCCCCCCTCCATCCTTTGCTCTGCCACCCCCCCCCCCCCCCTCTCCCCGTTTCCATGTATTATCTTTGATGAAAGCACAGAATTCACTCGTAGATGAGTGGTTATCTCCTCCTGGTTGGGGAAGTGGCGTGTTTTTGTTGTTTTTTTTTTTTTTTTTGTGGTTGCGTCAGGCCGCTTGGAGCCCAGGCCGTGCATCGCGTAGGAGACGGGGTGGGGAGCTGTTTACAGGCCCCGCCCACTGCTGGTTCCTTCTGCAGATGATGGAAGGCCTCCTCTTCTCTCCTCGCTTTTCCCCTCCTGTTTATCAGATCTCATGGAGGCAACCTTGACAGCGTTTCTCCCTCAGCTCTGGGCTGCGCCTTCACCTCCCCTCCTCGCCCTCCTCGCCCTCCTCGCCCTCCTCGCCCGCCGCCTTCCAGCCCGCCCGCCCGCCTCCTTAACCACTCAATCGCTCTCTACCTTAACTCTTCCAGGTCTCTTACCCTGTGCTTACCCCCTCCCTCTTTTCCCCTGCTTGCCTCCCTACAGAGGACTGTGACTGTGAGGGCTATTTCAATGGACAGTACATAGGTGAGAGCGTGCACGTCTTTCTCCACCTCCTCTTCCTCCTCATCCTCCTCCTCCTCCCCCACCTACCGCTCTTTGCCTGCTGCAGCCTGGCTGTGCTGGTTCCCTGGATGCTTTGGGCTGGGGGGGTGGTGGTGGTGGTGTCGAAGCGGTTACCTCGAGAGCTGTGCTGGGCCTCCTGGGGATGGAGGGGGCGAGGAGAGAGGATGAAGGTTCGAAAAAAAATAATAAGGGAAAGGAGGTTAAGAGTTAAGCTCGGTCCCGGTGGCTCGTATCTGAGGATGGTTTCTAGACAGGAAGGTTGGAGGAGGAAGTGGCTCACAGCGGGAGCCGTTCAGTGAGAGAAAAGCTGAAGCAACGTCGGTCAGAGCAGTTCCTCCTGTCATTGGGTCCACTGTACGACAACGTGTGTGTGTTTGTGTGTGCATGTGTGTGTGTGTGTGTTGCTCAGGGAGCTTGCTTTGCCGCACAGAAACACGAGGCCTCCATTCCTAGCATTCCCAGGTCCCACTGTGGACGTCCAAATCAAAGGGGGTCAGTTATTTGAGGCGTGAAAAGGCCTCCTGCCTTCAAAGGTCAGGTGACGCCCGTCTCGTTTCTGCAGAAAACACAAGGGCTTCCTGCAGGCTTGCACAAAACACGCCAGCGCAGAAGTTTGCTGAAGGTTATGTTTGTCCCCTCTGCAGGTAGAAATCTATTCAGAACCTTTCCTGCATGATAAGCTATTTTCTTAATTTTTTACATCAATCATGTTGCAATTTTTTTCTAAATACAAACCATAAAACATGATTCATTGAGTTATATGTTTTTTAGCTGCATTTTGGAGTACTTGTTTAATCACACAGGACTTCGTGTACTGCCCAAGTTAAAGAGGAGAGAGTTCCCCCCTCACCTCCCAGTTGTTAATCCAACTTTTGGTTCATCTTGCAAAACCAACCCGTAAGAAAACGCAAGGATCGTCTCGTGGGAGCGGATTGGAACTTAACGGAAAGCCAATTAAAAGCACAAGGGGGAAATATTTAGATAGGTGACGAATCATCCTTTTAAGTTTCCACCGCACATCCCAAATCCTTTTCTAGCCTTCCTCTGACCTCCCCTCCCTCAGCTGCTCCCTCCCACACCATATGGACTCCAGGAATAAGACTAGGTGGACACACAAAGCAACAAGAAATATGTCAACACATCCCTGAGTGAAAGAGCTCCCCCTGTCTGCAACATGAGGCATGGCAGTGCCATATATTACTGTACTTGTAATGTGTGTGAGTTAATGGGTAGCGAGGGCATTGATGTCCCGATAGATACAACAAAATAATTATAAATGTATGGAAAAAAGTAGTTGTTATGAGAGTTTAGCACTTTTTAAATGGCAAATTAATAATTTCTGGATCGTAGGAGTCATGAACTGCACTGTACTACAATGTTTTTACTGTCTTATTGCATCTCGCTTTTTCCTAAATCGTGTTTTTTGCCCTAGTTTTATTGTTCTCTTGGAATAGACACGGTAAACTCACAGAGTCATTGTTTTATATGTTCCTTTTCCATTTAGCTATAATTTTTTACGTCACGTTTTGCACGTCATCACATGCTTTGAGGCGTTACAATGAAAGATGACTTGTTACATTAAATGTCTTGCATAATAGGGCGTTATTACCTATTTACTAATGCCAATTACAAGTACATTAATGTAAAACATTATCCCCGGTGCCTGTTCATCATACCTGTGTTTTTGTGCTTTCTATGAACCAGCACATGAAGCACACCGCTTGGAGCTTTTTACTTGCCCCCCTCCACAACCCCCATTCCTGCGCCGCCCCCGCAACATGGCAGTGTGTGGTAACCCCCCCCCCCCCCCCCTTCCCTGCATCTGACTAACTGCTGCTTCTGCTGCGGCCAGTGCAAACCTCCCCGAATCCCCCCACCCCCCAACCCAGCGAGGGCCCTGCTGTGTTGGACGCATTGCACACTCAACCAGACACGTTTGCTGCTCGTCACCCGTGTGCAGGTGTGAGGCCGGGTTGTGTGATGCTCTAACACCAGTTATAGTCTCTCCTAAGTGTAAAGCAGTGGCGCCCTCCTGTGGCCAGGTGTTTTCCTGGGAATTTTATTCAGGTACAGTGCCCGGCTCATTCCCTCAGGTACACACCACTGACAGGGGTACAGACAGACCTGACACCGGGAGACCCCCCCCGCCCCCCTCCCCTCTTCTCCCCTCCCCCCGGAGGTCGCTGTCTGCGGCGTCTCCCGGGGCCAGGCTGTCCTGTCTGTCCTGCCTCAGCACTGTAGCCTCTTTCAGAGTAGCATGTTGGACCGCAATGATTTTAACTCTTGGTCACTGAAATATGTTTCTAATGATCTGCATAAAGTTCATGTGTTCATCGATACATATTTGTATTAATTACGAAAATTAACGCCGTCTCAGGATAAACTGACGTTTTTTTTTTTGAGGCTTTACTTGCACCTGACGCGTCGGTTGCATGTTTGGTATGATGCTTGTCGTCGAATTAGTATTAGCTTAGCATTAGTCTAGAAGTCAAAGTCGATTTACGGTGTTTTCAGCCCTGTGTATTTTTCACCGAGGCCATTAATGCATGACTGTCAGTGGGTTGGTCATGTTTGTTCACAGTACTTTTCACTTTTAAGCTGAAATATTCCGGAAGTTGACGCGCTCCAGTGAAGTGACTTTGGTGAAAGCTGTTTTTGTTTTGTTTTTCCTCCCCTCCCCTTCCTCTGGTCTCTGGGCTCGCTGTAGCTGGTCTGCGGAGGAGTTTCCGTCTGAGTCGTAAAGACAGGCAGGGATCATCCGGCGAGGGCTCCGATGCCGGGGATTCCGATTTCTTGACCTATGAGGAGGTGACTCGCTACCAGCAGCGGCCCAATGAGAGGCCTCGACTGGTGGTTCTGATTGGTGAGAGCCCGCGGATTCATCTATCGCTTGCTACCATGTTAGCATGTAGCACGAAAAAACATTTTTACAGCACAATTTTTTTCCCAAAGGTTCCCTTGGAGCGCGGATCAATGAACTGAAACAGCGAGTGATTGCAGAAAACCCACATCGCTATGCTGTGGCCGTACCACGTGAGCCCACATCGCGCACATCGCCGCCGTGCACTGACCGTCAGGTTGAAAACTCTCCCTGTGCTCTCTCGCAGACACCACCAGGCCCAAGAAAGCCCACGAAAAAGAGGGCGTGGAGTATCACTTTGTCACCAAGCAGCAGTTCGACGCCGACGCCCTCAACAACAAGTGGGATTTTTGATTTAATTCAAAAGAAAAAACATCTAATGAGTGATTTCCGGGTTGACCATCTGGCGTCTCCTCACAGGTTCATCGAACACGGGGAGTACAAGGAGAACCAGTACGGCACCAGTATAGAGGCAATCCGCTCCGTGCAGGCCAAGAACAAGATGTGCATCGTGGACGTGCAGCCTGAGGTCTGTGGTTCTACGACCTGCGGGTTTAATATACACCAAAAGAAATGTGGATTTTTTTCTGGAAGAACCTCATTCTATGATCTGCTCCGTCTGCATCCTCCGCCTCTGCAGGCACTGAGGAGGCTGCGGACGGCCGAGTTCAAGCCCTACGTCATATTCGTCAAACCCCGGGTGCCGGAAAGCAGGCGTCGACGCGCCGCCGCCGCCACCTCGCCGGGAGGAGGCGATCACGGCCGCGTCACAGTAAGTTTTGATGGTTTTATTTTAATATGGACTCAGATGAACTACAATGCTGTTATAGTATGTTAGAATCATATCATACTATCAATGTTACTACTACTACTACTACTACTAATAGAAATTTAGCTGTATAGTAAAATGCCAGTCACAGACTGATAGAATTATCTCACAAGTTAATTACTGTTACTGAAAAAAGAAGTGATAAAGCAGTTCAGTCGCGATTTATATGACTGTAATTAAAATGTTCTTATCCTGTTCATCTTGGCAGTTGGCAAACACATTCTGTATTTTATTTTTTATTTTTACAGTGGTCTTTATAGGGTTCAATTACATCTCACATCAGCAGCACCAATTATAAGTAAAGGTTGTTTCAAGTTACTTATCTTTATTAGGACATGGTTTATTACACATGTTTTATTACATTTATAGCCTTTTTCAATAGCACCCTAGTGAAAGTAATGGGGGGGAGGTGAAAAGAAAGACCTATGACATGCCCCCATTGGTCAGATTGAGAGTAAAGGTGGACCTCGGTAATACATCAAAATAATAAGGGAGTAATTAAATCTAATTTTTCCAATGAAATCCTTATAATACAGGGAGTGATGGAAACAAGTGTTTCAGGTTAATATCCATACATTTGTGCACAGCATTGAAAATTAGAAACCACTCAGGTTTCTATAACTAAGCAGCAATAATTTGTGATACTTGTGAAACAAATATTATTCAAAATAATGATATAAAACATAGAGATACTGGATAATGTGTGTTTTCCTTTATCTACAAGGTAGGGTAATTTTTTTTTTTTTTTCCCCCCAGGACGATGACCTCCAGGAGATGCGTCAGTCTGCTATTCAGATCGACCAGCAGTACGGCCACCTGGTGGACCGGGTCTTGATCAAGGAGGACTCGGCCAGCGCCTGCGTGGAGCTGAGGGGTATTTTGGAAAGGCTTGAGCGGGAGTCCTTCTGGGTTCCCCTCTGCTGGGTGCGGACCTAAACCCCGGACACGTCCAGAGGAGCGTCACACCCTCTTCCCGTACCTGCTCCCGCACCCCCTACCCACCCCTCCGCCGAGCCCGTCCCCTCATCCCCCCCTCCTCCCTCCGCCCGACCGACGCCGGGCTCAGCGTGGGAGAACGATGATGTCAGAGGAGAACCCCTCCATCCGAAGCGGGTCACGCCAGCGCCACGCCACAAGAGAAGAGAAGATATTCTCTCCAAAAACCGCCGTCTCAACCCCTTACCCCGCCTACCCATGCCGGCATTTCTTTAGGTTTCTGCATTCATCCGTCAAACACCAGGAAAGACTGAAGCTTGTGTTTAGTCGAAGAAACGGTTCATTCCTTACGCCGTCGTGCTTCCCGGAGGGCGTCAGGCCAGGGATCCCACTCAGAGGATTGCTCAGTCAGTCAGTTTTATTGTGTCTCCTGTTGGAGAACTTCTAGTAGCATGTTTAATTTCTTTTTTTTTTTCGTAAGTTAAATTCCAATCACAGAATGCTTCCTGGACAATATATATATATATAAAATACAAAATAAAACAAAACAAAACAACCAAAACAACCATGCATTTTAGCAGCAGAGGAGTAATAACACGTGAATAAGTAAAAGTGAATGCCGTTTGAAACCTCCTCCGCGCATCAGCGTAAATATAATACCCACACGCGAATAATGCGAGGATGGTGTTTTCTATTAACCTCCCGTTTTTCCAGAGAAATGCATGAAGAGTGGCCGTTTAGTCTCAGATGTAAATATGTATAAGTGACTCCTGCCGTGCCAACCGATGGTCTTGTAGCACTTCAATGCAACCCGTTTACTGTTTCCATCCTGAAAAGAAAACAAACAGCGTTGTGTCTTCTTGTGTCTAAAAGAAAAGGATGCATGTCACTGAGGATGTTTGTATAAGTGACCTCACACCCGCAGGTCGCAAATTAAGGCTAAACCTGTTTATTTAAATTTAAATATTTTATTCAGAACAATGAACATGTTTTTAGTATCTACTGTCAGTAATCCTTTTTTTCTTATCTCGCTCGATTTTACTATCTCATTCATTTATTTTTGAAGAGGCAACAACATCAAGTTAGCATGAGTGTTGGCTGACTGCAACAGGAAGCTGCTGCTCGGTTGTCGCCTGATTTCAAATAAAAGGCATGACATTAAAATTAGTTCATAAGAAAATAAGCGATTCAAGCAAATACCATCAAAATAATGCAGCTATGGAACGTTATAGATTTCAAGATCTAAGTCTGTGTGTGTGTGTGTGTGTGTGTGTGTGTGAAAGAAGACAGAAAAAGTGAGTGGAAACACAAAAACACTTCTCCATAGCCTACTGTTTCTTTCCAGCATATCATTCCGTCTTTTTTTTTTTTTTAATTTAATTTAAAAAAAAATTCTCACATTCTGTACAAAACAAGAAACCTAGAATGTCAAATTTGTAACGTGAAATGTTAAAAAAAAGTGCCATAAAATCTATCTCAGTCCAAGTTTCCCTCATGTTATTCAATGCAGGTACTTAAACTCCGCCAAAGTACACATGAATACTTCATGTGTACTTTGTTTTCCCTGGTTGCTCTGCTGTGCGGAGCGCAAGACCCAAAATAAAGTTCAGGAGGAGGCCAAATTCATTTACCTAGAAGCTGCAGCAGCAGGGAGAATTAATGGAAGAGGAAGGATGAACGCCGGTTGCAGCTCCTGAAAGCCTCAAACCGGGGATTTATTTTACCCACACAAAAATGTGAGGTAATACTAAGGTCATTTATGTTGATATGCAAATATGTTGGAGCTTAAGAACATTTCTTGTTTACCTTTTGTCGAGTTACTGATCACCATTTTCTTTTTCACCTTTATTTCTTATGGGCTTAGTGCCTGACAGCATGAAGACTCTCAGTTGAAACCACGGGTGGAACCTTGTGTTCTGCCCAGGTTATCTCCACATTCTTCTTCATGGATTCTCTGTCTGTTCTCCGTCTTCCTCCCACAGTCCAAAAACAATCAACAGGTCTATTTAGAATGATGAGATGGCTCGATAGGAAGCCCTGTGATCAATGGATGACTGGTTCGGGTAAAACCCAATGTCCCAATGAGAGCTGGGATTAATGTACAAGAGGGATTTTGCACAATAATACTAAAGCAATAGTATGTAATTGACAGAATACTGACAATTGGAACCATGAACTTCCACTGGATAGTGTAACGGAAGGTTACAGGAGCGAGTCCCAGGGTCCTGATGTTTTATTTATGTGTAGATAGCTGGATAGATAGATAGAAACTTTATTGATCCAGAGGGAAAGCCCAGCAGGAGACAACAAGCATAGCACATTTCTACACACAAGTGAATGAGCTAAAAAATTAGGAAAGGAAGAAAAATTGAACAATATTAAATAAAACTATGTAAAAATTAGATGTACATGATACGAGTATTCATTTTATGGTTGGAGTTCAAATATGTTAATAGAAGAGTATGATGTGGATCAGAATATAAATGTGAAATGTGGTTCACCGGCATCACAGTGAATCATACTGTGAACAGTGGCGATTTCATTTCAAAATGTTCCCTCCAGCTGGAGGTAGAGGGGTATTAAAGAACATTAGAACATTTGCAGGTGTTTCTGGCTGATGCTAAAAGATATCTGTTGCCTCAGGAAATAGAGTCCATTTTGTCCATTTTTCGAAAGTTGGTCGGTGTTTTTGGACTGGTCCAATCTGTCAAGTAACCTCCGCTTCTTTCAGCTTGTATCTCAGTAGGATGGGTCGGATTGTGTTTAAGTAAAAAAAAATCAGCCTCAGAACATTGTTCCCCTTGTCCAAGTGAGCAAGAGACCAGTGAAGCAGAAAAAGAAGCGCGTCCTCCGCCTGCACTTTCTCCTGATTCATGAATTACAGGGGATCGAGTGCCCGGCTGACCTGGGGTCTGAGAAGATGTAGCGACACCAGCTCCAATGTCGTCATGTCGTGTGATGTCAATGTGACAAGCCTGAACAGGACGACAGGACGTCTTCCACAGCAGATACAGCTTACCCAAATGCATGCATGAATGTATGAAAGTGTGTGTATGTGTGTGTGTATGCATGTTTGTATATATTGTAGCGTTTTAGTCAAGGAAACACCTGGGTGATGGTGAAGAGTCTGTTTAATGAGCAATAGCTGTTGTTGGGCACAGCCACGCCACACAAGCCAGCAATACAACTCAATTCCAGGTAAAAACAAAACAAAACAACAGAATTCAGGAACCCTAAAATCACACAGAAAACAAGCATCAACATAAAGCCCAACATTCGTGACTTGTTACAATATACAATATACTATATACAATAAGCCTGTGTGTAACTTTGTTTGTGTATGTTTGTATTTAAAGCAATATTGTTTACGTTCTGTATGTATGAATGTATCGATAGTGTTACGGATTTGTGTATGTTCTAATGTTCATAAAATGTATTTATGTTGTTTTATGTATTTATTTCATAATTTATTCTTTTTAATTTGTTATGCTTCTTTCAATTACTTCTTTTTTTGTACTTTTTACTATGTAATAAACATCTCATGGATGCACTGGGGCACATCATCAACAGTGTTTTTTTTGCAGACATTTACTTTAAAACTTAGTATTAGTCTTTTGGACTAAAATGCATATTAGTTCAGTCATATTTTAGTCATTTCTAGATGTGATTGTTTTAGTCCAGTTCTAGTCGACGAAACTCAAAAGTTTTGTCTAAATTTAGTCAGTTTTTGTTTAAAAAAGTATCAACAAAGTTTCAACAAATTTATCTAGGTTTATCAGTATTGGAGATTGTAGTTGGGCAGAAAACCGTGACGTGCAGTCAGTAGAGGCAGGGGAGGCCGGGCCTCTTCTGTCATTACGGAAAGAAAAAAATTTGAAATGAAAAAATAAATTGAATGTTCATATTTATTCAGTGATTTGTACTATAAAGTTATTTTACACGTAACTAACCATTTTTAAGTTTTTTTTTTCAAAATCGCTGAAAAAAAAATCACATTTAACGTTCAAATATGAAGAAGAGCTGCACGATTAAACAGCAACCAGCTGAGCCCACTATGGATTGCAAAATGATTATGCTAACCGTGTTGGCATGCTATACACTGTGACCGTATTGCTGTCTCTGTGTATGTCGCAATTACAATTCTCAAAACCTTTTAATACATGAACTAAATTCCCATACTTTGGCTGATGTGTGTAATGTTTTTCGTCAACAACTGTAACGTGTTTGTTGTGCTGAGCGATCGTAAAACCACTGCGAAGTGTTAGGGGGGACTGGTGATCCCATTAAATATTATGTATTCCAATATAAGATATCCCATTAATATTAAAAATTTCAAACACCCATTGTTTATCTGATGTGTGGAATGTTTTTCATCAACAACTGTAACGTCTTTCTTGAGATGAGCAATCATAAAATGACATTAATTGAGGCACTCAGTAACGGTGCCTCGTGGAAGGGGGCACTGGTGATCCCATTAAATACTAAGTATCCCAATATTAAATATCCCACTATTATAATTTTCATACACTTTTAATACATGAACTAAATTTCCATAATTTATGTGATGTGTTCAATGTATTTTGTCAACAAATGTAACGTGTTTCTTGGGCTGAGCAATCATAAAACGACTGCAAAGAGACATCAATTGAGGCACTGATGACGTTACCTCGTGGTAGGGGGCACAGATGATCCCATTGAATATTAAATATCCAAATATTCAATATATCCCATTAACTCTAAAAATGTTCATGCACTTTTAATATATGAACTAAATTTCCATAATTTATGTGATGTGTTTAATGTTTTTCATCAACAACTGTAACGTGTTTCTTGTGGTGAGCTATCACAAAATGACTGCGAAGAGACATTAAATGAGGCACGCGCTAACGCTGCCTCATGGTAGAGGGCACTGGTGATCCTATTAAATATTAAATATCCCAACATTAAATATCCCATCAACTATTAAAATTTTCAAACAACTTTTAATATATGATCTAAATTTCTATAGTTTATCTGAGGTGTGCTATGTATTTCGTCAACAACTGTAACGTGTTTTTTGTGCTGAGCAATCATAACATGACTGCGAGGAGACATTAATTGAGACACGCATTTACGGTGCCTCATGGTAGGGAGCACTGTTGATACCTTTGAATATTAAATATCCCAAATTTGAAATACCACATTAACTATTAAAATTTTCAAAAACGTTTAATATATGAACTAAATTTCCATAATTTATGTGATTTGTGTAATGTTTTGCGTCAACAACTGAAATGTTTTTCTTGTGCTGAGTAATCAAAAAGGACTGTAAAGAGATATTAATTGAGGCACGCAGTAACGCTGCCTCGTGGTAGGGGGCACTGGTGATCCCATTAAATATTACATATCCCAATATTGAATATCACATTAACTATAAAAACACTCTTACTATATGAACAAAATTTTTATAGTTTATCTTATGTGTGATATGTATTTCGTCAACAACTGTAACGTGTTTCTTGGGCTGAGCAATCATTAAACAACTGCGAAGAAACATTAATTGAGGCACGCACTAACGCTGCCTCGTGGTAGGGGGCAGAGATGATCCCTTTAAATATTAAATATCCCAAATTTGAGATACCACATTGACTATTAAAATTTTCAAAAACTTTTAATATGTGAACTAAATTTCCATAATTAATGTGATGTGTGTAATGTTTTTTGTCAACAACTGTAACGTGTTTCTTGTGCTGAGCAATCATAAAACAACATTAATTTAGGCACGAAGTAACGGTGCCTCGTGGTAGGGGGCACTGGTGATCCCATTAAATATTAGATATCCCAATATTATATATCATATCAACTACTAAAAATTTCATACAGTTTATATATATGACCTAAATTTCCCTAATTTATGTGATGTGTGTAACGGTTTTCGTCAGCAGCTGTAATGTGTTTCTTGTGGTGAGCAAACACAACAGGACTGCGTAGAGACATTAATTGAGACACGCAGTAACGCTGCCTCATGGTAAGGGGCGATGGTGATCCAATTATATATTAAATATCCAAATCTCTAATATCCAATTAACAATTAAAGTTATCAAACACTTTTCATATATGAACTAATTTTCTATATCTATGTGATATGTGTAATGTTTTTTGTCAACAACTGTAACGGTTTTCTTTTGCTGAGCAATCATAAAACAACTGTGAAGAGACAAAGATTGAGGGACGCAGTAACGCTGCCTCGTGGTAGGGGGCACTGGTGATCCCATTAAATATTACATATCCCAACATTGAATATCACAGTAACTCTTTAAATTATCAAACAATTTTAATCAATGAACTAGATTTTTATAATTTATGTAATGTGTGTAATGTTTTTTGTCAACAACTGTAACTTTTTTCTTGTGCTGAGTAATCATAAAAGAACTTTGAAGAGACATTAATTGAGGCACGCAGTAACGCTGCCTCACGGTAGGGGGCAGAGATCATCCCTTTAAATATTAAATATCCCCAATTTGAAATACCACATTAACTATTAAAATTTTCAAAAACTTTTAATATATGAACTTAATTTCCATAATTAATATGAGTGTAATGTTTTTTGTCAACAACTGTAACGTTTTTCTTGTGATGAGTAATCATAAAACGACTGTGAAGAGACATTAATTGAAGCACGCACTAATACTGCATTGTGGTAGGGGGCACTGGTGATCCCATTATATATTAAATATCCCAATCTTTAATATCCCATTAACAATTAAAGTCATCAAACACTTTTAATATATGAACTAAATTTCCATAATTCATGTCATGTGTGTAATGTTTTTTTGTCAACAACTGTAACGTGTTTCTTGTGCTGCGCAATCATAAAACGACATTAATTTAGGCACGCAGTAACGGTGCCTCGTGGTAGGGGACACTGGTGATCCAATTAAATATTAAATATCCCGATATTGAATATCAAATTAACTATTAAATATTTCATAAAGTTTTTATATATGACCTAAATTTCCATTATTTATTTGATGTGTGTAATGTTTTTCGTCAGCAGCTGTAACATGTTTCTTGTGGGGAGCAATCACAACACAACTGCGAAGAGACATTAATTGAGGCACACAGTAACGGTGCCTCGTGGAAGGGGGCACTGGTGATCCCATTAAATATTAAATATCCTAACAATAAATATCTCATTAACTATTAAAATTTTAAAACACTTTTAATATATTAACTTAATTTCCATAGTTTATCTGATGTGTGTAATGTATTTTGTCAACTATTGTAACGTGTTTCTTGGGCTGAGCAATCATAAAACGACTGCGAGGAAACATTAATTGAGATACGCAGTAACGCTGCCTCATGGTAGGGGGCACAGATGATCCCATTAAATATTAAACATCCCAAATTTGAAATACCACATTAACTATTAAAATTTTCAAAAACCTTTAATATTTGAACTGAATTTCCATAATTATGTGATGTGTGTAATGTTCTTGGTCAACAGCTGTAACCTTTTTCTTGTGCTGAGCAATCATAAGATGACTGTGAAGAGACGTTAATTGAGGCAAGCATTACAGGTGCCTCGTCGTAGCGGGCTCTGGTGATCCCATTTAATATAAAATATCCAAATAATAACTATTCCATTACCTATAAAAATTTTCAAAAACTTTAAATATATGAGCTAAATTTCCATAATTCATGTGATGTGTGCAATGTTTTTGGTCAACAACTGTGACGTGTTTCTTGTGCTGAGCAATCATAAAACGACTGCAAAGAGACATTAATTGAGGCACGCAGTAACACTGCCTTGCGGTAGGGGGCACAGATGATCCCATTAAATATTAAATGTCTTAAATTTGAAGTACCACATTAACTATTAAAATTTTCAGAAACTTTTAATATATGAATTAGAATTCCATAATTCATATGATGTGTGTAATGTTTTTGGTCAACAGCTGTAACGTTTTTTTTTATGTTGAGCAACCATAAAATGACTGCAAAGAGACATTAATTGAGGCTCACATTAAGGATATTGTGGTAGGACAATGATTGTGGTAGGGGGCTCTGCTGATCCCATTAAATATTAAATATTCAAATAATAAATATCCCATTAACTATTAAGATTTTCCAAAACTTTAAATATATGAACTAAATTTCCATAATTCATGTGATGTGTGTAATGTTTTTCGTCAGCAGCTGTAACGTGTTTCTTGTGGTGAGCAATCACATAAGGACTGTGAATAGAAATTAATTGAGGCACGCAGTTACGGTGCCTCGTGGTCGGGGGTACTGGTGATCCCATTAAAAATTACATATCCCAGTATTGAATATCCAATTAACTATTAAAAATTTCAAATACTTTTGATGTATGAATTAAATTTCCATAATTAATATGATGTGTGTAATATATTTCGTCAACAACTGTAACCTTTTTATTGTGCTGAGCAATCATGATACGACTGGGAAGAGACAATGATTGAGGCACGCAGTTACGGTGCCTCGTGGTAGGGTGCACTGGTGATCCAATTAACTATAACATATCCCAATATGTAATATCCCATTAATTATTAAAATTTTCAAACACTTTTAAAATATGAACTAAATTTCCATAATTTATGTGATGTGTTCAATGTTTTTTGTCAACAGCTGTGATGTGTTTCCTGTGCTGAGCAATCATAAAATGACTGCGAAGAAACATCAATTGAGATATGCAGTAACGGCCCCTCGTGGTAGGGGGCACAGATAATCCCATTACATATTAAATATTCCAAATTTGAAATACCACATTAACTATTAAAATTTTCAAAAACTTTTAATACATTAACTTAATTTCCATAATTTATGTGATGTGTGTAATGTTTTTCGTCAACAGCTGTGACATGTTTCTTGTGCTGAACAATCATAAAATGACTGTGAAGAGACATTAATTGAGGCACCGATAACGCTGCCTCGCGGTAGGGGGCACAGATGATCCCATTAGATATTAAATATCCCAATATTGAATATCACATTCACGATTAAAATTTTCAAGCACTTTTAATATATGAACTAAATTTCCATAATTTGTCTGATGTGTGTAATGTTTTATGTCAACAACTGTAACGTTTTTCTTGTGATGAGTAATCATAAAACGACTGTGAAGAGACATTAATTGAGGCACGCACTAACGCTGCCTTGTGGTAGGGGGCACTAGTGATCCCATTATATATTAAACATCCTACATAACAAATCTCCCATTAACTATTAAAATTTTCAAACACTTTTAATATTTGAACAAAATTTCCATAGTTTATCTGATGTATGTAATGTTTTTCTTCAACAACTGTAACCTGATTCTTGTGCTGATCAATCATAAAACGACTGCGAAGAGACATTAATTGAGGCATGCAGTAACGTTGCCTCGTGGCAGGGGGCACAGTTGATCACGGGGATCCTTATTACTACTCGGCTACAGAATAATATTATCAGTAAAAGAAGCTACAGTAAACGTCAGTGCCTCACCAGCCATGAACCTCACCACACGTCACTGGCAGAAACCTTTCATTTTCATATTTCACCTTTCCGTCAAAACTTACAATAAGCTTGCTATGAAATGTATCAGAAGGCAATTGCGGAGTAAAATTGTCCAAATATGAAATGATAACAGGACTTGTAACTTATCTTCAAAATATCTGCATGGTGAGCCTTCAGGTGCCATGTGAGGTTAGTGTTGTTCTTTCCAGCTACTTTGTGGCCACAATCTTTCTTTATAGTACTTTTTTTCTGTTTGCCTATGTTAAAAATCTGACCATATATCTTCTTGCCCAGAAGCAGTCCAAGGAACAGTCCTCCAAATCCAAAACCACCTTGTGGCCTTCTGTTCTCTTGCCGGTAGATTGAATGGCCCTTTTCCTCTCTGCCCCTGTATTGCCCAAAATGCCCGAGGACTTTGCAAAGACGGCGCCCTGTAAAGCCTCCACAGTCTATAGGCTTGTAGAAGGTCCTCCAGCCTTTTTCCCTGCACTCGCTCACAAACTCACATTGGCTTTCACAATGCACTCTTCTGTAAGTTCCAACATGGTCTGGTGTTTAGCAGCCTTGGACCCTGTCCGGGCGGAGACTTGTTGCTCCGATCTGTTGGGAGAGCCCAGCCCTTTATTGGCAGCGGTTAACATGTTTTGTTCAAAATATCATATCAACATTCTTTACATATGCAAACTGTAGCATAGAAAAAAAGCACATTTAAAAAAAAAAAAAAAATCCCCTTACCTTTACTTATAAATGAAGTCCATGCGCCACACTCCCTCTGAAGAAAAGCATCGATAACTTGCTTGTGGAAGTCTTCCTTATCTTTCTTCAGTTCTAAAAGTCTCTCAGTTTGGATGAGATCCTACTAGGCCAAAAAGTTGAGAAGCTGCCCAGGAGATTTACATTCATCCCTTACCGTTTGTGATCTATAGAGCCCGATGAGATTGGGAAAAAAATAACTGGATGGCTGCACTTGACTTGCTATCCGTTTACTGTAGCTTACTATCGCTAATTCTACTTTTCTGTAGCTGAGTAGTAAGAAGGATCCCTGGGATCAGCGGTGCCCCCTACCATGAGGCACCGTTACTGCGTGCCTCATGCCTCGTCTCTTCATATTTGAAAGGTAAATGTGAATTTTTTTCAGTGATTTAAAAAACAAACTAAAAATGGCGAAGTTAAGTGGGAAATAACTTTATAAAATAAATATAACCATTTAATTTACTTTTTCATTTTACATTTTTTTCTTTGCATGATGTTAGGTGAGGCCCGGCCTCCCCTGCCACTACTGACTGCATGTCACTGGTTGGTACGTTTGTATGTATGTATTGTATGCTCTCACTGTATGCACTCCACCTACACATAAATACATAAAACAAATATAACTGCTTTGGTGCTGTGAGATGAAGCAGCCTGCAGCAGCAGCTCCGGACGGTAATTTGTAACTTTTTCTTTTATTAGTTTGTGTCTTCCTTTCAAGAATTTTTCTACATCTGTTCCTGGTCAAAAACAATTAGAGCTATGACTGGGCCAAGTTTTTCTATTTTTCTCCTGCTTATTACGCTTATTTCTCCTTTTATTACATTTTGTAGGCAGCGGCTCTATCCTCTACGCTTGCGACTGATCGTGCTGAACAAGCCGGCCCTGCAGCCCGCTGAGAGGCCTGCAATTCCGGTTGAGCTGAGGAGACGCCATCAGTGCACAGCCGGTCTTTGAGTGAAGGAGAGGAGGAGAGGGCACAAACTGGCGGTCCCGGTGATCATCATGGGGAACGTGAGGTCTGTGGGAAATAAGACGGATGAAGCCACAGCACTGGTCAGGACCCAGTGGGAATACCATGAGTGTAGTATTCTGTTTTTGACAGAATGCTGGCTGCACGCGTACATTCCGGACAACAACATCGCAGTAACAGTCTTTAAGAGTATTCGGGCAGACAGAGACATTGTTGGCAGCAGCAAGAATAAAGGAGGGGGGGTTGTATCATATGTGAATGAGAGGTGGCGTCATCCCGCACTTATGCACGTCAAGTAACATCTTTGTAACTCGGAACACGAACTTCTGACTGTGGGAATGCGACCATATTATTTGCCATGGGAGTTCATGTCCACCATTGTGGTTGCTGTTTACATCCGACCATCTGCGGATGCCGCGGTCGCACATGATGTCATCAGCTCCACCACCACCACTCAAATGGCCAAACACCCAGATACATTTGTGGTCATTATTGAGGCCTTTAATCATGCTTCCTTGGAGATTTTTCTGCCAACCTTCCACCAGTATATGGATTGTCATATTCGTCTTCTTCTTCTCCTTTTGGCTTTTCCCTTCAGGGTTCGCCACAGCGAATCAAGCGTCTCCATCTAACCCTGTTCACTGTATCCTCCTCACTCACACCAACCACCTTCTCACTATGTCCATAAATCTTCTTTTTGGTCTTCTTGTAGATGTCCTGCCCGGCAGCTCCAATGCCAGCATCCGTTTACCAATATACAGGGCTGTCTCAGAAATTAGAATATTGTGATAAAGTTCTTTATCTTCTGTAATGCAATTAAAAAAACAAAAAATTACTTTTTCATGATATTCTAATATTTTGAGATAAGATTTTTGGATTTGTAATAAATCCAGAATTTATGACATTTTTGTTTTTGTAAATGCATTACAGAAGATAAAGAACTTTATCAAAATATTCTAATTTTCTGAGACAGTCCTGTATTCACGATCCCTCCTCTGTACATGACCCAACCATCTCAGTCTGGCTTCCCTGACCTTCTCTCCAAACCATCTAACATATGCTGTTCCTCTGACGGACTCTAATGTGAAAACCACATTCTTTGATTTCTCCATTGCTTTCAATACCATTAAGCCACTGCTGTTGGGCGAGAAGCTGCGGGTGATGGGTGTCAACGGCTCGGCGATCTCCTGGATTACTGACAGGCCACAGTTTGACCTTGTGGGCAGTGTTCTGTCTGATGTTCCACCTCTTCCAAACCACCTACAACACCTACAGCTCTTCCCATTAACTATGTGTATGTTCTATGTTTTCTGTCGTCAACTTGTAAAGCGTCTTTGTGTACCTTGAAAAGCGCTATACAAATCGTATGTATTATTATTATTATTATTATTATTATTATTATGATGTGGTGGTTAGTGATACTGGAGCTCCCCAGAGGACTGTGCTATCTTGTACACCACTAACTTCCAGTACAAAACAGTCACTTACAGAAATTCTCAGACGACTCGGCTGTATTTGGGGGGTCATACCGGCACAGCCTCTTCAGATCAGGGGTGAGGTGGTGGAGATGGTAGAGGACTATGGACTCCTGGGTGCCGTGATTGACAACAGAGATCCAACACCAAGTCTGTGTACAGGAAAGGAATGAGCAGACTGCACTTCCTCGGGAAGCTCAGATCATTTAACGTATGCAGCAAGATACTGGAGATCTTTTATCAGTCTGTTGTCTCTAGTGTTAACTTTTTTACAGCTGTGTGTTGGGGGAGCAGCATCAGTTCCAGACACTCCGACAGACTGGACAAGGTCATCAGGAGAGCCGGGTGTGAGATTGGTCTCAGGATGGAGAACTTTGAGGACGCTTAAGAAACTGCCATCTGTCATGGACAACCCGGACCAGCCCCTCCACCTCACACCGAATAGACCGCGGAGCAGCTTCCCCGGCAGAGACTGATCAGCTCTGCTGTCCAACAGAAAGATACAAGAAATCTTTCCAACCTCATGCCATAACCCCATACAATAACTCACTCTAATCAGTTACAGTATACCTGTATAAACACTGTACATACACACAAACACACACACATATATACATGCATAAGTTTGCATGTATACTCACTATCCTTGAATAGAATCTGATTAAATAAATAGGAATGAGTACATGAATAAACAAATCATTAAATACATATGCTGTACTTTAAAATAGAAAATGAATAATAAGACCCTCAACTATAATAAGTTAGTAAGAATGTTAATAATATTACATAACAACATCAAATACGATACTGCTAAATAATATTAAAAAAATCTTCCTTTCCTTTTTGCTACTGCCTTCATGGGTCACAACAGTGGATCAGCCACGTCAATCCAAATCTGAATAAACCCTATAATCTGAATTCTCCTCTCTTATACCAACGAACTTCATGTCCTCTCTCACTACATCAATAAATATTCTCTTTGGTCTTTCTCTCGGCCTCCTGCCTGGCAGTTTCCAACTCAGCATCTTCTGACAATATATTCACCATCACTCCTTTGTACATGTCGAACCATCTCAGTCTGGCTTCTCTGACCTTATTTCCAAAACATCTAACATATGCTGTCATTCTGAGGAATCCTTCCTGATTTTATTCATCCTCATAACTCCCAAAGAGAACCTCAACATCTTCATGTCTGCATTCAACAGCTCTGCTTCCTCTCTTTTATTCAACGCTACACTCTGAACCAGACAACATCACTGGTCTCACCACCATCTTTTACATCTTTCCTGTCATTCTAGCTGATACCCTTCCAACTTGCTTGAATACATTTCTTCACCTTTTTCTCACAATCTCCACTGTTGACCCCTGACTGTTGACCCTCGGTACTTCAAATCATCCATACTTTATCTCCCTCCCTGTAGCCTCACTGTTGCACTTGGGTCCCTTTCATTCACACACATGTATTCTGTCTTGCTGCGCCTAACCTTCATTCCTCTCCTTTCCACAGCATACATCCAACTCTCCTCCTCCTGCTCTCTGCTCTCACTACAGAATACAATTTAATCTGTAAACACCATGGTCCATGGAGATTCCTTTCGAGCCTCATTTCTCAACTTGTCTATCACCATTGTAAACAAGAGGGGGCTCTGAGCTGGTCCCCCGATGAAGTCCCACCTCCATCTTGGACTTCTCCGTCACACCTACAGCACACCTCGCCACAGTCTCACAAGCTCACATACTAGTCCTGCACCAGTCTAACATACTTCGGTCACTCCAGATTTTCTCATACAATAACATAGTTCTGCTCACGGCACCCTGTCATATGCTTTTTCTAGGTCTACAAAGAGACAATGCAGCTCCCTCTGGCCTTCTCTGTACTTCTCTACCAGCATTCTTGAAGCAAATACTGCATATGTAGTACTCCTAAGCACAAAGCCATACTGCTACTCACAAATGCTAACTTCTGTTCTCAGTCTAGTTTCCTCTACTCTTTCCCATAACTTGATCATATGGCTCATCAACTTTATTTTCCTATAGTTGCAGCAAAAATATGGCACCCCCACACTTCTCCATTCCTCAGGCATTTTCTCACTTTCTAAGATCTTATTGAATAATCTAAGCAGGAGCTCTACTGCCGCCTCTCCAAGACATTTGCTTACATCCGCAGGTACATCATCAGGACGAACTCTTGTTTCACATCCTTTTCAGTGCCCTCCTCCCCTTCTTGGTGGTTCACAATAGTCACCTCTTCTACCCTTTGCTCTCTCTAATTTTACTCATTCATCAGCTCTTCAAAGTACTTTTTCCATCTTCCAATCACTCGCCTGGCACTTGTCAATATTATTCCCTCTCTAGCCAACCTTTATTTTTGCCAACCTTTATATCTCCTTTCATTCTTCCCAACCTATCATACAAGCAATCGCACACCCTTTGTTCAGCCTTTTCTACCTCTACTTTTCCCCTGTGCTGCAACTCCCTTTACTCCTGTCTGTTCTCTTCAGTCCCGTCACTTCTTCTTTGCTAACCTCTTTCTCTGTATAAACTCCTGATCTTCCACATTCCGCAATCTCTTTCGACTCTTCCCTCAAGGGGTCACCACAGAAAATCAATCTCGTCCATCTAACCCTATTCTCTGTATCCCTCCTCTAGACCTCCTGCCTGGCAGGTCCACCCCAGCATCCCTCTACCAATACATTCACTGTTTCTCCTCTGTCCATGACCAAACCATCTTAGCCTGGCTTCTCTAACCTTATCTCCAAAACATCAAACATGTGCTGTTTGTCTTCATCTCTGCTACCTCCAGCTCTGCTTCCCGTCTTCTCTTCAATGCCTTTCTCTGTTAAACAATCCGCATCACTCTGTATCAGAATCAGAATCAGATTCATCACTGTATTACAATCTGATTCTTATTCTGTTGTAAGTGATGTAAATACACACCATCACTCTGTGTTCCACCTCCAAGTTTCCTTATCTACTTTCCTTCCAGACGACATACCAAGTACTCCCTACCTGTCACTCTGATCACATTAGCTATCGTTGTCCAGTCATCTGGAAGATCTCCCTGACCACCGTGAGCCCTTCTCAGCTTCCCTTCAAAGCTATAAAACACTCCTCCCTTTTCAGCTTCCTCCCACCAGTTCATCCTCTGCTCTACCTCTGTCCGCTTCGTCTTCCTTGTCACCGGATTCATCCTTCGAACCAGCATCTCATGCTGTCTGGCTGCAGTGCAGCCCATGACCACTACCTACTGCAAAATAGGGTGTAGCAGCTCCGCCCTCACCAACCACTTCTTTTACAGTCACTAATCTTAAGATCATATTGTCTGCCCAAGAGATAGTATTCCTATGTGGTCATACCTTCACTCTCACAAATTACCCTATGTTCCTGCCTCTTCTGGTCCTCACTACAGCAATTTGCATCCATTTGCCACGTCTATCGCCATCTGTCCCCCTGTGTTCCTATCCTGGATACCAAACCTGCCCATCACCTCCTTCATCACCTCCTTCATTGCCGGCAACAACATGTCCGTTGAAGTCTGCACCTATTAACACTCTCTCACTTCTGGGGAAATTCTGCATCACTTCATCAAACTCACTCTAGAATGTCTCCTTCTCCTTTAACTAACACCACACCTTCAATTTCCAGCTTCAGACTCATCAGATTATCTCATACACGTTTCACCTCCAAGACATTCCTTACAAACTCCTCCTTCAAGATAACTCTTACTCCATTTCTCTTCCTGTCAATACATGACAGTACAACTTAAAACTAACCCTGCTTCCTTATCACCTGGTCTCTTGGGCACACAGAATATCCCCCTTCCTTCTCTGCATAATGTCAACCAAATCTCTAGCTTTTCCTGTCATCGTCCCAAAATACAAAGTCACTACACTCAGGCCCAGACTCTCTTGCCTTTCCTCTTCTCTCTCTATTTGCAAACATGCCTTCCTCCTCTCCTTCTTGAACCCACAGTAATCCAATTTCCACAGATACTCTGTAGGTAATCAGCACCGATGGCGGTTGTCGTCAATGTTGCAGGTTTGATTTGCATATTTGATTTTGGCACAAGTTTTATGTCAAATGCCCTTCCTGGCGCAACCCACTACATTTATGCAGGCTTGGGACCGGCTGGAAAACACACTTGCTTGCGACCCCATGAGGCTGCAGAAAATTAAAATAAATAAATGAATAAATAAATAACAAAAAAATACTAAAAAGCTGAAAAAAAAACCAAAATGAATATATCCTTCATTAAAAATAGAAAGTTACATCAAAGAAATAAATGAACAAAAGATTACCTACTTTCTTACTAGATTAAAAACATAAATATGTTGTTTGCAGAGCATTTTTTAAGAAATCATATTTCTGCCATTTTTCGCTCTTTGTCACTTTATCAGAAAACAAGATAAGACGGAGGACGGGCTGTCGGGTCAGGCATCACCAGTAGATGGCAGAATCAGAACATGGCAAGCCTCCGCAAAGGCTACACATAATTTTTCTCACAGGAAATGGCACAATACCTCCAACCCCCGCCGCCCCTTGAAATATCTTTCCTCCTGATGATAATAACACTAACACAAATTCTACTTGTTCTTTTTGAGGCCTGAGAGCCATATCGCGCTGCAGATCTGTTTTCCGTGAGACGTGAGGAGAAATAAACAGCAAACCCAAGTAAGCACATATTTCTCTAGAGTAAAACTGATAAAAGCCCAGCAGTGAATCAGGACTCAAGTTCCGGTCCCGAGAATGCGGGACGGAACGGCCCCCCGTACTATAATCTAATATTTAATCTTTACTGTTTCTCAGGTGTGGCCTGAGGGCCATGTCTCCCCCGAGGACTTTCCCCTCGCAGTGGAAACACCAATAATGGATGAGCCGGAGTAACCTGCGATATTCTCTTGTGAGTTCCGCACGTGTTCCCTTCACTTGTGAGGTGTGGACCCCCCTTGCCCCCCGGTAGTGTTATCTATCACCGTGCAGCACGGTGTGCATGACTGCACACATCCCCTCACCTCTTCCTCTGTCACATTCCGTCTGATTAACAGAGAGTACAGCTTCAAACCGCTGCCGGGCCGAGTCATGGCAATTTAATGGCCAGTCATGCTAACAAAGAGGGGAGAAAGCACACGCTGTATAAGGGTTACTTCACAGAAGTATCACCTGACCCTACTCTTGGTCCTGCCGTGAACCCTTCCCAAAAGAAAAGGCTAAACCACCGGAGGGACCTTTAGAATCCGACGAGTTTCCTCGGCACATCAACGGTGCTTTTAGCAGGTTTTATTTTCTAAAGAAGGTCACCATCCAGGGTTTGACATTAAAAAAAAAAAAATGAAATAAATGGCCTACAGATTGAGGTATTTTATTTCCTCATATTATGCTTTAGCTCCTGTGTCTTTGTGTGCAGGCACAGTAAACTAGGGTTCATTCTAATCATTCACTAATTGTTATCCATCCATCCATCCAGTCATCCATCAATCCATCGTCTGCCGCTTATCCTGCACTCAGGGTCGCAGGGGATGCTGGAGCCTATACCAGCTGTCATCGGGTGAGAGGTGGGGTACATCCGGACCTGGTCGCCAGTCATTCGAAGGGCCACTGGACAAATAGACAACCATTGACTCACTCATTCAGGGCATTTTTACCAATTAACCCGCCCTATTAGAAGCGGTGGATAAGGCGGTATAGCTTGAGGGACACCGTGAAAGACAGGCCCAAATATGATGGAAGGAGGTCAACATTTGAGTTAATAATTTTCAAAAAGAGATAAGGATTAAATATGATACAACTGTAGTGTCTGCGTGACAAATAAATAAGTATACATACATCAAGAAGTGGCTGGGACTCCAGTGTAGCCATATGGGGAATAGAAACTACCTGTTTCTCACCTAACTGAAGAGTACGAGTAGACCAAAGTGAGCGTAGCAGAGTCTCAAGATGCAGGCATACGAACAGCTCCTCCCAGACTGGAAAGTGTGAGCAAGTAAGGCTGTAGAGCAGGCACAGGCTGCCCTCTGGCAGCAAGGAAGAGGTGGATTTTGCATTTGGGACAAGTCAACCGACTCTACACCTGTGGAGAGGAAAAAGCTGGTAGTTTCTGAGATTCTGAACCAACAGCAAGTAGAGAGATGCGCGCAGGCAGTGTTGCAAGCGAAGCCGGGCCAGTGGACTATCTGCGAAAACCTGGAGCACCTGAAGCTTACTTGGATAGATCTCTTGGAGCCAAATAAGCTTCATCATCAGGGCCATCTCTGGTATTCTTCCTACACCCCAACATCTCAACCAGTGGATAGCAGCAGTAGATCGGAGAAGACCTAGCAGGCCCTTTCTGCCAAACTCCAGTAACTCTCAGGCACATCCTCACCAGCTGCAAAACCATCCTGCTCTAAGGCCACCTGGAGGCCTTAAAGTCCTATGCCAACTGACAATCCTCCCGGAAGGAAGGTGATCATGCGTCAATGCCTCACCTCACCCAACATCTAAGAACTCATCCTTTGTCAGAGCAGGACAGAGCCAAGTGACGACAGCAGCAAACAGCTGCAAGAGACTGGAAAATGCAAGTTTCCATCTGAGATTTTGAACACCAATCTGAGGCCGGATCTTATTATGTGGTCAGTTTCACAGAAGTTGCTGCTCACAGTGGAACTAACGGTGCCATGAGAAGCCGCAGCAGGAGAGGGGTATGAATCGAAAAAAGCTGAAGGACACCAACATAGCTTTTGAGGCACGATGACAAGTGTAGCGTACACAGGTGCTCTCGGTTGAGGTTGAGTGCAGAGGTTTTCCACAAACAGGCTCCTGAGCGGGGTAGGAGTTTATGGACACACCTTCAGGAAAGCCATGAGATCACTATCAGAGGCAGCAACAAGTGGATCTGGACAAAAAGGGCCCAAATTGGGCTGTGAAGAACAGCAAAGTGGAGTAAAAGCAGAAAGAGCACACCCAGTGTGTGCCAGGTGCTGCTGTTGAGCCCTCTGGAGGTGTCGTGGGCCAACAACGAAACACCGATGAAAGAGGGTGACCACCTGAAGACCCTGATGGTCCAACCCCTTCCCCCTTTTATAGGACATGTTGATTATTAGGGATATACAGTTAGGCCCAGAAATATTTGGATAATGACACAACCTTCATGATATGGGCTCTGCATGCCATCACATTGGATTTGAAATGAACTAACTATAATGGAATTGAAGTGCATGGAGTTGAACAAAAATGTATGATTAAACATGTAGGAATTGTAGCTATTTTTCTACAAATGCTCCTCATTTCAGGGGCTCAAAATGAATTGGATAAATAAACATTACCCTAAGTAAAATGTTACTTTTCAATATTTTGTTGAGAATCCTTTGCAGGCAATGAGTGCCTGAAGTCTGGAAGCCATGGACATCACCGAATGCTGGGCCTTTGCCAGGCCTTTGCTGCAGCTGTCTTCAGTTGTTGCTTGTTTTTGGGTCTTTTTTCGAAGTTTTGTCTTGAGCAAGTAAAACGCATGCTCCAATGGGTTGAGATCTGGCGATTGACTCGGCAATTGTGGAATATTCCACTTCTATGCTTTAAAAAACTACCGGGTTGTTTTTTCAGTACGTCTTGGATCATTGTTCATCTGTGCTGTGACTGCACTACATTTGGCTGAATCTGAGCAGAAAGTATATCCCTGTCCATCTGGCTGCTTCTGTCTTTTGTCACATCATCAATAAACACAAGCGCGCCAGCGCCACTGGAAGCCATGCATGCCCATGCCATCACACTACCTCCACCATATTTTACAGAAGATGTGGTGCTTTGGATAATCAGCTGTTCCAGTTCCTCTCCAAACTTTCCTCTTCCCATCATTCTAGTACAGGTTGGTCTTCGTCTCATCTGTCCAAAGAATGCTGTTCCAGACCTGGGCTAAAATTAATTCTGGCCTTTCTATTTTTGAGGCTGATTAATGGTTTGCAACCTTGCGGTGAATCCTGTGTATTTACTCTCATGAAGTCTTCTCTTAATGGTAGACTTAGATACACCTACTCCCTAGAGAGTGATCTTCACTTGAGTGGATGTTGAAGGGGTTTTTCTTCACCATGGAAAGGATTTTGTGATCACCCACCACTGTTGTCTTCCGTAGACGTCCAGGCCTTTTTGAGTTCCCAAGCTCACCAGTACACTCTTTTTTTTTCAGACTGTCCCAAACTATTGATTTGGTCAATGCTGACATTTCTGCTATCTCTCTGATGGATTTCTTGTTTTTTTTTTTTTGTTTTTTCAGCGTCAGGATGGTCTGTCTCACCTCCATTGAGAGCTCTTTTGACTGCATGTTGTGTGTTCACAGCAGCAGCTTCCAAATGCAAACGCCACACCTGGAATCAAACTCCAGATTTTTAACTGCTTAATTGATGACAGGTTACCGAGGGAAGAGCCAATGCAGCCTCCTTATTTTTTTTGCAGCCTTTTGAGTCAATTGTCAAATTACTGTTGCTCCAATTTGGATGTGAATATTCTCAAATTACAGCTAAGAGACTGCACTTTAAGCCCACATTGATAGTATAATTGTATCCTGAGTATGTTTTTGTAAACAGCTACAATAACACGCAACAGTGTCACTGTCCAAATAGCCTAACTGTAGACACCGATGCTATAGCTGAACAGTCATGGGAAAAAAAAAAACAAAACATTGGTGTCATTCTTTAAAGACTATATATTTCATGCAATCCATTCTTATTCTGATATACATATATAACATATATGTATATTAGAATCAGAATCACAACTACTTTATCGATCCAGGAGCAAACCGAGTACTAACATGTTTGTGTGTTTCTGCCTCAGCTTCTCCGCTGACACATTTTGTCAGCAACGTGTGATAATATGTGTTACGTGCACTCCTCTACAGGTGATGCCTCCTTCAACGCCACAGGAAGGAATCATGGCATGTTTACAGCTCCCCTGGTGAGCTGCGTCTCTGCATGTCATCTCCTGGCACACACTCACGTGCACGTTTACACACACACACACAGCTGTTTGCCTTCTTTTTCTTATTCACCCCCCCATTGTCACATCCCTTTCTTACACTCTTTCATATGCAGGGTCCCCCCTCCCCGCCCAGCACGCTCCATACGCATCACTTCACCGCCGGCAGTCATATTGACTTTGGTTTATTCCACTGTGTTTATGAAGTCTTTAATTTTAATTGGTACCTGCTACCGTCTCGGCCGGGTGAGCGCCGCTCCGCCCTCGACAGTCAGACTTGGATGGAGAGTTGCGAATGGAGTTGTTGTCTCAGTCACTGCTCGCCGGTGCTGGTGGGGGACGTCCCAGGGATTCCCTCTGGTTTGTTGCTTCCTTAGCAGGGAGCCGGTACCATCCTGCTGCTCATCTTGGCGAGGTGGCTTGTTTCATATAGGGAAAGGGGGAGGGGGGAGGGGAGTAGCTGTTTGTCATGCTGTAATAACAAGGTAGTTATTTTGGTTGGAGAGCTTGCCTCGCGGAGGCTTGGTCACAGTTCACTGAGCTCAGATTATGTGGGGGTTAAGGGAGGGGGTTGGCAGGCCGCGCCGGTGTGCTCGCACTGCTTGAATCTTTTGCTTTTGCCGCTGGACAACAGAGCAGCTGCTAAAAATAGGCGAGCATTACGAGACTGGCTGGCATTGATAAACATTTAAAGGAGAGACTGAGGGCAGTTCCACCATTTATATTTCATCAGTCATTGTTGAAGGTTACTTATAATGAGTGTGGATATTCTAGCGGGGGTTTGAGGGGGGGAAACATGACCAGACTTCTAATGCATTACTTCGGGTGCTGACTGAAAAACACATGTCAGTGTACATTAAAAGTTTCCATGGATACCTTTCCTTTTGACTGACAGCTCATCAGACATGCCGCCGTACTGGTCAGAGGCCTTGGGTTTGACTGGGCAACTACTAATTTCCTTCTCATCATGTGTCGGATTACACGCTATCGCCTTCCTTGTCCGTCCAAGCTGACGTTGACCTTGAGAAAAGAGCATGTAGCCGATATGTAAACACCAAGAGGGTGGCAAGCTTGGCTGCTACAACACATTCAAGTGGCTCGAAAGGAGGCCAGGAAGTAGTTCCAACACACACACACACACACACACACACACAGACACATATACGTATAGGCATACACAGACACACACCTACCCACTGTGTGTCTGTGTGTGACCAGGACATTATGTTTCTGAAGTTAACTGGAAAATATGATTTTAATTCCATAAAGAAATAAATGTATCATAATGAATATTCTCATTATCGTTATATAATAAATTAGTAAACTACAATTGTAATTTTATGAAAAAAAGAATAAATAGGCAAATATTAACAACAGAAATGATAATTACTGTTATAAAACAAATTATAATTCTGCTCTTAATCTCCAGCACCTAATGCTCTGCCACTTGTTGTCCGGCATCTTCTGGATATCTGGAATCTGCAGACCACGAGATTTCGGGGACCCAAGGAAGCCTACATGGTTGGGAGGGCAAAAAATTGAGGATGTCCATGAGTCAAGAAGTCACAGCGGGGACTCTGCCTTCTGAGGATACTCAAGAATAACTGGCTGCCGGGGCCGCTGGCGCACTCCTGCTGCTACACGTCAAATAAAGATCCATCTGAACACGGAGGTTTGGGAAGGTTAGGACCGCTAACACGGTCCTCAACTCCTGTGTGAAGGATGTATTTATCTCTGGCTGACCCAGAAGAACCGTGATGAAGCCGCTGGCCTTGGGGATACTAAGGTGAGGATATGAATATGTTATAAACTCTGAGATGAAAGAAACACCAGCCTGATGTTTGCCTTCCAACTGCAGATCGATCTTTTCTCTTATTCTTTGTCAGTTTCAGAAGATTTACGGAGAAGTCAGCGTTTTCATATCTCCTGACAAGTTACGGATTGATTTTGTCTGTATTTTTACCCAGAAGCAGTTCTGTTTGCCAAATAATTTATTTATTTCACTTTTTTGTGAGCTCGGCTATGGCGGCAGATTTAAAGCACTGAAGAATAAAATGTATACGTTCATGATTAAATCTAAGAAGGAACCTGGATTTATTATCCCCTCCAATGCTGGAGTTTCTAACACGTCGACTCCTTGTGAGGAAAAAATGCAGAGATCCTTTCAGGCGGGTGGTAAAGTAATAATTTTGTTGCACAGGGAAACACATTTCCAGACTGTACACATGAAAAAAACAATCTTGAAGGAATCTTGAATCTTTCATTTTCTCTTTAGTGGTAAGCGCTTCTGCCTCACAGCAAGAAGACGATTCCTTGTTTGATTGTGTGGAGTTTGCATGTTCTCCCCGTGTCTGTGTGGGCTTCCTGTGGGTCCTCTGGTTTCCCCTCCACAGTCCAAAACACGTGGATTAATTGAAAACCTCTTGCTACTTGGATCGTACTCTTATCTCTACTCTTTTGTACAATACTTTAATGGAAAGTGCTCTATAAACAAATTTATTATTTGTAGCCGCTTTATTGCTAGAGGTCACGGGCTCCTGAGGCACATAAAACTGCATCATCTGCAAAAGGTGATGGTGGGGAGGGGTTCCAGGAATCCTGTGGGGGCTTAACTTATGGTGTAAAATCCTCTATCTGACCTCTGTTTGCAGAATAAGCAGTACAGATAAGAGTGAATGAATGAATAAATAAATAGCCTAGCTGAGCCTTTCTTAAATATCACTCAGATCTACATTGCGGTTCAAGAGGCAGGCTTTGTGTAAACACGCCGCCATCGTTCGAACGAGACGGCGGATACCTTGCTTTGTAACAAACAAAAGCCCCAAAACACCCTGGTCAATTTCTTAAAAACACCTGGGGAAACATGCAGGATGCAGATACTTGACTTGTTAAGTGTGCCTGTCAGGCGGCCTGCGTGGCACTTGTTTCATTAGCCGTGTGAATAATTAGCACGATAGCCTGACAACTTTGAATGTCACTGATTTCCCCGGGGCCCGCTGGTCGTGCAAAGATGAGAGCGCAGATGAGTCTGTGGGTCGTGATGAAACTGGTAATCAACTCTCTTAAGCAATAAAATGAGTCAACAGATAATTAAATGATGATTCAGGGGCCAGGTAACAGCCGGTGACTGTAAACATCAAATCAATTACGCCGGCATTCTCAATGTTCTGTGTTACTGGCCAGGCAAGTTCATTTATTTATTTTTTTTACGGCAAGAAAACAAGCATAAGTGTGACCTTTCAAATTCAATTTGGTAAATTGGTCTTTACAACCGCTCCCCACGCCTCTGGTTTCTGTTTTGAATCAAACATTCACTAATGTTGTCGAAGTTGCTTTTATGAGATGATGCTTGCAAAAGCCTGAATTATAGATCAAGGTTGTTAGGCGTCGTCCCGGAAGCCTGTCTGACGGGAACTAATCTCTTGCAGCAAGCAAACAGTGGAGACAATTTCGGAAAGTTGACGGGGCCTCTTGTTCGACCCCTGATACAGCAAAAGAAACACATCTTGTCCGCGTCCCTGAAAGATAGCGGCGGCGATGACGGAATCTGGTCTCGCGCCACGAAGACAGTCTATCCAAACTGCCTCCGACGCAAAATAAGAGACTCTCACAGCTGTTTTTATCAGATGGTAACGCACTGTTGGGTCCACAGCCGCTCCCGATGCACGGCTCCTCTGACTCAGCAACGGTCGTGCGGTAGACCCATCGGTCGGTACGTGACTGCGCGAAAAAGAGCGAAATCGTTCTCCAATTTGGAGAATAAGATTTTCGGGTTGGGTCACGTCGGGTGAAAAGGCGATGAAAGCAAGAAAGCGAAGTCTGACATCGTAATCGTAAGAAGTTCTGTTTCAAACAGGCAGGTGTTGGATGAGTTTCTTTGTTTTATGCCGGTCGTATCATTTTTATACAACACACTCGCACACACACACACACACGCGCACACACACACACACCCTAAAGGTCGGTCCATAAAAATATGGTCCGACATAAAAATGTTCGTGGTGTGCAAGCACGCGTCCTGACTCCAGTCACATTGAGCTCCAGGTGAGGCCGCCGCAATCTCAAAGGCCCAGTTTATCAAGGTGAGGGGCCGCAGTCGGCCTGTTAACCATCTGTCCCGACACTTGGAGGTGCCAGGATGGAGCCAGAGGTGACAAAAGCCCAGCTGGTATTCAAGAAACCGCACTCTCCGTGTGTTCAGTCGGTCTCTAAATCCAATCCCAGCTTACACTGGGGCTAAAGGCGGGTTTTAACCTGCATGGGTCAGCTGTCAATCACAGGGCCACGTATGCGTCCTATCAATCACTTTCTCATTCAATTTGGAATCGTCATTGAAGTGTTTTGGACCGTGTGATGAAGAACCCGGTGAACCATCGGGATCAAGCTGCTCTGTTAACTTATCTAAATCCTTGATCTCCTGAACTTGACATTGTCAGTATTTATATGACATCTTGAGTGTTTTCAGGCTCCATGAGCCCTGATTTTGATCCTCAGCTACGTATTCTTTGTCAAATAACTCCAACCTGTTGTTGATTGTTGATGTTGATGTTTGGACTTACAGCCACACTGTTCACTTGTGGAAAAGGGAGTCAACAATCCCTTAAAGGCTTTTGAAGGCTAAATTCCAGTGCTTCTGTTTCTTCAAAAAATAAATCTTTGCCGGTTCGAGAAGAATCAAACTGTTATGTGAAGCTCTGGAATTTGTAAAGATCTCATTCAACACCGAAATATTTAACACGCTGGGCCGATGCACGGCATTGTGAGTGTTGGTGGAGTCCAAACATCATCTCCAATATGGAAAGACGTCGTCAAAGAGTCCAAACTGTCAATTTGACCACCATCAAAGCTCGCCCCATTTTCTTTCTTCACTTTTGCACACATTTCTCATTGATTGCTCAGCTTACCTTGCGAATCGTGGTCAGACGCAGGGGTGTGGGGAGGTCGGAGCCTATCCTAGCTGGCATTGGCCGAGAGGCGGAGTTCCACCTGGACCGCTCACCTGTCAATCAAGGGTGTTGCATCCAATCACTCGCTCTTTCATTCACACTTACAGGCAATAAAGAACCTTTAATGAACCAAATGACTGTTTTTGGAGTGATATCTGGAGAGAACCTGGGCTGGAGAACATGCATGTAGAGAACCAATAAAGGAGAACATGGAGAGAAACCAGGCAAGAAAACATGGGAAGAACCCAGGAAGACTAACGTCCATATAGTGAACCAAGACAGAACATGAAGGAAAACCCAGGCAGGAGAAGAGCGAGAACCCAGTTTTAAGTGAACCGAGAACATTCAAGGAGGAATGGTATTTCAACGGCAGCTGATCCCATCGGTTCTTGATCCCAGCGCCAGTCTTTCCCCGTGTGACTCCATCACAGCCCTCACAACACGGCGCTCACACCGGGCCGCCGCCGCACCGGGGGACGACCTGCAGGCAATTTCCACAGCATTAATACGAGCTTAATGAAGTGAGACTGAGCAGCGTCTGAAACCCCCCGGCCCTCAGCGCCTCGCAGATGACGTGTGGAATCATAATGGAGGTAAACAAAAGGAGGGCAGTCTTTTCCGAATACTACGCTTTGCTCTAAAACGCTGCTGCCGCTGCGCTCCCGGGGTAAAGCTTCACCGGAGAGTCCACACCGAGGGGGAGAAAACAAACCAAACAAAAGTACGCTCACTCCAAAGAATGCATCCATTCTGTTCTGAAAGGATCCAGACGGGGAACTCGAATGCTGCCATGACACATCTCTGCAAAATACAGCTTTTTAAAATCAGGACAAAAAAATACATGCGGTAAAAAACACTTCAGAAGACACCCTCCCACCTCCGTGCCGTGGTAGAGTCTGCGGTATGAAACAAGAGACACTTTTTCTTCTCCTCACCAGGACGGTTTTTGCTCTCCCATGTGACTTTGCTTGGGCAGATAGATATTTGGTAAACGTCCATCCACAGGTAAGTCATTGTTTATTCCGACAATAACCAAATTTTGTCGAAATGGAACCCCTAACCTGCAAAGTGAACACGAGAACACGAGCTGAGGAATGAAAGCACTGTTCTCAGTTAATAACAACGTAATATACATGTCTTGGCGGCAAAAAAAACTGTCTGGTTGATATTGTTGAATTGTGGATTGTGTGTGTATGTGAGTGTGTGTGTCTGTGTGTTTGCGTGTGTGTGTTTCCACTTAGACAAAAGGATGAACTTAGCTTTTCTTTGTTTCCATGGTTGTGCCATAAAAAGTCCGGCTGGGTTAATTTCACTTCACATTATTTTGGAAAAGAATCATTCTAACTTGAAAAAAAAAAAAATCCAGGACATAGTTTATTTTAAAGAAAGTGACCGACATCAATTTCAAATTCCATATTTGCAGCTCAGCTTTAATTAAATTAAAAAAAATTCTGTACAGCAAAAAGATCTTCTTCTAATGGGGCTGCAGTTAAAAAAACAACAACAAAGTAAATGAAATATAAAGTTACTTGGCTGGTGAAGCAGAGACGAGCACCACTGCAAAACAAACGCTTTTCATTTAATGACTTCACACTGAAAACACACAGGTGTTATGCGGCATCACAAAATGGGTGAAATGCTGTCCTGCAACAACGACTGAAGCCAAAGTAGCGCGACAAAAAACGGCCCAAGTGTTTTCTTTCCCCATTTTTTTTTTTTTTTTTGTACCACTGAGGGGGTCGGTAGAAACAGACCCCCCCAAAACTGGTCGGCTGAGTAAGTAACAGCATGAGACTGTACACCGAGACGGCGGGCCGCAACGTGTCAAGGAAATTGTGATTAAAACAATCCCGACATTCATTCTGCAACGGAGGCCTCGCTAGGGTGACCGCGGGCGACAAATGGAGAACTCAAGATGGCTGCGTGCGAGGTTTCTTTTTTGTAAAGGGGTGCGGACGGGGTGATGTAGCTGAGTTTCCCGGGGAACCCTGAACAGGATGCTGGCTCCAAAGAGCCGACCTCCATGGCGCTGCGGACAGAGGAACCCCGAGACAGAAAACATGACATCGCGACCGGGCTCCACCAATCATCTTCCAGCACTTATACTTACAACACAACATGGCAGGGTCTGCATGGTACAAAAATATCCCATGGTGATTTTGCAAATGATTACCATTAAATTGTTTTTTTTCTTTTGGTGAACATGATGACATTGTTAAAATGTAAAATCGCTATTTCCAAAAATATCAGGGTGGCAATTTGAGAAATCTTGAATTGATTGACCCGCCGGTTGCGTTGCGAGTCAGTAAAATTCAAAAATTAACAATCGGAACCAGGCTCCGACCCGGCAAGCCGTCACATGGGGGTCACTTGGCAAACATGCCTTCCATCAACCAGCAGTTGACGCCAAAAAAAACACACACGAGAAGAAGAAAACCCAAAACGAAATGTCGTTTACAAAAATACAGGCATTTTTTTTTTTTTTTTTTTTTTTTTTTTTTTTTTTATGCTCGGCTGTGATAACTCCCCGGCGGCCCTCCTCCTCCTCCTCCTCCTCCTGGGTCAAGCCGGAAACTGATCCGAACGTATTTTTCAGCGATGGATGGGTCGCGAGTCACGCGTTCGCTCTGTACATTCAAAAAAACTCAGTATCTCGTCCGGGCAGGCAGACAGAGAGAGAGAGAGAGACAAATGGCGCGCACGTGTACGGTAAAGCCACACTGCAGTCCAGTGTTTCGCATTGGCTAAAAGAGCAAGAGAGAGCATGCAGTTTGCAGTTCAAAATTTCTTCTTTTCCTTTTTTTTTTTTTCTTCTTCTTTTCTTCGGACAGTTCTTTTGGCAGTGAGCGACAGACGCATGTTGTTCCAGACATAAATATGGCGGTGACCCCGCTGGGCAGCTGCAACATCCAGGCTCTGAACGTCAATGTGTGTTTGTGTGTGTGTGTGTGTGGGTGTGTGTGTGTTGGAGACAGACCGCCGTGCAGGTCTGGACCAGCTGCCTGCTGACTTCAGGCTGACGAAGGGAAGGAGGGGGGGGGCTGCTCAGTCAAGCGGATGGCTCTTAAATCCCCACCAGCGCCGTGCCGCCCCCCCTTCGTCTTTAGTTCGGTCTCCTCGCCGGGCAGGAGGATGCGCTGCCGCCCCCTGGGGTTCGGGGCGGGGCCTCAGCAGGCGATCTCCTCCAGGGTGCCCAGCGTGGTCTGCAACGGCACGGCCACCGTGTGGCTGATGGACTCGGAGTGGTTCGCCACCGGGTCGCAGGAACTCTGGAACAACATGGCGGACGGCGTGACTCCCGGGTCTAGGAGATGTGGCGCCGTCTCGCATTGCGACAGGCTAATTAATCTCAGACACGGCTAACAAGCTGGTTGCCTTTGGTTTTGTAAACTGATCAATTTAAACTAAATTATGATTATTTGAGATCAAGGGGCAGAGCGGTGAAGAGAGGAAGTGGAAAGCTTGACATTTAACTTGACAGGAAACCCCAGATCACTGAAAAGCTGGTCTGGCAAGAATATGGGAGGGAGGTAAAAAAAAGAAAAGAATTAAGTAAAAGGGATTTGATGAGACAATAAAGAATGTTAAAAAAGGACAGGAGGGGTTGAAGGACGGATCGGACGTTGAATTGAGACGCAGCATTTCAAAATAAAAGTCTCTCACCTGGAAAAAAGGTGGCTTATTTCATTTTATTTTATCTCTCATTATATCCTAGTGTCTTGTTTTCATTTTACCGTTTTCTTTTCAAATTAAAATTAGATTCAATTCATGCCGCACAGGTTGACAAATTCAAAAAAGTGCTCGGCTAAGGGTTTTACCGTGGTGTCAAGTTATTTATTAAAGTAGCACACGTGCAAATTCCACGATCCTCACGATTCAAGGAATTCCTCAGCGATATTAAAAAAAAAGAGATAAGTGTATGGCACTTGATTGGAATTTGACTGAGGTTCAGGTCATCAGTAATAAAAATATGGATCAGAAGTGTTCGGTTCTCATTAAGCAGGCCGCTTCCGCTAAATTGGCAGCGGCTTCCTTCATGTGTCTCCATTAGTAGCTAATTCACCGCTGCTTGGCAACCGTCGTCAGGTCATTTTCCCGCCAGTCCGGACGGGCGCCGCTGTAACCTGATGCTTCTCACGCAGACTTTGCAAGCTGAGCGGAAATTAACGAGCATCTCGTTTCATTTGCGTGCGGTTTCCAGTAATATGTTGACGAGTCAACCTTTGTCCCATTCCATTAAGCATGCTAACGCTAGTCTGATTTAGGGAGAGGAAAAAATGGGCGGTACGAAAATGCACGATCGGGGTTAAAATCGCAGTGAAGTGAGCGGCTCGGGTTGGAAGGCCTCTCTTACCACATCCTCCCCGTGACTCTCGTCCTCCTCCTCTCTGCTCAGCAGATCGAAGAGTCTGTCTTTCACCACCTGCGGATCACAAAGCAGCCGGGTCAGGCAGGGCCGGTAAAAGCGGCGGCGGCTCTTGGCTTGCATAGGAGCTTTTTTGAAACAGGTGAAAACTCAGATCCTCAAAATAAAAATAATCTCCGCGGCTCGAAGCGGCAAGCTTTTCGGCGTGCGATGCGAAAACCTGCGCGAGTCGCGCTTGACCGAATGAAAGCAGGGTGCAGATTAGCGGGGAAAACAAGACGCCTCGGACGCATCAACGCCACGGGGTAAACGGGGATCAGTGTAATAACACATTAATAACAATTATCCGTGCCATCGGCGGTGACGGAGTCTGTTCCCTCGGGCCGGTCTTTACATTTTCACAGGTTAGTCTATGTTTGCGGAACAAACAAAGAGAAAAAAAAAGCTATATCAGTTGTGTTAGTTGGACTGAGCAAACACTCTGACCTACTTCTGCCCCCTATTATGTTCCTCTGCGAGCACTGCGAGGCTGACGTTGCGATGAGGCCACTGCTAAAGTGCCATCTTACACTCTTTCATGTCAGCTTGTTGTGAAGAAACTCCCTCACTCTCTCTCTTTTTTATTATTTTCTTTAGCCAATTGTTTGGCTCCTTACTGGGAGAAAAAAAAAAAACGGTGACAAGTGATGTCTAGCGCTTTCACTGAAGAAAAGAATAACAAGAGCTCTCGGTCGGGGGTGATAACTGAGTGAAATTACACGTTTTCAGTGCGAGGGACCAACCTCATAGGCGTAGTCGAACAGCTCCAGGATGGTGAGGATGCTCGCCCCGATGAATAGACCCATCTGACCCCCGATGTCACCTGCAGACAGAGGATGGGCGATGGCTAAAGTTAATTCTATCTTCCACATTAGCCCTTCGGGAAATAATGATTTCATAGTCTACAAAATAAAAACATTGCACAAAAGACAATGAAATTATAGAAGGGGACACTCGGAACTGCGGCTCATGTTGTTTTGAAGGACCCATCAAACCCGTCCACAACCTTAAAATTGATAGGCTGAAACCAAAAAGCTAAAAACAAAAGAAAAATGTTTCCCGTTTCGTCACGTAGCAAAGAAACAATGAAACGCAAACATCTGGGTTGAAAAATGCACACTTTTAATCTTTGAGATAAAGAGGCCCACCCAGTAATCCTGCCACCTCATAGGCTTTCTTCTGCTCGATGGTCTCGTAGTTCAGGGCCTCGAAAAACACATCCAACACCAAGATGTTGTCTCTGTTGTAAAAGACAAATAAAAGAAAAGGCAGTGTATTAATGTGTATATACTGGGAGTCTCCTCTTCCTATTGGCTGCTACTCCTGACTGTCCACTACTGTCGACAAACCGGCAGCTCAAGCTGAGTGAATGGGAAGTCTATTTCATTTTGGAGCAGAGCCATTAAATACAGAGAAAAACTAAACAAATGAAAATAAAATACGTTTCCATGTAAATAAATAAATAAAATGTATTAAAAACAACAATATAAAAAGTGATTGATAGATAGATATGCTGTACTCTACTGTACTATAATGCACTATACTATACTATACTATACTATACTATACTATACGGTAAGATTGATCAGGGTTGATGTGGTGTTTGCTTGCCTCGTTGTCAGGAGGAAGACTAAGCAACCAAAGCAGCATTCTCTCAAGAAAATTAGTTTTTCCAGACTGCTTCATTTGAGGACTTGGAATGAATAGTTTAATAATTCAAGGCTCCCTGGCGCCTTGGCACAAAACGCCCTGATCCCAGAGACAAAACCCGCCAATGCGCCAATGCCGATGCGCTGGCAGACGAGCGACCAACGGCGCTCGCACGAGGGCCCCGAGTTCACGTTTGCACGAGTGGATGTTGGGCTGGAAAAACTACAAGAGGCATCAATGGGCGGGGCTGAGGCAAATACTGATGCCGAACAACTTCACTGGGGTTTACTCTGCTTTACTCTGCAAGGCCTGGTTATTGTTTACGTGGGTAGCTGCCCTCTGGTGGTGTTCTTCAATTTGATCCGTCAGCATCAGTGTCTCCTCTTTGTGTTATTATGCTTGTCAAACAACAGATTGAATATTAGGATCGCAGATTAGCAGGAACAGACGCTTCTGCTGGTTTATCTTGGCATGCGAGAAACGGGAATCAAAAGTTCTGTTTGTTCAGCCGAAACTTTTTCCGTGAGTGGGCTAGCACAGAAAGAGAAAAAGAAGAAAGAGAGAAAGACATCGCTGCGTTGCCAAGATACGAGACAAATCAGGGGTGTGATCTGGGCGGGGGGGAGATGAAGACGTCCCACACACAGCCCTCGGATCAGCGCAAAACCGGGATAAAAGAATAAAAGAAAGAACCTGGCTTGAATTGACTTGGTTTTTATTTTTATGTGTCACTGACAACATTCGGATCCCAGCCCTTAAAAAAACCAAAAAGTCTCTTCGATGAAAACTCTTTTTCCCCCATACGGGTTTTTTTTTCATCACGCTCCAAATCATCTGTGTCGGCGCTTACGTTATGTACTTCTCCGACTTGTTGAACTTCTTCTGCAGGTAGCGGGCCGACGTCTTGCTGGGGATTTTGACCATGGACAGCTCCTTGTTGTACCGGGTCATGTTGCACGGCGTCCTGCACATGCAGCTGCTGCTTTCCACGGAGGACAGCTTGGCTTGGAATCGCAGCGACGGCGGCGGCAGAGAAAAGAACACGGGGGGGGGATGATGACAGTTAGCATTGGTTATTACAGTGATACCACCACATCCCCATTTATTACTTCAATACATCATATCCATCCATCATCTACCGCTTATCTCACACGTGGGGTCACTAGGGATGCCGGAGCCTGTCCCAGCTGCCAATGTCTGACCCGGACTGGTTGGCAGTCATTTGCGGAGCCACAGACCGAGATAAACAACCGATCGCTCTTTCAATCACGCTGCGGGGCACTTTTTCCCACTTTTTTCCTATTAACCCTCGCCATGTTATTGGACTGTGGAAGGAAACCGAAGAACTCGGAGAAAACCCACGCAGACACGGGGAGAACATGTGACTCCTCACAGAAAGGCTCCTTGTGAGAATAGAACCAGGGTCCTTCCTGCTGTGAGGCTGAATCGCGAACAGCCGTGCCAACATTCAATTGTTGCAGAGTAATTCTGAGATTTTCAAAGCGCTTAAGAAAAGTACAGGTTGGGGAGCTGGTTGGATCCGTGATTGAAGTATACGTTTAAAATATAAAACACAATTTTGCTTTTAGCTCAGAGGTGTAAATGCAACAGGTGTGTAGGTGACTCACGGTCAAAGTGTTAATGAAGGGCGTACCAAGCCACAGTGCTCCCTGGAGTCCGATAGTTTGAGCTCCAGGGCTCTTTCAGGAGGTTGCACTCGGTAACCGATGCTCTTGGTTCACGCCAAGCCGATACTAAAACAGGAGATCTGCCGGCCACTGATTGGTCAGAGAACGTTATCACTGAGCGCTGTGCAGACACAAGAATCCAGCCAGCAATCTAGAGCTCTGCAGATTGGCAACGCCAACGTACCGCCGCCACCGATTGGTTTTTGATCCACTTGAATTGAGCGCTACATGTTAGCATGGATGCTACTGCGTCTCTTGCCTCAGACGCCGCCGCCTCCTATTCTCCATTAATTATGTGTCTAGTGTGGCCTATAAAACGACATTACGGGAATTTACGCATCCCCATGCTGTGACGACTCCGCTCATATTGACAAACACCGATGAAATAATTGAAAACGCAGCGTGAGTGCGAGGAGTAAAAACCTTACGGACGTCAGACGGCCCTGGCTTCGTGATGTTTTTCCTCAGATTTAATGCCGCAGCCTCATACGGCGCCGATAAGGAGTTCACTCACCTTGAAGCAGGAAGTGATACTGCCTGTTATAACGGAGTGGCAGGGACTGGCTTTTAAACCAACTGCTTGCCCTTTTAAGCGGAAGCCCGAAGCCACGTTTAGTTCTCGCTTCGTGCCCGGCATTTGAAACGCCTGCGGTCCCTCTGTTTTTTTTTCTTCTTCTTTTTCTTCATTAATCTGACAACGGGCTTCGGATTCCGTGTAGTACGATGATAAGGCACGCCACTTTGCGTGGATGCTATCGGACGGCGTTTGACGGCGGCGGCGCGTGTCGGTGCAAAGGGAACCCATGCAATGGAAACTAAAAAAACACACCCCCAAGCCAGAGCCTTAAACAAATCTTTTTGACTTAATGTGCGGATTAAGAAAATGCCAGACTATTCAGGGCTGTGCCTCTGCAGTCGCCTTCGGAAGGACGGGGAGAGAAAGAGAAGAAGATGAATGCCTCTGGGTGATTTACTGTTAAGCACACTAACTTCTCCTCCACTATGATGGTAATGTTGAGAGGAAACCGGCTTTTCAAAGGCAAATGAGCTTCATCTGAGGCACTCAGGCGCCTAATCTTACTCTCGATTTCACCCCTGAAAAAAAAAGTTTTTGGGAGGTATCTCTGAATTTTTAAAACTTTAAAACCTCACAGTGCCTGCGGTGTCACCGGTCCGGTTCTCCAGGAGAGGGGAAACAAGTGGCGGCAGAGGGCGCCAAAGCGTCTACCGGCGTTGAGCGGGAAATGGCGGGTGAGGATGAAAGCTTGGAGTAGCTAACAAGACTGTGGGGTTCTCACTTTCCTCCCAGCAGAGGAGACGCTAACATTCACACACATTTGTGCAGAATGCTGTGCAACCCGAGCTGCTGCAGAAAAGCGACACTGGTTGAAGTGCCGAAGAAAGAGACGGGAAGATTGAACTTTGTCGCCAGAAAATAGATTGGAACGGATTTAAAGTAAAAATACAAAGTGGTCACAGAGGCCATGATAACAGGAGTTGAGACCATTAACTGTATTCATTAATTTATTGTCTTTACTGCAAATTCCACACACAGGGTGATGGAAGGGCTGGCGGCGATCCCTGTAAGAGGCGGGGCTTAACCAGGACGGCTCTGCTATCCATTAATTATCCAATAATTAAGTCTTAAATTAAAAATATATGAGCGGCAGTGCAGTGCTGTTTTTGGACAGTGGGAGGAACATGAAGAACTTGAATGTGCAAACTCCTTTGCTGCCATGCTGCTCCGCACTGCCGTTCACATATTTTCAAAAATCTATAAAACATAACGTTTTTTCCTTTTTATATGGAGGCTTTTGGGACACTGATGCAAAAACATAATAATTTATGAGTTTTTTTTTTTTTCATAAACTCCAGCGGATATAATTTGGTGCTTCGCATCTTTTAAGAATATCAGTGTGTTGTCCTTGTAATGGGGTATAAAAAAAAAAGGAAAAAAAGAGAAAATGCTGAAGATGCAGCCTTTTTTACCCGAGCTGTAAAAACCCTGCGTGTTCTTTGCTCTGATTTTATAGATTCCGATCTTCAGATCCGCCTCCACATTCTACCCTACATGGAACTGTACGTGCCCTTTATCTCCTCGCATTAAACTCATTCATTAAAAGAAGGAAAGGAAAGGAAGAGGAGGGAGAGATAATAATCCTGAACTTCGCAGAGTGTGAAAAGGGTAAAGAAGAAGTTGAAAGGGGGAGAGAGCGCCCTTATGTGTTTGTCGGCACGGTGACGGCCGTTCGACGCAACGCAGCCGACCCTGGCGAGAGGAGGGGAGTTCAGCGGATCACCGTTTACGATTCAAGAAAGAGAAGCTGAGCCGAGGAAAAAGGGGCGCCATCATCAGGGTCACGGGACTGGAGGAGGAGGAGGATCTGATGGAGACCCGGTGGACGTCACAAATCAGGTTTCGACTAATCACGACTATCGGCCGGAGCTGACAGTTTCCCGTTTGTCTTCGCCATGAACGTGATCGAAAAATGACAAATCTATGGAATACACAATTCGGTGTTGGATCAGGAGGTCAGAGGTCACGACCCAGGCCGGGGACGACGAGCTCAGAAAAAAATCTCAGAAGGCATCACAGAACGCGGTTTTCAGAAGCGATTCGGAAATTTTGAGTTAACACACGTGTCGGTGATCGAATATGGAACATTCCTGCCGGTAGTTCAAACCAGAAAGCGAACACAAACAATGCCATCGAACTTTTGGGAGCAAATCATTTTTTAGATCCATAAATTCCAATTTTTGCAGACAAAAAAAAAAGGCAATATTTGTGCCTTCAAGCCGACGGTCCGGGTTCCGGCTCGTCTTGTGGTCCCGCTTCAGCGCGGCCGTTTGAGCTGCGACCTTGACATGCTTTCCATGAAATTGAATTTAGATGAAACCAGATAGAAAATCTTGGTCTAATCTATTGCCAAAGTGTGAGGAGGAGAATCCGGAGTGTAATTAGAATCGTCACACAGCTCGGTGCGTCTGCCTTATTTGGGATAAAACCTGGGATTTAATTGCTAGCGAAGTCCGCCACAGAGAAGCAGGAGTGCAGTTGTCTTTAAATACACGCCAGCCCTTATCTGCCTCACCATCCGTCCATTAAATTGAATTCTCGGCGCCGCCTTCACCTGCCCTCTTGCACAAATACAAATATCAAGGTGACTCCTGGAGCGGGCTTTGCATTAAAGCTCAATGTCGGCATTAAAGAGGAAGAAATCTCAATCCTTGGCTTTGGGGGAAAGTAATGGCTGACCACGACAGGACAGTAATAGCTCTTTTCCCGCGACGCAGCTCGACTTTCCTGCGTTTCCATCGCGGGTAGTACCATTATTGAAAAAAAAACAAACCGTAGTTACACTATAGGTACACAATCCCCTCCAATCCCTACATTGTTTGTGTGTTAAGTGTCTCGTATGAAACAACATCAGGGCACATTTCGGGTTGCCGTGCTGTGACGACCCCGCCCACGGCCCGGCTCACGCCCATCCCCCAAAATCCAGATGGAGGTGGTTGAGTCCGTGTGGACTTACCCAAGGCGGGCTCGGCACAGTCTTTGTACTGCTCTGGCGTGCAGTACGAGGCGTCGCCTGGGGAGAGTTGAGAAGTGAAAATTAGGTGAAAACTCACGACAGAAGGTGATTCAAGACTTTTCTGAGGAAACTGGATGGATGGAGGAATGGATGAAAAAAATATGTAAATCAGGAAATGATGGACAGTTTAGGCTTTCCATTTTATTTGAAATTATTTTATGGTTTGATGTACAAATGAACCACATCAAGTATTCGTGCCAGCTTAAAAGCTGCATCAGTGTTCACAGGCCGCGGCTCAGGTCACATTTCAACAGGGACAATTTTAATGTGTGGATAGAGGAACCCCAGGAAAATTTTAAAAATCAAAACTAACAATCATCTACGAGAATACTTGTATTATAAACTATGTATACAGTTTGTCTTACATAAAAAGCTCAGGTTGCTGGTGGGTTGTATGTGTATGAACAGGTATGTGTGTGGGTGTGTGTGGGTGTGAGAGTGTGCTAATCTGAGCCTTTCTTCAGTCAATCACAGTATACATATTTTTTTCTGTTGTAATTTTTTGTTCGCTAAAATAGTTTAAACAGCATGTGTACGTGAATAAATGATAAATGAATGAATATCCATGTGACACAATTAAGTTGATAAATAGAAGGGACTACTAGACATCAGCGCTCTAAACAGATTACTACAAAAATAACAGTATATGGAGTCATATTTTCTCCTCTCATCTTGGTAATTTTTCTTTTTCTTTAATTTCTTTATTTTAACTACAAGCTGCATCTGAATCCAGCAAGCTTCTAAAAAGTTTCAGGATTATTATTGCATGGCTGAACCCCGCGTCTTAACCATGAACACGTCGGTTCGAAAAAAACAATTTCCAGTCGAGCTGGATTGATCACTTATTGACAGATATGTCTGATTGACCTCCGACACATCCGGGACCGGCGGCGGCGGCGCTCACCGGGCATGTGCACCATCCTGCAGTTGCAGTTCTCCACGATGTAGCGCGTCTCGCAATCGATCCTGCAGGCGGTGATGCTGTAGACCTGGAAGAAGCCGGATTCCAGCGCCTTGGACTCGCACTCTCCCCATGGCGGGGGCAGGTAGGTCAGCTGGGGGGTCGGAAAATGCTGTATGCTAACATCTCGATATTTGAGTGTAACCGAGCTGAAGCTTGAATGCGTTGTTAGTTGAGACGCCGTAATCATTAATCATTTAAAGTGCAACAATTATTTCCGAGAACTTTGTTTTTACTGCACTGGGTTGTTCTTTTGAATTCACCGTATCCGCATGTTTTATTTTGTTCTCTTTTTCAAAACCCATGATTTGCCCATTATTCACGCAGGGAATCTGTATATTTGGCTGAAAATGCAGAGGGTATTTGGCCAGCGTCCTCTGTGAAACGCAGCCGGCGGAGAAAACAATTGGTCAGACTGCAGGAGAAAAACTGTCAGGCGAAGAAATCTCCCCCCGAGCAGCCTCGCGGTTCTGAATGTTCTCCTCCGGCTACCGCGGCACTGCAGGCTGGACGGGCAGATGAGGAGCGACGGAGGGACCGGGCGGCGTTTAGGCCCACCTGCTCCACGGGCGGCTGCCGAGCACATCAATTGCACTTTCCCACCCCCTCCCCCTCCAGCCATTGTCTTTGCCGTGTATTGTTGCCGGTTCTGTCCGCCGCGCCAAAAGAAAACCGACAATCCCTTGTTGGGCCAAATCTGCTCGTTGTTTTTTGGCACGGAGTCCAACTTCTGTTCCCCCCCCCCAAAAAAAAAAAAACAGGCCCGGTCCACCGGAAGGACTCCACCTCTCCTCCAGCTGCAGATAAAAATCTCAGTGCTGAAACTTAACACAATAAATTCAAACACAATCTAAACAGCAGTTAAGGCTGCTGAATATTTCATGGCTTCAGAGCCACCGGCTCGTCCCGGGCGCCGCTCCGACTCGAAAAAAGCAAAACCAACCTTCCGGACGCCGCCGGCAAGTGCAGACCGCGGACGCCGACATGCTCTATATCTGCCACCTCTGCAAACCCCCCCGGCCGACCCGTTCCCCTGCAGTTCCCTCTGATTATTCCAATTAATCAGACAATCCAAGCCTGATATCACCTCTCGCCGCGTGGGACTTTCTGACCCGATTACGGTCCGTCTGATGAAGAGCCGGTGCCTGCGTTCAGCTCGCCGCGTCCTTTATCAATATTTCACGGAGTGATTTTTCCGGGGGATTGTGTTTGGACGAGGTCGCTTCGGTGAGCCGCCCCGGTCGGATGAAGGTCAGATGAGAAGGCCGAGCCGCAGGAAAAAAAAAAAAAACAGAACAAAACGAAAACCCGACTCCCGCCCTGCTGCTAAACGAAGGGGCGTGAAAGGAATGATATGAGTGATGTTATCGTAAAGATTTCTCTTTGTGTTCTCCGAAGTGGCGCTCCCTTGGTTTCGAGGCTGGAGGCAGAGGGAGGGACGGGCGGGAGATCCGCGTCGTATTCAATCGAAAGCGCCCGCCCCGGCGCGGGAACTCGCTCGACCCTCGTCCTTTACACCCCGTGACTGGATCCGGTCCAGCTTTATTTGCGAAATTAATTCATTTAAAGTCTGTCAAAGTCATTCTGGCGAGCAGGCGTATCGGATTGAAGATGAACTAATCACCCTTTTCCTTTTTTTTCCCTTTAAAGCGGGCTCCGCAGGGCTCCGTCCCGAATCTTGGCATGCGATTATTCAGCCAAATTATCATCATCATTATCATCATTGTTATCGCTAATGTCGGGGACTTGTTTCAAAGTGCCCTCCGGGCTTCCGTAGGAGATCAGACAGATGGGAACTTTTTTTTCTCCCGCCTTCCTCGCTTTTCTGGCTGGACGTAAAGTGCGACGACTTTGCATTAATTACCCGGAGCTGAATTTACACCCCTCCGCCCCTGATGTGGGAGGGGGGGCTGTTTTCACAGCTGGCGTGCAGAGGAGGGTCTCGTCTTCGGCCCGACAGTCACGGAACCGGGCTGATAGATGAGCTGAGACAGGAAACCCCGAGGCTCATTACCCAGGACTCTGGACGGCTCGCTCTCTCTTTTTTTTTTTTTTCAACAGAGCTAAATATTCCGGCGGAACGCCGAAAGTCAAAATTGAATTCGGTTTCTTTTTTTTTTTTTTTTTTGTTTGCTTTAGCCGTATCTGCTATTTCCAGCACTATGCTCTAAAACCCAATCCAAATTCAGCGGGTAATATTAACTTCAATCCAGGAGCCGAGGCGAGGGCAGTCCGGCCTCCTCCGCTCGGTGAACTTGGTTAAAAGTAAAAAATGCCCGGGTGACCTCAACCTGATATTTGGCACGCCTAGGTTGCAAAAAAAAAAACCTCTAAATCGACACGCTGTGCAGGACTTACCCTCTGCTCCTGTGTGGCCACAAACGTCTGGAAGCCGGGGGCCACGCCGAAGCCCAGCTCGTGTACGAACGGGGGCTCCGCCTGGCTGTGGATCTGCACCCGCACGCCCGCTTCGAACGCCGTGTCCTCTGGAAAATTCGAAGACGGGACTCGGTTGAATGGAAAATATGCAAATGAGGGGAAATGGGAGTGGGTTGTTGGAAGGGTGTTCCGATAAAACAGTTCAGGGAGCGGAGGAACAAAATAAATATGTTTTTACAACTGCAAACTGCAGCTCCTGAGTCGGACAACCTTTCAGAAATCTCCTCCGGGGCTCCCAGCAAATTGCGTTTGTTACATTTCTTCAGAAGCACTAGAAACGAGGTGGCGCTCCACAAACTACATGGCCGTTTTGGGATGAAGGGGGCACATAGGAATTGTTGCAATCCTGCCGGATGAAAATGCCGGCCCGCCGAGAAGCGCCTCCCATTGGAGCCGGGGTTGGACCGCCGTGGAGAGGTGCGGGTGTACTGACGTGGTGCTTGCCAATCAAAGTTCCGCAGCGGCGGGCTCTGTGCGTGGGAACGCCATTGACGGTGGCTGACTGGGGGGGACGTAAATCATTCTAAGTGCCATCTGCGTCCGCTCCGTCCTTTAAGAACAGCACTCGCCGCCATAAAGGGCCTCGTGCCGCCTTGCATGAAGTCGACGTGGCTGAATCGACAAAATGCGGTTAGCATTTATAGACGGGAACACATGATGCATCTGCCTCCTTTTAGACTGCAGCTCTCCACATGGATTTTTTTGGATGCAACTACAAATACAAATTCAGTGATTCCTTTTTTTTATATTCAACACTTATCCTGAAGTCGGCAGGGGAAGTGAGTTTATCAAAGTGCAAGATCTTTGGTATCGACCAATTATTCAATTTTTGCTCTTTTAGTCTCTGATAATCGGCACAGATATGATAATTATAGTAATTTCCATGTTATTACTGCTTAATAATAAAATTTGGGGGGTTAAAGAGTGAGATTCTTGAGCTTCGTGGTTTTTGAAGGTTTGCGTTGCTTGTAGCGTCCTGTTCCTTGTGTCCCTACGATTATACCATTGAACCTGAACTACAAGCTAACCCATATAATATGTGCATACTGGCATTTCCAACATGCGAGCCAATCACAACTTTTTTAGCTTCAAATAATCATAATGAGCCGTTGTCGAGTTCCAGCTTGCCAGTAGCGCGGACCGCCCACCTTATCCACCTCCCACCGACTCGTGCGTGCTCTCTGCTTTGATTGTTTCATTTTTAAACTCTGAGTTTCACTGCTTTTACCCTGCAGTTGACTTAAGAAAAGATACATATATATATATATATATATATATGTACAGTATGTCAATCATAAAGTCTAAAAGAAGCAGTAGAGAAAAAAAGAAGGGCAGTTCTGTCGAGTTCAAAACAATGACATTGGGAGGGATGGAATGGATGGAGGGATGATGATAATGATGAATGGATGTTGATGAAGAATGGATGATAGATGGATGAGTGTGCATTTAGATAGATAGATAGATAGATAGATATTTCTTGGAAGAGATGGTGATGATGTCTTCCAGCATCTCTATTATTATAGAGGTGGTGGAAGTTTAACTTCTTGTGAGCACTAATGTGTAATTTTAGCGATGGAGAACAAAGGGGAACCTTGAGGAATGGGAAATTTACCCATCCATCATGAGTGTTTCTGCATGAGCCGCTCTTCGCATCTCCATGATAATAGCGTTCTTTCGTGACTCATTGTCAGACTAAAAAAAGGTTAGCAATTGAAGAAAAAAAAAAAAGAAGGGAGGACCATTCTTCTCCTTCAAGGTGCTCGTGCCAATGCTGCAATTTTGTAATTTAACAGTAACAGCGGAGGATCACGCAGTAGCCCAGCGTGGTTACAGCAGATCTAAATTGTCAGAGGATGGGAAACACACACACACACACACACACACATACATACATACACATACACACACACACACACACACACACACACACACACACACACACACACACACGCACCCACACGAATGTTATTTATTGCATTACTTTTCCGAGTGATGTGGCCATGTTTCAAATGGGCAGCTTGTTGGAGGATATAAGAAATATACAATTTGAGGTAAATAAAGGCAGCGGCTCTGCTGTGACTAAAAGGACAAAGTAAGCAATCAGTGAATTGGTGGCAATATACAACCAAACAGGTAAAACGCCACCATGGGGGCGGAGGGGTAAGGCTTTATAATTTCTTCCCTGTTTTGAAAGAAAAATTTAAAACAAATTTGTGTCATAAATAATTCCTTGCGTTCCTCCCATGTACTCGGCGAGCAATAAAAGTGTATTAAAAATAGAACCGCTGTCATAGGGGAGCGCGACATAATTGGTTGCCTGGGAACTCTGGAAAAGTCTGCTTCGCAATTTGAATGTCGGCATGAGGCGGTGGATTAATATGTGAGCCACAATGACGCTGGTGTGTGTGTGTATGTGTGATTACATGCTCACACACACTCAGTGTCACCCTTTGACGACCTGCGATGTGTATAGGAAGGCTTTCCTGTGTTATGTAGCTGCATTGCTTGGGGGTGAGGGAAGTGGTGCTGGCGAGGGGGAGCGTGGTGAATGGACGGGAAGACTTTCATCAACACAACTCGGCAAATCTGATATGAGAGATGCCCGTCCGGTGTTGAAACTTCAAAGGAATTTCCTAAACAGGTCAGGGTGATCTAAAAATATGCTTCAAATTCAAAAATTTGAATCCTTTTTTCATCCTCAGATCAAATCTGAAGTGGTGCTCTAAGTCACCTGGGTTCTTTCAGGGTTCATAAATAACTCCAACTAAAGAGTCTTACAAGTAAATTCTATTTCAGCTGATGTTTCAGAGGAAACGGTGAACCTCAAGGATCAATTTTAGATCCAAGTTGATTTTCCACTTTCTGTAAACATATAAGGTAGTTCGGTATCACGATGAGAACAAGGTTCTAGACTCCCCTGGGTTTCTTTCACGGTTCTCCTACTGGGGTTCTCCACATGTTCTCCCCCTCCCTGCTAACGTTCTCTTCAGGTTCTCCATTTTCTTCCCACAGTAAAAAAAACAATTGGTATTCCAGGCTCTAAATTGTCCGTCGGTGTGAAAGATGGGTTAACAGTTGGATCTTTATATGAATAATGAGTTAACCGCTGTCCTGCTCCCCAATGTGGGGGCCAAGAATGAATGAATTGTAAGATACCTTCTGAACAATGTGTAAAAAGGGGGAAAAAAAACAACAAAAAAACTACGTGCAGAACCAGCACCACCGCAGTGAATAAGACATGAAAAAAATAAATAAAATGAAAAAAGCAACGTGCCTTCACTGCGGCAGAGAAGCAGCAGGCTGCTCTGGACCCGCTCGTCTCCGCATGCAGCAAAATCAAAAAGAAAAGAAGGTAAAATAAAAGGGAGATGCAGCTTGTTGCTCCGAACCGCAACCTTTGGATTCATATTCCCGTACGTCCGATGAAAATCAGTCTTTTAAGGAAAACAACCTCCGGATTGGACGCGTGCGTTGTTCAGGTCGATGGCGAGCAGACCGGACGACAGCATTTTTTTCGGCGACCAACAAGACCAGGTATCCAGGCAACGGGCCATTTGTTCTCTCCCGCCGCTCATTTGTCTTCTTCATCTCTGGCGTGATGTTTTCAATGCTGGTGGAGGATGATGAAGCGAGGTGGAGTGACACGGGCTGCCCTATGGCAACTCGGACGGAGCCACGCGGTAATAAGACTCCGGGGAACCGACGGTCGACCCCCCGGGGCGATTGACAGATGGACGCTATGAATTTTGACGGAGGGTGGGCTGCCAGAATCTGGCCTAGGCTGACTTGGCTCATTTCAGCTAATGAAACCGGGGGAAAAACGGCCACCATAAACTGTAGACACATTTCACATGGTGACGGTGGCGAGACTGCAGCTTGTTCAAATAGTAGGGATGTGTGTGTGTGTGTGTGTGTGTGTGCGTGTGTGTTGGGCGCTCAGGGTCACAGAACCTCCGCCTGTTGTCCTTGAGAAGAACGAGGAAAAAGGTGCATTTCTTGATGATGGAGCCTCTTTGTATCAGTGCTGATGGTAAAATAAATCAGTTTGGCGAGCGGCGGCTAGCATGATGCGGCGCCGGGGGGCTCCGCCGCCCGCCCTTCGCCTCGTTTCGGAAGTGAGTCGGCCGTTTGAACGCACGGCGATCTCTTGCTCTGCTAAACCCTGACGGGACCTGAGATTATGTAAGACAGTGCTATTTATTACCAAGATTATTAGCGGGACCCGATGGAATTTATGTCCATATAGGAGACAGAGTGGAAAACAGCTCCATTACGGCCTCTTCTGAATCAGTTCCCGTACAGTTGCTCTTTAAGAATTTGCTAAAATGAGTCCACTGGGAGCAGATGTAACCGAGTATTTAATTATAATTTAATCCAATGACTCAGAACTGCAGCGGGGAGGTGTGGCTGACCTTGGATTGAGCGTTAGTTACCCCTTAATAACCGTGTAGTTATAAAGAGATGGGATGCTTTCTTATATTTGTTATTCTTTGCAGGTAAACTGGCATTCGCGTGTCTGACGGATGGGCGTCCACAAGGAACAGGTGGTGGTCGGAGGAGGTTCCCGGTTCAATTTTCTCCTCGCTTCTGTCCGTGTAGGTTCTCTTCATGTTCTCCAGCCTGGGTTCTCTAAGCGTGACTGGTCGGATGCCTCTATATGATTGACAGGTGGCTGGTACTGGTCAAGCCCCGTCTTTGGTTTTGATATCCCTGCGTTCAAACTTGGCAACATCATAAGAAATAACCATAAGACTCAAGCAGCGTCTAAGAATAACAATTTTCCAGCGGACTGACGACATACTGTTTCACCTGAAAATTGAATATTCGAGGTAATTAAACCAAAGCGTCCCTTCACTCAAATTGTCGAGCTGCATCGAGGCCGAACAAAGAAAGATCATCTCACGCGTCATAAAAAATTCACATTGCGTTCTACGGCTCCTTTTTTACGAGATACTTTTGAATTTCAGAGACAGTTTCTTGGGGTGCCGCGCTAATTATGTATAACTTCAACAGCGTGACTCCGGAAACATCAATGATGCCGGGGCTCGGCGACGCGCAGGAATAAAGTTTTAATTTCCCTTCAGATTTTCAAAGTTAATAAAATTAACTGATAAATAATTAATGATTAATATTAATAATGAATTAATAGGCTCCTCCAAGCTTGTCGAAGTGCTGTTGAGCAAGGTACTGAACCCCTGACTGCTCTCCTGGCGCTGCTAAATGGCTACCAACTCCTCAAGGTTCATCTACGATGGGTTAAATACAGAGAGGAATTCTCTGCAAGGGATCAATAAGTAAAATCATGAATAAATAAATGAATTTAAAAACTATGTTTGCGCCACTTAATCTTTTCTCTTCTTTTTCCCCTTACTGTCTTTAGCACTGTCGATTAGCACTGAATGTGCTAACCCGGCCGGTTATTACTTGTCAGAATTGCTCCCCTCTCCATCTCGCCTGATATCCAGTCATCGGTTAAAGAGCGCAGTCTACAAGCAACTTGTTTTGAAGACGCTGACAGGTCTCATTACCGTTATCTCCTCCTGGATGAACGGGGGGGAAGCGTCTGAGCCCCAAAGACGGCAGACGAAAAACCTCTCCGGAAAGTTTTTATTCCTTTCCCGCCAACAACCGAGACTTTCGGAAAGCGGGACCGACCCGTTGATCTCGTCCGGTCCCAAGGAGCAACATCCACAACGGATTATCAACACTCCTTCATTTATTCATCGTCTACACTTTGTGGCGGCCGGAGCAGACTCCAGCGGACATTAGCGCAAGGGGTGAGGTTTAATCTGAGCCGATCAGCTGTCGATCACAGCGTCAGCTGTCGATCACAGGGTCACATGTACAGACGTCCAACTGCTCACTCAATTTATTCGCACCTACAGGCAATCTAGAGTCTTAAATAAAGCCACCGACTGATTTTGGACTGTGGGAAGAAGACAAAGAACCTGGAGGGAAGAGACCGTGCAGCTTTTCTGGTCTCACGTTGAACCGAGGACCTCATCACGTCGGGGTGAGAAGGCTAACACCCAGTGAGCACCAAAGTTCCGCCCTCTGCTGCCAGTCAAAGAGTTAATACCGATTCGAGAGAAATACTGAAATCTGAAATGTTCCGCAAACGCCTTTCCATTAATAATAGACAATATAAAGAGTCCAGGTTGTAACTACCAGGAAAGAATCAGATGTTTTTTTTATACCTAGAATCCTTTGGTTGATAAAATTGTAACAGTGCTACCTGACTCAGCAAGAGCCGAAGGCGGTGAGAGAGATCGGAAGAGCGGCTTTAGGTATGTTGAGGTTCCCTACGGAGCCGACGAGTAGAACTGGAGTGCCTCCTCCGTTCGACGTGCAGTCAAGGTATATAAGAACACGAATAAAAAAAGACAAACACTTCCGTTTGAAGTAAGCGAGCTGGTACCTGTGTCTCCCCACACGGGCAGGTACTCGTCCTGCTGGATGTCCAGCATGATCTCCAGCCCGTTTCCCGTCCCGCCCTTCATGGTGGTGCGGAGCGACTTGCCGTCCTCTGCGGCGTTGAACATGTAGCACTTCCCGTACCTGGTGAACACCTGGGGGAGGACACGGAGATTCAGCTTCTTAGTCACATAAACACGGCGCAGCCAAGGAGTACATACAATTTTACACCAGGAGGTAAGGTGTCCCTCAAGTACATGTTAATGCCTATCATTAAAAAGAAAATTAAAGAAAGTTGGCAGGTATGTGTTGAGAACATTTTCACACGATCCGCTGATTATTTTTTTTCATAGTCAGTATTTTATTTTTCCCGTAGCGAACGTCACTTCTCGCTTCAGTCCTTGCTTGTTAGAGGCGGCAGAAGCATATAACATCGAAAATTTTACAAAAAGACTTTCCGTGCAGAACCTCAACAAGTACTCAAAAAAAAAAAGAAAAAAAAAAGAAAACACAATCTGCATCCCTTTAGACTCCGAGAATGTAAAAATCCAACAGTTGGAGGCGACACATGCAGAGAATGGTTTCCTCTCTGCATTCAACAACTTCCTCCACCTTGAGCCAACATGTGGCCTCGGGTCGCTGATAAATATTACATAGAGTTAAAATTACAGGGTATGGCTCTATATATTTAGAAGCATAGGCACTGTACGTGTGTGTGTGTGTATGTGTGTGTGTGTGTGTGTAATATAGGCAGCAAACTATCTCTCTATCTATATATTTTGATGCTGACTTTGTACGCCTGAAGAAAACCACTCATTGGAAAAGGTTGACCACTGGATGTTCCCTCCAGGAAAAGAGAACTTGTTAATTTTTTTTTTAATTACATGGCAACGTATACGGTGTTCTGATCATGTGACGGTACCCAGCAACCGTCGAGGCTCTGACGGAAAACGTTATGACACAAAAAATCGTGCGGTTGCCAGAAATGTCGCCCGCGGACGATTATTTTCTCAGCTCGAGGCTGAGCGAGGATGCTGAGATATATCAGCCTCTGTCCTCGTCTGTCACCCGCACCTTGTCCTGCACAATTTGGCCGTCCTTTTCCCGCAGCGCTCCGATTACGGTTACCGCGCTTGCCAGCTCCGCCGACCTCATTTAGATAAGATCTCATCTGACGGGAGTGGAGATAATGAAAAAAAGTTTATATCCATTAAGTGAAACGCATGAAGGCAAGTGTGTTCGGGGGAGGAATCTTATATCTGGAGTTATTCCCTGAAATTCAGCATCCCGTCACATATAGAGAGAACCAACCATTCACCCCTAAAAGCCCTTTACACAACCATTTAGACTAAGACTAAATGCCCTCGTGCACAGTTAGACGTTTCCATGGCACTAGAGCAGGAGTCGGGGTTCAACCTGTCAATGCCGTGCTCACCTGTCAATCACAGGGCGACATGTAGGACTAGACATTCAGCGGTCGACCCTCTCAGTCGTCACATCTACATCACAATTTAGTCCACAGTGCTGACGGTTTTTGCACTGGGGGAGGAAGACGGTGAAGCTAAGGAGAACCCAGACAGGAACCCTCTTGCCTCGGGGCGACAGTGCTAAACCCTGCACAGCTGTTTCACCCCAAGACAACATCCCCCTCCCCCCATCCGTCATCCTCTTGCCCTTGTTGGCGGCGCTCTGTGCTTTCATTTTTCATTTTGTTATCTTTTTCACCCACAGAGGACATCAGGTTTGTTTTCAGGCCGGCAAATCTAATGTCCTCAGTTGTAATGTGTTATGTTTTTGAAACAGCCAACAAAATAAAAAAAATAAATAAAAAAAAAAAAAGGGAAAAAGCAAAGCTCCAGAAGCAGCCGATCTTTTCTGAGATGAAAATAAAAAGAGACGGCCCCCTTCCCGAAAACAGACAGAGGCCTTCTCACCGCCGCTTTTACCGACGTGATTGATTGACTGGCTAATAACAAACTGCCAGAGCGGTGGCACGAATAAAGAGGAATATAAAGTACCATATTACAGGTTCAGTCACCTCTGCGAAAAAGAAAAAAAAAACAACCCACAATGAGGCAGATACAGTATCCCAAGAAAATAAATGATACGGCAGGAGTTCCCGGAGCATTGCGAAAAGAACATCAGATAAATATTAATGGCCCTGTCACTTCTTCTTTCCTAGTACAACATGTACCCCTTTTTTTTTCGTGGGTTATCCACTCAGACAAAAGAGGTGGCGAGCGGTGGAGGTCCGGTGTCAGGACTGTTGCTCCCGGCATCATCGGGGAGCCGGTTTCTCTCAGCGGAAACCGGCGACTGCCGCTAATGAACTTCATATACGCAGCTTCCCCAGCCCTCCGCGGGCTTTGTTTAACCCCTGCATGGTAATTGTTTGGATACTGTGGCAACAAGTGCTATTATCAGGCCGATGTTCACTACTTGTTGTGTATATATACGCGGGTTTGAAGCTGCCGGTCTGGACGTACCCTTCTTTGGCTCGTGGATGAATATATTTATCTTTCTCGACGCGATTGATTCCCCCCGTGTCTGCCCTCGACATCTTCCTCGTCCCTGACGATCAAATATGGAGGGATTGCTTTCTGGGAGGGGAGGTGTGTGACGGGGCGATGGGGCGCTCGCCTCTCTTTCGCCGCTGTTGTCAAGGCTGATGCTGTTTGACAGACGGGTCACGCACCCGGGTCAACATCACATTAGACCTCCGCCAGACGGAGTGGCTCCTCCCGGGCCTCTGGACGACTAACAAACACCATGACAGCCACGTTCCTCATCTCACCCGCCCTTCCCGCTACATCAACGCCCTCGCCCTCGCCACCGCCTCGCCCGCTCCGGATCTGCCGCCTCAGGTGAAGCTGTCAGCTGGGAGGAGGTAATGAAGTCTCAATGTCTTAACCCCCATCCTCAGTTGGTTTTCCAGCAAGAGGGCAAATACATGCCGTTTGGTTCTCTATGTCATTTTCTGACAGTCGATCTTCACGCCCCTCACACATGGCTGCTGACCGCCGCTAACAGGAAGCGGGTGTAGTCTCCACCACACTGGGCCAAATTACTGCACTACAATCGGGTATTTTCCTCTCGTGCCCCCACGAGAGACGGTGATCTACACATGAGATGCACGGATGGAGCTTCATTAAGCGTTTTAACACTTTCATTCAGGCTAGGGTGACACAGCCGCTCACCTCCAATTAAAGAGACAACCTCTGCTCCTCCCCGACATAGACATTCAAACGCTTTAGAAACGGCAAGAGACATAAAGCCAGGTGATGTGTATGTGCTTTCAGTGAAAGACCAATATATATACATATATATATATATATATATATATATATGTATATATCAGTTTCCATGGTGACATCACGGAACCTGGAAACAGTAGCTGCTGCCAAGATGCGGCTGTTTTACATGTTGAGCTGGAGCTCAGTCTGACATATGGGACTGCTCCGGGCATCCCTTCAGTTCCAGCGCGTCTGGAGGAGTGTAAATAAACAGAGGCGTAATCGGCCAAACATTTTACCCGTATTCTGTCACTGGAGAACCATTTAAGGCGATCGTTTCTGCTTGGTGTTTTTTTTTTCTACCCCGCGTCAAAACTGCCTGGAGTTCGATCCCCATCAGCCTCATCGTGAGGCTATTTCAGAGCGCAAAAATGCCCCAAAAAACACAAAAACACTGTTTTTGACCATTCTGATCGCTTTGTTTTCGTTTAAATCCTGCATTTCTTTGCGATTAAACCTTTTTTTAATGCTTGTTAGAATCAAATGATTAAAAAAGTAAATCTGTGTTTACCTAAAACTTGGGATGAAATTTCCCACACACACACACACAAGTGCGATGATGTGTCGTCACACGCAGGCCTTCTTTGTTTCAGTGCTGTTGAGTCCCGGCCAGCCACGACACCTCTGCCCAATCGAAACCCCTTTGCACCGATTAAGCGCGTCCGATTAGCATTTGACGCTGCAGGCGCACTCATGAGCACGAACGGCAAACATGACACGACCTTGTCATGGAGCCTCCTGCCAGTGTGATGACAAAGATGACGCTTTGGCTATTGCACATCCCTGTCACAATGAAAGGTCAGTCGTTGCCAGTCCACCCTCCAAATGATATAGCGTGCGTCCATTTACACAACATTTTGGAAAAACAAAAGCAAGGCAGAGCGTGTTTTAAATTTCTTTATCTCTGAGCCAGCGCTGGGCCTTTTCAGGGAGATTTTCCTGTAGCTGGGCTGTGTCAGATTCCCCCCAGTTTCCTTCATGGCACGCCGTTTTCGTTATCAGTGCCTTGCAAATGGCCCGTGGACGCTATGCCCAAGAAACTGCCACGTCGGGGCTTCTGAAAAAGGAAATGTTATCTTTCCTTAATTTTCCAGCGGCGTCCCCGTTGACTCCCGTTGTTTATCTCCCGACGTCCATGTCGCGCTCAGGCAATCAGACCACTCTGTAGTGCATGACAGATTGACTGACACAGCGAAGCAGTATCAACCGTGAGGAAAGGGCTTCGCCGTATCTGCCGCCGCGCCGATTCAGATCAAATATTGTCCGTCTTTTTCAAGATTGGACTAGACTTGTGGACGCAGCGAGGCGGGAAGGCTCCTCTCTGCTCACAATCAACACAAAGGAAAGCAGTCCAGTGCTTCGCTTTTGAAAAGACCGGATAAATTCTTGCACTTTTGGGGGGGAAACTGCACGCTGATTCTTACGATTACTTCCCGTCAGGGGCCTTATTTGGCCGGACAACAATTCTAATGAACAAAACTTCAGTATTACTTCCTCCACTTGTATTTTCTTCACTAGGGAGTCAGCCCCATGCCAGGGTGCTTTGTTGTCCCGTCCAATAAATGAAGTCAAAAGCACCGGAGAGCAAATTGAAACGTCGGACTCACATCGCCATCCGAACAGAAGCATCTCAGATGGTCGCGCCGCTTCGGCAGGCGGCGTCTACGGCCGAGCTGCGCTACTGTTCGACAAATCAATATCCATTACGGTCCAATCTGGTGGTTGTTTTATGATAACGAAGCAAAGCGGAAAGGAGCGATTGAACGGAAGCGAGTGGCGCCGACCAAGGCGCCGACAGGGCGCCTTAGTCAAGTACGTGAAACGGGCCGTTGAGCTGCGAGGCATCCACTTGTTCCACATCCAGGCTTTTAAAGAAGGTGATATGCCGGGATGAATAATGCAGTAGCTTCGCAATGCACACCCCTTCCATGTGACATATTTCACATTGCATTAAGGAAACTCTGCCATTTATTGGAACATGGCAGAAGATTTATGGAACACATTTATCGCCACAGCCCGGTGTAATCTTTACTGTACCCGTCAATGATATTTTATTTTGCGCGGCGGCGCGCAAGGAGGACAAGGCTATGATAGAGGGAAAGGAATGTGGTCACCGCCGCCATGAAATTTATGCTCGCCGAGACGGCAGGAAAGAGAAGTCGAAAAATGAGGATAAAGAGATAGATGAGCGAAGAGAAAATGAAGGGAAAACCAATCGTGGGTCAACGCTAAATATTTTGAAATAATATGTAACTCAGCGTCATATGTCGATCTGCTTCGCCTTCGCTCCATTTACAATTAACAATGAGGCTTCTAGTAGATTGCAGCGTTTATGAGACAGGAAGGGGAGGAGCAGGGCGTCCGGCGCCCATCAGCGGCACCGCAGTCTAATCTGTCAACATATTAAAAAGAAAGCTCCCCCTTGACTGACATGTAAAAGACAGAATATTAGCCTCCAACAAACCAACTGCCATTTTTAAACACTTCAAACGTTACTTCTGTTTAATTTGAGGAGGCTGAATGGGTCGGTTGCATTTCCGTGTTGTCGTGACGACTGCCAGAACGTGGGCCGGTGAAATCAATATGACGGCGGGACGGGGAAGGGTTGGGTTGGGGTGGGGGGGGGTGGGGTTACTCGGTCCTTATGTTGAGACACTGTGCAACGGCGAGCGAAGGAATGGTTAAACCTGCGCTGTTAATCTCTTTAACCCGCCATATTTAAATTAAATTCACTGACGGGAAGTTTAGTCCCAGTCTGGCTTAAGATTTAATGCCTCATTATTTACCGCAACCGCTTAGTTTATTGAGAAAGGAGAGGGAGGAAGGGGGGGATGGGGGGTTACCGATTTCACACAACTCTTCTTGAAGGCTGTGTTTACCTTAAGAAACTTAGCCGAGTTAGGAAAAATTAAAGAGCATGTCAATGTTCTCCCACCTTAACATGGAGAACGTGCTCTGCAAACTTTCCCCCACCAATCCAGCCATGAATTACATTTCCTTGTTGACCGTGTTCCCCCTTTGTTGTATTTCTTTTTTTTTTTTTTTTTTAATAAAAAAACACACAACTATATCAAAAGCCAGAAAAGCGAGAAGAAAAGAGATCCCGATCTCTCTGCTCCATCCGGCCCCCACCTTCCTGCAGACTGGAAAATTAAAGTACTCAAATGATGCGATGTGTTCGGAGGGCATGTAGATGAAGCTTCCCCGATCTCCACACACAAATCAACATGGGCGCACACACACAGACACACACACACTCACACTCACACATACGCCATTACCGATATATCACAACATGCAAAGGCCAGTCATTATTTTTAATAGTTGCACGTCTCGCTGATGACCAGTGCGGCTCCGGCTCACCTGTCAACGGTCTGCAGGGGCTGATGCAAGGCTGAGTAATGGAGGACGCCGCTGGGGGATAAAGGGGGGGTGACGGATGATACGAAGCCGACTCATATGACCTGGACGACGTGATTGGCCTCCCTGACAATGGCCTCCGACACAGTGTCAGGTCTGCATTTACTGCTCTGCCCTCACGAGAGCTGCTGTCGACTCAAATTACATTTCAATAATAACAACAGTATTTACATCATTATCATTATTATTATCATTATTATTATAGCCATAATAGTGATGATTGCAGTATCCTTTTAACTGCCATTAAATAGAACTCATGGAGTACATCTTGAGGAGGCTGGAGTATGTAGGTGAGATTTTGATGATAGGAGTAGTAGCTCTAGTAGAAGTAGAAGTAGTTGTAGAGGTAGTAATAATAGTTAAAGGGGTATTACCCTTAAAACTGTCATTAAATATAACTCATCAAGTACACCTCGATGAGGCCTGAGTATGTAGCTAAGCATATGATAGTAGTAGTAGAAGTAGTGGTAGTAGCAATTGTTGTAATACCCTTAAAATGACATTAAATGTAACTTCTAGATGATATCTTGAGGAGGTTGGAGTATGTCGGTAAGCCTCGGATAGTAGTAGTAGTAGTAGTAGTAGTAGTAAAAATGTCAGTCATAGCAATAGGTGCAGTAAAAATAAATTTAAATTTGCCCTTAAATATAACTAAAACAATACATGTTGAGGAGGTTGGACTATATAGGTGAGCGAGCTGTGATTGTAATCCCCCTGTGTTCCTACCCGGCCTGAAATTGATTTAAAAACCTTGCAGTTAAGATGATACTGATCGTTTGGTTTGTTTTTAACAGTTAAAAGTAAAATTAAACAACCAGAAAGGGCCTGAGAAATGTCCGGGGTGAATGAGCATCTATTTGTTTTTTTGTTTTATTTTACACAAGTGAGCCCTACATGAATTAGTGATCCCGGCTTAGTTTCCCCATAAAGTAAGAAACAATAACCCTGGAAAATTAATCCTATATAACATGGCGGCCCGTCGGCAGCCTGCGGGGCCGGCGGGTCTGCAGTGCAGCAAAGCTGATGGTCCATGAAATAAAACAGACATCGATGAAATAAACCACTAATCATGCGGATCACTGACGGGTCCCGAGCGGCGGTTTATAGATTATTATAGTTTGACATATTATGATACAACAATAGGAATGTGCGTGTGTATGTGTGTGGGTCTGTGCCCACAGTCATGTTTTACTTCTCAATTAACTCAAGAAATTCATGCCTGAAAAGAACCAATTCGACCTCCAGCTGGTACCAAATTTGTGACAGAAAATGATGATGATATTGATTATTATTATTATTGTCATTGGATTGAACCTAATTGGTAAATTGAAATTCTGGAATGGATTTTTACCGTGTGCTTAAATGTTACTGTGCATACAGATCAAACCACAGTGACTGGTTTCTGGTGCAGTTGCAGCCTGAGGTAATAATTAAAAAAAAAAAAAAAACAGCACAAAGGTATCGGTAGGTAAATTTCCTGGATTCACCGTTGCAGATGTTCCGTTGCAAAGACAATTCGGGAAGGACGGGCGGCGCGGTTTGCAGGAAGGGGTTCATTTGAGGCCCGTGCTCATGTTAGCTACACAGACCTGGATGTTGGTGGTGGTGGGTGATGGGGGGTGGAGAGGGGAGTTTGTATGCACAGCGGTAAAAACGAATAACAATACGGCTCCCTTCTGCTGCTCGGCTAATATTACTGCAGCGATGAGATGACAAGCGTTTGAGGCAGCTAAAATGTAATTGGGGAGCCGTCTGCAGAAATGAATTTAGCTGATTCCTCATTTACCCCCCCCCCTCCCCCCACACCTCCTCTTCCTCTCTTCGGGGGGGTTCTGGCCGCGGCTCTCCGACAGGCGCGCAGACCGAGCGGGAAGAAAACATTCCTGTAATGTCTCCATTGTCTCATTCGACAGCATGAAATTGGATGAAGTGATGGGTTAGCGGGCCTGCCAAACACGCACACAGATATTTCCATTAGTTTGTCATTTTCAGACATGCGAACAGGAGAGCGGGAGGAGGGACCCTCTGATTCTGAGAGCTGATTAAATTAACGCCGGCAGTCCCGCGCGGAGCTTCTCGATGGGAGTAGCGCGAGCCAAAAGAGATGTAAGAGGAGCACATTGGCAGCGAGAGCCCCTCGAACCTCCCTGCCCACATGACATCCAATCAAAAGGTTATTAGCTGTCGCGCAGGCATCCCTGTGCGAGCGCGTGAGGGATCAGGCCCGGCTGAGGTTCCCGGAACGGAGAGACCCATGTTGTTTGAAATTAGAATCTTCTTCTGTGGTGAAGGCGAGGGGGTGTGAACGGCCACTTCCTCGCCCACGCGTTATTTGTCACTGCCAAGAGGCGCGAATGGTATGTCACTGCATTTCGCGTGAATGCCCCTGATTGGTCCAAAAAGGATTTATTCAACGCAGATAATGTGTCTTCATACGACTATCTATGTGGGCAGCGCACAGTGACAGACAGAATAATTAAATGCTCTTCCACTAGATGGCAACAGGTAGTGAATGAACCTGTGTTTCTGCCTGCTGCTGCTCAAACAGCTGAATAATTAGTGATGCCTCCGGTGAGACGGCGGCAGTTACACGGGATGGATAAATATTTTAAAAGAAAAAGTACTCAATCAGGAGGAAGTAAAACATAAAAAGGTGAACAATACAATGAAAGTTAGATTGCGTTTGGGTTCACTTTTACCGGGGGGGAACCAATCGAGCTGACTCGGGGAAAAGCAGTCCAGCAGTGCCATGGTTCCAAGCAAACTTCAAAACGCCATCTCCAAACTAAACACCCTTCACTTCAAGATAAGAACACGGACCATTTTGTTTATCTGCGTAAACAGACTGAGTAACAGGCAGCGTTGCTGAAGAAAACCACTGAGATGAATGAGAAAGCTCTCAAAGCTAGCTACAAAGTTGCTGGGCTCATCGCTAAATCCAAACAGCCACATATCGTGGCAGAGACATTAATATTACCTGCCTGCTAAATCATCTTGGAAGAAATGCTCGGCCCTGCTCTCAAATAATACCATTTCCAGACATATTGATGACATGTCTGCAGACATTGAAAAGAATGTTCTGGAAAAGTTGCACATCAGTGGGAACTTTGCATTGCAACATGCATCGGAGAAAATGTTCTGTTTTGCATGAAAGAGCAACAAGAGAGGAAATAATTTAAGTTGTATCAGAGTATTTTGACCAAAGAGAACTTAAGTGGCAAAACTGCGGAAGTGTTTGCACTGATGGAGCAGCTGCTACGCTCGGCCGCACCGAAGGATTTGTAAAGGGGGGTGAAAGCGCAGCATCCAGATGTTATTGCGATGCCTTGTGTTCTTGCTGCCAAGCCATTACCAGCAGACCGAGCTCCCGCACTGACAGATGTTGTGCGCACGATAAACTTTGTGAAGATGAGATTTGTAAAAAAACGCATGTTTGCATCATTGAGTGAGGAAATGGGAGCGGTGCATAAAGTGTTATTGCTCCATACACAGGTCCGTTGGGAAAATGTTTAGGCCGTGTGTATGAGCTGCAGGAGGAACTTGACAAAGTGGGATGATCCTAAATTGTTTTCAAGTGAGGAGTGGTGCGCAAGACTGGCGTAGCCGGCAGATATTATAGAATGACCTCAACACACGAATGCAAGGCTGAGATGAAAACCTGCTCACAAGCACAGATAAAAGAATTTGGATGTTCGGATTCCAACCTGCGGAAAGGGCCAACCTTGAAATGTTCCCACACACCCAGAAATGTCTGGGTGTAAATAGTGCAGCGCTGAGTGAGACAATTGGTAAACATCTGCAGAGTCTGAAGCATGTTATTTTATTTCCCTTCACTTTCAACTGATCGCCTTGACTCGGTCAGGAACCCATACAGCTCAACTGCAGTTGGAAAATATATGAGTTTGCAGGAGCAGGAGGAAATAACTGAATTGAGACAAAAATGGGGTCTAAAGCTGAGCTTTTCCGTTCCACCTTTGGACAGTTTTTGGCCAACTGTTGCCAAGGAGTTCCCCTCTCTGGTAAATGCAACTACATCAGGTCTGCTCTCTTTCTCCACAACATACCTGTACCTATGTGAGCTGGGCTTTTCAAGCATGACTGTAATAAAGACTAAAAGAAAAGAGAGAGACTCAGATCAGCTGAATCAGTTGAGATCTTTGTGCGTGTCTCTCCTCAGTTCCTGCAAGAATATCAGCTTTGTGTTCAACCACACGTAAACTGAGACAACAGTTTCACTCTATTTCATTAAAAACGTTTTCGACATATTTATTTGGTGGTGTGTCGTGTGATTTTTCTCATGTAAAATGTGCGCAGTGGCTCAAATCATTGGGAAACACTGCTCTAACAGCTCACTTAGTTCGGATCAATCCTCCTTTTTTCCAGGATTTGGACTTTTGATTTCTGACTTAGTCTGACGCGACAGAGAGAGACGCAGGGGAGACGTCCGGGCTCCCTTCCTCTTCCTCACTGCAGGCTTCGTACAAATTTCAGCCGGCCACTACCTCCAGAAGCCCTTGACCGCTGCACCCTCTTTAGCCAGGATTACGATGATACCGGGGGGATTACAGAGAGGACACTCCTGGGAGACACTACCAGGTGGTGGGATGAAGGCAAACATCGCATTCCAAATTCAATTTGAGCTCCATCTTTGTTTCTGTTACCGGAGCCCCCCTATTTTTTATAATGCGGAAAACCTATATATAAATAGATATACAGGATAGACACAGGTAGGTTACAGGAGTATCATGCACATCTCAGTGCTTTGTAAGCATAGCAGTGGAAAACACTCAGTCTACTTGTCCCATTTTTCACCTCTTTACATTCACACCTAATTTATCCAGCTTTTTATTTTTTTTCACATTTATGCCTTTTTTTTTCTTTGATAAGTGATGGTTTCCCGCCACTGCTGTACGGCCGCCAATTCTGCCGCGGCAGGATTAAATAATGGATTATCTTATCGTATTAAGCGCATCCAGGAGTCAGCAAATACATAAAACATGGTTTTCATTCCATCTGACAATGGATTAAATCATGTGAATGGATGAAACAAATTGGGAGGTGTGTGTGTGTGTGTGTGTGTGTGTGTGTGTATGTGTGTGTGTGTGTGGGGGGGTGTACCAGGGTTTATCCAGCTTTACAATAACCTGATAATTAAATGCAGAAGCAAGAGTCTGGCCCTGTCTCCTCATGCCAGCATTATACCATTCATCCGTTCATCGTCAATACAAATATGATTACCAATCTCAGCTGACGCTGGATTAAAATCAGAAACCAAAATGGTTTATTGATACTGGAGGAAATTGTATATTCCAGGAGGGGTGCACCACCTGGTTAATTAACTGTATGAGTGCGAATTGCGACTCGGTTACAGAATGACAATTAAACATGTGTGAAAAGGAAACATGTTGTAACCTGAGAACGAGAGTTAGAACGAGAAGGAACCCCCCGCCCCCCTTGCAGGGGGATGTCGGGGCTCGGTTTAATGCAAACTAAATAACGTTACATCACATCATTAATGTGTTCCTCTGGACAAAATGTACTTGTTTAAGGCCAGTTAGGTTTGAGAGTAGAATCCAATCCTGCTCCACTTATCTATGCTTCCCAACGCTTAGCATGCTTTGCACTGCTAAAAAAATAAATTTTATAGTGAAATGGGAGTCAATCTGTTAAATATATACCGTACTTTCCGGACTATTGAGCGCACCTCAATATAAGCCGCACCGGCTAGCCGATCGCTATTGTGGGCTTCCTCCTGGGCACTACCGTCAAAGTCGTCTTCTTCGGTGTCAGAGTTGAACGGACTCAGAATTTCCCGGTCATTTCATCGGTCCGATGTGACGAGGATAAATTTTTTAGCGGCGTGAAGCTCGTTAGCGTCCCCCAAACAAAAAAGTCCATATATTAGCCACATCATTGTTTACGTGAAAAAAGTCGCGGCTTATTGTCCGGAAATAACGGTACTATATATATATATATATATATATATATATATATATATATATATACACTGCTCAAAAAAATAAAGGGAACACTTAAAAAACACATCCTTGATCTAAATGAATGAAATATTCTTATGAAATACTTTGCTCTTTACACAGTTGAATGTGCTGACTACAAAATCACACAAAAATGATCAATGGAAATCAATTGTATCAACCCATGGAGGTCTGGATAAGAATGACACTCAAAATTAAAGTGTAAAAACAAACTCCAGGCTGTTCCAACTTTGATGTAATGTCCTTAAAACAAGTCAAAATGAATCTGCGTTGCTTCCTGAGTGGACACTATGATTTCACAGAAGTGTGATTGCCTTGGAGTTACATTGTGTTGTTCAAGTGTTCCCTTTATTTTTTTGAGCAGTATATATACAAATATATACATATATTTATTTATTGAGAAACACACTCCCCTCAGTCCATGTATATTTATCAATGCTCAGAGACATTCAATGCTGAAGTGTAAATTATTTAGATATTTGGGCCCCAGACATTGACCTCCTTTGAGGAGAAAAAGGTTTGTCACGCAGTGTTAGCTCCCAGTGAACCACCGCAGACATGATTTTCAATTAACTCTCTCCGCCAGCCCCAAACTAAAGGTACAGATTATCTTTTTTTTTTTCCGGCGGGCTGATTCTGCAAAGAGAGACGATTCCAGGCGTCGTGAGCCAGCTCCCCTGACGATGCTCAAGCCCATCTGCCGGCTCAGTCTGTCCATCTGGTCCGCAGACCCCCCACCCAACCCCCCGCAACCCTTTTCCCTCGTCTTTACCCTCGGCAGTGCCGCGTTTCACCGACCCGGTCATTTTCACCTGAGCCGGAACAAATTTGCGCAGAAGCCTCTCGACGACCAAGTAAAGTTCCACGACTCAAAACTTGAATTTCTTTCTGCTTCCTTACCCAAAAAGTTCAAACGAACCCCAACCAAGTATATGTGAGCCCCCTGCACCTCCCTGCTCTCCGAAATCAGCCTTTGGTGTACGTGGAGCTTCCCCCAGGAGATCCGGATGCGGTACATCGAGTACATCCGCACTACAATATCGCTTATGAAATATTTTTCGTATATATAACGCTATTTGTGGATTTAATGGTGCTTTTTTTTTTTAACAGTGTCACAGAGTTAAAGGACCAGGGTGTGGATATTAGGATGGATCATTTCCAGGGATTAAATATGCTGGCAACATGTAAAAAAACTCACATCTTGCGTGTTTGCGGCGCCGCAGATGACGGTCATCATCACAAACACGATGAGGACGTGCAGCGGATGCAGAGGAGACAGTCACCAATGAGGAGACAGATCATTTCCGATTCCCGATTTGGGAAGTGTACGTGTCGCCGTCTCCCTTGCGGTGCAGGGGAAAGAATGAATAATTTCTATCATTTTTGCTTTTTATTTGTCACAGTGTGAAGTACTTTTATGAAATATCTTCACGGCGAATCAGCTGATTGTTCCGGCTAGCAAAATCCGTCCGGCGTCGGACGTGAAAGCGTGGCAAATACTTCGAGACGCATCCGAGATCCAAACCCACTCTGATATGAAGGTTTTCAGTCAAAGTATTTACTTCCTGCAATCATCTCTGGATGAGGTGTTCCTGACGGCGTCGGCAGGAACCCGAGCCAGTCAGGCGTTAAACTCAGATTGCTCTCGGACTCACGCGGGATTCGTGGGGGAGCCGATGCGAGATGTGTAATCCTGCGCAATTTGTTTTTTATCGATTACGGCCTCGCCTGCTGTTTACCTTGTGACCTCTTCACGCGGTGCCGCTAATGAGAACCGAACTGCCTGCTGTGGCTTTGGAAACTAATTTCTTATTTTCTGGATAGAAACGCAGTCAGATGTCAATTGTTTTTTTTTTTTTTTTTGCACTAAATAAAAAAAACTAAGAAATGCATGATGAGCCTCAATTTGCAGGTCCTTTTCCACATCTTTGCAGGGAAGTTGGGAAAATGCTAAATTAAGTGTGATGATATGGAGGTGGAGCTGAAGGGCGGGAGGGTTCGGCAGCAGCCATTAATACTGAGCCTGATTCTCTGAGATGAATAAATGAATGAATGGAGGAATTAATGAACGAAAAGGGAAAAACGGCTCCTTTCAGTCATGGACACTGTCAGTCTTTGATGGTAACCAAAGAGGCGTTGAAGATGGGAACCATAACTGGCGAGAAGAAGACGAGGGTCCGACAGAAGCTTTGTAAAACTGCCCATGATGATGAGGATGTCCAATGGGAACTGTTTTCTTCCAGGAAAAAGAAAAATCTGTCCATCAGATCAGGTTTGGTCTGGGTTCTCTCCAGGTTCTCCAAAGTTGGCTTTCACCCATATTCCCCCTCCTGGGTTCCCTCCAGGTTCTTCTCCACAGTGTGGAGTCATCATGTTGTGTCACAATGTTCTCCACCCTGGGGTCTCCTTATGTTCTTCTGCCTCGGTTCTCCTTGAGTGGTGTTACCATGCGCTCGTGCCCGGGTTCTTCCCATGTTCTTCCAAGTCGCTGACAATCTCAAAACAGTCTATAAGTCCATTGAAGACTGTATTGTCCATCAATTTAAATAAGAGGGTCAATCATTGTCTTTACATGTGGATCTGGCCAATCAGGCCAGGTTTAACCCCACATTGCAGCTCAGTGACAGCAGAGAATGACTCCATCCCGTCCCAGTACGGAGGGAGAGCCTGAGAGTTCGAGCCATTCCATCAAAATCTGAAGTGCTCCTTGAAACTAGCGGTTTTGTCATCTTGTCTGTTTCTTGAATGTTAATAAAGATCTGTAAAGATGTGGAAATTTAATTGTTCTGTTGTATGCAGCAGGCTGCGCCTCCAGTCAAACGCCACTCGGTCAAACCAGGGGAAATTCATTAACCGCCTCGCTGCGCTGATGTTTCTCTGGATCTCTGCTTTCTCTTTAAATCACACTGTCGGAAACATTCCCACAGTCTGACGTGCAGATCGGCCTGTTCGCAGAGCGACCCCAACATAACAGATTTTGACGACCTCCCGGCAATTTCAAAGCCTACGTGTCGATTAATTTCTATTTGTGATAATTCTGTAGGCGGCGGGGAGGGAGGGCTGTTGTCTGAACAAATCTAATACTGAAGTAAAACGACCGGTATCGCGGCAGAGTTAATCAAACATGTTTATACATTTCAGAGTGATATAACAACGGTGAATCGTCTGCGAATCGTCGTGCCTGGGTTGCACAAAAGGCACCTCCCTTTGTCCAACTTTGCTTTACTTTGAAAACTGCTTTTGATGAACTTTATCTGAAATGACGGAGTTGGCGGAAGAAGAAAAATCTTGACTAACACGCACACAGACACACACACAAACACACGCACACATACACTTGATTTTAGATCCCAGATTACGTATCGGATTGATTTTCTGAGGAAAAGCATTATTTATTATTTTCGTTACAATCAGCATTTCAAACCAATCTTTGATGAGTGTGTTGATTAAAAATGTATCGACCGACACGAAAACTTACGGCCCACCATTTTTGTAATCGATCGCCGGGAAATTGTCGCAGGCGGCGTGGCGTGTCTGAGGACTCTGAGAGAGGGTTCCGGAGGCGAGAGGTGAAAGGAAACAAAAAACGGCAAAAACATAGATTAAAATGATGTTAATTATAGCGTTGTTTAATTTAATCAATAGACAACAATGGCAGATAAAGACTCCTGCTGCTGTTGACAAACACACAATTTTAAATACTGCAAAATGTGATTAGGACCCCCCCCTCCACTTCATCCCCCCGCGCCATTTTTTCATCCCCCTTCCCCGAGGCAGCTTTAGCCTCCAACTGAGACTTTATCATCACGGACAGACATTCTTTTGGGATCCTTCACGCCGACGTCCATTGAGCGGCTGTTTGCGCAAAGGCAGGAAAAAAATGGCCAACTATAGCAGATAGAAGGGCTGGGGAGGCGGAGGGGGGGATGAATAATAACCGCAAATGTATAAATATCCCAACAGCGCCTGGCTGATATTGACATATATCTTGTCGCCTCCTGCATGTGGGCGGGGTTCGACCCGGGAGCTGTGAAAAATGGAGTTTATTGGAAACACGGAATGATAAATGAGTGCCAAATAATGGAAAATAGACGGCGACCGTGGGGAGGCGGCTGCAGGCGGAACAACTGTGCTTACATTAAGTGTGAAATCTAATACATACATGCATCTGTGTGGGACGTGTGCGCGGGGATAATCATTATGTATGTGAGGATGTGTATGTGTGTGTGTGTGCAACAAGTCGTGCCAGGATGCTATTTGTGCTGCGACTAATGGAAAATAATAATCCGATCCCATATCCGGGTGAATTTTTTTTTCTTTCTTAAAATCTTGAGTCAGACTCGCTGCAGACATGAATCTTAAAACAAACCCAGACACGGCTACACACATTATTCTCACTGCTCGCCCCCCAAAAAAACATGCACGGCACTGTCCTGCCTCACGCCCACATGCGCCGGTCAACCACAGGGCCAAGGGAAAATGTCACTCCATTATCTTTCTGTCATTTTATGTATATGCCATCTTTTCCTTTTTTTCAGGCTTGTTATTAAAAACCCCGTTGAATCGGAGGTGGAAATTCGGTGTGGTGTGAACCACACTAATGCACGCACACACACACACACAAACACACGACAGTCACCTTATTCATCATCGCCTGCCCTCACTGCTGACTCCACTTTCTCCATTTGCATGAGAACCAGGGGAAAATGTACGGTGTGCGCGTTGACAGAATTGTGCTTAAAGAATCAGCGAGAAACCCGGGACCATTAGAGAGAAAAAAAAACACAAGCGTGGAGGAGCAGCAGCCTCTTCAGTGTTTTCTTGAAATCGACTAATTGTACCTTTGAGAGGCTGATTATAAAGAGGAAGGGAGAAAGTGAAAAGGCGAACGGAAGCAAAATCGCTCTGTTTGATAGTTTTTGATGAACAATGTATGAAATGACCCTCTGAGCCGCCCCCCCCCTGCTCCGCTTCAGTTCCGGCGCTTTCATTTTCAGATTCAGGTGCGGCTTTGAATAAAAAACAAAGATTATACACCAGCCCTCAAGTCAAGTACCGACTTCTGACAAAGCAATTAGCTCATTAAGTGAAAAAAAAAAAACTGAATGATTTATTGTAAAAAAAAAAAAAAACGAAGATAGGCTTTATTCACGTTTATCGCTGAGGAATTAAGAGCCAGCTCAAGGTCTCTGGAAAATAAAAGACATTGGCGTTTCTGAGCAGAATCAAATGAAGACAGGCGTTTGGATGCAGCCCAGGAGCTGCTGTGGGCTTCAGGCTCCCGCTGACAAAAATCTGACCATCCGGTTAAGACTTACAGAGGGTAAGAAGGTAAAGCCCACATCGCCGCGTTGGTCCTCGCTGCCAGATGGTGTTTTCAGACTGTTTTGCATGGGGCGGGAGGTAATTAACTTTGAGAAGGAAAAAAAAAAAAAGGGGGTATAAAAATAAACAAGCCAAAAAAAAAGTCAAATTTCACCTGGAAAGTCGAACACATGACATCTGGCTGTGTTGCAAACCTAAACAAGAATCGCTCGCTCCGTTTAAAATGATGTTTGGAAAATATAATCTCTCTCAGACTGGAGTTTGTGTTTCTGAGGTTCCTGCAGGAGGATGTCACATGCCTGCGGGATGGATTCTGTCATTTCTATTACTACAATTACACAGTAATTAACTACTCATCTAAACAGGTGGTCCTCATTTAACGATGTCCTCGGTTAACGACAACTCTAAGTTACAATGGGCTTTGCGATAATATTAAAATACCCGTTGAATGCACTGGCAGCGGAGTTGTGAATGAGTATGTATTGTTAGCGCTTACCCGCGCTTAAAATTGGCCTAAGGTAAAATAGCACGTTACAAATGGCCGATACGTATGCAAATGCTATGAGGTAGTACGGTAGTTTCGCTTAACTAAGAACCCGCTTAACCCCTTGGAAAGTGACCCTGTTGTTACGTAAGGACCACTTGTACTGCCGTCCTGCGGTAAAGGTTGGAGGAGGCGGGGCTTAATCTGGATGAATCATCTATCAATAACACGATCAATCATTTGCTGCAGCCACTTTGTGCAGCGGGTTTCATCTATTTTATCTTTTCATTTCTTCTCAGTCCTTTTTAATGCCTTTTTGTCATCTGTCCTCCTGTCCTGCTGCTGCGGCATTCAACTTTCTGCAGTGTGGATCAATAAAGTTTTACGTTATCTTATCTTACGTCCAACCATTCATGATGTCATTCACACCTAAAGACAATTTAGATTCTTCAATGACCCTACTGGCTGTTTTTGACTGTGGGAGGAACACAGAGAACCTTGAGAACCCAAGCAGGAGAAGAACCCACAGAGCGAACCAGGTGTATTGTGCAAAGGCCTTGCTGTGAGATGATCTCCTGCAGCCGTTGAATCTTTGTGAAACAAATATTAATACGAATCGACGCTCCGCTCATCAGAATCCTTCTGATCTGTGCAGTGGCGGAAAATACACTAGGTGTGAAATATGTCTTGGGTTTACGTCTCGCACGGTCTGGTTTACTTTTATTACATTTCTGATAATCACTAAGTGGACGACTTCATTGTCCCTTCAGGAATCGTGACGTGGACGGCGATAATTGGCCTAAATGAAGCGGTCACGTGCGACGCTACAGGGAACGACAAGGTTTCGGACCGCTACGAAATTCAGCAGGCATGCAAATCCATTTCCATATCAAAGTCAAAACCTCCACTGGTGCAAACCGAGCCTTGGTGTGCGCCTGCTGAGAGGAACCTTGCGTAAGACGGTCGTGAAAAATTCTCATGCCAGAGAAGGCCTTGATATAACCTTCCTTGAACGCTGACATGAAATAATTTTTTGTCGATCGATGTTTGAACAGCTAATGTTAGAAAAGTACGCTGATAAACCGAGAGAGTTAATGGGTTGACGTCGCTCTGTGTGGTCTTGTGATTGACCGGTGATCAATCAAAGTTAAGCCCCGCCTTTAACATATGATTCTGCAAGCAGGACGAGTGATTTAAAAATGAAAAAAATGAAAAAAATAACACCTTTCTCCACTGTTTCCATCCTGTGAGCAGACTCCAAGCCCAGATTTCTGCATGACGCTAATGTTTGCTGGTGGCGTCGAAAACATCATCGCTACGACTCCCTCATTATCAAATAAACAGGGCGAAATATTAAAAAATGAACTGATGACTGAGATAATTTATAAAAAAAGAGCCTCCAGTTTTGTGAAGTTAATTAAGATACCTGGTAGCTGAGTAGCTAATCTGGGATCAAGCAGCTAATCAGTCTCTCGGGCCAACTGGCAGTCAATTAACAGAAAAACACGCTGCTTTCATGGTAATTGAGTGGTTATTACCAAAGAGATATGCAGGGATTGAAGTGAGTCTTGGCCCTCAACGTCCTTCACTTGCCGACTGTGACGGGAACATTTTGTTCAGCAGCCGCGTCTAGACTTCCTTTTCCTGTCCGGCAGCGGATCGAGCGGTACACCGAAACCCTTTTCACAACCTTTTTCCTTTTTTTTTTCGTTTTCAATCGACGCTCTTCCATAGTGCTGGAAGGAAAGTGCTAAACGCCGGCGCTTTTAACAAGAAGTCGTAGGACGTGGAGCCCTGAGCATTAAGGATCCCTTTTTCACATGACGTCCCTTCGCTTGCTACTCAGCGGGGGCCGCGGGAACGTCCCTCCCACCGGTAACATGGTCTCCATGGGGACCTGCGCTAAGAGCCCCCCAATGAAGGGCGGCCACAGGAATTCACTTGGCTTGCCGACATCGCTTCCACGTCGGGACTGAACAAGTAATTTCTCTCCTTTTAGTTTGGTAATTTCAGCCAGCGTGAGCTGCGCCGGACCGAGGTTCCTCCGACACCCCCTCCTCCAAACCCACCCAACGCCCACCAAAAACGCTGCTGCGTACCACAGATTAAAAACACCCTACTTGGGAGACAGAATGCACAAGTCTTTGAATTGACCGCCAAAAGAAAAGCACAGGAGACTCACAGATGATTCGCCGTTTTGCCTCACAAAACGAGCGTTCCCATTGCAATGTTTTGTGCAAATATAATTCAAGGCAGTAGGTATATTATCGCTATATTTGAATTACTTTTATCATAAATGCATCAATCCATGAATCCTTCATAATGTTCACCTTGATACTATATATTTTCTGTGCAGTTTAGTATTTAATGAATTAATGATATTTTGAATAAAATAATACACAGAGAACAGACACTATATGGTCAAAAGTATTTGCTCACCTGTCCAAATTATCGGAATCCAGTTTATAAAATCAAGAACCTATGCATGCAAGGGGTTTTACAAACATTTATGAAAGACTGGGTCGCTCTCAGGAGTTCAGTGAATTCCAGCGTGGAACTGTGACGGGATGCAACCTGTGCAACGAATCCAGTTGTGAAATTTCTTCACTCCAAAATATTCCACAGTCAACTGCCAGCTGTATTTAAAGAATATAAGAGGTTGGCAACTTTCTGCAGAGTCAATCGCCTCCAAACTTCCAAGCCACACATGACCGAGTGAAATGCAAAGCGTCGGTGTAAAGCACGCCGCCACTGGACTCCTGATGCCTTTCTAGAGTGGCAAATCGCGCTTCTCCATCAGGTAATCTGATGGACTGATGGGTTTGACGGTTGACAGGAGAACGGTACTTGTCTGACTGCATTGTGCCAAGTGTAAAGTTTGGTGGAGGGGGGATTATGGTGTGGGGTTGCTTTTCAGGAGCTGAGCTTGGCTTCTTAGTTCCAGTGAAAGGAACTCTGAAAGCTTCAGCATACCGAGACATTTTGGACAATTCAATGCCCCCAACTTTGTGGGAACAGTTTCCTGGCCCTTTCCCTTTTCCAACATGACAGTGCACCAGTGCACAAAGCAAGGTCCATAAATTTGGGATAAATTAGAGCAGAGACTGAGAGCCAGGCCTTCTTGTTCAACATCAACGTGTGACCTCACAAATGCGCTTCTGGAAGAATGGTCAAAAATTCCCCTAAACACACTCCTGAGACCTGAGGACAGCCGTCCCAGAAGAGCTGAAGCTGTTCTAGCTGCAATAGGTGGACCAACAACATATTGAACCCTATGGATCAGGAATGGGATGTCACTTAAGTTCATATGCATTCAAGGCAGGTGAGCGAATATTTTTGATCATATACTGTATATATATATATATATTAATCTCCAAAATGATAAAGCTTGACTTGAAGAAGACAAACAAAACTTGTTGTATTTCATATCCAGATTAATTCCAAATATTTTCCCAAACAGCAGAAGACAAGATAATCTACAATATAGTTATTATCATTCGTAGTAGTAGGACTTTGGTGCATGAAACTGACATTGGAGGTTTTAAATAAAATGTTTGAAAAAAAAAGTTTTAATTTCTAGAACAATTTGCTAATCTTGTTGTGCCATATAAATGGACGTGCATACATATATATGTACTTTATTAAGGTGTATAAATTAAAGTATGTGTACTTTCCAGTTATATACAAACAGCCATTTATAAACATTTATAAACACACATACATGCACACACACACACAAACAAATAAATATGATGCTAAAAAGATCTCAAAAAAAAATGAAAGGACTCCATGCATCCTTGACAATCACAGTGTGCTTGAGAGAGAACCTGTGAAACTTCAGAATCTAACGCACAACTACAGTTCCTTCTGCACAAGGCGTTTCCAATTGCAACGCTCCGCACACACACATCTAAATGCTGTCATCCTATATTGCTCTAGTTCAATAGAAATAAAGTGATTTTATTTTTGTCTTGCTGTTGCAGAAACATTAAAAAAGAAAAAGAAATACCAGTCCCAAGCGAAGGGCCGGTGAGTCCGTCAATTCCACATCGATATCCTTCCCAGAGTACAAGGTATGTGTTTGAAAACACGGAAAACCATTTAAATCCAGTTGCCCAGCCCGGGAGTTGTCGATCGGCATTTGATTTTCTAGTTGGTGCGTGCCGCGGCGCATCCGGGCGAGCTTTTCATCCCGTTAAAGTTTCAGGCGGATGGACGCCGCCAGACGGGCACAGACAGACGGGCGCCGACAGACGGTGGGAGCTTGCTGTAAAAATGGAGATCCAAGGACAGAATTATGTTAAATAATGAGCTTGGGGAGCTTTTCATTTCCTTCCTGCCTCTGGAGAGGTCGGTCACCGGCTGGGCCGCCGGATAATTGACTTCTAATGAGCGTCTGATTGAACACACTTAAAGCCATGCTGATGTGCAGACAAACACTGATGCACTAATACCAAGAGGGTAATGAGAGGTTATCAGAAAAGAGAAAATAATTCGCCCTTCACAATAAAGTGACGCATAAAGCATAAAGATATCAACTGTCTCCCAGACTGAGGACCGTCTGGGTTTTAGCGACACCCCGATGCGAGAGATCTGAAGTCGGCGAATTACGAAGTTCGTTTGGTCCCGGGCTGAGAAACTTCAAGTGCTTGAAATGCAAATATGTTCACCAAAAATAATCAAAAGTACATGCAGGAGACCACATGGGTTGCCGTTACAGATCGGTTCGAGTTTCCTGCCTCCCAGTAACAAGGTTCCCACTGTACAAAAAGAACCGGCCGCTTCATTGAAGACCCCTTGTTGCCCGTAGGTGTGAATGAGAGGATGACCTGTGATTGACAGCTGACCCATCCAGGTTAAACCCTGCCTCTCGCCCTGATCTTAGTCAGAATTGGCAATCTAAGACAAACTGTACAGGTAATGAATGGATGAATGAACTTTCGATCATCTCCATCCCCTGGCCCTGACTCTGGCGTCTGAACCATCAACCTGTGATTCACCTACATGTATGCCTGGGCTCTCTCCATGTTTCCCTTCTAAGGGTCTTTCAAGGCTTTCCATCTCCCTTCCGCGGTTAAAAAAACAGCAAGTCGGTTACTTCAAGACCCTAAATTTTCCATAGATGTGACTGAGAGGGTGATTTGTTAGATGTTGCCCTGTGATTGACACTCTACTCGTCCGGTTTAAATCAGGGCTCTTGCTTGGATTGGCTCCGCCGCCCCTAAATCCTCTGAGCGGGGTAAGCGGTACAAACATCGAATGAGTGAAAAGGCCACATATCTCAAGGTAAATGTTCTTTCAATTCATCGTGATCTGTTTTTTTAATTCTCTCGTATTGATCCGCCCTTATTTGTTTTATCCTGCTCTATAAACTGTTAGATACGGAGTGGCGACTGCATCTCACCTCAGAAGTGAAGGGAACGGGATCATTAGCAAATCGTGTGGCTCTGAAAGAAATATGGATTCCCCACGGCGGGCCTGAACCCAAACAGAGACCTCAATGATCGGGATGCTGGAGGAAACCATGATGATTCTCCAGTAACAATGGAAGTGACATCAACTGAGATGGCAGGAAATGTCAGGGGACGCAGAGGAAGGCAGGTTAGGCAGAATTAATAAGCTAGTTAATAATACCGCTTGAATGACACTTAACAGCTGAGAACATGAAAGAGAATATCTGGGTCGCTGGCTGACTGGGCCAGCTTTGATTGGTGGCGGCGGGGCAGAGCCGGAGCCGATGCCGACGCCGCGCCGCGCTCTTCAGAAGACGGGAAGCTGTCGCCTCTCCACAGCAACACCGCTCCTCGCCGGCAGAGTCGAACTGAGGGTTTGAAAGGGACACGGTGGATTTAACGGCTCGGGCCGAAATGAGAGCGAACCTCCAACGTCAGTGAGTCAGAGGTGGGGGGTGCGGGAGGAACCATCATTTTCACTCATCGGCGTCACGTCAACGTGCCAACTGCTCAATCTGACACGGGCTTGATCTACGGAGCGACGTCCATGGTAACGGTCCATTACGTAGCACAACAGTCGGCGTCACCGCCGGGGAAAACGGCGGCGCTCGGACACCATCTTTCACCCCGCAAAGGAGAAAAGCGCTTGGGTTTTTTGGCCTGTGGGAGATGGTACAGTGTGCCGCGCTGATTTATTACCGCCGCCGCGCCGCCGTGTCCAAACATCTATTATCTGGCGCGGCATGTTCGGTGACTGATGGCGAATAGAAAGTAAAACTCAAACCAGAATAAATCCGGCAGCGGGGGGGGGCAAGGAGGGAGGAGGGACGGGGTGGCGGGAGGGTAAGTTATCGAATGATTAATGGCATTACGGGGAAGTTGTAGATAATGTCCGACAGGCCCTCAGATTCCCTGCTAAGTATGGAGAGGAGATCAGATAGGAGAATATTAAAATGTTCTCTTCGCTTTAATTTACTGCCTCTGTCTCCCATCATCATCACCCCCCCTATCCCATCTTTTTCATTCCCTTGCCGTTCCCTGGAGTGAGCGGCAGCGAGGCTGTGTGTAATGACGCCATTAACACCGACGTCGTCACATGGGTTCGTTTTTATTCTCCCCAAAGAACCCGTTCAGCTCGGCCTTGCGGCGTCCGAGTTTTGCCGTGAAAAGCGGCTAGATGGACGCCTCCGGAGAGTTTTCGAGACAGTCGCGGCATCGGAAGTCAAAGTCTGAATCCGCGGACAAAGGAGGCCTCGGGGGCTTCGGCAGGAAGGCTGATTCTCCCTGAGTAATGGTTGCGCTGAGAACCAGCGTAGGTGTAGATAAATGGCCTGAGTTCCGACTGTACTTTTCTATAAGCTGAATGTCAATAGGCGCAGCGGCCTCCTCTTCAACCCCGCGGATGAGCGGCACGCCTCGGGTAGCGGTGTCATTGACATTTAGCTCAGGCGGGGATGGAAATCCCTCAGCTGCGGCTGATGATCCGGCGCCCCGTACGCCATTACTGAGCCACGCTCCGTTTTGTCACGCCGATGAGTGGAGGGAAATCGAGCCGAACGTTTTACCTGTGACCCCCGAGTCGCCAGGGAGGCGTCGGAAAACATCCGGGGACGGAGACAATGAGGGTTGGCAGCGGAAAAACAAACAAAACAAACAAAACAAAAAAGCCGCCGCTGTAAGTCAGGGTGACCCTCGGTGAGTCAGAGTAGATTTGCAACCTGTGTGAAAATACTGCACAGCTGCTTTTAATGTGAAAGGCACATTTTCCCTGCTGGGCGGAATCCACCGGTGCGGTCGTCTCCACGGTTACCATTCACCAAACATTACCAAGCATCAACTGATTCCTATTCCTGTCAAGATTCAAGAGTAACAAAACAAATTGGAAAGTCGGACTTCTGGTTCAACTGCATTCTGAAGTGTTTTTCCTGGCAGGGCTGTCGTCATGGCGCTGGCGCTGCCGCGCATCTCCAGAGATGTAGACAAGTAATTGGTCATTTACACAGCAGCTTTCAGATAATATTATTTATGCAAGTGACACAGTGACTGAATCCTCAAAGAGCTGCTCCAACAGGAAGCACTTATGTTTGAGAAGGTCGTGCAATCCGATGCCATGATCTGGCTAAGGGCTCATTTACTCTTGACATTACAAGCATGCGGAGATAGCCTTCTATTCGTCCTCTTTTGTTCATTTTGGTATAATTCCGTGCATTCTCAGAGAGCTTGCAGATGCGTAGCCAAATGAAGCAATTGTCGTAGTACCATGTGAAGTGGTGGGGCACAGCATTGTGCGGTATGAGCCGGAGCAAACAACAGAGAAGAAGAAGACAACATAGCATCAGTTAATGTGTTTAATGGCTGCACAGACCACCGGGGTCTAACGACGGGCCTCTTTTTGCATCTCCAACGACGTTTGACGCTTGAAACTGACAAAAGTGCTTACGTATGAAACGTATCGTGAGCAAAACTGAGCCTGAATATATCAAGGCAATCTGGTTTCCTGTGGAAAAAGGAAACCACTGCACTTTGTCAAACCATCCGAATCAT